>NW_027361959.1:5045000-5645000 GCF_039654945.1 Dendrobates tinctorius
GCAGCGTTTTTGGGTGCGTTGGCAGTAACGCACATCGAACGGACGCTGTGCATAGAACTGTATGGGCCAACGCTAGTTAGCGCATGGTTCCTGAGCGCTACCTAGCGTTAACGCATACCATTCGTGTTAGGAGTGGCGGAATGCACTAAATAAAAATATAAATAAAGTGCGTTCGCCACTCGGTGCACCGTGCAGTAGGTGTTAAAACCGCTGCTAGATGGTGGCAGAGCAATCTGGCGGTAGTGTGCACAGGGTTAGAAGTCACCCAAGTGCACCAACAATCTCTGTTGAACTCACAGAGCTGAAAACACAAAAGGAAAATACAATAACGCTGAGCCTGTTAAAGACACAGGGACTCAGCGACAGACAAGCGGTAACAGGTCACAGGAGTGCCCTAGATGGCGGCACTAATTCTGACTAGACCTTCCGTACGTAGTTGTGTCTGTACATAGCGTTGCAACTGCGAACGCACAATACAGCTGCTATAGCAGCGCGGCGTGTAGGGTGCCGCAGAGTAACACCGCAATAACGCAAGCGCGATGTTAGACGCTAGCAGGTGTGCCTGTGGAGCAATAGCGCACTGGTACTGGTTAAACTCAATCCCTCACACAATCGTAATATCAAAGGAATGGGGTTTCAAATGAGTCATTCACCAGAACATGCATCCATCAACATACACAGCAGCAAGTATGACTATACTAGCGCATGGCAGAACCGCCATGCTCGCTTTTTGTAGCAAACGGGACCTTCCGGAAGTCTCCAGAACTCTGAGCTGAACGAATGAATTAGGAGCAGGACCTGAGCACCTGACTCCCGAACACCAATGTGAGATCGTCCCACGAGCATGCTCAGAAGACGGAAAGAAGGACTTAGCCTCCGGAGAGAGTTGCTGCTCTCCTCTGCAGTCTCTTCTGTAGTAGAAAACGAGCAGGAGACTGCAGAATGTGAGGGTCTAGATTCCTGCATAGTAGTGGCAGAAATCTGACTAACAGTTAGCGCTCGGTCACTAAAGATGTCAAAAATGACATCAGCGCTAGCGCATCAGTTTAACGGATGCGTTAAACGGATGCCCTAAAGCAATGTGATGCGCTACTTCTGGGGCAGCTGAAGGATTGTATTTTTAGGCTGGGAAGGGACCAATAACCATGGGACCTTCCCAGTCTGATCATGTTTGCTTTACCTTTGCTGGTTACAAAAAAAATGTTGGGACCCCATGCCGTTTTTCCAATCAATCATAAAAAGCTGTCCAGTAAGCTCCACAGGGTGCAATTTCATTATACGTTGGGGTTGTGCAATTATATATCTATATGTCTTTTATCTATCTCTATTATCCATCTCTATTACATTCATTGCAGTCCAAAAACACTAGAAAAATGCAGGTGAAGGCACACGCAAAAACGTGTTTTTGCTGCTGCATTTTTCCTGCAGAAATTTGTGCATCCAAATAATCAAAGTGTGCACATACCTTTATTTTTTTTTAGTTTGGGGTGGGAAATCTAATAATTCTGGGCAACCTACATATTAATTGTATTATTTATTACTTTATTATACTAGTGACAATGGTTGGATGATCTGTCATACAGAAACCTGAAATCAGAAGTGAACAACAAACTTGAAATGCAAGTGGTCTGGAGGAGAAAATCGCCCTGGGATCTTCTCTTTCTCACCAGGAGTTAACCCAAGCAGTTAACAAGTAGGTGCAAAGCCAAAAGCTGGCAAGCTTGAGATAGGGAAGCATGGACACAAAAGATGCTTCACATTGAGCCGCATGACAAGCTGTCATACAGACACCCTGCTGACAAACCCAACTCCTCCGCCCTCAGCCTTCTATCCTCAGGCCAGACAGTGCCGACCTCGCTCAGAGCCTGTACATATTACACAGATCTAGCTACCTCCTGTGGATAGATCCCCTGCTTCCAGCCAGCTCTAGGAGACCATAAAAAGGGAGCGAGGGAAGGGTACAAAAAAAAAAAAATTTCCTTGAAAAGACATGAAAGGAGCAGTTATCTCAGGGAGCTGAAACTTCACGCCTGGGGAAAATTAAAATCCTACTTATGTGCAAATCCTGTCGGGTCTGAATCCAAATCCATTAAGCTTTGTGCTAGCTGCTCCCCTTTCTTTAGGCTATTTATTGCACTTTTGGCATTTATTGGGGCATTTTCCCTAATGTAAATGTTTGTCTCACTTGCATAATATCTACATTCAACTGATCAAGAACAAAAAGTTGTGTCCTCTTTCACCACCCTCTTCAAACCAGAAAAAAATGGATCATAGAATATTAACCATCATCTGGGCAACATTAGCCCCAAGGTCATATTCATTCCCAATATTAATAGTGAGTAATGGACATACCCCAGACTGGACGATGCCCAGCGGGTGGTGGACAATGCAACCAAGTACAGTGGTCCAGAATTCTAAAATGCATCACAAGATGGCACATACACAGTTTAGTCACATATGCTGGAAAATAATAAAAACAAAAACCTCAGAAGGGTAATGCACTGGAGGAGACTGTATATACAAAGCCCCCATACTGATAAGAACGGCGTGTCACTGGGAGCTGGAGAACCTGCAGAAGACAAATCAATTAGATGGTAGGACATCGCCAATTGCCTGATGTTAAAAGGTTCATTTATGCCAAGTGTTCAGTAAAATAATGCCCACCATCTCATCCACATCATACACTTTAATGTGCAATTACCCTGTAGCTTCCACTCAAGACAAAATTATTGATGCGAAATTATTTTACATTGGGGGACTTTAAAAGGTGCAGCTATTGCCATTTTATGGCCATCTTCAGAGCTGCAGTGCTGTACAATTCACAATCTGCTTTTCTTCATATAACATAGAACCCAGCTCTTCTTAGACAGAGTCCTCTGCCTCTTCTGGTACTTTGTAGGGAGAGTACAGAAATATCAGTGACTAATGCCAAGTGCAATCCGACTAGTCAGGACGCCAATTCAGAAACTCAGGTGACCCGGATAACCAGCACTGACAAAGACGACCTGTCACCAGGTCAAAAGTGGAGATTTTACTCTTATTTTTATTCCTGTTGCTCTGAGTATTCAGGGTTTTGCCTTCTTTTCTTATTACCACCATGCGAGCAATGTCCCCTTGGTTAAAACCATAAAAATAGCACCAAATATAAAATGCCCATATCTCTGGAACAATAGGGTGGATTTAAAAAAAAACAAACAAAAGCTCATTGTCCAAGATGTAATAAATCAGATTAAAAAAATGGTCACTTTTGGCCAGGTGAAAAGTCCTGTATGAAGAGCCTCTCATCATAACAATGCATTTATTCTAACAGCAGCATATTAACGAGGACCTGATGAAATGAGTGTGTATGTGCGCATGTGTGCATGCATGTACAGTCATGTTAAAGTTTGGGCACCCCTATTAATGTTAACCTTTTTTCTTTATAACAATTTTGGTTTTTGCAACAGCTATTTCAGTTTCATATATCTAATAACTGATGGACTCAGTTATATTTCTGGATTCAAATTAGGTTTATTGTACTAACAGAAAATGTGCAATCTGCATTTAAACAAAATTTGACCAGTGCAAAAGTATGGGCACCCTTATCATTTTCTTGATTTGAACACTCCTAACTACTTTTTACTGACTTCCTGAAGCACTAAGGCTATGTGCCCACGTAGCGTTTTAAAACGCTCACTAAAAACCGGACTCCTTCCCAGAAATCGCGCGGTTTTTTCCGCGCGATTTCACCGCGATTATGATCGCGATTTTGCCGCGATTTTCACATGCGATATTCAAGCACTTTCCAAGCGATTTGAAGCATCGCTTGGAAAGTGATTGACAGGTTGGTCACACTCGTCAAACATAGCGTTTGACAAGCGTGACCAGCTTTTTACTATTGAGGCCGCCTATGCAACAGTATGGGCACCTCAACATAAAAGTGACATTAATATTTCGTAGATCCTCCTTTTGCAAAAATAACAGCCTCTAGTCGCTTCCTGTAGCTATTAATGAGTTCCTGGATCCTGGATGAAGGTATTTGTGACCATTCCTGTTTACAAAACAATTCCAGTTCAGTTAAGTTTGATGGTCGCCGAGCATGGACTGCCCGCTTCAAATCAACCCACAGATGTTCAATGATATTCAGGTCTGGGGACTGGGATGGCCATTCCAGAACATTGTAATTGTTCCTCTGCATGAATGCCTGAGTAGATTTGGAGCGGTGTTTTGGATCATTGTCTTGCTGAAATATCCATCCCCTGCTTAACTTCAACTTCGTCACTGATTCTTGCACATTATTGTGAAGAATCTGCTGATACTGAGTTGAATCCATGCGACCCTCAACTTTAACAAGATTCCCGGTGATGGCATTGGCCACACAGCCCCAAAGCATGATGGAACCTCCACCAAATTTTACTGTGGGTAGCAAGTGTTTTTCTTGGAATGCTGTGTTTTTTAGCCTCCATGCATAACGCCTTTTTGTATGACTAAACAACTCAATTTTTGTTTCATCAGTCCACAGGACCTTCTTCCAAAATGTAACTGGCTTGACCAAATGTGCTTTTGCATACCTCAGGCGACTCTGTTTGTGGCGTGCTTGCAGAAACGGCTTCTTTCGCATCACTCTCCCATACAGCTTCTCCTTGTGCAAAGTGTGCTGTATTGTTGACCGATGCACAGTGACACCATCTGCAGCAAGATGATGCTGCAGGTCTTTGGAGGTGGTCTGTGGATTGTCCTTGACTGTTCTCACCATTCTTCTTCTCTGCCTTTCTGATATTTTTCTTGGCCTGCCACTTCTGGGCTTAACAAGAACTGTACCTGTGTTCTTCCATTTCCTTACTATGTTCCTCACAGTGGAAACTGACAGGTTAAATCTCTGAGACAACTTTTTGTATCCTTCCCCTGAAAAGCTATGTTGAATAATCTTTGTTTTCAGATCATTTGAGAGTTGTTTTGAGGAGCCCATGATGCCACTCTTCATAGGAGAATCAAATAGGAGAACTACTTGCAAGTGGCCACCTTAAATACCTTTTCTCATGATTTGATACACCTGGCTATGAAGTTCAAAGCTCAATGAGGTTACAAAACCAATTAAGGCTGTGTGCCCACGTAGCGATTTTTAAGCGTTTTTGCCACGATTTTCGGCGCTAAAATGTTTAAAAATCGTGTACAGAACGCCCCCCATGCATTCCTATGGCATTCCGCACATGCTTCGCTTTTTTCCGCGGCGGAATCGCATCGCGGAAAAAAATCACAGCATGCTCATTCTTTTGTGCGGAATCGCAAAGAATTGCCGCGATTCCGCACCCATAGGAATGCATGAGAATCGCTTACTTCCCGCATGTGGCTATGCCCCCCATGTGGGAAGTTAAGCGTCTCATGTGCGGTTGGTACCCACGGTGTGGAGGAGAGGAGACTGTCCTCCAGGCCCTGGGTACCATACCCCTGTAAAAAAGAGAATAAAAAATAAAAAATCGGGGTATATTTACCTTACGGTGTCCCGCGCTGCATTCCCGGCCTAAGCGTTCCCAGTAATGCCTTGCGGCAAGGCCCTGTGATGACGTGGTCTCGCGAGATCGCTATAGCAACGCGAGACTACGTCATCACAGATCTCGCAAGGCATTACTGGGAACGCTGAGGCCTGGGAGAGCAGCGCGGGACGCCGGAAGGTAAATATACCCCGATTTTTTTATTTTTTTTTAGCATTTTAACATCCTATCTTTTACTATTGAGGCCGCATAGGCGGCCTCAATAGTAAAAACCTGGTCACACTTGTCAAACACTATGTTTGACGAGTGTGACCAACCTGTCAATCACTTTCCAAGCGATGCTTGGAAAGTGCTTGAATATCGCATGTGAAAATCGCGATCATAATCGCGGTGAAAACGCGCGGAAAAAAACGCGCGAGTTCTGGGAAGGAGTCCGGTTTTTAGTGAGCGTTTTAAAACGCTACGTGGGCACATAGCCTTAGTGCTTCAGGAAGTCAGTAAAAAGTAGTTAGGAGTGTTCAAATCAAGAAAATGATAAGGGTGCCCATACTTTTGCACCGGTCAAATTTTGTTTAAATGCAGATTGCACATTTTCTGTTAGCACAATAAACCTCATTTGAATCCAGAAATATAACTGAGTCCATCAGTTATTAGATATATGAAACTGAAATAGCTGTTGCAAAAACCAAAATTGTTATAAAGAAAAAAGGTTAACATTAATAGGGGTGCCCAAACTTTTACATATGACTGTATGTACCGTATGTGTGTGCGTGTGTATGTGCGCATGCATGTATGTACCGTATGTGTGCGCGTGCGTGTGTAATCAATCGTTCGTACGCTGATTACATCAGACGAGGGCTACCATGGTATTCACGGATAGCACTCGTCCCTTTGATATTCTATGGGGCTGCAAAATGTCTGAGTGTCAACTCAAAATTGGCAATGCATATCTATGCGTCTGTGAAAAACATTTGATCATCAGAGTGTGGTCTGATTTTCACGGCGTGACCGACCAAAGAGAAAGTGGAGAAACTTTCAATTTTTTCTCCACCTCCGAGAAAAGCTGATGTCACTCTGAGAAAACCAGTCTGATTATTCTGAACAGAGGGTCATGTGCGCATACCCCGAGGGTGCATGCACAAGTGTTAAGAACGCCCACTTCACAGGAATCCTTCAGTGTAAACAGGCTGCCAAATCACACGATTCCAACCAATCCAATTGCTTCTTTCCCCAACTGCCCAGGAACAAAAAGGAAGGTTGTAAAATGACTGGTTTGTTCTGGATGTATCATGAATGTATCACAAAAAAAAAAAAAAAAAAAAAAACCACACACACAAGGAGCAGCTCCAAATAGAATAAAGCACGTGTGAACAGATGCCAGCTCCCAAGACTGCATAATAAACAAGCGAGAATACAGCAGTGAGCCAAGAGGAATGCAAAACACTACATGAAATTTAAAACTGCATTACTGCTATATAGAACATTCTGGTAAAAATGAAGTGTGCCCAGCAGCCAATGAAGGCGCAGCATTCTCGGCTAGGACCCTAGTAATGCTTTTCATGCATCTATTGTGGCAGGTAAGCACTCCTGAATTGGATTTGTGAGCCAGGTTCCTTACATGTTTAAGGCCATTTTATATTGAAGTAACAGCTTACATTTCATATACTCAATGTCTGCATACACCTTGGCGCTTACAGTGTGCTGCTCTATTCTTTTGCTTGAAACGTAATGTTACAAGTCCATCCAGACGGAAGAACAAAAAAAATACGTGCCATGATCTTGGGACTGCACATGATTGAGCTGTTGCATATAATGGACACAGAGTACCTGTGGCTCAGAAGCCGGACCCTCCGAAGCACGGTGTGCCCCTGTAATGCCTACTGCAGCACATAGCGGAAATGGAGTGGGCCCCGGAACAATATTGTCTAAAAATATAATTGATAATACAAATTATACCAGAAAAGTCCAGCATTAATTTAACGGTAACCTAAGGTTCACCTTGAGGGGTAGAAAGGCTCTGGGAAGGCGGCCCAATACAAAATGCTGGCAATAAATGCCACTATCCGTTTGCTTTTTAATTACGGCTGGCTCATACTCCGTCCTCTCTGCTCAATCTTTTGCTCCTGGTATTGTGATATCCAAGTTCTTCTGGCACTCGGACATCATGGTAATCAGAAATACTGAGCACGTGTGAGATGGTTGGATTCCTAACAAACTAACCCGATGCCATGTTGGCATGCAATGGGCCATGTCTTTATTGTGAGGTTATCGACAGCACTGTGCAATAGTTTTAGGCAGGTGGGACAACACCATATTAATATCAATGTAGCAAACACTGACAAATTGGATGCACACATACAGTGGGGAAAAAAAGTATTTAGTCAGTCAGCAATAGTGCAAGTTCCACCACTTAAAAAGATGAGAGGCGTCTGTAATTTACATCATAGGTAGACCTCAACTATGGGAGACAAACTGAGAAAAAAAAAATCCAGAAAATCACATTGTCTGTTTTTTTTTCATTTTATTTGCATATTATGGTGGAAAATAAGTATTTGGTCAGAAACAAGCAATCAAGATTTCTGGCTCTCACAGACCTGTAACTTCTTCTTTAAGAGTCTCCTCTTTCCTCCACTCATTACCTGTAGTAATGGCACCTATTTAAACTTGTTATCAGTATAAAAAGACACCTGTGCACACCCTCAAACAGTCTGACTCCAAACTCCACTATGGTGAAGAACAAAGAGCTGTCAAAGGACACCAGAAACAAAATTGTAGCCCTGCACCAGGCTGGGAAGACTGAATCTGCAATAGCCAACCAGCTTGGAGTGAAGAAATCAACTGTGGGAGCAATAATTAGAAAATGGAAGACATACAAGACCACTGATAATCTCCCTCGATCTGGTGCTCCACGCAAAATTCCACCCCGTGGGGTCAGAATGATCACAAGAACGGTGAGCAAAAATCCCAGAACCACGCGGGGGGACCTAGTGAATGAACTGCAGAGAGCTGGGACCAATGTAACAAGGCCTACCATAAGTAACACAATACGCCACCATGGACTCAGATCCTGCAGTGCCAGACGTGTCCCAATGCTTAAGCCTTTACATGTCCGGGCCCGTCTGAAGTTTGCTAGAGAGCATTTGGATGATCCAGAGGAGTTTTGGGAGAATGTCCTATGGTCTGATGAAACCAAACTGGAACTGTTTGGTAGAAACACAACTTGTCGTGTTTGGAGGAAAAAGAATACTGAGTTGCATCCATCAAACACCATACCTACTGTAAAGCATGGTGGTGGAAACATCATGCTTTGGGGCTGTTTCTCTGCAAAGGGGCCAGGACGACTGATCCGGGTACATGAAAGAATGAATGGGGCCATGTATCATGAGATTTTGAGTGCAAACCTCCTTCCATCAGCAAGGGCATTGAAGATGAAACGTGGCTGGGTCTTTCAACATGACAATGATCCAAAGCACACCGCCAGGGCAACGAAGGAGTGGCTTCGTAAGAAGCATTTCAAGGTCCTGGAGTGGCCTAGCCAGTCTCCAGATCTCAACCCTATAGAAAACTTTTGGAGGGAGTTGAAAGTCCGTGTTGCCAAGCGAAAAGCCAAAAACATCACTGCTCTAGAGGAGATCTGCATGGAGGAATGGGCCAACATACCAACAACAGTGTGTGGCAACCTTGTGAAGACTTACAGAAAACGTTTGACCTCTGTCATTGCCAACAAAGGATATATCACAAACTATTGAGATGAAATTTTGTTTCTGACCAAATACTTATTTTCCACCATAATATGCAAATAAAATGAAAAAAAAAACAGACAATGTGATTTTCTGGATTTTTTTTTCTCAGTTTGTCTCCCATAGTTGAGGTCTACCTATGATGTAAATTACAGACGCCTCTCGTCTTTTTAAGTGGTGGAACTTGCACTATTGCTGACTGACTAAATACTTTTTTTCCCCACTGTATATATTAAAGGGAATCTGTCAGGTCAATTTTGTGTACTATCCTAATAGCATCCTGAAATACGGTTTGGGCAGTGCTTTTAGGATAGAGTACTTACGGTATATTTCCCTATGTGGCCCTGTTGTGTTGCTGTAAGCCCCCCAAAAAAATTGAAGTGTGCCAGCTAGTCAAGCGTATGTTAATGTCAAATGAATATTCACCCCTTCCCTTGTCCATTATCCCACCACTCTGCACTGGCATCACTGATCCAGTCAGACTGCTGTATGCCCGAGGATCGTATCGCAATCCTCGGACTGGCCGTCTGCTCTACTGACCAGAGAGTGACAGCTGCATAGAAATACATGCTGTCACATTCCTGTCAGGAGGAGCAGATGGCCATTGCAATCCTAGGGCCTACGGTAGTCTGGCAATCAGTGAAGCCGGCCGGGAGGGGTGGGCAGGATCAAGGGCAGGGGAAGGGATGAATATTAATTTTGCATTTATGTGCACCCAATCAGTGACAATGTGCAGAGTTGTGGGCAGGATTATGGGTAGGGGAAAGGGTGAATACTCGTTTGGCAGCTACAGTACATATACTTGGCTTGACAATACGCAACCAATTTGTCAGGGGCTTACAGCAACACAACGGGGATAACGTACAAAAATAAAAGTTACCGTATATACTCGTGTATAAGCCGACCCCCTAATTTTGCCACAAATAAAACGGGGAAAACTTATTGACTCGCGTATAAGCCTAGGGTGGAAAATGCAGCAGCTACTGGTAAATTTCAAAAATAAAAATAGATACCAATAAAAGTTAAATTGAGACATCAGTAGGTTAAATGTTTTTGAATATTCATATAGAATCAGGAGCCCCATATAATGCTCCATACAGTTCATGATGGGCCCCATAAGATGCTCCATACAAAATACACCCCATATAATGCTGCACAAAGGTTAATAATGCCCCCATAAGATGATCCATAGAATAGTATGCCCCATATAATGCTCCATAAAGGATATGGCCCCATAAGATGCTCCATAAAGGATATGGCCCCATAAGATGCTCCATAGATTATGCCCCATAAATTATGCCCCAATAAGATGCTCCATAGATTATGTCCCATATGATGCTCCATAGATTATGCCCCCATATGCTGCTCCATAGATTATGCCCCCATATGCTGCTCTATAGATTATGCTCCAATAGAATATATCCCTACAGTTGTGGCCAAAAGTATTGACACCCCTGCAATTCTGTCAGATAATACTCAGTTTCTTCCTGAAAATGATTGCAAACACAAATTCTTTGGTATTATCTTCATTTAATTTGTCTTAAATGAAAAAAAAACACAAAAGAGAATGAAGCAAAAAGCAAAACATTGATCATTTCACACAAAACTCCAAAAATGGGCCAGACAAAAGTATTGGCACCCTCAGCCTAATACTTGGTTGCACAACCTTTAGCCAAAATAACTGCGACCAACTGCTTCCGGTAACCATCAATGAGTTTCTTACAATGCACTGCTGGAATTTTAGACCATTCTTCTTTGGCAAACTGCTCCAGGTCCCTGATATTTGTAGGGTGCCTTCTCCAAACTGCCATTTTTAGATCTCTCCACAGGTGTTCTATGGGATTCAGGTCTGGACTCATTGCTGGCCACCTTAGAAGTCTCCAGTGCTTTCTCTCAAACCATTTTCTAGTGCTTTTTGAAGTGTGTTTTGGGTCATTGTCCTGCTGGAAGACCCATGACCTCTGAGGGAGACCCAGCTTTCTCACACTGGGCCCTACATTATGCTGCAAAATTTGTTGGTAGTCTTCAGACTTCATAATGCCATGCACACAGTCAAGCAGTCCATTCCCAGAGGCAGCAAAGCAACCCCAAAACATCAGGGAACCTCCGCCATATTTGACTGTAGGGACCGTGTTTTTTTCTTTGAATGCCTCTTTTTCTCCTGTAAACTCTATGCTGATGCCTTTGCCCAAAAAGCTCTACTTTTGTCTCATCTGACCAGAGAACATTCTTCCAAAACGTTTTAGGCTTTTTCAGGTAAGTTTTGGCAAACTCCAGCTTGGCTTTTTTATGTCTCGGGGTAAGAAGTGGGGTCTTCCTGGGTCTCCTACCATACAGTCCCTTTTCAGACGCCGACGGATAGTACGGGTTGACACTGTTGTACCCTCGGACTGCAGGGCAGCTTGAACTTGTTTGGATGTTAGTCGAGGTTCTTTATCCAACATCCGCACAATCTTGCGTTGAAATCTCTTGTCAATTTTTCTTTTCCGTTCACATCTAGGGAGGTTAGCCACAGTGCCATGGGCTTTAAACTTCTTGATGACACTGCCCACAGTAGACACAGGAACATTCACGTTTTTGGAGATGGACTTGTAGCCTTGAGATTGCTCATGCTTCCTCACAATTTGGTTTCTCAAGTCCTCACACAGTTCTTTGGTCTTCTTTCTTTTCTCCATGCTCAATTTGGTACACACAAGGACACAGAACAGAGGTTGAGTCAACATTAATCCATGTCAACTGGCTGCAAGTGTGATTTAGTTATTGCCAACACCTGTTAGGTGACACAGGTAAGTTACAGGTGCTGTTAATTACACAAATTAGAGAAGCATCACATGCTTTTTCGAACAGTGCCAATACTTTTGTCCACCCTCTTTTTTATGTTTGGTGTGGAATTATATCCAATTTGGCTTTAGGACAATTCTTTTTGTGTTTTTTCATTTAAGACAAATTAAATGAAGATAATAATACCAAAGAATTTGTGTTTGCAATCATTTTCAGGAAGAAACTGAGTATTATCTGACATAATTGCAGGAGTGTCAATACTTTTGGCCACAACTGTATATGCTGTTCCATAGACTATGCCCCCATATGCTGCTCCATAGACTATGCCCCCAAATGCTGCTCCACAGAACATGCCCCATACGCTGCTCCACAGACTATGCCCTTATACGCTGCTCCATAGACTATGCCCCATATGTTGATCCATAGAATATGCCCCCATATGCTGCTCCATAGAATATGCCCCCATATGCTGCCCCATAGAATGTGCCCCCATATGCTGCACCCATATGCTGCTCCATAGACTATGCCCCCATATGCTTCTCCATAGAATATGCCCCCATATGCTTCTCCATAGAATATGCCCCCATATGCTTCTCCACAGAATATGCCCCCATATGCTGCCCCATAGAATATGCCCCCATATGCTGCCCCATAGAATATGCCCCCATATGCTGCCCCATAGAATATGCCCCCATATGCTGCCCCATAGTATATGCCCCCATATATTATGCCCCCATATGCTGCTGCTGCAAAAAAAAAAAAAATGCCATACTCATCTCTCCTGCTCAGGACCCGGCACCTGAGATATTCACCTGTCCAGGGTACATCGCTGCTCACTGCTGTCTGCCTGCTTTCTGTGTCAGTGACTGTTCAGCCAGCAGAGGGCGCAGCACGCACTAACCACGTCACCGCGCCCCCTGCTGCCTAAACATCACTGACACAGGACGCAGCAGACAGCGGTAAGCAGCAATGGACCCCGGACAGGTGAATATCGCTATACTTACCCCCACCTGGCGCGGTCTCTGCAGCCCAGGTTCTCCTACGGTCTCTCTTCCTGCCTTCAGCGGTCACGTGGTACCACTCATTACACTCATGAATAAGCGCATATTCATGAGTTTAATGAGCAGTACCACGTGACTGCTGAAGGCAGGAAGAGAGACTGTGGGAGAAGCGGGGGGCGGCAGAGACCGTGCCGTGGGGGTGGGGTAAGGTATGATCCCTGACACCCCCGTTCCCTCTTCCCCGCCGACGTCCAGGTACATGACTCGTGTATAAGCCGAGAGGGGGACTTTCAGCCCCAAAAAATGGGCTGATAATCTCGGCTTATACACAAGTATATTCGGTACATACCTTGAAAGGGCTGCCCAAATCCTATTTTGGGATACTATTTGTAGGGTAGACAAAAATGAACTGACAAACTCCCTTTAAGATCTCATTGCTTTATAGATCTCTTAAGGCTTAAAAATGTATTATTCACATGGTGCAAAAGTTTTAAGCAGGTGAGAAAAATGAGCTACAAAGTAAAAATACTTTTAAAACTATAACTGTTAATAGTTTATTGTCACCAATTAACATACAAAGTGAATGAAAGAGAAATTAAGTCACTGTTGGGTGGTGTCACCACTTACCTTCAAGAAGACACCATCAACTCTTCTGGATACACTTAGAATTTGAAGGTACTTGAAAGGGAGGTTGTTCGAAACATCTTGGATAACCAACCACAGATCCTCTATGCATGTTAGAGATTGTTGTCCTACTGCAGAATGCATTTGGAACCAATCATTCGCCTCCATTATGGTATTGCATGATGGAGAAGTATCTAGCTGTACTTCTCAGCCTTGAGGACACCATTAATCCTGACCTAATTCTAAAAACGCAGCACTAAACTTGCAAGGACCTTCACCGATGCATCACTTATGTCAACAGGCACTCATTGTACCATCTCCTGATAAACTACCTTCTATTACAGAACAAATATTTCACATTCTCACGCATCAGTCCAGGGCACCTGCAGCAGTTTTTCTGCATCCCAGATCCTAGGCTTATGGACATAGTTGAGTCTCTTGGCCTCGTTTCCACATGGAACGCATGGCATTTTGGTTGCAATTCTTCCATTAAGATCACTTCTGGCCAGAGTTCTCCACACAGTATGTGTATGCATCTGGGTCCCATTGGATGCCGTCAGCTTTGAGCCAATGGCACTGCTGGACATCTGCCAATTTTTAAAGGAAGTATCCATGATGCCTTTTCATCTGTTACACTGAACTCCGTTGGCCAATCACTGCATCTACAGTTCTCAAAGCTGCCCATTTCTTGATGTTTCTACAAAACTGCTTGAACAGCACATCTTGAAATGCCAATCTGCTTTAAAATATTTACCTGGGAGAGACCTTGCTGATGTAGTACAACTACCTCTTTACTTGTTGTTGTGCTCAGTCTTGCAGTGGTGTATGACCTTGAAAAGGTCTTCCATGACCTCACCTTTGTAGCAGAGTAGATATTCCTCACTCATTTCTAAGCCTACAACACAGAAGTTTCTGTTTCTGTTAAGGATTGTGTTTCATCTTGAAAATGATCATTACCACATGTAATTGGTTAATTGTATACCTGCATATAATTCTACAAAATCCCTGACTGACAAATATGGATTTGATTTAGATGTATGGTATCTTTTGGTCATTCACTTCATTTTTATCAATTGGCAAAATGCAAACTATGAACACTTCTATCTTTGAAAACATTCTTACATTGGAACATTTTTCCACAGCTGCTTAACACTTTTGCACAGTACCATGTTACTAATCAAAAATACAAAGTTATTTAACAACATTTCATATTGATCATCTCATTAAAAAAATGAAGCCATGACATTTTACCCTCTTATACACTGCTTACAACGCCGCATACAAGGCAGACCACCAATAAAGGTCCCTAACAGGATGAAGCCAAATAAAGAGATTATTATAATAGGATTGTAGTCACATGATTGGTTGGTTGTGGACGGTTCCCCATCTGTGCAAGGTGAGTAATTAGGCTCTGTACCCAGGAGATTAGCATTTAGCTAAAGTGGTAGAATAACTTGCCTGCAACGGCATGACAATTTCAACGCTTACTTCAGTGACTTGGGGGATGTGCACATTTTGAATATTTGCAGTTGAATTTTCTGCAGCAAGAAACCGCTGGATAAACTGAGCATTTTTATGCATATTTTTTTTACCATTGATTTGAATGGTTGAAAAATGCTGCAAAAATACTGAAAGAATTAACATGCTACAGATTTGAAAAAAGAAAAGATGCTAAGATACAGCATGAACATATTCAGATTGTGCACACTAGAGCATGAGCAATTCAGAATATATCGTATTTGTCGGACTAAAAGACATCCCTTTTTCCCCTTCAAATTTGAGAGGAAAATTGGGTGCGTCTTATAGACCGAAATCTAGTTTAACAGCGGAGGTGGGAGGTTGGTGATGGAGCGGGGTCACAGGAGGCAGGTTCTCCGCAGCAGCAGTTGGGCGATAATGCAGATTCTGGGCTGGGAGGAAGGTGTGTCCCTGTGGTACGAAGTACGAGCGGACTCCCGAAGTACACATTGATCTCCCGGCGGTGGGCTACAAAAAAATGGCACTGTCGGCAAATGTGCAGATTTAGATCTTGGCTCAATGAGAAGACGAGATTCCAATCAGCGCATGCGCCGCCTCCGGCACAATTTTCCTGCCTCGCACTGCCAACATTTTCCTGAGGTCCACTGCCGGGAAATCAATGACTCCTGCCTTGCTCCGCCGGGACACCCCCTCCTCCCAATATAGAGCCCGCAGCATCACCCCACTCCTGCCGTAGCAACCCAGCTCCTGCCTTCTGTGACCCTGTTCCACCAGTAGATTCCCACCACCCCATGTAAGCCCAATCCAGACTACAAGACGGACCCCCATTTTCACATTAGAAATTATAACCATACCCCCTCCTCAACCACACATTTTTTCTGTTCTAAATTTGGGGTGCGTCTTAGGGTCCGATGTGTTGTATAGTCCAAATAATACTGTAAGCATTTACAAAATCGGACATTTCTGAAACAGCCTTCTTTATGACTCCCTTAGAGTACCCATAATTTCTCCACAAACTGTATAAATAAATTGTGGCTTTGAACATCTGAGTTTACAGTGCCTACACGGACAATGATTTGAAGTCAACAGCCACCTTTTCCTCAAACGCAGCAGGTCCATGATTAATATTAAAAGGCAATATTTTATGACCGGCGTGCCAAACATGGGGACCGAGGACCACATGCTTCCTGCAATCTCATTCTAAGAGATCCCTAGGCTGTGAGTTTTTTTAATCATAGTTTATGAAGGGTCATAGAATGTTAGCATTGCAAGGAACCTCCAGGGTCAGAGTGTCCAACCCCCTGCTCAATGCAGGAGTCACTAAACCATCTCACACAGATGTCCGTCAAGCCTCTGTTTGAAGACTTCCATTGAAGGAGAACTCGCCACCTCTCATCGAAGCCTGTTCCACTCATTGATCACCCTCACTGACAAAAAGTCTATGACCATTTCTATATCTTTCATAGACTTCAAAAGGAGATACCCGTGCGTGTTTGTAATTTGTGCTCAATATATTGACTTCTCATCTCTGACAGGAAACCAGATACTTCATAATAAATTAACCCGCTGCTTATATCACATACACATTGTCGAAAATGAGAACAGAATCATAGAATCGTAGAGTTGGAAGGGACCTCCTGGGCCATCTGGTCCAACCCCCTGCTCAAAGCAGGATTCACTAAATCATCCCAGTCAGATGTCTGTCCAGCCTCTGTTTGAAGACTTCCACTGAAGGAGAACTCACCACTTCTCGTGGCAGCTTGTTCCACTCATTGATCACTCCGTCAAAAAGTTTTTTCTAATATCTAATCTGTGTCTCCTCCCATTCAGTTTCATCCATTGCTTCTAGTCTTTCCTTGTGCAAATGAGAATAAAGTTGATCCTTCTACAATGTGACAGCCCTTTAGATATTTGTAGACAGCTATTAAGTCTCCTCTCAGTCTTCTCTTTTGCAAACTAAACAATCCCAAATCCTGCAACCTTTCCTCATAAGACAGGGTTTGCAGACCGGTCACCATTCTGGTTGCTCTTTTCTGAACTTGCTCCAGTTTGTTGATGTCTTCTTTAAAATGTGGTGCCCAAAACTGAACACAATATTCCAGATGAGGTCTGACCAAAGAGGAGTAGAGGGAAATAATGACTTCACGTGATCTAG
The DNA here is from genome assembly GCF_039654945.1 of Dendrobates tinctorius. NCBI lineage: Eukaryota > Metazoa > Chordata > Amphibia > Anura > Dendrobatidae > Dendrobates > Dendrobates tinctorius. Next base: position 5,062,252 of record NW_027361959.1, read on the forward strand.
ACTGTATGCTTCTGTTAATACATCCTAGAATTGCATTTGCCTTTTTTGCTGCTGCATCACACTGTTGACTCATTCAGTCTGTGATCTATTAGTACACCCAAGTCTTTTTCACATGTACTGTTGCTTAGGCCTATTCCTCCCATTCTGTATATGCTTTTTTCATTTTTATTGCCCAGATGTAGTACTTTGCATTTTTCCCTGTTAAAAACCATTCTGTTAGTTGCTGCCCACTTCTCTAGTTTATTTTTATCTTTTTGAATCCTCTCTCTCTCTCTTCTCTAGTATTAACTATCCCTCCTAGCTTTGTGTCATCAGCAAATTTAATCAGTTTACCCTCAATTCCTTCATCTAAATCGTTAATAAAGATGTTGAACAATACAGGGCCCCGGACAGAGCCCTGTGGTACCCCACTTGAGACATTCTTCCAACTGGATGTGCAGCCATTTACGACCACTCTTTGGGTCCGATCACTAAGCCAGTTATGAATCCACCTAACAGTTGCCTTGTTCATTTCATACTTAGTCATTTTTTCAATAAGGATTGTATGAGATACTTTGTCAAATGCTTTGCTGAAGTCAAGATATAGTATATCTACAGCATTTCCTTGATCCACCCAATCAGTGATTCCGTCATAGAAGGAAATTAAGTTAGTCTGACATGACTTATTAGTTACAAACCCATGCTGACTCTGTTTAATCACTTCATTCTTATCCAGGTACTGACATACATGTTGTTAATAATTTGTTCAAAGATCTTTCCTGGTATAGAAGTCGGACTCACCGGCCTATAGTTGCCTGGGTCCACCTTCTTCCCCTTTTTGAAGATAGGAACAACATTTGCTCTTCTCCAGTCTTCTGGCACTTCTCCTGTTCTCCAAGAATTTTCAAAGATTATGGAGAGGGGTTCAAAAATTTCTTCTGCTATCTCCTTCAGTACTCTGGGGTGTAATTCATCTGGACCTGGAGACTTGAATTCATTTAGGTTAGCTAAGTGTTTCCTCACTATCTTTCTGTTTATAGGTATCCTGGATTCTTCTATTCCCTTGATAGGACAGTGAAGAACAGTTGATGTTACATTTCCTTTCTGAGAGAAAACAGATGCAAAATAGGAATTTAAAAGTTCAGCCTCCTCAACATCCTGTCTTACCATTTCATCATTTTCATCCTGTAAAAATCCTATAGCATCTTTGACTTTTCTTTTACTTTTGACATATCCCCAAAATCCTTTATTATTGCTTTTGACACCTCTTGCAAGCCTCAATTCATTGTCAGCTTTAGTTAATCTGATTTGTGCCCTGCAGGTTCTGCAGACAGCATTATATTCTTCTTTAGATATGCCTCCCTCTTTCCATTTTATAAACATTTTTTTCTTCCTTTTTAGCATGTGCTTAAGTTCTGTGTTCATCCATCCTGGCTTCCTTAAATGCTTCCTATTCTTCCCTCTTTTCGGAATTGTTAACAATTGTGCTTTGAGAATTTCATTTTTCAAGATTTCCCATCCTTCCTGGACATTTTTGTCTTTAAGGATATCCAGCCATTGGATCCCTCCAATTCTCTTTCTGAATCCCTTAAAATCTGCCTTTCTGAAATCTAACCTTGACATCTGAGTCTTCACAGGTCTTCCTCCTCTAGTTATCCAAAATTCTAAAATAGCATTGTCGCTACCTCCTAGGGTCCCAGCCACTTTTACCTCCTCAACCATTTCCTCCCTGTTTATAAGGATTAGATCCAAGGTAGCAGTTCCCCTTGTTTTCTCCCCTACCTTTTGGAAGATAAAGTTGTCAGCAAGAGAGGATAAGAATTTCCTTGACCTGTTAGTTTTGCCTGAGAGAGATTCCCAACAAATGTCTGGATAGTTGAAATCTCCAATGACAACTAGGTCATATTTTTTGGAGAACTTGGCCATTTGATGAATAAAGAGTTCATACATATCTTCAGCTTGCATAGGCGGCCTGTAGTAAATGCCTACAATGGTGTCCTTTCCATTGTTCTGTCCTTGTATTCTTACCCAGTTTCCACAGAACTCCCAGTCTCTGAAGTTTCAATCTCTGTGCAGATATACGCATTTCTAACATACAATGCGACACCTCCTCCTCGTTTATCAAGTCTGTTTCTTGCAAATAAGTTGTATCCTTCTAATATTGTATTCCAATCATGTGTATCGTCCCACCAAGTTTCAGTGATTCCAATGACATATTTCTTTTCCTGTGTTAGTAGTTCCAATTTTCCTTGTTTGTTGCCCATGCTTTGTGCATTAGTATAGAAACATTTTAGTTTGTGATTGGTTTCTCTTTCTCCAATATTTTTATTATTTAGATTCTTTTGTCTTTGTTCTTCCTTTCAACTTCTAATAGCAGAGTTCTCAATAGCATTTGTCAGGTGTATGGCTTTTTCTGGTCTTTTGCTTCCCTTCCCATGTTGTTCTAGTTTAAAGCTCTCCTTACAAGTGTAGCAAGGCGACTTCCAAATACATGTTTTCAAGTCTTCGTAAGGTGCACCCCATCTCTAGCAAGTAGTCCATCGTAAAGATAATTCACTCTGTGATCCATAAATCCAAATCGTTGCTGACGGCACAATCGACGTAGCCAGTTGTTCATGTGCAGAATCTTATTCCACCTCCTTGTTCCATGGCCATCCACTGGGAGGATGGAAGAGAAGACCACCTGCGCTCCCAGTTCTTTCACTTTCTTGCCTAAGTCTTCAAAGTCTCTGCAGATGGTTTCCAGGTCGTTTCTTGCGGTGTCATTTGTCCCCACATGTAGTAGCAGGAATGGGTAGTCATCTGTAGGTCTGAAGAGTCCTGATATCCTGTCAGACACATCTTTAATTTTTGCACCTGGAAGACAGCACATTTCTCTTGAAGTTATATCCGGTCTGCAGATAGCGGCCTCTGTTCCTCTCAACAGGGAATCCCCCATGACCACCACTCTCCGTTTCTTCTTCACAACATTCTTCTTTCTCCATCCAGGAGGATTCTGAAGGCATACAAAGTTGCTGTTTGTGGGCAAAGTCTTATCCTGATGTATTTCCTCATCGTTTTCCTGCGTGAGAGCCAGGTACTGGTTCCTGAGCAGTATGGGTGCTGACTGCCTCCTGATCCTCCTGCTTCTCTGGGTCACATGTCTCCATTCCTCTGTTTCTTCAGGTGCACTTCGAATTTCTTCTCTTTCTGTAATATGAAGAGATAATTCTGCTCTGTCCAAGAACTCTTCACCTTCCTTAATGATCTTCAACGTAGCTAACCTCTCTTCGAGATTTTGCAACTTTTCCTCCAACAGGGACACTTGCATTTGTGGCATGTGAAGTTTGGCTTTTCCACTGGTAAGTCTGTGAACATGTAGCAAGAAATGCAGCTCACCAAATGGCTCCTGGTCTCTTCCATATTGAGATTTCTTAAAAATGATGAAAGATGAGCCAAAATTTGCGCGCCGACAGGCGTGCAGTTTTCCGATTTCCTCTTTTCAGCTGCAACGGCCAAAACCCAGTGATCGTTGAGCTCGCGGAGACTCTTCACTTATCCCAGAAGGCACTGGGAATATGCAAATGATCTCCTCAAGACTCTTCCCCTGGTTTTCCGATTTCCTCTTTTCAGCTGCAACTGCCAAAACCCAGTGATCGTTGAGATATTTAAGTTTTATCTCAACACTTGGTAAAGGGACAAAGATAAAACACTGTGTGCCTTGGATTAAAAACATGGATTTTTGTGATAAACTCACCGTAAAATCCTTTTCTCCGAGACGCTCATTGGGGGACACATACTGTGGGTGTATGCTTCTGCCGCTAGGAGGCTGACACTAAGTGAAAAAAAGAGGTTAGCTCCTCCTCCGTCGTATACACCCTCGCCCCTATTGCGGGCGGAACTCAGTTTGGTGCCAAAGCAGTAGGAGGACAACAAAATCAGCCTTAATACAGGTACAACATGTCCAGAAAAGGACCACCCTTATATCACAAAAATAAGTGTGTATTAACTAAACAAAAACAGAGCCAACTGGCTAATAGGGTGGGTGCTGTGTTCCCCAATGAGCGTCTCGGAGAAAAGGATTTTACGGTGAGTTATCACAAAAATCCATGTTTCTCCTTCGCCTCATTGGGGGACAAGGATACTGTGGGATGTCCTAAAGCAGTCCCTGGGTGGGAGGATTGACTCACCGATCCAAGCTACATGCACCTCTTGTTTAAAGGTGCGCCACCGCTGCTTGGAGAATCCTTCTACCCCGGCTCGCATCCGCCGAGGCCTGAGTATGACTATTATAATGTCTGGCAAATGTGTGCAGGCTGGACCAGGTTGCTGCTTTGCAAACCTGTTCTGCCGAAGCGCCCAAGAGGCGACCACTGCCCGAGTAGAGTGCGCTCTGATCCCTGCTGGGATCGGTGTGCCTCTAATGCGGCAGGACTTCTGAATAGTCAAACTAATCCATCTGGCTATGGTCGATTTTTGAGGCAGTGAGTCCCTTCCTGCGCCCTTCAGGGAGCACGAACAGCGTGTCCGGCTGACGTAAGGGCGCCGTCCGCGACACGTACCTCTGGAGGGCTCTTACCAGGTCTAACGTGTGAAGAGCCTTTTCCATACGGTGCACCGGTGCTGGACCAAATGAAGGCAAGACAACATCCTCATTAATGTGAAATGAGGACACGGCTTTCAGCAGAAAAGGAGGGGCTGGTCTGAGCACCACCTGATCCTTATGGAAAGTAAAGAACGGAGCTCGGCAGGATAGGGCCACCAGCTCTGAAACCCGCCTGATAGAAGTGATGGTCACTAGGAACACCACTTTCCAGGAAAGGTACCTCAAGAAGATATCCTGAAGCGGTTCAAATGGAGCTTCCTGCAGAACACTTAGGACCAGGTTAAGGTCCCAGGCGTCCATAGGCGCCTTATAGGGAGGTACCAAGTAGGAGACTCCCTGGATGAAAGTCTTCACCTTGAGACTCCCTGGATGAAAGTCTCCACCTGCAAATTGGTAGCAATTCTGTGCTGGAACAGGACAGATAAGGCCGATATTTGTCTCATGAGGGAACTTGGGGCCAAGCCCGAGTCTAGGCCCGACTGGAGAAAAGCCAAGATGTTGGGGACCGAGAACCTCAGCGGAGAAACACCGCGGCCTTGACATCAAAGAACACCTTCCAGGTGTGGTGGTAAATTCGTACTGAAGCCGGCTTCCGAGCGCTAACCATTGTAGCGACCACCTTGCTCCCGAACCCTGCCTGGGTTAGAATCCAAGATTCAACGGCCATGCCGTCAAACACAGGTCCCCCGAGTTCGGGTGGCAGATTGGCCCTTGAGAAAGTAGATCTGGGCACTCTGGCAGTCGCCAAGGAACGTTGGCGAGCAGCTGCATTAGATCTGCGTACCATGCTCGACGGGCCCATCCAGGGCCAGCAGAATCGCTGGATCCCTTTCCGTCCTGATCTTTTTGATAACTTTCGGAAGTAGTGGCAGCGGGGGAAATACATATGGGAGTCAGAGCTGGTTCCATGGCGGAACCAACGCCTCCACAGCAATCGCTTGCGGGTCCCTGGCTCGAGCGACATATGTGGGTACCTTGGCGTTCACCCTGGAAGCCATCAGGTCCACATCCGGAGTTCCCCACAGTTGACAAATATGCTGGAAGACCTCAGAATGTAGTGACCACTCTCTGGACGCAAGACCCCGCCGACTGAGAAAGTCTGCCACCCAGTTCTCCACACCCGGGATGTGGCCTGCCGAAATCAGAGTGGTTTGCTTCGGCCCACTGAAGAACGTGCCCCACCTCGCGCATAGTTGCTCTGCTGCGGGTGCACCCTTGGTGATTTATGTGAGCCACCGCCGTGGCGTTGTCCAATTGAATTCGGACGGGGCGGCCTGCTAAGAAGTGATGAAACTGCCGATCGAGCGTGAAAGGATTCTTATCCCAGGCTGCCAAGAGGGCATACTGCAGGGGGCGAAAATGGAACTGGGCGAACAGTACTGCTCCCATTGCTGCCACCATTTTCCCTAGAATCCTCATCCCGAAACGAATGGTATGAGGGACTGGTTGGCTAGGAGTCCGGACTCCCTGCCGGAGAGCTAGGGCTTTTTCCTGAGGGAGAATTACCAACCCTCGGCAAGTGTCGAAGATCATTCCTAAGAAGGAGATCCTCTGAGCTGGCACAAGGGATGACTTCTTTTAAAATGACCAGCCACCCTAAGCGGGCAAGAGTATCTAGCGTGATGCTGACATTTTCCTCGCGTGCCCGTATCGAAGGGCCTATAACTAATAGGTCGTCTAAGTAAGGCAAGACGACTATGCCTCAAGAATGCAGTATGGCCATGACAACTGCCATAACCTTTGTGAACACTCTGGGAGCCATGGCTAACCCGAAAGGAAGCGCCACGAACTGACAATGTCGACCGTTGATGGCAAAACACAGTAACCTTTGATGAGGAGGAAAAATAGGACTATGCAGATATGCGTCCTGGATGTCGATCATGGCCAAGTATTCTCCCTGCTCCATGGCAGATATGACTGAACGGAAAGACTCCACCCGGAAAGGTCTGACCCTGATGAATTTGTTCAGATGTTTGAGGTCCAAAAATCAGTCTGACATACCCGTCCTTTTTGGGAACCGCAAACAGGTTGGAATAGAAGCCCTGAATGCTTTCGTGCTATGGCACGGGAACAATGATCCCATTGCGCTGGAGCGATTCGATGGCTCCAACAGAGCTCTTTTGCCTGGGTATCCACCCTGGGAAGACGAGAAAGAAAAAACGTCTTTGAGGGTATCTGACAAATTCTATTTTGTAACCTGAGGCCACCAACTCCTTTACCCATGCGTCGTGCGCGACACTGAACCAGACGCGGCGAAACCAGAGTAGCCAGCCGCCCACTGTTGTGAGTTCATTTTCCCCTTCACTACTGAGGCCCGAGGAACTCCCTCTTCTGGTGAAGAAAGGTAGTGAGCCTGATTGTCAAACACCTGGGGCTGATGATGATGACTGGCTGAGTGGAGCTGATGACTGGATATAAGGCTGCCGACGCCCTTCTGGCCTGCGGGTGATTCCTGCTTATCTAAAGCGAAGATTTCTGCTTTGCCTTTTTGCATTAGTGTTTTGTTTTCCTTGCTTTTCTGGATTCTGCCATTCCCTGCTGGGGTGAGCTGAATCTCCTTTTGCCTGTTGCTCTGTCTTCAGAATATTCCTGAGTACTGACATAGCTTTTTTGAAGCCTAGCGTCTTCAGGGCCTTTTTTACTGTCAGTTTGTTGGCTCTTATTTTCACGGATTGCAGACAGCAGCCTTCCTGTCCTTTCCTATCTAAGCTAGCGTGGGCCCCATCTTTGCTCAGTCTATCTTTCTGTCTGTGTTTTGTTCTTTCTTCTTGCTTCACCGTCATTATATGTTGGGGGCTGCCTTTTACTTTGGGGTCTGCTCTGGGGCAGTTTAGATTTCCCCTTTCTGTCTTTAGGCTATGTAGTCCTCCGGCTGTGATCGAGGGGCCTAGGGCATCGTAGGAGCCCCCCACGGCTACTGCTAGTTGTGTTGATAAGTTCAGGGGTCTGCAATCCGATAGCTGCCAACTTCTCTGGTTTTCTGGACTTAGCTAGCATTACTATTTTTGCTTCCTACGGTGACTCAATCATAACAGCCCACCTTGCTGGAGTCATTTGGCTGACGATCTTTGGGATCTGGATCCCCTCGATCTGGCTGTTGAGTTCGCATTCTCCCCAATGGGTTGGTTCTTTTGAGACCTGCCACCCCTATCCTGGTTGGGGTGGCCTGAAGCGGCGGAATTGGCCGCTGTGGTCCACCCGGGGTTGCGAAACACTGAAAATGTGCCTAAAAAGGGTGGCGAAAAGGCGGTTTGACCTTTTGTTGAGGGAGAAAACCTATCTTTCCTCCTGTGGAGTCGGAGATAAGTTTATCCAACTTCAAGATTCCACGGCCATGCCATGTCCTTAACTATAGAGCTCTTCTGATAGAAATTGTGCTAGCGACCGCAAGTGCCGAGCAATTGCCGCATCCAAAGACGCATTGATTACGTAGTCTCCGGCCATCGCGATCTGACTCACGATTTCCGATCTTTCTGCAGGTAGCTCTTGCGCGACCTTGTTTAATGATTCTGACCATGAGATCATGGCCTTGGCTACCCAAGTTGCTGCGAACGAGGGAGAGAGCGCCGATTTTGACGCCTCATATAGTGAGCACACTGAGCTCTCTATGAGGCGATCCGTGGGATCCTTAATAGCGGAAACGCAAGGCCCGGATAACAGGGTTATCGTGGCTAGGCGCGACACCGGTGGATCCACCGTCGGAGATTCCGTCCATTTTTTACGGAGGTCCGGGGAAAATGGATACCTTGCTATGAGTGCCTTTTGACCGAGAAACGCCTGTCTGGTCGTTCCCTGTGTCGCTGCACTATGCCTTCAAACTCAGGGTGAGAGGAAAAAAAAAATTCTGTGCGGCGGATCGCCAGCATATAAACCGGTCCAAGGGCAGTACTTCCGGGCCTAGCCGCGCTCAGAAGCAGGGGACTAAATTTATCCCCAGCCACCCTGGCCTGGGGGGCGGGCCGCCGGAAGTGACGCGCGGCCCGGAGGCGGAACTTCCGGTCGCGGCCTAGCTTCGGCCCCAATTTATCCCCTGCCCGCGACGGGGGTGTGGGAGGGCACGAACTCCATGGCGCCACAAAAAAATGGCGCTACTTACTGGCACGGGCTTCTCTGCACCACTCTGCAGCCACTAGCCGGTGGCATCTGACAGCTAAGGGCTCCAGCCCCGGATCGTCGCCGCAGGAGCCCTCCCAGGCCCTCTCCTCACTGACTATCCTCTTCAGCTTCCCAGCTCAGGTATGTGAGGGGGCCTTGACAAAATAGGACAGTGCAGGCACCCTAGCTCCATCTAACCCCTTCAGGGGGTGAGGAGAGGGACCGTACGCCGCCTTGCAGCACCGCAGTCTAAGCATTGGTGGAGCAGTGCGGGCCGTACGGACTAGTCTTGTGCCTCTGTACAGCCCATGGTTTCAATACCTAGGAGTGGTCAGGGCTAAGTCAGGCATTGTGTCCCACGTCGCGGGAGAGGATACATGGAGGGACACTCGCACGTGCTCGCCCGTTGATGGTTTGGGGAAATCGGACCCCTTCAATAGGATCTGTTGCCCCTGTCTCATCTTCATAGACGGTAAAAATAAAATTAAAAAAAGAGGTCTGGGGAAAATGGCCCAGATATGTCCCACGGTGCGGTGCGGGAGAGGATACGTGGAGACGATACTCAACACGTGCTCGCATGTTGATGGTTTGGGGAGATCGGACAATTTCAATATGGTCCGTCGCCCCTGTCTCATCTTCATGAGTTATGCACTTCAGCTCAGATGATGCAAAGAAAAAACAAAAAAAACATAACTAAAGAAAAACTCTACTTACTGGAGATTCGAAAGTCAATGTCAGCACTTACACAGCCTTGCAAAAAACCCAAAGCATCTCATTCAGTCAACTAGTACTGTGTTCAAGATTGCCTGATCGCAAGCAGCTCGCAACAGCTGTGTACAGATGGGTTTCTTGTTGGTGAATATGCCTAGTCACGCTGCAAGACTTATGACGGGCTTGGCCATTGACTTACAGGGTATCTACATCCAACAGGTGACACTAAGGGTACGTGCACATGCTGCGGAATCCGCTGCGGATTAATCCGCACGGATTTTGCAAAAACCGCAGATCATCCGCAGGTCCAAAGACCTGCGGATTATCTGCGGTTTTGCCTGCGGTTTGGTCCTGCGGATTCACTATCTCCACAATGGTGGAGATAGGAACCCGCAGCGGTTTCCGCAGAAAGAATTGACATGCAATTCTTTCTGCGGATTCAAAACTGCAGCAAATCCGCGCGGTTTTTTCCGCAGCGTCGGCACAGCGTTTTTTTTTTTCCCATTCAAATGAATGGTACTGTACACCGCAGCTAAAACTGCTGCGTGTCCGCAGCGGCCAAAACTGCTGCGGAAACGCAGCGGAATCCGCAGCGTGTGCACACAGCCTAAGGAGACAGTTTTCTTCTATTTGGATGACAATTTGCATTGAGAATACAATTACTTTCAACAACAGATGTCACTATAGCTGGAATGTTCTAGTCATAGTCCAAAAATCAATTTCATACTATTCAAAAGATACTTAAATGAACAAGAGTAAATTTGACTAGAGGTCTCTGACCAAATTCATGTAGAACTTTTAAAGTTTAACCACAATAAAGAAATTATTAAAAAAGAAAAGAAAAAAAAAAAAAAAAGGGATGGTGCGGATGGATAACCTTAAATTTTTCAGTTTTTGTAAGTTTACTGCCAATTATGTTTACATCTAATATCAGCGGAATTCCTGTTCATCAACAGGGTGAGCTTTACTTTGTGTTTTTTTTGTAAACTGTAAATTTACAAGATGTTCAGATATTACTGGTACATTAAAGCAAAGAGTCACAAAATAATCAGATTTTGTGATCGGCAAAATATAATATACATATACACACACACTGCAACAGCTTAAAGGGAAACGGTCACCAGAAAAAACAATACTGACATGCAGATATGGGGGTTAATCTGCAGGATACTAGAGTAATTATGCTGCCCGGCGCCTGCACTCAGCCAGTTGCTGCAGGGAGAAAATTAACTTTATTCTCCCCGGCAGCGTTTCAGTCACCGCTCTGAGCATACAGAGCAGCGGTAGTAACTGTGCCCTCAGCCTTGATGAAAAGCTGGCTTCACATTGTGACCAGCTGTCAACCAGTCCGGGCCGGAATGCAGCTCCAGCCGCCGCCCCCATGACTGAAACGGAACACTGCCTGGGAGAATAAAATTTATCCCAGGCAGGTTAGAAAAGCTATTAACCTGCAGATTAACTCCTTATCTGAAGGCAATAATTTTTTTTCTGGTGACAGGTTCCTTTTAAGATAAGGGTTAAAGTGGTATTGCCATCTCCAAGATGCTATCTCAATATGTAGTAGGTGTAATAAGAATATTAGCAAATTCCTCCAATTAGAAATGTAGTATAGTTTTCCTGATTTCTTTCCTCATGTAGGCATTGCAGGATCCATGGTTACGACCACTAATATATTGACAGCTAGCTGCTAGTGGACGTAAGCATGGAAACGCAAGGCCCCGCAATGCCTGCGCATGAGGAAAGCGACAAAGTGAATCAGAAAAAGTACATTATATTTCTAATTGGAGGTATGTGTCATTATTATTATTAGGATAGGTTCGGGAATACCCCTTCAAGATCACTGGTTCAGTGAGAGACACCTAATCAGAAGTAGTAATCTTGTACCATTAATGAATAAAATAATTTTATCTTTAATTAATTGAGATATGGAATAAATAGCTAAAATTACCAATTGACTTACCTCAACATCTGATACTTTCATTCGCGTTCCTTCTTTGCCCACAAATATGTCATCAATATCAACCAAAATGTATCGGTCGAGTGTTAAGCAGAGCCGCTTGGAAGTTAAGTATGCGATAGCATCGACAAAAATAAGTTTGTGCAGCCAAAAATTCAGATTATTTCCAAATAGTACCCTTTGGATACCATCGTGAAGGCCCAAGTCCTGCACCACAGTGGCATGAAGTGCTTTGTGCGTAGCAAGGTGGGGGATAGATTCGGCAGATTTGGTGCTTGCCAACAGTACAGGTTCATAGGTGCTGTGGTTGGACTGAAAAACGGTCCAGTCATCTCCAGGAAGAGGACCCGGCTCTACTACATTAGCTCGGGTCACGTAGAGAAGTGGAGCATTAGGGTTAATATGGTAGTCTCGCAATCCCAGATTGGAATGTAGGAAGAGCGGGAAGCCTTTGAGTTGTGCGCTTAGTAAGCTGTTTTCATTGGCCTTAAAGAAACCAATGATTCCTACCCCATACTCCACACAGTACTTGTCCAGCAGTTCCCTGTTCCAGGCATCTAGATTAACATATTTCAAGATGTTCTCATAAATGATCAGAGCATAACGACCGCGGTCTTTGTCTGTCAGAGTTGGCATGTCCCCCTTCCCGGGAGCGATTTCTGTCCGGTACCTAAACCTGCCAGATTCTAATATAGCCACAATCTCCTGTCCGAGCTGAGAGTATATGCTCTCTACAAACACAAGCACCACTGGTTCAGTCCGGGAAATATCCATAAATTTGCCTATCCGCCAGCTTGCTTGGGGTTGAACCACAATCCTCTGTTGACTGCTGCAGTCACTAAAAGGTAAAGGGGGAGGCTCTTTGATCTTAGGGCTATTGGTCACATAGTAAGCCAAGAAACACATGGAAGCCAGGCTGAAAGCAATCAACAGTAGGATCAATCGATGAAGTTCCAGCTGTCGCATGTGCCGAACCAGTTTCCATAGATGAATCATGGTGAGGCCTAAAACCCCACCTGCCCACCGCATTCACCTAAACCACTTGATGACTGGTCTGTGATTAGACAATGACAAGATGTGATGTCCCTCAGAGCAGCAGCAACAGCACAGTAGAAGGCAGTAAAAGTAGGACGCAAAGAGGTGAGATCGCCTCCAGCCTGCCATTTATGTCAGGTTACCATGGCCTCCAATTCCCATTGCTTCTCTGCACTCCGATCTGGACCACTTAGATTGCCGCCACAAAATTACATCCCAATCGCCCCTCACATCTCTCCTTCCTCTTGGTCCCAGGGTCTAGTCCAGCCGTGTAATCTTCGCCGTCAGGCTGTGTCCTAGAAATGGGCAAAACAAAACATGGTCAAAAATGCGGTGTTACTGAAAAAAACAAGACTTTACTTGTCATTGGCATTGTCCTGGCAGAGCTACGATAACTGTCTAGTGACTACGCGAAGACTCACCTACCTGCATATAATAAACTATTACTATAACTCAAAAGTAGTAACACATAAGGCTGAATTGCTTTTGGAAAACAAAGTGACAGTTTTATGTTTTACAGGATACAACTGATAAATGGCACAGTAATGCCTTTGACCTTTGTCATTTATGCCATTATTTAGGGTCCAATTGCTGGAAACCTCCCCAAACCTTAGAAACAAGGAGTCATGACCCCTTTCAGCACTCCCAGTCACATAGCCCCATACAAGTGAATTGCCAGACCGACTACTTCCAGACACGGAGACCGCAGGGAATGCTTGATTGGCCACCATGAAGAATGGAGAGGTGGGACTTAGTTTGAACAGTCATTCTGTGCAGACAGAGTCCCTTTTAAACAGGGATGTTAAACTCAAATACACAGAGGGCTTGGCCAAAGTTGCAGGCCAACCTTGATATTTATTTTAAAAAAAAGTCTACAATTGAGGGAGTTCTTCCTTATCAATTATAAAGTTGAACTTTTTCATATGGAAACAAACTTAAAAAGGGTTGTCCAATTAAAAAAGTACATTTTAATTCATAGATCTTAGAATAAAATATTGGAATAATATGTCATAAAAGCAGTAAAAAAAGCATATGGCCCAATGGCCTAATTTAAATATGCAACAAAGAATAAAAAACAAACAAACTTGAATTATATAAATAAAGTATGATGCCAACAAAAGTGGCCCCAAACACTGTATGATACCCCTATAGTACCCTCCACACACATGGTATTATGACCTTACTGTACCCCTCAGCCCTCCCAACAAATGGTGACCCCATCACAGTATGATTGTCCAATGTACAACTGCAATTCGCACACAGCCCTCCATACAGTATATTGGGCCAAACATAGTCCTCAATGCCTGAATAATGACCCAACATAGTGCTCCATGCAGTATAATGACCCTATCTATATATTGCTCATACAGTATATTGGGCCGCACATAGTCCTCCATGCAGAATAACGACCCAACATAGTGCTCCACGCAGTATAATGGCCTCAGTGTGTTCCATAAAGTATAATTGCCCCATATATTGCTCCACGCAGTATAATGCCCCCATATATTGCTCCACACAGTATGATGGCCCCATATATTGCTCCATACAGTATAATGGCCCCATATAGTGGTCCATACAGTATAATGGCCCCATACAGTGTAATGGCTCTATATAGTGCTCCATACAGTATAATGGAAAGTGTGATGCCGGGCGGGGGACCTGCCTGGTGTTGTGGGCCAAATATACTCACCCTGCGAGCACGGATTTAGCCCGTGGGCCAGAGTTTGACATATGTACTTTGAAGGGAACCTGTCATGTCAAAAACACTATTGACCTGCATATATGATGCTAATCCGCAGGTTAATAGAGTTCAAAAGAGTTGGCCATCAGGATTCTGAATGCCATTAATCTGTAGATTAACCCCATATCTGCAGTTTAATAGTTTATTTTACATGACAGGTTTCTTTTAATAGATCATGTAAAATTAACAAGTCTCCAAAATGTGGGGGTGCCCATGTAAGAGATCCCCACATTTTTTTTTTTTTTTTAGAGAGCACAGATCTATAAGCTCTGTTCTTTTATTTCTGTTTTGAATTTGCATCAGAAAATTTCAGTGGAACCTGATCATCCGGCACCTATAACTTGTCTGTAGTCTAAGGCCTTCTTCTGCCTGACAGTCTAGAAAATACCAACTTGGTGCCTGACTATTACATAAATGCTGAGGATTAGGTAATTCATAACAAGGGGAAAGGCAAGAAATGAATAAAATATATGGGACATAGACTGTGAATACCAGCCCTAAAAAGCAGTAGTTTCTCCTTATAACGCTCACCCTCAAGAGTGTTATATGGAAACAATAGTGACACAGTTAAAATTACGTTTTTAAAGATTGAAATAAAACAAAAAAAGACAAAACCAACCAAAAACATCATGACTGTCATAGGTGTCCTACACTTTCTATACAACCCCTGAATGTGGATGTCTACTCTTCATCATGGACAAAAACTAAAAATATTTCCTGAACCTGACAGCAAGGCCACATGTGGCAGCTAAATCCTGACAGAGGATAGTCAACATCTGGCGGAAAGCTGCATTAACTCTGGACACGATGAAAAGTACAGAACGTAAAAACAAATTTCTATTTTCCAGCCAATATGTTCTGACTTCCAGCAGCATTGGGAAATGTGTGCTCAGCAGAATTGTTGGAATGGATTTCCCACACTGCTCGGGGAAGATGTCAGCAGCAGGATAGGCACCAACTCTACTAAATCCAGGAGAAACCAGTATACAGAGTCAGGTAAGTCATGATACAAATGAGGAGACCTACAGACAAAGCTGGAATTGCCAATATAGGAAATTCTAGGAATTCTCTGAAGCAGTAGGGCTTGTGTGGCATATTGCAGTGAATTTCTGGCCCAGTTGCAGCCATCAGAACTTGATCTTTCCTCAAGTCGCTAGGACCTGCTGCCCGTTAGGAGACTGGACTGCTGGAGAGATCATATAGTCAGAGAATGATCGGCAATACTGCTCTATTCAAGTGAACGAGACAGTGTAGGTGCTCGCTAGACAATCAGAAACGAGTTGCACGTCAGTTGCACTAAGGCAGGGGTCCCCAACCTGTAGGTGTAGAGCCACACATGGCTCACGGACCTGTGATGGGTGGCTCGCGGCTGTCTGCCAGCTTGGTGCATTAGCACCAGGTGTAGCAAACCGCTATCAAGAGCAGATCTCTAGATGGTGACTTGTGGGTAGCCTTGCACAGAAGAGCAGATCTGAATGGGGGGTAAGATAGGAAACGCTGGGGCGTGGCGCACTGCCTTGGTGCAAATTGTACTAGGGATAAAAGGGGGCTCTGGGTGACACTAATGTGAGAGGGCAGGAGCTGGCTGGGACTCGCGACTCTCAGAGCCAAATGTGGCTCTCTGTCAGAAAGGTTGGTGCACTAATGTACAGAACAGTAAAAACGAAATTCCTCGGAAATCACTCATTTCAGAAGCCAATAAATTATTTTTCAGTATATTTTTTTTTTTTTTTTTTTTAAAGAAAAACCTGTCAACATATTTTTGCTACCACCTCATGCTGTCCTCAGATTACATACATTGCAAACACCAGCTGACAGATTCCCCTTTAACCATTGACATTGGCAGTCCAAGTTGAGTCCATCTCATTGACTACGACACTCTCTCAAAAGGCGTCATCATGCAATCAAATAAATCTTAGGAGGAACTACTCACCAGCAAACACCCCATTAACCTATAGATCTGGGCTCAATCTGCAGGTTAATAGCGTTACTAGATACACAGCGGCGGCCACTATAATCACACACGGCGGAGCGGTTACATCTGCTAATCTCTATACTCAGACCGGTGACTGAACCAGTGTCAGCTCCGCCCCGTGACTGAAACAGAATGCTGCCGGGGAGAATAAAGTATATTTTCTCCCGGCAGAGTTTGGCTCTGTGCAGGCTAGTAACGCTATTAACTGTTAATGAGGTTTACTGACACGACTGGCGAGCTGCTCTCTCATTTCTTCCAAAAGGACATGGGCTGACAAGCAAATCAAGTCTCTGACTCCAAACTGAGATTGTCACAACGTTTTACATGCAGACCTCAAAATAATAAAAATTAGAAGATAATACAGGATGGATAATGGTGTTTTTTTTCTCTCTTGGAAACCATTCAGAGTCCCTGAGAACAACCTGGATCAATTGTTTTTGCTAATCTGATGTTTACAGTGTCGGAAAAAAAATATCTGTATTGAAAAGTAGGAGTTGCTTTATATAATTGAATGCTTTCAGGCGCTCGACTTGGCAGGTTACAATTAAGGTTTGCGTTGCCCACGCAGAGTGCAGGCGGTGCACCTGAAAAATATCAGCCACAAAAGTTGTCTCTAGCTGAGCTAATGCATTTCAGGCCCAAACTGTTAATACAGATTTATAGCCACCAAGGAAACTCACAAACTGATCATGGAAACTGTTTGGGCACAACGCCATCGTGACCAGCAAGTCTAAGAGCTTTTTTTTTTTTTTTCTTTACTATGGAGACACTAATGCCATGCTATTCTGCTACGCATCTGTAGTTTGAGAAGACACAACTTAATTATCTTTTCAACAAGGAAGGTTATTTAATAGGGTGCGCAACCATGGCAAAGTCCTACTAAACGGCGACACCGCTGATCTCACATGTAGACGATCCTTTTGTCAGGGGGTTCACCATGCAGGACTATGAAGAGTTTTATGGTGGGCCACTGGGGAGGCGCCAGATGTTGCAGAAGGGCCAGCTGGGGCATGCAGTCCCACTGGCAGCAGATAATGTCACGGTAGCTGAATAGGTCACTGGACCCATCAACACTTTCCTTGGGTCCACAACAATTGTCAATAGCGGGAGGTGGCACTTGTGGATGGGTATAGGACCCCCGGGGGACACTCCTGTAGCGGAGGTGTCTGGGTGCAGGTTTAGGAGCGCCCATGGTGTTTGTGCAATCTCAAGCAGCCAGATACGCAGGTGAACTTGTAAACAATTTTACTGAAAGAGATAACTGGGTAAAGTCTCTCTCATAAAGGCAAAGTTCACAGTACATTGTGCATATGAAAGGGATGGTTCTCTCCTCATGAGACAGCAAGGTTATGGCCTCTCAGGGCGGCTGAAGCAGAGTTCACTTCACTTTCTATTAGAGGAAGGGCTATGCGCAGTCCAAGAAATATTAAACTAATAGAGGGACTTTCACAGATTAGTGTGTTTCCACAGAGAGCCAAAGTGTCGAAGTACTCAAAGGGGGTAGGTTAAGCAAAGTCAGTGGCTTGGCAGCCACGTGGATCTGGTCCTGACTAGGAGCAAACAGGATAACCAGAAGGCAGTAGAGCACATGTGCAGTTTTCTCTTTACTGGCAGAATGAGGCTTCACTCCCTTGTGGAGGAGATTATGAGGAGAACATTGTCCCCTCAGCGTGGACTTGCATGAAAAACTATGATGGGAGCAGTCGTGTTTGGTCCCTCAGGCAGCTTTGAACCACCCAGAACTGGAAGTTACCTCAGGAAGGCTGTGAGCCCTGAGCTGGGAGACTCCTCCCAGCTGTTTATATGGCAGCTTCAAGAGAGGAGAATAATCACTTAACTTTCAAATACACATTGGCCAGTAGATGACAGAAAAGCACATTTATGAGTCGTTGGTATACATTACAAAGTATTACATTTTCTAACTCACAGTGTCCAAACCTAATCCTGGCACCCTGGAACAAATCTACTGCCACACGACAACTGCCTCATTCAGCAGCAGTAGAACAGATACTGGGACACCACAGTTTTACTTCCTAATATTTGGGAATGCAGCCTCCTATTACACAGTCCTATCCAGAAACAGGCCCTACCGAGTAAGCAATTCACACTTGGTCCATTTAGCATGAAGGATGGTCTTCTCCGGACAATCATTCTTCCAGATGTCCCAAACACTCTGTAGGGTGCTTCATCAGAGACAATAACTTTGTAGGAAGTAAAGGTAGAGGACTGCGACTGCAGAGGACTGGGGTAGTTATTTTCTCTGATGAAGCCCCCTTCAGACTGTCTGGGACATCTGGAAGAATGATTGGAGGAGAAAAGGTGAGCGCTACTATGAGTCCTCTATCCTGCCAGAAGTAAAGCATCCCAAGACCATTCATGTGTGGGAGCTTTTCATTAAAGGGAAGGGGCTCATTCGCAATGTTACCCAAGAACACTGCCATGAATAAAGAATGGGATCCAAATATCCTCCAAGAGCAAGTTCTCTCAATGGTCCTGTAGCAATTAGGTACTGGACAAGGCTTTTTCCAGCATTATTTCTGGGGAACAAAACATTGACATTTTGGGACCATGGCCCTGAAACTCACCAGGTCTCCATTCCATAGAGAACATGCAGTCAATCTTCAAAAATAAAATTGTCAAGCCTAAATAAAGAAATTGTGACAATCTCCAAGCACTGATTAGACAAAAATAAATTGCCATCAGTCAGGATTTGGCCCAGAAGCCAATATCCAACTGCCATGGTGAACAGCAGAAGTCTTGGAATAAAGGGGTGAACAACTCAACACTGTAAACAAAAACTGTTCAAAAATTTGATGTATTTGTGAATAAAATGCTGATGACTAGTACTGCAACTGTAGAAACATCTGACTAAGATCTAAAAACAATAAAGCAGCAGAGTGTGAAAAACTAAATTTGCATCTGTCACACAACTTTTTGCAACCACTGAAGTGCCCCCAACAGGTAGAGGTCCTAACTCTGGGAACCTCATCTTCAGGTTGTGCTATTGCAGTCTCCATACGTTTCAGTGGCGAGGCTACGTACATCTACTTTGGAGAGAAGCTTGTCTGGCTTTTTCTACAGCTCCTATAGACTTCAGCAGACAGCCAGAAAGTAGTCAGAATTAGCCAGGCTGAATTATCAGCGTGCCACAGCCATTGTAGGCAGTAAGAATTGTATCTGTAAGGGCAGAGTCTGATGGCGGTATTAATTGGACAGCAGAGCACAGACTGTTTAGCGGCTCTCCTGACCCGAGTGTTATAAGTGCATAGAAATACACGCAGTGGTCACACTCGGGCCCGAAGAGTTGTCAGCCAGTCCATGCACTGCGTTTCAATCGCACACCCATTTATCCAGTTGCCTGATTCTGCCTGTAAAGACATGTTCAGTATTTTACCTCAGTATTTGTAAGGGTGTGTGCACATGCTCTGAATTCTGCTGCGGATTCATCTGCGCAGATTTTGCAAAATCCGCAGGTCAAAAGACCTGCCTTTTATCTGCGGATTAGCCTGCGGTTTGGTCCTGCGGTTTCACCATCTCCACAATGGTGGAGATAGGAACCCGCTGCGGATTCCGCAGAAAGAATTGACATGTCAATTCTTTCTGCGGTTTCAAAACCGCAGGAAAACCGAGCGGAAAAATCCGCACCATCTACACAGGTTTTTTTTCCCATTCATTTGAATGGTACTGTACACCGCAGCTAAAACTGCTGCGGGTCCGCAGCGGCCAAATCCGCTGCGGAACCGCAGCAGCATCCGCAGCGTGTGCACACAGCCTAAGTCAAACTGAGAAGAACAATCAGAGGAAAAGTAGAATAGAAACACGTCACCACTTCTGTATTTACCACCCACTCCTGGTTTTGGCTTACAAATACTGAGGTAAAATACTGACCAAATACTGATAGTGAGCCACCTTAAAGCCGCAGTCACAAGTGATAACATGTTCCCTACACACCCACACTACAGGCCACTCAACTGTGCAAGGAACTGCAGTACGACCCAGTCACCAATAGCGCCACTCTGCAGCAAGCGGTGCAGCACCTTTATTTTCAGGATCGGATTTGGTTCCAGAGGTTGGTCCTTCAATCCTTAAAAGGGGATTTCCCCAAAACAAAAGTACATTTTAAATCAATAAATTTGTGAATAATAATAACTTCCACAATTGGATGTGTTAAAAAAAAAAAAATGTCCCTGTGCTGAGAATCTTATAAATGTGCCCCTGCGGTGTACTGTGTAATGTCCGTGTCTGACTGTACAGGGACATGGTCTGATCATAGCACTGCTCCTGGGCAGGGGAGGAAGAAAGTATACAGACAGGCAGGGCCGCCATCAGGGCATGACAGCCCTTACTGCTGTATGGGGCCCGGTGAACAGCAGTACAGAAGGGGGGCGTGCATGTCAGGGGCCCCACTCCTGTGCTTCTAGTCATCGGGCCCCAAGTGCTGTGCGCTGTGGCCTGGCCCTAGGTGCTGTGCACTGCGGCACACCGCGCACAAATCAGAAGAGCCGCAACAACGGCCTACATCATGAGAGCTGAGCTTTAGTGGAAGAGGTGAAGGACCTGTGGTGACGTCATCAGTTCCGCCTCCTGATCACATGACGTCAATGACGTCACCACAGGTCCTTCAGCTCACAGCAGCAGCTGCATCTTCTCTTCACTGCAGGAGCGCAGTAAGAAGAAAGGTTTGTTTTTTTTTTTAATTATTGAAAGCGTCCAATATGTTTCCCGGCAGGATGAAGGCACATGGGCAGATTGGAGTGTGACGGTGGGGGCATGATTGGGAGACAGGTGGGGGCATGATTGGGAGACAGGTGGGGGCCAGGGTCATGAGGCAGGATGGATACAATAGAGACATATGGGGCAAGATGGAGAGCTCATATGGGACAGAATGGATACTCATGAGGGCAGGATGAGAGAACATATGGCTGAAGCCAGGAATGAGACACACGGGGGCTAGGGTGGGGGATATTATTACCATAGGGGCTAATTAAGGGATATTATTACTGCTGTGATGTATTTTATTTTTTGAGAATACTGTTTTAAATGGGGGAGCGGTCATGTTACTGTGCAGAGCGACACAATGTCGCCTTTTTTTCTTCATGTGGTGTAATGTAGAAGTTGGGAAAATAATAAGTAATGTGTTCTGTAAGCGGAGCTCTAGATAACTTATTTCCTGCAGAGACTAGCCCTGGCTGGAAGAAGTGATGGCGATCTGTGCTGGATGAAAGATGAAAAGCAAAGATGAAGGACTTCACCTAGAGACGTCACTGGTGAGTCAGTGTGTTACCTATACACTGTATACTATATACAGAGCTCCTGTGTATAATGTCATGGATCACTGTATTACCTGTACACTGACACTGCATACTAAGTACAAATCTCCTGTGTATAATGGCATTTATGGCGATAGTATTGTGTTTTTTTTATTACTGATCAGTATTGTAGTATTCATTCACTATGTGGTGGTAATATGTGGTCTGGACATGGTGTAGCGGTATTTGTTCCTTGCATATGGTATTATTCAGTCACTGTGGTGGTAATATGTGGTCTGGTCATGGTGCGGTGGTATTTGTTCCTTGTATGTGATATTATTTGGTCACAGTGGTGGTAATATGTGGTCTGGGCATGGTGTAGCGGTATTTGTCCCTTGTATGTGATATTACTGGTCATTTTAAATATTGAAAAATAAATAAAAATATATCTAAATTGTATTGCATATTTTAACAAATATTTAATAGGTTACAGTAGAGTAGAGCTCGGCCAAAAGTGTCTACCGTGTTATGGTGGCGGCTTAAAAAATCTTTTGGCCAAAACAAAAGCTGCTGACTATATGTGTGATCTTGAGATGGGAACTGTTAATGTGTGACAGGTGAGAAGTGGAGTTTTTCCAAGAGAGCGGTGGGACTGTGGACAGTTCGAAGGGTGGAGCCAGGGCGGAGTCTCAAGGGGGCCCCGAAAATTCTGCCAGTATGGGGCCCCGAAATTCCTAGTGGCAGCCCTGCAGACAGGACAGCATGGGATTACAGCTGATTTTGTCTTTGAAGTAAAACATTGTTTAAAAACCAGCAGGGAAATGCTTTTTCTCACACAAAGAATCAGCTGTATCCCAGTGCTATAATGACTGTATTCTCTTCTCCCATGCCCAGGAGCTGTGGTATGAGCAGAGATTAGGCTATGTTCACATGTTGCGTTTTTGCTGGGGGGGGGGGGGGGCTTTCCTGCAGCGTTCTTTTATGCAAATTTTAAGCTGTATTTTACAGTACCAGCCAAAGCTATGAGATTTCAGAAATGTCATGCACACATTGTTTTTTTTCCCAGACTAAATTGGAAAACTGCTGCATGTCACTCCTTTCAGCGTTTTTTCACTCATAGAAAGCAAAGAGTAAGTTGCAAAAACGTAGCAAAAAGCGCAGGTATCGTGTTTTACTGCAAAAACCTCAGGAAGTTGCATCATATTTTTTTATGCACTAAACTTTATCAGCAAGCGCAAGTGTATCTGATGAAAATGCAGCAAAAAAAAAAAAAAACAAGAACACCTGCTTTTTGCAAACAGCTTATTTACTGCCAAGAGCAGGTTTTAGCTGCAGGAAAAAAAAACGCAGAAAAAAAATGCAACTTGTGAACATAGCCTTACAGCAGGGGCACATTTATAAGATTATTTCAGCACAGGATTTTTTTTTTTACATATCCAAATGTGGAAATTAATTTTTATTCCAAAATCTGTTGATTAAACTTTTGTTCGTGGCTGAAATCCTAAGAGTCTTTTCTAAAGAATTCTCTGGGCTGCATCTATTATTACTAATATTTCCATTAGTTGCAGTGTCTCTTTCTACAAAGTCACATTGTAAGGCCGGGGCCGGCGAGTGCACTGCGAGAAACTCTCGCGAGTCTCTCACTTCAATACCCGGCACTGCCGCCGGCGGCTCGGACTGGAGCGTTCAGCTGCATAGAAATACATGCAGCCGCACAATCTGGTCCTGAGTGACGGGTATTGAGGAGCAAGTTTCTTGCATTGCACTCGCAAGTATGACCCCGGCCTAATACTGTACAAGTCTCTGCGGCACACAAAAGCAACATCATTAATTTCTGCTGTCTGGTGTGTGTGTGTGGGGGGGTGTACGCCCATAAGAGGAGGACCCTCAGATGTAGTAGGTTGGGTCTGAGTGTTCGCCTCCTGTAGGTGTACATTCCTGAAAATTATGCAGGGCAGAGCGCACGTTCGCTCTGCCATCGCCATTACAGTCTATGGCCCCCACTGGTGCATACCTCTGAACCCCTTTTTGCTGGGGGTTCAGACACAAATTCCGACAGGGCCACTGAACAGGTACAGAAACGCAATGTGAAGGCTCCCTTACTTTACAATCCTTGATTAATCAATAATGTGCCCCAGAGAGGATTAAAACATTAGATACTCCCCGTCTTGCAGCGGCGCCATTCCAATAATTTCCATTCTGTTGGATGACTTGATAGTGTTGGCATCACATTCACTGATAGGGCGGTGACCACTGCAGCCAGATGAAGCCTTTACCATTTCATCGGCGTGGATGTCCGCTCTTACAAAATATTGATGAGCTGCACCTGAACAGCGAGAGACTGACTGCAGTGGTCACATGACAATGTTAAGTCAGCCACCGGCAGCATCAGCACTGACATTGCTAGAGCAGCGCCACAGAGGAGCGAGTATCCATTGGTTTTCTGTGGGGCACTGACTTAATTTAACAGGGGTTAAACCTGACTATATTGTTTTATACGGTCACTTCTGTGCAAAATGTACAGGTCAGGTTGCACTTTTAGGGTATGTGCACTAGTCATGAGAGAGCACGCTCGGATATGGTGTTATCGGAGCACGCTCATGTCTTAATCTAGTATTTTCGGCGTGCTCGAAAAAAAATGCTCAAGTCACCGCAGCTCAATGTCCCAAGGCTGTTTGACAGCTGCAACACGTGCAGGGTGCGCCTGTTTATTAGGAAATCCCTACATGTGTTGCGACTGTTGAACAACCACGAGACACGCAGCCCGCAGACACAAGTGTTTTTTTTCCCAAGCACGCTGAAAATACTCAATTAAGACATGAGCATGCTTGGATAACCCCTTATCCGCGCCCGCTCATCACTAATGTGCACACGCTCAGTATTTCAGAAGATTTTTCTACTGCAAAAAACAGTGTTGGCAGGAAAAGTGCTGCTTAAAATATGCACATTTTTGACATCTCTTCATGAGCACTTTTGCCCCCATTCATTTGAATGCGTGAGAAAGAAAAAAAAAGTGCTGCAAAAACGCTCAAAGAATTGACGTGCTGTATATGCACACTGAAGGGTCAAATATGCAAGAAAAAAAAAAAAAAAAAAAGAAGCAGCATGTGCTTGAGATTTCACAAATCTCATTCACTTTGCTGGTATCGTAAAACATTGCATTTTCTTCCCCACAAAACCAGTGTTGAAAAAAATCGTGGCACTAATGCAACGTGTGAACAAGCTCGTAGACTCCCATGTATGTGGAATTCTTAGATCTGAATGGTAGAATTCCACAAAGTAAACAAATCCATTGGACAACAGAAGGGAGTCCTATTGGGAACTATTAATTGGAACCGACTTGTAAGAGCAAACCTTCCCTTTAATTCCCATTTCAATATAAAACATTATAGTATTGAAGCCATAATGAACCATTAATGCCTAAATAGCGGCTTTTGCTAGTGATGTTTGCTCGGTAAAAGCAGTCATGCTGCCTCAGTTTCTAATGAAATTAGCAAGGTGTTGGACGTGACATGCTGAGCTCCTATCGCCTGTTTACAAGCAAAGGATTTAAAAGCCTCTTGAAAAAGAGTATTTGGCCGCCAGCAAAAGAACATCCGGAAAGTGCCAGTGCGCACACCTTATGCCGGCATTTATCATTCTCATGCTATTCAATTTTGCAGAGCTCAGCCTTCATGTACATGATCCGGATTTATAGGGTCCTGGCAGGTTACATCATTAGATGGCATCACGGTGCCGGGATATGACAGCTGCAGTCTCCGCTCCGGGTCGTCCAATCTCTCGGAATGTTGGGAAAGAAATCAGTGCTCAAGTTCTAACGATCAACCAATTACTGGGTGAGAAAGAACCCAAAGTTGCAAAACCATGCCAGATGGTGCTGCCAGAAAATCAAATGTCTTCGCTTCACACTTGCGCTCCTTTTTTCTCTGAAGGTGGAAATTACAGATTTAGGCTGGAATTCAATGAAGGCTGCAATCCGCTGAATATTAAAAGCTATGGAAGGAAAAAAAAATAAAATAAGGGCCTATAACAATTAGGGTGGAAGCAAACGTTTTCTAACACTAAATTCAGTCAATGAATGTTACATCACTTGTGACCTCATATACAACCCATTATAGGGACCAAAACTTTTGCACAGGGGGAACGTTTGATTTTCACAAAATTTGCAGCTTCAGCATTTTCCATCTCTTAGGTGTCTGATGTTTGCTGTAAGTTAAAAAATAAAAAAAAAAATGACCACGGTTTTGGATCTGGATTTCAGTGTGTTAGTTTACCATGAGTGATTCTTGCGGATTTAAAAAAATTATTAAAAAAAAATATATAGGCAAAGCTTCTCCTATACACTGCAATGTGACAACGCTATCCGTGTGCCATCAGTGATTTTCCTAGACGGACTTACAGGTAATTTTGAGCCGTAATCGACATAAAAAAAAAAAAAAAAAAAATTATGTCACCGCTATTTTTTGCGGACATATAAAAAAACACCATAGACTCTGATACGTACATTATCTGTAAAAATACAGAGAACATGTAAATGACTCATGGACGTCTGAATGTGGCCTTAGTCAGAGGTTTCTGTGGTTAATGAAGTTACAATCAGATTTACTAAAGTTTTTAAACTTTTATTGATAAATCCATCAAGTTTCTGTAAAGACTCAATATTTAAATGGTTCACTCTTATTTTTCAAGACTTCTGCCCTTCGCCCTGGCGGTTGGACATCAACTTCTGAGCCCAATCCTGACTGATTGCAACACATTATGGTATATTAAGCGCTTGGAGGTGATCACACTTAGGGCTCGCTCACAAAACCGTATTGCCAGTTGGAGTGCTGTCCATGAAAAATAACAGACCGCACTCGGAGCAACGTTATTCAATGAGGCAGAGGAGCAATTTCTTTACTGACCGAATCTGCATGTGAGACAAATCACAGCACTAGTTTTTTCTGTAAATCAGTTGGGACTCACTCAATCAAATCTATGGGTGCAAGGGGGGGGGGGGGAGATGGATGCCATACAGTGTCCCAGTACATTGCAATTCTGCAACATAGGAAACTGTAAATGGTCTTGTCATAGAGAAAAATTGTAAAGTCCATAAAGACAACTCCAGAGAGGGGACATATCACCCTCACATTGAGCATATGGGACCAATTACAACTGGGAAAGGGAGAGAGAGCTGATACTTCACCCTCCATTGAAGTGGGACCTCCTGCCGTGAACAGATAATTACAGTACTACAGGAGATCTGATGAAAAGCAGCCAACATCCTAGGATTTGTATACTCTGAGGTGGAGGAACACAGGGGCTTCTTCTGTTCAAAGGATTGTCAGACTCTCTGAAGCCACTGGTCAGTGGGGAATACTGGGGTTTGCATCGATCCAATATATATGGGAGATATATTTTCGGTGTTGCATTGAAGGGACGAACATAACACATTCACTGACAACACCTCCAACTTACTGGTAACATCTGGGGATCAGATGGATGATGCTATCCATGCCATGTTTCAACGCTATAGAAAGGTAAAATTGTAATAGGAAATGTGACAATATCTCCCACCTCTGACCTGCAGGGGTGAAGATATCCTGAAAGTCAGAGATCTCAAACTTCTAAAAGACCAACACATCTCACGACCAGCCCCTATATGAGCTGACTAAGGGGAGGTATGTGGGCATAATCTTGATCTAATAAAAAGCTCCATTAAGCTCAAAGCAATTTCAGCGACACCGGTTTAGTACTTTTTCTTTTGTTATCCCTTTTTATTGTCGGTGATTGTTTATACCATATTATTTTGTTCCCATTTTGTAACATTTGTAGATTTATAAACACCGCCTACCTTTCTGGATTAAATATATAAAATTTAATAGGTCCATTTTTCTTACCCTGAAGCCATACGGTACAATTGGTGTCGAATCGGCCTGTATAAACTATTGGTGGTGGAAGATTGTAGATTTTTTTTCCCCATGCGTCAGGATCGGAGGTGTACAGTGCTGTGCAATTAATTGGGACAAAGCATGTTTATAAGTAAAATCTTAAGTTTGTTACCAGTCAGTGATTCAAACCAGTTTTAACTTGTACTCACTCCTGTTCAAAGTAGTTAAAACTGGTTTGAATCACTGACTGGTAAAGAACTTACAATTTTACTTAAAAAAATGCTTTGTCCCAATTAATTTGCACAGCACTGTATATAGCATATGTCCACTGTGAGTTGCCCAATAACCAGCCTAGTAGTGGAATCAGCTGTGGCCTCGTCCATCACTCGTCAGCCAATTGCGTAATTGTCCTGACGATTGGAAGAAGCGGAGTTACGCCCCTGACAAATTGGTAGCAGTGGTGGGATGATATGTGTGATCTCTACGGTGTTGTCTCTGACACGTCTTGGAGATGATTAATAGTTGCTACTGTTAAAAAAAAAAAAATAAAATACATTTTCTGGATAAAACTCGGAATTTTTTTTTCAATTTCTTTGTTTGTGCACCTGCTTTTTGAGGATTGACCAATGGGATTGAACATTACTGACGTCTGACTGAGCCCTTACACTAAGGCTATGTGCACACGTTGCAGATTCTGCTGCGTTTCCGCAGCGGTTTTGGCCCTGCAGAAACGCAGCAGTTCTGCAGACATGGTACAGTACCATGTTACCCTATGGACTTTCAAACCCGCTGTGCTCATGATGCGTTTTTTTTCTGCGCGTTTTTGCTGCGGTTTACAAACCGTAGCATGTCAATTGTTTGGGCGGATTCCGCAGCGGTTTCACACCTTTAACATAGTAGAGGTGTGAAACCGCAGGGCAAAACCGCAGGTCACTTTACCTGCGGAGCCGCGCGGAAAAAAACGCAGTTGAATCTGCAACGTGTGCACATAGCCTAAGAGCTATGCAATACTTAATCTATTGATAGTATTGCTTAGCGGATCCACTAGATCCACTAGGAATTGCATGTCAAGGAATTGCATACATAGCAATCTACGTAGGCAAACAAACCCTAGGACTATCACACTACCATATGAGAACAATGGGAAAAGTCTTTACTGTGCTACAAAAATTACAAGGAGATTCGATTTAATTAACATGAGCTTTAATGAAAAAAGTGTTTATAAAACTACAGTAAGTAGCCCAGTAAGCGACATTTCTGGAATCAGCGTCTCTGACTATACATCTGCTGCGCTCAGATTAGGAGTAAAAGTTGTGGCGTCAAATGCGCTTTATAAAGTCTGTTAAGTCATCCACTCCATGAAACTCGCCATCCATTCGGCGTGACCATTTCAAACTAATTGACAATTCAGAGTGTTCATGAAGTACAGGGTATTTGACATCATTAACATACCGTATGTACATTGCATTAATAAATCTCCCCTCAGCAAACCGACCTTAAGCTTCAATATATACATGAAAAGACAGACTAGAGGAGCCGGCCGTCTCCTTCTATAAGAGGCTTGCTAGGCCACTACCGGACAACAGCTTCCCAAAACACTGCAGGCAACAGGAAGATTTGCACAAGCTGATAGATCAATTTGACAACTGTTGCATTAAATTGGGTAAGTGCAGATCACACTCTGTTTTGACAGGGGAAAGGCGGTTCAATATAGACGTCAAGCTCCAGCTTAAGTGGACTCAAAAGGCGACATAATTAAACTTCAAATCTCAGTCACTAGTAATACAGAGTGCAACCCAGATATGAAAAAGTCATACGCTTAAGGAGGCTCGCCCATGAAATACTTGCTGATCCCATGTAGATTTCTACATATAGCGTTCTCAGCCTTTGCATTGTGGTTACAAAATATAACTGGGGACTTTGTTTTTTTGCTACAGATCGCCCCTTTATTCAGCTAGACCTACACAAAAGAGCTGTCCAAGGAATACGAAGGGAACCGGAGGATCTCACCTTTTTTGTGTTGAAATTAAGTTAACTGTATAGTCGAATTTCAATGTTGAGAACCCCATTCCGGAGAAATGACTGCAGACTGAGGTGTCGGACCTATTCCCCTCTCCCCATTAAGAGTGCATGCTTCCCCAGGTAAGTTGGAAGAGCGGTCGGTCGAGGAGCATTCAACAGAGTTATATAATGTGAATGGCCACCTGTCAATTGGCTCATCACCTACTCAAACCCCACCTTAGAAATCTGATGTCCCTCCTCCCAGTCACCAATTACTTGTTTAACGGCTTTTCCGATTTTTAGATATAAAATAGGGGTTGTCCAGGTGATAAAATAGGGTCTGCTTCCCATTTTCTAGAAGGAGCACCACCCCTTGACTGTTGACAGCGCAGGGTGTTGCAGGACATACCAATTCAAGTGAACAGGACAGATGATTAACCCCTTCACGACCAATGACGCCACATAGGCGTCATGAAACCTGGTTCAAATCTGACCAGTGACGCCTATGTGGCGTCATGACTTCAAAGCCCCCCTGCGGGTCGGGTGACCGGGGTCACTGAAAGGTCACCCGACCCGCAGATACAGGGGGCTTTGTAATTCACCACAGGGGGCGTGCCTTCGCCCCCACGTGGCTACGATCGCTCTGATTGGCTGTTAAAAGTGAAACAGCCAATCAGAGCGATAGTAATATTTCACCAATGAAAATTGATGAAATATTACAATCCAGCCATGTCCGATGCTGCTGTAGCATCGGACATGGCTGGAGACACCGATTCCACCCCCCACCCCCACCGGCGATCGCCCCCCTGCAACTGAATGACAGCGGCGATCTGCCGCCGCTGTCATCATCTGCCCCCCTCCCATTACCTCTGCTCCCTGCCAGCCTCCGATCCCCCCTCACCCCCCCGGTACCTCCGGTGTCCCCCCGTCCCTCCCGGTGTCCCTCGGGTCCGGATGATGGGCGCCGCCATCTTTGAAAATGGCGGGCGCATGCGCAGTGCGCCCGCCCGAATCTGCCGGCTGCAGATTCCATTCTTTCATTTTGATCACTCTCACAGTGATCAAAATGAAAGAAAAAGTAAATAAACCCCCCGATTATCACCCCCATAGGTAGGCAGAACTAATAAAATAAAGATAATATTTTTTTATTTTTTTTTCCATTAGGGTTAGGGTTGAAAAGAGGGTTAGGGTTAGGGTTGAAAAGAGGGTTAGGGTTAGGGTTGAAAAGAGGGTTAGGGTTAGGGTTGGAAAGAGGGTTAGGGTTAGGGTTGGAAAGAGGGTTAGGGTTGGAATTAGGGTTGGAATTAGGGTTAGGGTTGGAATTAGGGTTAGGGTTGTGGTTAGGGTTGGGATTAGGGTTCGGGGTCTGTTGGGGTTAGGGTTATGGTTAGGGTTGGAATTAGGGTTAGGGATGTGTTGGGGTTAGGGCTGGAGTTAGAATTGAGGGGTTTCCACTGTTTAGGCACATCAGGGGGTCACCAAACGCGACATGGTGCAACCATTGATTCCAGCCAATTTTGCGTTCAAAAAGTTAAACGGTGCTTCCTCCCTTCCAAGCCCCGATGTGTGCCCAAACAGTGGTTTACCCCAACATATGGGGTATCAGCGTACTCAGGAAAAATTGCACAACAACTTTGGTGGTCTAATTTCTCCTGGTACCCTTGGGAAAATAAAAAATTGGGGGCTAAAAAAATATATTTTTGTGGAAAAAATTTTTTTTATAATTTTCACGTCTCTGCGTTATAAACTTCTGTGAATCACTTGGGGGTCCAAAGTGCTCACCAGGCATCTAGATAAGTTACTTGGGAGGTCTAGTTTCCAAAATGGGGTCACTTGTGGGGGGTTTCTATTGTTTAGGCACATCAGGGGCTCTGCAAACGTAATGACGACCGCAGATCATTCCATCAAAGTCTGCATTTCAAAACGCCACTACTTCCATTCCGAGCCCTTACGTGTGCCCAAACAATAGTTCCCCCCCCATATATGGGGCACCAGCGTACTCAGGACAAACTGTACAACAACTTTTGGGGTCCAATTTATCCTGCTACCCTTGTGAAAAAAAAAATTGCTGGCTAAAAATCATTTTTTTTGAGGAAAAAAAAATATTTTTTATTTTCACGTCTCTGCGTTCTAAACTTCTGTGAAGCACTTGGGGGTTCAAGGTGCTTAACACACATCTAGATAAGTTCCTTAGGGGGTCTAGTTTCCAAAATGGGGTCACTTGTGGGGGGGTTCCACAGTTTAGGTACATCAGGGGTTCTGCAAATGTAACATGATGCCCGCAGACCATTCCATCAAAGTCAGCATTTCAAAATGTCACTACTTCCCTTCCGAGCCCCGACGTGTGCCCAAACAGTGGTTCCCCCCCACATGTGGGGTACCAGCGTACTCAGGACAAACTGGACAACAAATTTTGGGGTCTAATTTATCCTGGTACCCTTGTGAAAATAAAAAATTGCGCACTAAAAAATAATTTTTTGAGGGAAAAAAAAAATTTTTTATTTTCACGGCTCTGCGTCATAAACTTTTGTGAAGCACTTGAGGGTTCAAGGTGCTCACTACACATCTAGATAAGTTCCTTAGGGGGTCTAGTTTCCAAAATGGGGTCATTTGTGGGGGAGCTCCAATGTTTAGGCACACAGTGGCTCTCCAAACACAACATGGTGTCCGCTAACGATTGGAAGTAATTTGCATTTTAAAAAGTCAAATGGCGCTCCTTCCCTTCTGAGCCCTGCCGTGTGCCCAAACAGTGGTTCCCCCCCACATATGGGGTACCAGCGTACTCAGGACAAACTGGACAACAAGATTTGTGGTCCAATTTCTCCTGTTAGCCTTGTGAAAATTAAAAATAGTGTGCTAAAAATCATTTTTGAGGAAAAAAAATTATTTTTTATTTTCACTGCTCTGTGTTATAAACTTTTGTGAAGCACTTGGGGGTTCAAAGTGCTCCCTACACGTCTAGATAAGTTCCTTAGGGGGTCTAGTTTCCAAAATGGGGTCACTTGTGGGGGAGCTCCAATGTTTAGGTGCCCAGGCGCTCTCCAAATGCGACATGGTGTCCGATAACGATTGGAGCTAATTTTCCATTCAAAAAGTCAAATGGTGCTCCTTGCCTTCCGGGCCATGCCGTGCACCCAAACAGTGGTTTATGACCACATATGAGGTATCTGTGCACTCAGGAGAAATTGCTCAACAAATTTTAGGATCCATTTTATCCTGTTGCCCATGTGAAAATGAAAAAACTGAGGCTAAAAGAAAATTTTTGTGAAAAAAGTGTTTTTTTTTTTTTACAGATCAATTTGTGAAGTACCTGGGGGTTCAAAGTGATCACTATGCATCTAGATAAGTTCCTTGGGGGGTCTAGTTTCCAAAATGGGGTCACTTGTGGAGGAGCTCCAATGTTTATGCACACAGGGGCTCTCCAAACACGAAATGGCAACCGCTAAATATTCCAGCATATTTTCCATTCAAAAAGTCAAATGGCGCTCCTTCCCTTCTGAGCCGTGCCGTGCGCCCAAACAGTGGTTTATGACCACATATGAGGTATCGTTGTACTCCGGAGAAATTGCCCAACAAATTTTAGCATCCATTTTATCCTGTTTCCCATGTGAAAATGAAAAAATTGATGCTAAAAGAAAATTTTTGTTGGAAAAATTAAAATGTCCATTTTTTCTTTCCACATTGCTTTAGTTCCTGTGAAACACCTGAAGGGTTAATAATCTTCTTGAATGTAGTTTTGAGTAGCTTGAGGGGTGCAGTTTTTAGAATGGTGTAACTTTTGGGTATTTTCTGCCATATAGACCCCTCAAAGTGACTTCAAATGTGAGGTGGTCCCTAAAAAAATGGTTTTGTAAATTTTATTGTAAAAATGAGAAATCGCTGGTCAACTTTTAACCCTTATAACTTCCTAACAAAAAAATATTTTGTTTCCAAAATTGTGCTGATGTAAAGTAGACATATGGGAAATGTTATTTATTAACTATTTTGTGTCACATAACTCTCTGGTTTAACAGAATAAAAATTCAAAATTTGAAAATTGCAAAATTTTCTAATTTTTCACCAAATTTCTGATTTTTTGACAAATAAACGCAAAAATTATCAACCTAAATTTACCACTAACAGGAAGCCCAATATGTCACGAAAAAACAATCTCAGAATTGCTAGGATCCATTGAAGCGTTCCTGAGTTATTACCTCATAAAGGGACACTGGTCAGAATTGCAAAAAATGGCCTGGTCATTAAGGTCAAAATAGGCTTGGTCATGAAGGGGTTAATGCTGCCCGGCACAGTATTGCCCAATTTCAGATATGAAACATGGAGAGAAAGAAAAAAAAAAAAAAAAAAATACTACATAAGCCACAGGAGACCGAGCTGCATGGGAGAGTAGTGGCAGGCGGATGAGTGAGGAGAAAGAAAAATAGGTTTGCTCTATTTTTATAATAGTTACACATTTTGTAATGTATATTGTGTAATATTTCTATGGAATTATTAGTCTGAAACATAAAATGTGATCCGCGTGGCCGAAGTCAGAATTTGACTTAAACAGCATTTTTACATGTAATTGTAGTGTGTATAATAAATTATACACATACTGTTATCCTTATTATAAACAGTCATGTAAAAAAGCTCTGCCCGCATGGCTACAAACCACGGGCGTACAGGTTATTAGGCCCCACTATTTCCGCATTCAGATGGTACATACTGTATGTATATAGGGATTAGAATATATTATACATCCATCTATATATATATATTGTGATAAAACACTCCGGGATCGCCTTTGCTGGGGTCAAAGGTCACGTGCGTTCAGCATGAAACTCAGGCGCACAGCCGGGGTCCGGGTGTAACTGACACAGGGTCAGGTTTATTAAAAGGTGAAAGCAATGCATACAGAAAAAAAAAAAAAAAAAACAAAAAAAAAAAACAAACATAAAACAAATCCTTGCCTGTCCGGCACCAACTAAACAAA
Source organism: Dendrobates tinctorius (assembly GCF_039654945.1). Taxonomy (NCBI): domain Eukaryota; kingdom Metazoa; phylum Chordata; class Amphibia; order Anura; family Dendrobatidae; genus Dendrobates; species Dendrobates tinctorius. The sequence goes on from NW_027361959.1 coordinate 5,096,419, forward strand.
GTACAACTTAACTACCAACTGGGGGGCTTCTCCCGTCCAGCCAAACAGTTACCGTGGGCACTGCTTTCACTCACGTGTGTCTCTCACACAGACAGGCTCTCTGTGTTCCCAGGCTGAGACACTCACACAACCACCTGACATCCTTTTATATCCGCCTCCCATTATTCATTCGTAACCAGGTGATATACTGACCAGAATAGGCCACATAGGAAAGGTATCTGGGCGAGATATACCTGCCCTCATCCACTATTCCCACATGATTCTCATATTTTATATATATATATATATATATATATATATATATATATATATATATATATATATATATATATATATATATATAATATGAGAATCATATACATACACACATACACGCACACATACACCTTATCGTGTGTCTGTAACCGAAATCGCGGCCCGCAGATTGGTCGCGGCCGCCACCAATCAGCGACAGGCGCAGGCCTTAATCTGTAAAAAAAAAAAAAAAACAAAAACGTTATTCTCACCTTCCGACGGCCTCCTGTCTTCTTTCCACGCGCCCGGCCTCGCGTTCCCAGTAATGCTTTGCGGCTTAGACCGCTGATGACGTCACTCTCGCGAGAGCAAGAGAGAAGACCGACGTCATCAGTGGTCTAAGCCGCAAAGCATTACTGGGAACGCGAGGCCGGGCGCGTGGAAAGAAGACAGGAGGCCGTCGGAAGGTGAGAATAACGTTTTTTTGGGTTTTTTTTTAAATATTTTTGTACAGGGTCGCGGCAGTGATTGGTCGCGGCTACACGGAAAGGGGGTTGAGGGGACCATGCATACCAGGAAAGGGGGGTGAGGGGACCATGCATACCAGGATAGGGGGGTGAGGGGACCATGCATACCAGGATAGGGGGGGTGAGGGGACCATGCATACCAGGATAGGGGGGTGAGGGGACCATGCATACCAGGATAGGGGGGGTGAGGGGACCATGCATACCAGGATAGGGGGGGTGAGGGGACCATGCATACCAGGATAGGGGGGGTGAGGGGACCATGCATACCAGGATAGGGGGGTGAGGGGACCATGCATACCAGGATAGGGGGGTGAGGGGACCATGCATACCAGGATAGGGGGGTGAGGGGACCATGCATACCAGGATAGGGGGGTGAGGGGACCATGCGTACCAGGAAAGAGAGGTGAGAGGACCATGCATACCAGGAAAGAGAGGTGAGAGGACCATGCATACCAGGATTGGGGGGTCAGGGGACCATACATACCAGGATTGGGGGGTGAGGGGTAGCATGCATACCAGGATTGGGGGTGAGAGAACCATACATATCAGGCTTGGGGGTGAGAGAACCATACATATCAGGATTGGGGGTGAGAGAACCATACATATCAGGATTGGGGGTGAGAGAACCATACATATCAGGATTGGGGGTGAGAGAACCATACATATCAGGATTGGGGGTGAGAGAACCATACATATCAGGATTGGGGGTGAGAGAACCATACATATCAGGATTGGGGGGTGCATTATTGCATTATTAAATCTTGAAAAATAAACTGCATATATATTCTAAAATACCCGATGCGTTAGAATCGGGCCACAATCTAGTACATATTATAAAATGTGTAGCTTATATCATCAGGGGGAAAAAAAACAAAAACAAAACGAAAAATTTTATTTTTTCTTTCCCCTGTCCCTTTGACTTGTAAAAATGTCTTTAAGGGAACTTCACAGCGGATACATGCTGCTGACCTGCTGGATGAACTCAGCGATGTACGTTTCGTCTCGGAAAAGCTGCATCGCTTCAGTCGATCATACTTTATTAGCTACTAGCTGAAGAGCCCGGCGTTGCCTGGGCATAGTATCCAGCTGTGGTTAGTTATCACAAATTATAATGATTATATTGCACATAAATACCATGCATCTAATCCTATCCTGTGTGATACTGACTGCTGAGCCGTGTACCTAATCCTATTCTGTGTGATACTGTCTGCTGAGCCGTGTATCTAATCCTATCCTGTGTGATACTGTCTGCTGAGCCATGTATCTAATCCTATCCTGTGTGATACTGTCTGCTGAGCTATGTATCTAATCCTATCCTGTGTGATACTGTCTGCTGAGCTGTGTATCTAATCCTATCCTGTGTGATACTTGGCTCCCCCTGCAGTCTGTGTCAGAGGGTGGTCTGTGTTGGCACAGTAATAAATTGTGTTATTTCCAGCTTTACAGAAGGACGATAACACCATGGAAATCATTAGAATAATAGGCCTCAGTTACCACAACTGTCTACAAAGAAAACTGTTGCTGATAGCAACCAATCACAGCTCATTTTTCATCTTTTAAACAGCTCTGGGACAGCGTGGCGAGCTTTGAGTGGCGACTTTTGTGTTTCGACTTTTATGTGGCAAGGTTGGTGTATGTGTGGTGAAATGTGTGCTGAGGGTGGTATATGTGTTGAAGCACGTGGTAGTGTGTGGCGCATTTTGTGTGTGTGTTCATATCCCCGTGTGTGACGAGTATCCCATGTCAGGGCCCCACCTTAGCAACTGTACGGTATATACTCTTTGGCACCATCGCTCTCATTCTTTAAGTCCCCCTTGTTCACATCTGGCAGCTGTCAATTTGCCTCCAACACTTTTCCTTTCACTTTTTCCCCATTATGTAGATAGGGGCAAAATTGTTTGGTGAATTGAAATGCGCGGGGTTAAAATTTCACCTCACAACATAGCCTATGATGCTCTCGGGGTCCAGACGTGTGACTGCAAAAGTCGCAGTTACTCACCGGTTAACGGTATTTTTCGGAGTCCATGACAGCACCACCTCTCCCACGCATCAGTTGGTTTACAGAGCACAAGAGGACCGCAATGGTTAATAGCATAATTTACATACAATACTCTACACGACTATCAATTACCCGTGTACATATAAGAGGAAGAAGTGCACACCCAAATTAAACTAAAGGGAGGGAATGTACGGGTGCTGTCAAGGACTCCGAAAAATACCGCTAACCGGTGAGTAACTACGACTTTATTCGGTCGTCCATGACAGCACCACCTGAAAGAATTAGAGAGTAATAATTACTTTAGGGAGGGACTACAGCCTGCAGAACCCTGACACCAAAGGAGAGGTCTGAGGAAGCACCCAGGTCTAGTCTATAATGGTTATATAAGGTGCTCGGAGAGGACCAAGAAGCTGCCTTACATATTTGGTCGATTGAGACCTCCGATCTCTCTGCCCACGAAGTTGCCATGGCCCTGGTGGAATGCGCCCTCAGCTTGCCAGGGGCCGGTTTGCCTTTTGAGGTGTATGCTAAAGAAATGGCCTCCCTAATCCATCTCGCTAGTGAACTTTTGAAGCCCTAAGGCCCTTTCTAGTGCCCTGATAGGAAATAAATAAGACATTATCTTTTTTCCAGGGGTAGGTGACTGCCAGGTACTCTAGGAGACATCTCCTAACGTCTAGCATGTGTAATTTCCTTTCCTTATCGTTCGTGGGATTAGGGAGGAAGGATGGAAGAACTAGCTCGAGTTCTATGGAAACTGGAGGCTACTTTAGGCAGGTATGCCGGATCGGGTGTAAGAATTACCCTATCATCCCTGAATTGTATGTAAGGAGGGAGTCTAGATAGTGCCTGGATGTCACTCACTCTTCGGGCAGATGTCAACGCCACCAGGAGAGCCACTTTAAGGGATAGGTTTTTCGTGGAAGCTGATGATATAGGTTCAAACGGGGCCTCTGTTATGGCCGTAAGAACTAGGTTTAGATCCCATGGCATAAATGTAATTTTTACTAACGGTCTGGACCTGCCTGTTGCTTTAATAAACCTATTGATCCAATGGTTGCTGGCGATGTTGCAGTTGAACAGTGCCCCAAGAGCTGACACCTGTACCTTGAGGGTGCTGGTGGAGAGTCCCATATCCAGACCTTTTTGCAAGAACTCTAAGATCTGCGCTATGGGAATGGACTGTCCAGCTACTACCCCTGAGCTCTGAAGGAATCTCTTCCAGATCCTCACGTAGATTTTTGTTGTAACTGGTTTTCTGCTTTTAAGCAGGGTGTTAATTAGGGCCAGGGAAAAACCTCTCTTTTAGCAGTGCCCGTTCAAAATCCACGCCGTCAGATGTAGGCCAGTTATCTGAGGATGGTAAACTGGGCCCTGGGACAGGAGGTCTGGGATGTTTGGTAGGACCCAAGGGTCGGATACCGACATGGTCCTCAGGCATGAGAACCATGACCTCCTGGGCCAAAACGGGGCGATCACTATAATCCTCGCTTTGTCTTTCCTGACTTTCCTCATCACCAGGGGTAGTAGAGCCAGGGGAGGGAAGGCGTATGCTAGCCTGAAGTCCCATTTGACTAGAAGAGCATCTACTGCCAGAGGGTTCTCCCTGGGATTCAGGGAGCAGAACCGTGGCACCTTCCTGTTTTCTCTGGTGGCGAAGAGGTCCACTTCTGGCTGTCCCCATTTTTGTACTATCTGGTTGAAGATGGACGCTTTTAAGGACCATTCTCCTTGCTTTAGGAGGTTGTGGCTGAGGAAGTCTGCCGTGGTGTTTTCCTTTCCTTTTATGTGCAGAGCTGTTAAAGACAGGAAATGTTGCTCTGCCCACTGGAACAGCCGTTCTGCTACCTCCATCAGGGGCTTGGACCGAGTGCCGCCTTGGGGGTTGATGTAAGCCACGGTGACCTGATTGTCGGAAAATATACGAACATGGTGCCCCTGTAGATACACAAGAAGGTTTTTAACTGCCTGCTCTACGGCTGTTAGCTCTTTCAGGTTGGAGGACATTTCCAACTGATGACTATCCCACAGGCCCTGAATTAAGGTTTCCCCCGTGTGGGCCCCCCAACCCGTAGGGCTTGCGTCCGTGGTGACTACCTGGGTTATGTTATATTCCCAGGGTACTCCTCTGGCTAGATTGTTCTCATCTAGCCACCACTCAAGGGATCTCAAAGTCTGTTGGGACAGAGTCAATCGGCCTTCTAGATACCCTCCCAGGATTTTTTGGTGGCGTAAAACCTTGCTCTGTAGCCCCCTTGTATGGAACTGGGCCCACCAGACTGCGGGGATGCAGGATGCGAGAGAGCACAGGAGGGACATTGCCTTCCTGAGAGACATGGAAGGGCTATTGGAGGCGTTCAAGACCTGCTGACGTAGGCGGACCAATTTCTTGGGAGGAAGACGACATTCTTGATTCTGCAAATCAAGGATTAAGCCCAAGAACTGCTGGACCTTCATGGGCTGTAGACGGGACTTCTCGATGTTTAATAGCCACCCTAACCTTTCTAAGGCCAATTTTGCTTACTGCAATTGATCAAGACAATGGACTGCTATTTTTCCTACAATAAGGAAGTCCAGGTAGGGGATTACTAGGATGTCTGCCTCCCGTAGATGGGCCATAACCTCCGCTATAACTTTAGTGAACACCCGGGGGGCGACTGCTATACCAAAGGGAAGGGCGACATATTGGAAATGCTGCAACGACCCCTCCAAATGAACTGCCACTCTAAGGAAGCGCTGGTGAGACGCATAGATGGGTATATAATAATAATAATCTTTATTTTTATATAGCGCTAACTTATTCCGCAGCGCTTTACAATTTGCACACATTTTCATCACTGTTCCCGATGGGGCTCACAATCTAAATTAACTATTAGTATGTCTTTGAAGTGTGGGAGGAAACCGGAGTACCCGGAGGAAACCCACGCAAACACGGGGAGAACATACAAACTCCTTGCAGATGTGGTCCTTGGTGGTATATGGTAATAAGCGTCCTTTAAATCCAATACCACCATAAAACAATTTTCAAACAGCAACTTTATTGTGGAGCTGATCGTTTCCATTTTGAAAGGTCGAATGACTGAAAGGTCGAATGACTAGGTATCTGTTAAGCGCCTTCAGATTAAATTATGGTCCTGTAGGAATTATCAGGTTTACGGACCAAAAATAGGGGGGAGTAGAAGCCTTCGCCCTTCTCTGCCTCTGGTACCTTTATTAGTACCCCTTCTGGCACAGTTCAATAACTTCGGTTTCTAGGGCAGTCTGTTCCGCCAAGGAAGACCTAAGCGGAGTGGCTCTAAAGCTACTCTGGGGGACACAGGCAAATTCGAGCTTTAGGCCTGCGGCCACCAACCCCAGGATCCAGTTACTGTTCGAGATCCGCAACCAGGCTGGGTAGAAGGCCGATAGTCTACCTCCCACCAGGGCCTCTAGTCATTGGGGAGGTTTCTTGGGACTCACGGGATGCTTCTTGGCGACCCCCTCCAAACATAAAACCGGTACCTTTTCTTTTATCTTCCCATCTGCCCCGGTCCCTGGACGACCTCCTCTGAAAAAATCTCTTCCTAGCAAAGGGACGCCTATAGGAAGTGGTGGGTAGGGAAGGGAATTTCTTTTTATCATCGCCAGCCTTCTCCAGGAGTTCATCTAGGACTGGTCCGAATAGATATTCTCCCTCACATGGGATGGAGCAAAGCCGGGATCTGGCCTGGACATCCCCAGGCCAGCATTTCAGCCATATAGCCCGTCGGGCTGCATTCGATAGCCCTGCGGCCTTGGCCGCCATTCTCGCAGAGTCTGCTGAAGCGTCGGCTAAAAAGGCTGCCGCATCCTGGATGGTAGGTAGGGTTTTTAAGATAGACTCCCTCGAGGCTCTGTCCACTAGCTTTGTTTTTAATTGGTCCAGCCAGACCATCATAGATCTGGCCATGCAGGTAGCTGCGACCGCCGGTCTCAGGGCGCCAGCCGACATTTCCCATGCACCTTTCAAGTAGGAGTCCGCCTTTTTGTCCAGCGGATCCTTCAAAGAGACCATGTCATCAAAGGGAATAGTGGATTTTTTGGACGCCTTAGCCACTGCTGCATCCAATTTCGGGGCTTTGTCCCATTTATTCACCACAGGGTCCTCAAAGGGATATCGCCGTTTAAAGGCTGGTGGTAGGGAGCCTTTTCTTTCCGGTTTCCTCCATTCTCTATTAATCAAATTTTGGACCTTGTCGTTTAACGGGAACGACTTACGTTTCCTAGTGTCTAAACGCCCGAACATTAGGTCCTGTGCTGACCGTTCAGGTCTGGCGTCTGTTACCCCCATGGTAGCCCTAACTGCCTTGACTAGTTTGTCCACTTGGTCAAGACCTAGGCAGAAACGGCTGGCGTCTTCCTCTGAAGAGGATGCGGACGCGGAGGTGGAGGGTTCTGAGGAGTCTTCGCTCCCTCTAGGGTCTGCTGAAGAGCCTGACTCTGCGAAGCTTGCCCTCTTTCTCTTCCTAAACGACTCCCCCTGGGGTACGGTTTTTAGGGCTTTAACCTCCAATCTGATTATTTCTCTTAGACTTGTAGCGAAGTCAGGGGTCTCTTCTGCCACCTACAGGGGGACAAAACAAGGAAGTATGCTTGTAACTTTTTGGGACTACGCCCCCCCCCCCCCTTTTCCTTTTTTACCGTCTGCCGTATGCATGACTGGCACAGCCTCTTAGGGTAGGCATCCGGCAAGGGGCATTTACAAAGGGCGCATTCCATTTTTTGCCTTGTCAGTACATTTCTTCCCCTGTAGGAGGAAAAACATAAGGGGGATACTGCGTCAGGGCACATTCACGAAGATCTCTTACCCTGAGCGCTGGATCCTGCTGCCTGGAGGAACTTCTGTGGCCGGATTGTCCAGTTCGTTTCTTCTTTTGCTGGGAGCTGGTTTGGGACCTCTCTGAGGTACGTTCCTGCTCTTTCTAGCTGTGGCACGGGAGCTTCCGGCTCGTCCATCCTGCCTCTGAGCTTGAAGCCGCTCGGCGGTGCATCTGTGCCCTTTTTCTCCCCCCGGAAATCTGTGTTCGCAGGTGACGTGGCCAAGGGCTGATTTTCGCCCCCCCACCCGCCCCCCATTTTCCCCCGACGTCCACCCCCCCGGCGTGCCGCGCCCCCCGCCCTGTCGGCGACGCACGGGGAGAGAGAAAAGTCAGCATCTGATTTCCGGTCCGGCGCCACCAGCCCCGCTGCGCCTCTTCCGGTCCGGGCACGCGCAGGCCACCGGCCCCGCTCCCCGTCATGGCACATCCGGTCCTGGCGCGCGAGGACGCGCAGGCTACCGGCCCCGCATCTCACCAGCGCCACCCCCCGGCCCGCGAGGATGCGCAGGCCACCAGCGCCGCCGACACATAGCGCCCCCCGACGCCACCAAAGCGCAGCCGCACGACCCCGACCGCGATCCAGGCGAGGGGAGCCACACCAGCCGGAACAAGGACCGGGATCCTGGGGGGGGGGGCCCTACTTACCTGCCGGCACCGGCCCAGGAGACGGGCATCCACCAGACCCCACTCCCACCTGCCCCACACACTGCCGTGAAACCCTGCGTGGGTCACCGTGGCGCTTCCAGTGGACTCCGCACTGTCCGAGGTAGGAGAAACCAACTGATGCGTGGGAGAGGTGCCGCCCTTATGTATCTGTGGGATTTCCTGTTCCTGGAGGGCGGATCCCCTCTCTCAGGTGGTGCTGTCATGGACGACCGAATAAATTTTGTGGCTGTAGCTATGACGGTGCAGATGCCAATACATACATACACTTTTTCACCATTATGTAGATAGGGGCAAAATTGTTTGGTGAATTGGAATGCGCGGGGTTATAATTTTGCCTCACAACATAGCCTATGATGCTCTCGGGGTCCAGACGTGTGACTGTGCCAAATTTTGCGGCTGTAGCTGTGATGGTGCGGATGCCAATCCCGGACATACATACACACATACATTGAGCTTTATTTATTAGATTTGAACAAGCGGGTCCCCTTTGGCTTCTCCCCACCCACTGCTCTTGAGTGACAGGTCTCTCCCTGTGTGCATATATAGTCAGTCCCATCAGTCACAGGTAGAGTGAAGCCGTCTCCCATGCAGCTCGGGCTCCAGTAACTTAAAAAGTAGTTTTCTTTCCTTTAAAACACTGCAAATATTCATGAGAAATATCCATCTCTCTCTCCATCTCCCTGCTTGTGTCGTTAATGTCATGTTGATGAATAAATATGTAAAAGTTGCTCCCAGTTCTGCGCATCCCTGACGATACAAGCAAAATAGGCTTTTCAGCAGTCTCTCCAGAACACAAGCTGTTAAGATGGCAGAAAAACATATTCCTGCACCTGCAGTGCCCAGATAAGAGGCAGGGCGGGGAAAACATGGGAGAAGCAGCTCGGGAGAGAATGTCTCTGAATCAGGGCTCTGTTTTCACAACAATAGTACCATTCAGCGTTCCTCCAATGGCTCCAAACAAGCCCAGTTTTGTTATATGGCAAAGTTTGTTAAAAGGGAAGAAAGGAAAAAAAGAATAAGGAGAGGGACCAGGCAGAGAAGAGGTATCAGGTTGCAGCTTGAGGATCTGTCAGCTTGGATCCAGGCAACAAGGCTTCACAGCCAAAAGGCGGAAATGAGAGAAGATTCAGGACCACTCAGATGCCAGCTGGTGGTGCGCAAAAAGCGGGTGCTGCAATATGATTACTGCAGTGCTCGCTGGCTGTTTTGAGAACATCTTTCTTTGGGGTGGACCAATTGTAGAAAGCCACACTGTGAATGTTAAAAAAATTAAAGGAAAAGCTTCTTACTGTACTGTCCATAAGCTGCAGGGCCGCTAAGGCAGGTGTCAACTTACTGGCAACCGGAGGCTTCTCCATCTTCACCTAGGTAAAGGAACATCTTTTATCTAATTCACCTATCATGGTGCCTACTGAGCACAACCCATACATGACTGGGTAGTGTTAGTCCGATGGATGTGAAAGATGCAGCTGCCAGGTCATTGACCACCACCTACGCTCACCTTCACTAGGACAGTATCTTAGCAAGGCTTCCTCAGAATGAATAAGAGAACCATCATTCTATCATTTCCACTTCTAAAGACATATTCCTTATATGATCAGTAAGACACAATACAAAGTAAGCTTCAAATACTAATGTATTATAAATCAATCATAACCAACCACTGAACAGGTAGGAAACGACACCAAGGACGAAATCCTCCAGTGACATACAATCTACAGCATACACAGCCGGTGACCGCCATCAGCTAGCATGGGAAAGACCTGCTGACGCCAATAGAGACTACCTAAACTTATGGCATCAATTACGGACATGGTTTGACGAGCTAGTTCCTGTGATATGAGATGTGTAGTCACCATGAAAACTAAGTAAATCCTAAAGCTTTGGATATTACCATAACCAAAACCTCAACAGGAAACCTGTCTGGAGTACTCAAATCTCCATACCACCACCATCCTGTTACCAAACACCAAAAGCAGGTTGAAAAATAAAGGAAATCCGTCAGCAAAATCAACTCTCTCCTCCTCCACATAAATGGCCATACAAGTCTTAGAAAATTTACATTTCAATCTGGTGCTGCATTCCCAAGCAATTAGCGCGTTTTATTTGCAAATGAGGAGTAAGGTCCTCTGGGTCTAAAGCCCCCGTTACACATAGCAATATCGCTGTAACGTCACCGATTTTGTGACGTAGCAGCGATATTGCTAGCGATATCGCTATGTCTGATACTTACCTCCGACCGGCTCCCCCGCTGATTATCGCTGATCGCGCGAGAACGTCCTGGACCATTTCTCGTCGGGCGCTTCCTGCTGGGCTTCCTGTGGCGCCGACAAGCGACGCGTGGACGCAGGCAGGAGGACGTCAGGATCACCTCGTCTGACAGGTAAGTAGCGACCCCGGCTATGTTGCTGGTGAGATCTGCCTGTGTGGCAGCTCACTAGCGACCACTTAATGATATGGATCGCTGGTGCATCGCTAAGTGTAACGGTACCCTTAGCGATGCACCAGCGATCCCGACAATGATATGGATCGCTGGTGCATCGCTAAGTGGTCGCTAGTGAGCTGCCACACAGGCAGATCTCACCAGCGACATAGCAGGGGTCGGGGGTCGCTACTTACCTGTCAGACGAGGTGATCCTGACGTCCTCCCGCCCGCGTCGCTCGTCGTCACAGCAGGAAGCGCCGCAGGAAGCGGCTGACGAGAAATGATCCAGGACGTTCTCGCGCGATCAGCAATGAGCAGCGGGGGAGCCGGTCGGAGGTAAGTATCAGACATAGCGATAGCAATATCGCTGCTATGTCACAAAATCGGAGACATTACAGCGATATTGCTAGCGATATCGCTGTGTGTAACGGGGGCAATAGTGTAACGGTACCCTAAGAGCACTTAAGGAGTCACAGCCTCTAGAATTTTGTCCCCCTCCTTTCACACCCCCGTGTCAGCCTCTTTAGCTTGATTGATAGCTCACTATCTGAATGGCGTCAGGTGTCAGTTAATTAGGTGTGGAAACAATCTTGGGATGCAGAGGCTCAGAAGTACTCTGCTACGCCTAGAGCACATAATACTACATTTGCATGTGAATGAGGCAACAGATAGACGATATATAGGTGTTGATGGATTCCCTTTAAAGTTCTTGTATATTACGGCAAATGTGCACATTATATTCAGAGGGCCTGTAAAGAGTCTATAAACAGTTATGGGAGTGCAACTGCCCCAATCCGATGTGTTATGCTGGCTAGTAGCACTCCTGGCATGACTGATCTCCTACATGCCAGGTACAGCATTTCAAGTCACCACTGGCTACATCCAACACATACACGGTCAAGTAAAAGTGACATGGCCTAGGCATTATCTGATCACTACACATGCGCCATAACTAGGAAAAACTGGGTGAAATGGCATCTGATACAGGAAAATATAATGAGAAAGCAAGAGAAACCTGTAAGGTTCTCAGTCTCTGTGAGTTTTTGAAACTTAGGTTTTTCCGTCGGCCATTTTGCCTTCTGTCCTGCTGCAGCTATCTCGCCCTCAGTTAGTATGGAGTTTCCAGCTTATGTTCCCGCTCTGATTCTTTCCCTTTTGCCTTTTAGGCTACTTTCACACATCAGGTTTTCGGCGTCAGGCGCGATCCGGCGTCGTGCCGGAACGCCGGATCCGGCAAATGTTTCGTAAAACCGGATGTGACGGATCCGGTTTTCTGGCGGATCCGTCTTTTTCTGGACAGACAAAACCGGATCCGTCTCATCCGGTTCATCCGTTTTTCTATCCGTTTTTCGACGGATTACGCCGGATCCGGTTTTTAAAATTGACCCTTGTGGCCTTCCGAACGGGATTGGCTACTGGAAAACTATATATAGCATGTTCCTACAGCCCTTCTTTGACAGGTTGTAGAGGAGAAAGTGCAGGTTGGAGAGAAGAGCAAGTTACTGGCGAAGATGGATGTTGTCATTGGAAATATTTTGAAGAATTTGGCGGATTTTACAGCGGAGGCAAATCGTTTGAGGGTGATTATTCTGGAGAAGGAGAGAGCGAGACAGCAGCGCATCAGGCATCGTAGACGACGTTTGTGGATCCACCCCATCACAGCCAAGAGAATGACGCGTGGGGTCTATTCTACACTATGCATGGACCTTCGACGAAACCCGGATAAATTTTTTGGATATGTTAGGATGAAAATGGAGAATTTTGATTACTTGGTGGAGCGCATTGCACACCTCATAAGAAAAGCGGACACCTATTGCCGCTTCTCTGTTTCACCCGCAAAGCGTCTGATGGTGACTTTAAGGTAAGCCACATTTATTGGATATGATCGCATCAGAGCACACTTTCACTGCAATATTGTTGGTGGTAATTTGTATCTCCAAGTGTTATAGGTCAGTTTTGGTATGTAATGCTGTGATTTAAAACTAATTTATTGTTTTTTAATTCCCCACAGATTTCTTGCAACTGGAGAATCCCTTTCGTCACTGCATTTCCAGTACAGACTCGGGATTTCCACCATATCTGGAATTGTGAAGTACACATGCCGTGCACTGTGGGACTCCTTAGCTGAAGAGTTTTTACCAGAGCCCACAACAGAGAGGTGGATTGAAATTGCTGACAAGTTTCAACAGATATGTCAGTTTCCAAACTGCTTGGGCGCTGTGGACGGGAATCATATCCGCATTGTAAAGCCAGCTGGATCGGGATCGGAATATTTCAATTACAAGAAATATTTTTCAATTGTCCTCATGGCCATCGCTGACGCGGAATACAAATTTATTGCGGTTGATATTGGGGCCTATGGCCGCTCCAATGACTCTCAAGTTTTCAAACTGTCTGCCATGGGGCGTAAACTGTATGGAAACACCTTCCAGTTCCCACCACCTAGACCACTGCCGCAAACATCTGGTCCACCTATGCCATTTGTCTATGTAGGGGATGAAGCCTTCCAGCTGTCAGAACACCTTTTGAAACCGTACTCTAGCAGAGGATTGACAAGACCAAAACGCATTTTTAATTACCGCCTCACAAGAGCAAGAAGAATGGTTGAATGTACCTTTGGTATTCTGACAGCCAAATGGCGGGTCCTATTGACTGCGATCAACCTCAAGACAGAAACTGTGGACGAGGTGATCAAAGCGTGCGTGGTACTCCACAATTTTGTTATCTGCAAGGAACCCATTTCCATTGAGGATACCTCTGAAGAAACCACCTTGCAAGATTACCATGACATTACCACTAGAAGTTCTGTGACGGTTTCAGTAATGAGGGACAATTTTGCACTATACTTTATGTCACCTCAAGGCAGAGTACACTGGCAGGATGACAGAGTGTGAAAGATTTGTGCCCTAACCAAACTTGTGTACCTTCTGTACCAACAGTATATACCTTTGCCAACCAAAGTTGGCTATCTTGTCATGGTCTCTATTTTTAGCTTTAGGGCACAGGTGTGTACCTGGTTGTGTTTTATGCAAAGTATTTCACCTTTTAACAAAAGTTGTGTACATTGTTAGGAAATCACCAACAATAAACACAACATTTTAGGTGAAATACTTTGCTTCAAACACAACCAGGAACACAACTGTGGCAAAAAGCTAAAATTTACCCACAGTTATATACCTAGTTTTGAATACCATTTCACCTTTTAAATACCCTGTATTTAACCTTTTTCGCCGCAGAAAGAAATGACAGACAACCAGTGTAAAATAATTTAACTTTTATTGAAAAATGTTTTTTTAGTAAACTTTTTTAAAATTTTAATAAACTTGTTTAATAAAACTTTGAAACTATAAAACTGAAACCATAAAACTGGTAATTTTTATTTAAATACACACATTATAAATCTGTGTAGTGTGTGGTGGAAATACTGCTGTAGGGGCTGCGGGACACTTCGACACTGGGAGTGTGGAGAGAGGACTGGGATCGTGGTGGGGAAGGAACAGTTAGAGGTGAAGGTGTGGAAAAAACTACAGAATGGGTGGACATGTGGGAAGCAGAAGAGGTGGTGGGTGGTGGAGTGGAGGGTTGGGCAGGGACTGTAGGAGCAGATGATGTTGATGGCAAGTTGTATGGGGAAGGAGTTTGGTACGGGGCAGGTTGCTGGAAGTGGGGAGATGTCTGGTACGGGGCAGGTTGCTGGAAGTGGGGAGATGTCTGGTACGGGGCAGGTTGCTGGAAGTGGGGAGATGTCTGGTACTGGGGAGTTTGCAGGTACTGTGGAGGTGGATGGTGCTGGGGAGGTGGATGGTGCTGGGGAGGTGGATGGTATGTAATAGGAGGGGGAGGATGGAAAGTGGCTGGAGGTGGATGGTATGTAATAGGAGGGGGAGGATGGAAAGTGGCTGGAGGGGGTGTAGATGTAATAGGAGGGGGAGGATGGAAAGTGGCTGGAGGGGGTGCAGGTGGAGGAACTACTGTGGTGGGAGGAGGAGGAGGTTGGGAGGTAACTTGCTGGAGAGCAGCGTGGCATGAATGCATTACATGCATCTGCTGGGCAGGAGAGAGAGTTTCCATGCGCTCCACAACAGACCTGAAAAAGGTGTGGTTTGGCGAAGATCTTGCTTCTGAATGCATGGTTTGCAGAAGTGTCTTCACCTCCAGAATGCTGGAGTTGATCTGCTGATAGCCTGCGGAGATTTGCTCTGACAAGACTTTTAGACAGTTCTGGAAAGATGCATTCAGATGCAAGAACTCTGGCGCATAAGTCTTTTCCTGACCCCTCTGCCGCTGCCGCCCAGTACCCGCAGGTGTACTAGAGGTGGCAGGGGCAGAAGGGTGGGGTAAAGGGAAAGCGATCTCCTCACCAGCAGCTTCATGTAATGTAGGCGGCCACGATACTCCTGTGCTGGTGGATGGGACAGATGGGTCGAATGTGTGGGAAGGCTGGGAAGGTGCAGATGTACCGGGGCGGTCGAAGTGTCCCTCGGTGCCGGTCTCCTCAGGGATCGCCTCAGAAGGGTCCAATCGTGCCGGCTCCCGAGTGCTGCTCACCGTGCTGTGGAATAAAGAGAAAAAAAAACAATTAAAATACTGACATGGTATGGCCCTGGCTGAAAAAAATTTTTACATATAACATTTTTTTTCACATGTGGTGTGTAATATTTACCTTCTGGTGACCATTGTTTCCCGGAGGAACGACAGGGCTTCTGCGTACTTGTACTTGCTCCTGCGTCCTCCAGATCCACTCGGGGCCCGCATCTCTTTATTGAACTCCTTCTTGAAACGATCTCTCACAGACCGCCACCGATTCACAATTCTGTTCCCTGAAACGAGAAAGGAGTGGTTAGTATACAACATCAGTGTTTCCCAAACTCCAGTCCTCATGGTCCCCAGGGGTCATGTTTTCAGGATTTCCATAGTAAATAGAAATCCTGAACACATGATCCGTGGGGACCACGAGGACTGGAGTTCGGGAAACACTGGTTTACATCAAGCAACCGGTACTGTATATACTTACGCTCTTTAATCTGGCCCCGAGCTTCGAGGTCCTCCCAGCGGCCCACAAGGAGCGAACAGATTTCCTCCCAGAGTCGTCGGGTAACGATCAGGTCAGCGTGGCGGCGGTCAGCCATATTCCAGAGCGGCTCCCTTTCTCTGACGAGATCGATGAGGCGGTCCACATCAATCCCTCCATCCTCACCGTCAGAGTCGGGAGCACGCTGTGAAGGCTGTTAAAGAAAAAGACAAAAATAACATAATTAGCCTCCACAAAAGAAATGAACTAAAAAGTGCAAAAAAACAAAGCAAAAATATTTATACTTACACGCTGGTGACCTCCGCGTTGCTGTCGCCGACGACCCTGGGAGGCACTGCGAGGACCTCTTGGCCAAGCACCAGATTGGGAAGACTAGAGAAGAAAACAAAAAATGTTATGTCTTTGGATGTAGGCATTTGTTTGCTGTGTGTGGTCTGCAGAACATTGTTTTCTATGTGTTGTGTGTAGTGTGATGTTGTGTTTCTGCGTTTGATGCAAAAAACTTACCAATTGTGAGCCCACTCCAGGTGTCTGTCCACCCCTTCCTTCTTCTTCTGGGAGCTCCTCTTCATCTTGTGATTCCTGTTTTGAAATAAAAGGCAATGAATAGACATATATTACAGAGAAGATGGATTTTGGAAATAAAAACTTACCGTCAAACGCTGACGATGCGAGGGAGGGCTCCCAGAAGATGATGTGCTGTCTTCCTGGTGGCCACACTCCATGCCTGTGGGTGGTGTTCCAGCTGCTGCCATTGCTGCTGCTGCTGCATCTATTGGGCGGCTGTTGAATAAAGAGAAACAAAGGGCCAATGAATATCTTGATATTCAATAGCCCTAGTTTGGAGGAATGGGTTATTTGATAATTACCGTCTCTCATCTGCTGCTGGCCTCACCTCCTCAGCATGTTCTATTTGCTGCTCCATTTGGGGTGGTGGTGGTGCGGATGGTGCTGCAGTGGTCTCCTGCCTTCTCCTGCTTCGCTTGGTTGCTTTCTTGGGTGGCATGTTGGGTGTGGCTGTGGGTCCCACTGTCTTGCTTTTATACATGTCTTGTGGGCAGAGCTACTGAGCATGCTCAGACCAAAAAACCGGATCCGGCGCATTGCGGCGCTCATAGGCTTTCATTGTGTGAAAAAGCCGGACGCGCCAGATCCGGCGTGTCCGGCTTTTTCGCCGGAGACAAAAAACGTTACAGTAGACGTTTTTTCCAGACGCCGGATCGCGACACATTGCCGGATCCGGCGAAAACCGGATGAAACGCATGGCCATCCGGCGCGATCCGGCGCAAATGCAAGTCAATGGGGGGGAAACCGGATCCGGCATTGCATTTCGCCGGATCCGGTTTATGTCAAAAGCGCCGGATCGCGCCTGACGGCGAAAACCTGATGTGTGAAAGAGGCCTTAAGCAGCCTCAGCTGATCAATGTGCTTCAGAATAAAGTCTGCTGTTAGCCTGTGACCTGGAAGCCTTGGACTTGGTGCTCCAGCCACCGCCTGCTGATGAACTTGGGAACACTTGTGGACACTGGAAACTTGCTGCCTGCTAAATCCACAGTTACAAGGGAAGTAACAGAGAGAGGCCCTGAACCTGTTGCGGAACTTCTGTTGTGCTAAAAGTTTACTCTGGCCTGCTGTGTCTCCTGCCTCTGTATCTGCAAACTATGTGAACCCTTTTGCTTACTTGTATGAAGTAATACAAGTCCTTCCTAATCACAACTGTGTCTCCTGTGTTTTCCTCACACCCAAGCACAAGACACTATATGAACTCTACGCTATACATCACAAAACCATAGGTAGATGGCCAATCGCTGAAAGAAGCAGCATATAAACAAGTTTTCAACCAATCCAACTCTTCACTAAAGGCTCATGCCCAGCATCATGTTACCGAGTGAGCTGTATGTAGAAAAAAGCTGCAGATACAACGAAAAGCGCAATAGGGTCTTATTGGTGAGAAGCATTAGGGGTGCATATAGGTGCTCACATTTGTTCAGAGCGGCCTATCACATTCAGTAATCAAAGTCATGTTATGTTTGTGTGTGTGTAGCCCATTCACTATCTCCATCTAACCCCCACCCCCTGAAGATGGCTGGACCGTCATTGTAAATACATCATTGTAAATACAAACCTGTGCTTTGTATCTCCCTCACCTCATTGTAGATTGTAAGCTCCACGAGCAGGGTCGTCTTATTTCGCTTTAATTATTGTATTGTTAACGTTGTTACTTATGACTGTTGTGTTTGAAACTGTTCAACTGTAAAGCGCTGCGGAATATGTTGGCGCTATATAAATAAAGATTATTATTATTATTTATTATTATGGGGCTGTGTAAGGCAACCACTAAAGAAGCACAAAATGTCAGCCGCTGCAAACCCAAGAGGGATGTAGACATAAAACGGAGCAGGAAAAACATGGGTTAACTGCGCTGCTGATCAATAGTAGAAAGTACAATAAATAGTACAAAGAATATTCAATGCGGTTTGTCAACGCGTTTCAAAGTCATCTGACTTCATCAGGACAAAACGACACATACACCAACTCACTGCTGTTACTGAGCGAGCTGTATGGATCAGTAACACTGTGCTCAAGGACTGAGACTGTGCCTCTGATACGCCAATCACACACAGAACTAGAGCGGTACAATTCTAAGGATGGCTTCCACAGATAAAAAAAATATATATACGGTATACAACACAGTGCCTCAGTTAACAGGGTTCAGATGCTTCGCCATGTGCTTCAACCACAAGGCTGTGTTTTCCTGGCAGGCGAAGAAATAAAGAATTTGGAATTCTTTGCGACACAGGGAATGTATGACCACTGCTAATTCAATAAATCTTTTGTGGACAATGCTTCTAAAGGCACAAATTGGAGACAACTTAAACCCTTCACGACCAATGACGTATATAAACTTCTGGTTTCAACTGTACACTACATAAATAGACACATCTGCATGTTTTTCTCAATATCTGACATGAAATCAGAATAAACCTTCCCCGTTTTAGGTCAATTAGGATTACAATCATTATTATTTGCCAAATGCCAGAAGAGAGAGAGAATGTTTAAGGCATTTTTATTACTTACTGCAAAGTCAAAATAATAATGGGTGTGGCTTAAAATGGGGGTGGTTTTCCTACACACAAACAGAACCTGTTGTTTAAAATTTGAATCCCACCACTGGGTTCAGGTCTGGTGACTGGAGGCCAGGTAATCTGGCGTAGCACCCAGTCACTCTCCTTTTTGGTCAAATAGTCCTTACACAGCTATTCGTTTTTCTTTACTCAGCTGCTTATTTCTTGCCATAATACAAATTCTAACAGTCTATTCAGTAGGACTATCAGCTGTGTATCCACCAGACTTCTGCACAACACAACTGATGGTCCCAACCCCATTTATAAGGTAAGAAATCCCACTTATTAAACCTGACAGGGCACACCGGTGAAGTGAAAACCATTTCCGGTGACTACCTCTTGAAGCTCATCAAGAGAATGCCAAGAGTGTGCAAAGCAGTAATCAAAGCAAAAGGTGGCTACTTTGAAGAACCTAGAATATAAGACATATTTTCAGTTGTTTCACACTTTTTTGTTAATTATATAATACCACATGTGTTAATTCATAGTTTTGATGCCTTCAGAGTGAATCTACAATTTTCATTCAGGAAAATAAAGAAAACTCTTTGAATGAGAAGGTGTGTCCAAACTTTTGGTCTGTACTGTACCTTTCATTAGTGTTTGGGACTATTGTCTTTAAACTGAATGACTCGGGTGAAATGTTTTGGGATATCCTTCCACAAGCTTCTTACAATAGTTGGTCGGAATTCGGGACCATTCCTCCTGACAAAATTGGTGTAACTGACCCAGGTTTGTAGGTCGCCTTGCTCGCACCTGCCTTTTAGCTTTGCCCATAAATTTTCATTAAGAGTGATATCGGGCCTTTGTAATAGCCACTCCAAAACACTGACTGCTATCTTTAACCCCTTAGTGAGCAGGCCAATTTTTACACTTCTGACCACTCACTTTATGAGGTTATAGCTCTGGAACGCTTCAATGGATCCCACTGATTCAGAGATAGTTTTTTTCGTGACATACTATACTTAATGTCAGTGGTAAAGTTTCTTCAATATGACTTGCGTTTATGGGGGGGGGGGGGGGGGGGGACAGGAATTTGGCAAAAAGTTTTTGAAAATGCTATTTTCAAACTTTTTTTTGTTAGGAACTTATAAGGGTTAAAAGTTGGCCAGAGATTTTTCATTTTTACAACAAAATTTATAAAAAAAAAATTTTTAGGGACCACATCACATTTGAAGTGACTGAGGGGTCGATATGATAGAAAATACACAAAATTGACACCATTCTAAAAACTGCACCCATCAAGGTACTCAAAACCACATTCAAGAAGTTTATTAACCCTTCAGGTGCTTCACAGGAATTAATGGAATGTGGAAGGAAAAAAATAAACATTTACTTTTCGGTCACAAAAAATTTCCTTTAGACCTACTTCTTTTTTACTTTCGCAAGGGCAACAGGAGAAAATGGACCATACAATTTGTAGTGCAATTTCTCCTGAGTATGCAGATACCCCTTATGTGGGGGAAACCTACTGTTTGGTCACACGGCAGGGCCGGAAGGGAAGGAGCGTCATTTCACTTTTTGAATGTAAAATTTGCGGCACCATGTCATGTTTGGAGAGCCCCTGATGTGCCTAAACCAGGGCTGTGGAGTCGGTAAGCCACAGTTGCGACTCCGACTCCTGGATTTTATCAGGCTCCGACTCCATCATAAATGGCCAATTCATAACAAATTTAAGGTTGTAAAATATTAAACATCGTGCTTATTCAGTTTCTCACCATCATATAAGTAATCAGACCACTTAGAGCAAAAACTACATTTATTAGAATACAATTAGAATATAGCAAATAACTTTTATAAACTTTTCTAAACTGTAAGTAAATATGCAATAAACACTTTTATGCAGTTAATAAGAAGAAATCTATAAATTTGTCCTCAGAAAAAGTATTGCCTCTGTCAGATCCTCCTTCATGGATGCCCTCAAATCTGATCTAATTATTTTGAGAGCAGAGAACAACCTCTCTACACTAACTTGTGTAGGTGGCAAAGCTGTAACCACTCGGGCAACATCTCTGACAATGTCCGGATACAGAGGAATCGCTTGTTGCACTGTTATTTTTGATGAATGGTCAAATTTCTCAATTTCTTTTAGTGCACATGAAAAATTCTGCTGAAATGTACTGGCTGTGTTCCTTGATGGGGATGACTCTTCTTCTATGCGGGAACGCTTTGCACGGTCCTTGTGATCCAAATATTTTTCGAAATTAAATTCTTCATCAGTTGATGATGAGGGTGAAGATGTGGCAGGACGACCAAATTCTTCTTGTTCCTCCTGACTGTTCTGCAACCCTTTCATCCTTACTGCTATTTCAAACAGAGCTTTTCCTTTACTTAGCTGTTGATCATCTAGAAGAATCCGATGCATTGGGTCTACATAAACAGCTGCCAAAAGAATGTTATTTTGTAATAGTAGCTCCTCTCTCCGTTTCATTGATGTAGCAATGCCACTTGCAATTAACCCTCCTTTTGGGACAGGCAAAACATCAGGTTCTTCCACTCCTTTAAGAAAATACCTGGAGTTAAGTCCTCTGCTTGTAATTTTTTAGTCACTGTAAATGGGTGCTCTAGCAATTTTTCCAGCTCAGTCACCTGATTCCACTGACTTTCATTTAGCGTCATTTGAGGGTTAGCCATGTCTACAAGAAAGGTTTTCAGTTCAACCAAGCGCTGAATCATTAAGTACTGCCCCATCGTGTGGCTTGATCAATAATTGCCCCTTTTCCAGCACGTCTCTTCAAAATTGAGTCAACTTTAGGGGTTCTGGCAACAGTAGCCAATTTTCTCACCTTGCCAATCAGTGCAGCAGCATGTCCTTCTTGCAGACTGTCTCTTATAGCCAGCTGTAGCGTATGCACAACACAGCGCATGTGATGAATGAAAGAACATATTGACACAGTTTCAACAAGATCATCTAAACTATCATGTTGCTGTTCATCTGAAGAAACTTCAGTTTGCTCCTCAGTTACAATACTGTGTTCCTCTATTTCAAACATTTCTGTGTCTGTGGACCCAGAATGTTCTTCTAGCTGCTGGTCACCATCATTACTCTCATTCATTAGCTTAATAGTACTTATCATATTTGAAGCATTGTCAGTTACGACAGAAAGAACTTGCTCTTTAAGTTCATAGTCTTGCACAACCTTTTCCACCAAGACCTGGAGAAACTCACTGGTGTGATGAGCTTTGGTGTCTTTTACTGCCAATGTCATGGTAACTATTTCATTTTTGTCACAAACAAATCGGACATTTATGGCAAAATAGTTCACTCTGTGACGTGTGCAGGCATCCATTTTAAGAAACAGAAAGCGTCCCTTGAGAGTTTTTTTAAGTTCTTCCTTTTGTTTAAAAGCTTCTTCGATTACTAATTTTCTAATACTCTCTCTCTCTCTCCAGAGAAACACCAAGCTTGCGGGCCATTTCCCCATTCAGACACATAAAAGCTGGTCGTGAAAATAATGAAATAGGCACACTATCCTTTACAACAAGCTCTATGATCTGTTTTTTAAATGTATCTACTGTCATTGTCACAGTAACTTTGTCACTGACAAAATATCTTGTAACTGATGGCTGCAAAGTTCTCTGCTCCTTTGTTTGGCTGGAAGAGCTGGGCACTGGTTCATTGGCTCATTGGTTTGGATGCAGTCTCTCTCATCCACTGCTTTCAGTACTTCTGGATGAAAGCGCTGTAAATGTCTCTTTAGATTAGAAGCTCTGGTAGGAGCATTTTTATCTTTGCCTGAATATGCATTCATCTTGGCTTCACAGCATTTGTTTTCGTCTGGATCATTTGTCATACACTGACAGACATAATGTTTTCTATCTTGAGTGATGGTGAAATGTTCAAATACAGCTGATTTAATGTGATGCTTCTTTGACAATCTCAGGTTTTTAATTCTGCATTCACAATCCAAATGACTATTGTTTTTCCTAAAAACAATTGTACAAAATTATTGCCAGGTCGTACAACTGATATAGTGGTCAGTAATACTGTTATTATTCCTCATGTACTCACAGTTAACTGATGCAAAGTTTGTTGAAAGAATACTACTTCTTACAGTCTTCCTCTTCTGAGTAGCAGGCAGCTGTGAGATGCTTGGAAGACGCACACCTAGTATGATCTAGTCTAGAGGAGGAGCTTTACTACTAAGAATTTGCAACACATTTTCACTTTCAGTTTCATACATTGTAAGTAGGGGGGTTGGGGCAGCATGAGGTTAACCAAGTATAAGATTAGATAAGGGCAGTGGAGAACAGTGACACACAAGAAGTAAGAAATGTCTCTATCTCCAGCAGAACTGCTTATCACTGTTGTTCATAGTTTGATAGAACATATATATTTGAGTAACATTTATAAAATTCATATGAAAGTTCAATTATGAAATATTAATAGATTTTTTTTAAAGCTGGAGTCGGAGTCGGTACATTTCTACCGACTCCGACCAAAACTAACTCCGACTCCACGACTCCGACTCCACAGCCCTGGCCTAAACAGTGGAAACCCTCAACAAGTGACACCATTTTGGAAACTAGACCCCTTTGGGAACTTATCTAGATGTGTATTGAGCACCTTGAACCCCCAGGAGCTTCACAGAAGTTTATAATCTTTATTTTGCTCCAAATTTTGTACTTTTACAAGGGTAACAGGAGAAAATGGATACCAAAAATGGTTGTGCAATTTCTCCTGAGCGCACAGATACTCCAGATGTCACAATGGCAGAGCCCATGAGGTGCCAGAAAACAGAAACCCCCATAAGTGACCCCATTTTACATACTAAACCTCTCAATTTATATACGGATGCAGTGATTATATTGACACCACATGTGTCAAAGACTTCTACCATTAGGGTATGTGCACATGTTGCGGATTGTGCTGCGTATTTTTCCGCGCAGATTTGGCTAATTCCGCAGGTCAAATGAGCTGCGTTTTACCTGCGGATTTAGTGCAGGTTAGGCTAGTTTCACACTTGCTTTTTTTTGCAGCGCGTTTTTCCCGCAAAAAAACGCATTGAAAAAACGCATACAAAAGCATACAACTGCTGCGTTTTTTTCAAGCATTTTTATGAGCATGCATGAAAAAAACGCAGCGTTTTTATGCATTTGTATGCGTTTTTACCGCGTTTGCGTTTTTTTCCAACATTAGGTGGCCCCTCACACTAACCCAAACCATGACTTTACTAACCCTAACCCAAACCCTAAACCCTAACTAACCCTAACCCTGACCCTAACCCTTAACCAAACCATACTTAACCCTAACCCAAACCCTAAACCCTAACTAACCCTAACCCTGACCCTAACCCTAACCCTGACCCTAACCCTTAACCAAACCATACTTAACCCTAACCCAAACCCTAAACCCTAACTAACCCTAACCCTGACCCTAACCCTAACCCTGACCCTAACCCTTAACCAAACCATACTTAACCCTAACCCTGACCCTAAACCCTAACTAACCCTAACCCTGACCCTAACCCTAACCCTGACCCTAACCCTTAACCAAACCATACTTAACCCTAACCCTGACCCTAACCCTAACCCTGACCCTGACCCTAACCCTTAACCAAACCATACTTAACCCTAACCCTGACCCTAACCCTAACCCTGACCCTAACCCTTAACCAAACCATACTTAACCCTAACCCAAACCCTAACTAACCCTAACCCTGACCCTAACCCTAACCCTGACCCTAACCCTTAACCAAACCATACTTAACCCTAACCCTGACCCTTACCCTTAACCAAACCATACTTAACCCTAACCCTGACCCTAACCCTAACCCTGACCCTAACCCTTAACCAAACCATACTTAACCCTAACCCTGACCCTAACCCTGACCCTAACCCTGACCCTGACCCTAACCCTGACCCTAAATCCCCTTAACTAACCCTAACTCAAACCCCTAAATTCCATGGTTAACAAAAAAAAACGCATGTGCAAAAAAACGCATACATGAGCATGCCAGTGCGCATGTATGCGCATCCATAGGCTATAATGGCCATTTTTAGCGCAAAACGTGCGCATACGTGCGCATGCGCTTTTTTGCAGGGCCAAAAAATGCAACATGCTGCGTCTGGAAAATACAAACGCACACCCCAAAAAAAACGCAGCGCATGAAAATCGCATACATGCGCTTACCAGCGCGCAGGTATGCGCACCCATGTTAAATATAGGGGAAAAAACGCATGCGCACGTATGCGTTTCTTTCCAGCGCTAAAAAACGCAAATGTGAAACCAGCCTTAGCCTGTGGATTTCCCCTGCGTTTTGACACCTGCAGATTTTTAGAATGGAGGGGATTTCGCACAAAGAATTGACATGCTGTGGATTTCAATCCGCAGCCAATCCGAGCAGAAAAATCTGCAGCATGTGCACAGCGTTTTTTATTATCCATTCACTTTAAAAAGGTACTGTACAATGCAGCAGACTCTGCTGCGGATCAGCAGGGCCAAATCCGCTGCGGACCCGCAGCAGAATTCGCAACGTGTGCACACACCCTTAGGCTACTTTCAGGCTTTCTGAATCTGGCACCCTGTGGCGAAAATGTGAAAAACCGGATCCGGCGATGTGTAGCCGGATCAGTTTTTTCCCCATTGACGCCACATAGACACACGGCGCGTCCGGCTTTTGCCGGATACGGCAAAAAGTGAGGGTCCACTTTTTTAAACAGCTAATGCCCGGTAGCTGCGCAAAATCACTCTCTCTCTCTTTTCCAAATTCCTTTACATTTCAAACATTGCTCACTGAAACGAATCCGTCAAAACAAAGCATCAGGTGCATCCGTTTGTTCTCAAACGGAAACGGATCCGTTTTTTTATAATCTTTGCTGGATTGCGGCTGACAACAAGCCAAGATTGTGTTAACCCCAAGTTTTACATTTTCATACTGGGAAATGGGTAAAAATGGCACCAAAATGTGTCCCGTAATTTCTGCTGAATGTAGAAATACCCCATATGTGGACATACAGTTCTGCTTAGCCATACGGTGAGACTCAGGAGGGACGGAACGCCATTTTCCTCCTGGAGCGCAGATTTTCCTAGAATAGTTTGCAGATTCCATATAAAGGTCCGTAAGTGTTAGAAAAGCAGAATCCCCCCTCAAGCGACCCCATTTTGGAAATTATAACCCTTTAGGAATTTATCTACAGGTGAAGTGATGATTTGGACTACATGGGTGTTTTCCAGAAACAAGCAGCAATGGATGTTGCTGAGTGAAAATTGAAAACTGCCATTGTAGTGACCAGTATGTTGTAGTGACCAGTATGTTGTAGTGACCAGTACCTTATGCCTAGCTCATGCTACTGGAGACATGCATCTGTAAGTTAGGCGGGCTATAATCACTAGAGAAATGCGAAACATGTGCGTGCTAAATGTGGTCTGATGCTCAAAAGGGATTTGGGAGTTGAGAATTTGCTGAATTTCTTTTGGGGGGGGGGGGGGGGCCGGAACCATTTTGATTTTCCAGAGCCTTTGTGCTACCAGTAATGTGGAAGCTCCCTATATTTCCGTTAACAATGGGCCTGAGTGGGGACTTGCTTTTTTTGTGGATTGAGTTGAAGCTTTTATTGGGAACATTTTACATAACGTTTGGAACCACATTTATCCGGCGCTCTACGCTGAGCACTAACTTTGACGTGACAGATGAAAACCCAGATGGATCCATTCACTATAATGAGGCAGCAGAGTTAGGGTATGTGAACACGTTGCGGATTCATCTGCGGATCCGCAGCAGTTTTCCAAGGGATGTACAGTACAATGTTATCCTATGGAAAACAAAAACCGCTGTGCACATGCTGTGGAAAAATCAGCACGGAAA
Source organism: Dendrobates tinctorius (assembly GCF_039654945.1). Taxonomy (NCBI): domain Eukaryota; kingdom Metazoa; phylum Chordata; class Amphibia; order Anura; family Dendrobatidae; genus Dendrobates; species Dendrobates tinctorius. Next base: position 5,123,070 of record NW_027361959.1, read on the forward strand.
CGCAGCGGTTTATTTTCTGCAGCATGTCAATTCTTTGTGCGGATTCTGCAGCGTTTTTACACCTATTCCATTCTAGGAATCCGCAGGTGTAAAAACGCATGCCAAATCCGCATTAATCCACAGGTAAAACGCAGGCATTTTGGCCTGCGGATTACGCAAGGAAAAATCCACACGAATCCGCAACGTGTGCACATACCCTTACACTGGACTCCGTATGGCCTCTATTCAGTGGTGTTTTTATCAGAAGTGCACAAAACTGTGCCCGACTGCAATTTTATGGAATCCTAAAAAGACGGACACCGCCAAATCACAGGTCAGACGGCATCCACAGTGCCTCCATCTGCCACATTATAGGGAATCTTCCGCCAGGCGTTCTGTCTGTATCAAGTATTTCAGAGATTTAGGCTATGTGCACACGTAGTTTTTGGTCCTGCAGATTTTTCCGCGCGGATTTGGAAAAATCCGCAAGTAAATTCTCAGGTCAAAAGACCTGCGGATTAGCCTGCGGTTTCACAACTCTACAATGGAGAAGGTGTGAAACCGCAGTGGAATCCGCACAAAGAATTGACATGTTGCGGATCTGAACCCACAGCAAATCCGCAGCATGTGCACAGCGTTTTTCAGTTTACCAATGAAAACAATGGTACTGTACAACGCACCTAAATCTGCTGCGGACCCACAGATTAAAAACATGTGACATGCACAAGTGTGAACAAGTCGGTAAGACAATGCTCACACCACACTTGTGCATGTCACATATGTTTTTAATCCGTTTTTTCCGTGCTCAGCATGGTTTGGGAGACCCCACCCCTCTCCTGTGTGACATGCACATAAATGAGCTGTCTTGCACCACAAGCCCATATACTAGGAGGCGCCTGTCTGTATCCTGTTCATTTAGACACTGTTCACATGTTCAGGTTTTAAATACATTAGCTAGGGACTGCTTCGTGAAGGGTTACCGTGACGTGGTGAAGCGGCTTGGTATGCATTTTTTGCAAAAAACGTATCGACTAAATACCCTGTATTTGTTATACAGCACTTGCTGATTACTGTTGTTTTTACTGCAGAGTATTTTTGCAAATTTGTCATTTTGTGCTTTCGTGTTGTGTTGCGGACCCACAGAGCCTGAAACTCTGCGGATCCGCATCAGAATCCGCACCGTGTGAACACAGCCTTACACTGAAACCCCAATGCAAGCCATCCGTGTGGAGCGCAGGATAAATGTGCGCAGAGCCTTACTGCGATCTTTGAGAGGCAGAAAAAAAAAAAAAAAAAAAACCAACAGCATGTGAAGAATTGGTTTTATTTGTTACGCCGTTCCTCGTGTGGCACAAATGATTAGGCAACTTTATTCTTTGGGTCGGTGCGATTACAGCGATATCAGATTTATATTGGGTTTTTAGGTTTGGCTGCTGTCACACTCTAGTAAGATGCTTTTCACTGCGAAAACTAGCTATTGCATCACATGCAGGACGAGCCGATGTTTTCATTGGTACCATTTTTTGGATCGTTTTCTATTCCGATTTTTGGGAGACAGAAAGAACAAAAAAACAGCAAATCAGGAATTGCTTTTTGTTTTTTATATACCGCTCTGCGTGTGGTAAAATTGATAAGGCAGCTTTAATGTTCGGGTCAGTACGATTACAGTGGTACCCAATTTATATTTTTTTATGCTTTGGCACTTTTACACAAAAACTATTTTATAGAAATAATTAGTTTTGCATCCCTTTATTCTGAAAGATATAAATATTTGGCTGTGTTCACACGTAGCTTTTTTTCGCGTTTTTACCAAATAAACCGCGTCAAAAACGCTTAAAAGAAGCTTACCATTCATTTAACATGAATTCCGCAATTTTTGTGCAGATGTATGCGTTTTTTTACCGCGAAAAAACGCAGCATGCTCATTAATTTGCGGAAAATTCAGCATTTTTAGCTATTTTCTATGGGTCTGGAACCGCGCGGAAATAAACCGCAAAAAAACGCGCGTTTTCTGGGAAGGATTCAGGATTTTATGCAGAAATTTTCTGCATACGTGTGCACATACAGTGGGGCAAAAAAGTATTTAGTCAGTCAGCAATAGTGCAAGTTCCACCACTTAAAAAGATGAGAGGCGTCTGTAATTTACATCATAGGTAGACCTCAACTATGGGAGACAAACTGAGAAAAAAAAATCCAGAAAATCACATTGTCTGTTTTTTTTTCATTTTATTTGCATATTATGGTGGAAAATAAGTATTTGGTCAGAAACAAGCAATCAAGATTTCTGGCTCTCACAGACCTGTAACTTCTTCTTTAAGAGTCTCCTCTTTCCTCCACTCATTACCTGTAGTAATGGCACCTGTTTAAACTTGTTATCAGTATAAAAAGACACCTGTGCACACCCTCAAACAGTCTGACTCCAAACTCCACTATGGTGAAGACCAAAGAGCTGTCAAAGGACACCAGAAACAAAATTGTAGCCCTGCACCAGGCTGGGAAGACTGAATCTGCAATAGCCAACCAGCTTGGAGTGAAGAAATCAACTGTGGGAGCAATAATTAGAAAATGGAAGACATACAAGACCACTGATAATCTCCCTCGATCTGGTGCTCCACGCAAAATCCCACCCCGTGGGGTCAGAATGATCACAAGAACGGTGAGCAAAAATCCCAGAACCACGCGGGGGGACCTAGTGAATGAACTGCAGAGAGCTGGGACCAATGTAACAAGGCCTACCATAAGTAACACACTACGCCACCATGGACTCAGATCCTGCAGTGCCAGACGTGTCCCACTGATTAAGCCTGTACATGTCCAGGCCCGTCTGAAGTTTGCTAGAGAGAATTTGGATGATCCAGAGGAGTTTTGGGAGAATGTCCTATGGTCTGATGAAACCAAACTGGAACTTGTCGTGTTTGGAGGAAAAAGAATACTGAGTTGCATCCATCAAACACCATACCTACTGTAAAGCATGGTGGTGGAAACATCATGCTTTGGGGCTGTTTCTCTGCAAAGGGGCCAGGACGACTGATCCGGGTACATGAAAGAATGAATGGGGCCATGTATCGTGAGATTTTGAGTGCAAACCTCCTTCCATCAGCAAGGGCATTGATGATGAAACGTGGCTGGGTCTTTCAACATGACAATGATGCAAAGCACACCGCCAGGGCAACGAAGGAGTGGCTTCGTAAGAAGCATTTCAAGGTCCTGGAGTGGCCTAGCCAGTCTCCAGATCTCAACCCTATAGAAAACCTTTGGAGGGAGTTGAAAGTCCGTGTTGCCAAGCGAAAAGTCAAAAACATCACTGCTCTAGAGGAGATCTGCATGGAGGAATGGGCCAACATACCAACAACAGTGTGTGGCAACCTTGTGAAGACTTACAGAAAACGTTTGACCTCTGTCATTGCCAACAAAGGATATATCACAAAAGTATTGAGATGAAATTTTGTTTCTGACCAAATACTTATTTTCCACCATAATATGCAAATAAAATGAAAAAAAAACAGACAATGATTTTCTGGATTTTTTTTTCTCAGCTTGTCTCCCATAATTGAGGTCTACCTATGATGTAAATTACAGACGCCTCTCATCTTTTTAAGTGGTGGAACTTGCACTATTGCTGACTGACTAAATACTTTTTTGCCCCACTGTAGCCTTTTTCTGCTGATGGAGCTGTATGGGGGCTTGTATTTTGCGGGACACGATGATGTTTTCAGTGGTTCCATTTTTATTTACATTAGTCTTTTTGATTGCATTTTATTGCACATTTTGTTCGGCGGTATGATGATAAAGCATTGCTTTTTGCCTTGTTTATTTACGATATTCACTGAAGGGGTTAACTAGAGGGACAGTTTTATATAGCTGGTCGTTACAGACGCAGCGATACCAAATACTGTATGTGTACTTTTATTGTTTATTTTCATAAATAAATGTACTTATTGGAAAAATTTGTTTTTTGTTCTTTATTTGGGGATTTTTTAAATTTTTTTTTTACATTTTTTTACATTGTCCCAGGATGGGACATTACTGTATAGCATGAGATCGCTCACCTAATGCTCTGCAATGCTTCGTCAAAGTGTCAGAGACGTCTGACAGGTTGGGAATGAGGCGTCTCAGGTTTTGCTCTGAACAGGCACTGACACCACCTTCCCTCAAGGACCCATAGAGACCATCAGGACATCGCATTGTTCTGACGGAAGCACACAGCTCCTCTATGTCGCTGTCACTACTGGCACCGACATCAGAGGGTTTAACTGCCTGCGATTGGTGCTAGCGCCGATCGTGGGCGTTGCTTCGGGGTGTGTCAGTTCTCACATTGAGCGCCGTGGCGATCGGGTGAGGATGTCTGCTCTGTGCGAGGCCGCGCGATCCCAGCACCGTATATATACAATGCGGCTTGCTGGAACGAAGCTCCCACAGAGCAGTGTGTGATATATATATATATATATATATATATATATATATATAGCGCATGTCGGGAAGGGGTTAAGGGCATAAAAATTTAAAGTTTGAAAACTGCAAAATTTTCACAAATTTTCGATATTTTCATAAATAAACGCATATCATCTTGACCAAAATGTATCACTAACATGAAGTACAACATGTCACAAAAAAAAAAAAAAAACCCACAATCTCGGAATCACTAGGATATGATCAAGTGCTACAGAGTTATTACCGCGTAAAGGGGCACTGCTCAGATCTGGACAATGAGGCTCGGACATTAACGTACAACGTGGCTCGGTCCTTAAGGGGTTAAAACCTACTAAAACATACAGTCCATCAGACAAAATAAACAGATGTTTTATTTAATTTGCCTTATGGGAATAAGATGAATTTTCATCATTTGTCGGGAAAGAGGTTAAGTGAATGCGGGTCAGAGTGAGCACAGTCTCCCTACTTAGAGTCTTCGGAAAATATCAGCAAACGGGGGAAGAAGCACTGCCTTAGGCGCTATTATCATCCAGTAAAGCAAGCCAGAAAGCTTCTGTGTGCGCCAGCGTTTGTCGCAACTACGAGACAACCTGCCTGAACATGCAGACTTTAAACAGAGCGCCTCGAGCATTTTGTAGACTAGGAGGCAATTTTCGTGCACTTATATTCTACTTTCTTGAGCAAGAAGAAGAAAAAAAAACAAAACCTAACACATACAAGAATGTAGCGGCTGCCAGCGAGAAGCTTGGTGTCTGTAGAACGCAAATGAATGGGTAGTCGGACGGTTAAAGGAAGCAGTAGCCATGTCATCCACATTTACCTGCTCTTGTGGTCGTGAAACCATAATTATGGCAAAACCACAGCGTGTAAAGGAAAATCTACACTTTACGGAGCAGAGTCACAAGGGTACCATCAAAACGGCTACACGTCAACTTTCAAAAGATGCAGGCCAGGCACCATTGAGCTTTTGACAAAATGTCATTAATATCTGTTCAACCATGTTGTGTTGAAAGCTTATAAGAAGAGTATCATCTGGCAAGATATCCTAGTCTTGGAGAGGAAAGAAGGAGGCCATGTTCACCCAGATCAGATGTTACGGGGACTTCATAAACGATTCCACTATGAAACATCTATGCACATGAATGGAGTTTCCATAACCCTATTTATTTATTTATTTAGATTTTTGGGTGAATACAAAGTTAACTGTTTTAGGGGTGTGAGACATTGACCGGCATTGTGAATGGCCGGTATGTGTCGCAAAGGCGGAGGTCCTCTGCGCTGTAAGCCTGGAAGGTTTCTCTGGGACCTGTAGTTCCACGAGCCTTATTTAGTTTAGGAGGGCTAGGCTTGCAGGTTAGCTGGGCGGGTCTGACTAGCCACCTACCTCCCATCAATGGGTGTGTCTTATGGGATATAATAAGAGTTGTTTGGTCACATGGTCTTTGTGTTGGAAGGTCTTGGAAGAGGACAGGTTTCCTGGAAAGCACATGGTGGAGGTCGTGTGCCTGTAGAGTCAAGGACGGCTATCTGAACTGGGGAAGCTACCGTCCTTCTGAGGGTCTGGAACTGACAAATTGGAGCTTGTCGAGCAAGTCATAGTAGGGATCAGTAGTCCCAGTGAGGCAGCTTCCCTGAAAGTCAGGACTGACTAGAAGTCAGCGTGTGGAGCAGAGCTTCTGGAAGGTAACCTCGGACAAGGGGGTTGTAGTCAGAGAGATGTATCTGCTATTGGAACAAGACTGGTAGTCATAACCTGTTTTGCTGACGTAATGAAATGGACTGTACTTTAGACTGCATGTTTATGCAGTGTCTAAATAAACCACATGGACTAAGTGGAAAATCGTTCCTGTGTGCCTTGATCCAAATGCCGAGTGTTCCCCAACACATTCAGTGAGCGCTATCTCACAGGGGTCATAGATCCCCCACTGTTGTTTAACCATCCAATTTGGCCTTATATTGCATGGATCTTTTCACTGATGTCAACAGGAGGGAGCATGCCAAGAGGGGAATTCTTCAGTTTTTGGCATTTTCTGTCACTAGGCCAAACATTTTTAACCAAAGACAGGGTAAATAATTTTTTTGTGCTTTCGTTTATCCCTCCCATTTTTCCAAGAGCTACAATTTGTAATTTTGAATGACAGCATCAATTATACCACACAATGTACTGAAAAGGGGGGGGATCCAAGTTGGAAGAAAGTGAAAAAATGCATTCCTTCCACTTTTTGGATTTTGCTTTTATTGTGTTTATAGTATGGTAAAAATAAGGGACAATATCATTTATTCACTGCAATTGTAACATAGTAACAGCAATGACGAAAAAAGACATTTGTCCATCCAGTTCAGCCTATATTCCATCAGAATAAATCCCCAGATCTACGTCCTTCTAAAGAACCTAATAACGGTAAGATACAATATTGTTACGCTCCAGGAAGACATCCAGGCCTCTCTTGAACCCCTCGACTGAGTTCGCCATCACCACCTCCTCAGGCAAGGAATTCCAGATTCTCACTGCCCTAACAGTACGGCTGTGTGCCCACGTAGCGTTTAAGCGTTTCCGCTGCGCTTTTAAACGTGCGATTCTGCCGTGAAAACGCTTAAAAAAAAAAAAAAAAAAAAAAAGCATTCCATGCATTTGTAATAGAAAACGCACATGTTGTGCCAATGGTGCGTTTACCGCTGCGGAATCGCTTAGCGGTAAAAAATGCAGCATGTTCATTTTTGCCCATCAATTATATGGGCAAAAACGCATGGGAAAACGCTTGACAATCGCATCAAAAACGTGTGTCAAAAAGCACATGCGGTTTCCCTGGCAAGGGCGTGCGTTTCTGCTCAGGAAAAAGAAAAAAATTGCTTGAAAAATGCTGCGTGGGCACATAGCCTGAGGTTGTGTTCACACATAGCGTTTTTTTAGCGGTTTTTCCAATAAAATTGCTAAAAATAAGCTTCCCATTCATTTTTATGCATTTAGCACTGTGCATATTGATGCGGTTTTTACGGCGAAAAAAACGCATCGCGGTAAAAAACGCAGCATGCTCATTAATTTCGTGGATTCTTCTGCGTTTCTGGCTAGTTCTATGAAAACGCGCGGGAAAAAACGCATAAAAACCAGGCAGTTTCTGGGAAGGGAGTCAGGTTTTTAAGCAGAAATTTTCTGCTACATGTGCACTTAGCCTAAAGAATCCTCTTCTATGTTGGTGGAAAAACCTTCTCTCCTCCAGACGCAGAGAATGCCCCCTTGTGTCCGTCACCTTCCTTGGTATAAACACATCCTCGGAGAGATATTTGTGTTGTACCCTTATATACATCGCTATTAGATACTGAACTCGCATCTTTGGTTTAATTATTTTAGGGTTAAAAAAATGCTTTTTAAAGCATCAATCCAGCGTTTTTTGTTTTCTAGAGGTGGAGTGGTGTTACTACTGTAAGGTCCTTGCCCAGGGTCTCAGACTCGCCCTCTGGCTGGCATCGGCACCTTTTTTCAGCGATTCTCTTATCCAGAGACGCCATCTTGTGACCGCCGCTTCTGACTGGCCGGAAATCAGAAGTTTCATCACAAGGGATCAATCTATGTGTATGAGGGACAGAAAGAGGCTGAACTAGACTTGTATCGAGTGGTGACCTTCGCACAGCTCCATGAAACAATGGGAGTGATGCGGCAGGCCGCAAACTGCTGGAGACCCACGGAAGGGGCGGTGATAAAAGCTGAAAGATGGCGGCAAATAGAGTAGGGTCAGCGACCTTAGGTTTGAGCACCACCCCAGCAGTAAAAATAAAGTAAATATTATAAAATACGGTGACCAAACTAATGATGACAGACTGGTACAGAAAGAAGAGGGCCCTGCCCACGCGGGCTTACAGTCTACGTTATACGATTCGTTACAGCGCTACATGCTTTGCCCCCACAAATTACTGTGACGCGGTGTAGAAGGGCAACGTTTAAACAGTTGCATCGCATTTCAGTCCTTTTACTATTTAACCAAGCAAAAAGAAAAGCCTGCTGATGACTGTCACCCATGTGGAGCCGCGTCGGAGCAATTAAAATAGAGAAAATCAAAGGCCCATAATGCAGTTGCTGGAATTGCCATGGCAACCAGCACAGAGTGGGAACGAGGCCTGCGATTTATTAATTACTCCGCACCATCCTTACCATAAAATACCCAGCAACACCAGCATCGGGACGATGCCAGATGCAGAGTGACAGCCACACTTCAACCTTGTATAGTCTTGCTTATACATGATTGCTACATATTAACAATAACATGGAGTCCTTGGGCTCCTGGGTCCTCTAGCAGATCTCCATCTTTCTACAAGACCTTAAAGGGGCAGTCCATACCAGGGCTGTGGAGTCGGAGTCGTGGAGTCGGTGCTCATTTTGGTGGAGTCGGAGTCGGTATAAAATGGAACGACTCCTAAAATATATAATAAATTGAGTACAGTAGTTCAATGCAGGATGTGCTGAATATTTTTTCATAGGAGTTTGGGAAAGTTATGAAATGTCCTATAAATGGCTGTTATATTCCTGATCTAAGGCTACATTCACACACAGCGTTTTTCCTGTGTTTTTTGAGGATACGTTTTTCAGCTGCAAAAGCAGATCATCTTTTTAAAAAAACTGCATCACCTGAAAGGTTTTTGAGCTCATAGATAATGTTACTCAATAGCAAAAGCAGATTAGAAATCTGCTCTATCTATCCATTTATCCATATCTGTCTATCCATATCGTATCTGTACCAAAAAGAATGAAAACCGGGTAGTACACCAATATATATTCTGTTCTATCTAAATATCTTGATTATTGGATCATAAAAATGATTAAATGTCTGAGGTTCACATTGTACTACAATACATTTTTCACTTAAATATAAGCAATATATGTCGGAGTCGGAGTCGGTGTAAGGGAAATTGAGGAGTCGGAGTCGCAGGTTTGGCTTACCGACTCCACAGCCCTGGTCCATACTGATGACACTACATGTCGTCATGAGGCTTCAAACAATTTATCACTGCAGTCAGTGAACACAGATTTAGGGAATTGTTCACACGTTGCGTTTTTGCAGCATTTTTTACTCTGCGTATTTGGTGCGTAAAATACCCAGCACCAGCATAATCAATTCGATTTATGAACTCTCTTGCATGCCCTTTTTTTTTTTTTTAACATATTGTGAGCCCTGCTGCGCTTTTGCCTAAAGGCGGCATGTTCATTCATTCAGCGTTTTTTCAGCGCTTCACAGTCATTCAAATGAATAGGTGAAAACCACAATTAAAAGCAGGGCTGTGGAGTCGGTAAGCTAAACCTGCGACTCCGACATATATTGCTTATATTTAAGTGAAAAATGTATTGTAGTACAATGTGAACATCAGACATTTAATCATTTCTATGATCCAATAATCAAGATATTTAGATAGAACAGAATATATATTTATTTGAATACAACTATAGAACACAAAAAACTAATAAATTGTAAATATGTAATACACTATGTAATATCGATTACATATATACAGTACAGACCAAAAGTTTGGACACACCTTCTCATTCAAAGAGTTTTCTTTATTTTCATGACTATGAAAATTGTAGATTCACTCTGAAGGCATCAAAACTATGAATTAACACATGTGGAATTATATAATTAACAAAAAAGTGTGAAACAACTGAAAATATGTCTTATATTCTAGGTTCTTCAAAGTAGCCACCTTTTGCTTTGCACACTCTTGGCATTCTCTTGATGAGCTTCAAGAGGTAGTCACTGGAAAAGGTCTTCCAACAGTCTTGAAGGAGTTCCCAGAGATGCTTAGCACTTGTTGGCCCTTTTGCCTTCATTCTGCAGTCCAGCTCACCCGAAACCATCTTGATTGGGTTCAGGTCTGGTGACTGTGGAGGCCAGGTCATCTGGCGTAGCACCCCATCGCTCTCCTTCTTGGTCAAATAGTCCTTACACAGCCTGGAGGTGTGTTTGGGGTCACTGTCCTGTTGAAAAATAAATGATGGTCCAACTAAACGCAAACCGGATGGAATAGCATGCCGCTGCAAGATGCTGTGGTAGCCATGCTGGTTCAGTATGCCTTCAATTTTGAATAAATCCCCAACAGTGTCACCAGCAAAGCACCCCCACACCATCATACCTCCTCCATGCTTCATGGTGGGAACCAGGCATGTAGAGTCCATCTGTTCACATTTTCTGCATCGCACAAAGACACGGTGGTTGGAACCAAAGATCTCAAATGTAGACTCATCAGACCAAAGCACAGATTTCCACAGGGTCTAATGTCCATTCCTTGTGTTCTTTAGCCCAAACAAGTCTCTTCTGCTTGTTGCCTGTCCTTAGCAGTGGTTTCCTAGCAGCTATTTTACCATGAAGGCCTGCTGCACAAAGTCTCCTCTTAACAGTTGTTGTAGAGATGTGTCTGCTGCTAGAACCGTGTGGCATTGACCTGGTCTCTAATCTGAGCTGCTGCTAACCTACGATTTCTAAGGCTGGTGACTCAGATGAACTTATCCTCCACAGCAGAGGTGACTCTTGGTCTTCCTTTCCTGGGGCGGTCCTCATGTGAGCCAGTTTCTTTGTAGCGCTTGATGGTTTTTACCACTGCACTTGGGGACACTTTCAAAGTTTTCCCAATTTTCCGGACTGACTGACCTTTATTTCTTAAAGTAATGATGGCCACTCGTTTTTCTTTACTTAGCTGCTTTTTTCTTGCCATAATACAAATTCTAACTGTCTATTCAGTAGGACTATCACCTGTGTATCCACGAGATTTCTGCAAAACACAACTGATGGTCCCAACCTCATTTATAAGGCCAGAAATCCCACTTATTAAACCTGACAGGCCACACCTGTGAAGTGAAAGCCATTTCCGGTGACTACCTCTTGAAGCTCATCAAGAGAATGCCAAGAGTGTGCAAAGCAGTAATCAAAGCAAAAGGTGGCTACTTTGAAAAACCTAGAATATAAGACATTTTCAGCTGTTTCACGCTTTTTTGTTAACACATGTGGAATTATATAATTAATTCATAGTTTTGATGCCTTCAGAGTGAATATACAATATTCATAGTCATAAAAATAAAGCTCTTTGAATGAGAAGGTGTTTCCAAACCTTTGGTCTCTTAGCTGAGATAAGTCATAGTGTGTGTATAATATATATATATATATATATATATATATATATATATATATATATATATATATATATATATATATATATATATATATATTATACACACACTATGACTTATCTCAGCTAAGACAAACCCTATATCCTCAGGCTACATTCACACCATGGGCATAGCCAGGATCAAACCTGGGGGGGGCAGAAACTCATACTGCACACCCCTACACTTGAAAATAAAGCCTGCACCATAAGAAGATGTGGTGATGAATGCAGTCTATTTATTCCAACTATGAATTGATGTTGATGTGTTACTAAGGACAAGCAATGCCTGTCCTGGGCGTCCTTTTGGGCAGCTATAAGGTGTACCTGACTGGTGCTATAAAAAAAAATAAATAAATAAATAAATAAAAAAAAAAAAAAAAAAGGAGTGTTAGTCTGTGTGCTACCCGGCTTTCATTCTTTTTGGTACAGATAAGATATGGATAGACAGATATGGATAAATGGATAGATAGAGCAGATTTCTAATCTGCTTTTGCTATTGAAAACATTATCTATGAGCTCCAAAACCTTTCAGGTGATGCGGTTTTTTAGAAAGCTGATCTGCTTTTGCAGCTGAAAAATGTATCCTCAAAAAAATGCAGGAAAAACGCTGTGTGAATGTAGCCTTAGATCAGGAATAGAACAGTCATTTATAGGACATTTCATAACTTTCCCAAATTCCTGTGAAAATTAAAAATATTCAGCACATTCTGCAATGAACTACTGTACCCAATTATATACTAGCTGCTGGCCCGATTCTAAAGCATCGCGTACTCTAGAATATGGCCAGCGGCAGATTAAAATAAAAAATGTGATATACTTACCATCCGACGGCCCCCGGAATCTGTCCCTCCTCTCCACGCTGCCGGCATCTTCCGTTCCCAGTACTGCTTTGCGCCAAAGACCCCTGCTGACGTCACTCTCGCGAGAGCGCGACGTCATCAGCGGTATTTCGCGCAAAGCATTAATGGGAACGGAACATGCCGCCAGCATGGAGAGGAGGGACAGAGTCCGGTGGCCGTCGGAAGATGAGTATGTTTGTGTTTTTTGTTACCCATGGCCACCTTCCGACAGCCTCCGATGTCCATTCCACGCTCCCAGTCTCGTGTTCCCAGTAATGCTTTGCGGCTTATACCGCTGATAACGTCGCACTCTCGCGAGAGTGACGTCATCGCGGGTATAAGTCGCAAAGCCTTCCTGGGACCGCGAGGCCGGGCGGGTGGAAAGGACATTGGAGGCCGTCGGTAATACTAATTTTTTTAAAAATCTTTTTACTAATAATCCCTGCGGCTGATTGAGCGCTGACCCAGACTGCGCTGGCTGCGACCAATCAGTGACAGGCGCAGCTTACCGTTACAAACAGCTGCGCTTGTCGCTGATTGGTTGCGGCCTCGACCAGTCAGCGGCCCTCGATTTTGGTTACAGACAGACACGATAAGGCGTTTATATATATAGATTTTAGGAGTCGGAGTCAGTCCATTTTATACCGACTCCACAGCCCTGATTAAAAGGATGCAAGAAATGCAAGCAAAAATGCAACAAAAATGCGTATATTGTATTTTTCCTGCCGCCACTTTGGTTTTTGGTGCAGAAAAAAAAAATGCAAATAGGCAACCTGTGAACGTACCCTTATGCTGAGTTCACATATCCATGTGGGTGTTACCAACCGAAAGAAACAGACCGATTTAGTCTCTGGTGTCATCCTATTTGCATCTATTTTTTCACTACAGCAGGTAGACCTGTTTGAACTTTTATTTTTCCATTCATGCTTTGCAATTTACCAATTAAAAAAATGGATGAAACTGCTGGAAAACTGAAGTATAACGTATGACTTCCGAATCTCATCCATTTTATGTGGATCCCTATAGACATTAAAGGGGTATTCCCATCTCCAAGATACTAAGGTCCTGCAATGCCTGCACATGAGGAATGACACACAGCGTACCCAAAAGAACTATACTACATTTCTAATTGGAGGAATTTGCTAATATTATTACTACTACTACCTATTGGGATAGTATCTTGGAGATGGGAATACCCCTTTAAAGTCAGAGTATGAGCCACAAAGCAAATGAGAATAGGACATCCTCCGAGTCTCAGGGACAGGAGACACAGACCGTTTTTAAAATGGATGAGTGTGTGGATCGAAACTCTATGGAGAAGGGTCCTCAAGCAACAACCAGCTCCTGCCTCACTCAAAGTAGTGACACCCAGAACCCCCAAAGCTTTTCCAGTGAAATCACACCAAGGTAGTACACCAAGCTCCAAGGTTTCCTACCTTACCTCCACATTCAGATATGTTCCTCCATGCTACAACTGGTGCTAATGAACCAAGCTGAAGACAGCCGCGAGCCACCCATCACGGACCCGCGAGCCATCTCAAGCTCTCGAATTACAGGTTGGGGACCCCTGCCTTACAGTATTTTCAGAAATCCCACTCATACATGACTTCAGTGATATGACAGAGATTCAACTAACTTAACCACAAACATCCAGGATGTAAAACTGGGTCAAAAAAGCCAAAAGTTTTAAGGAAAAGTCACTGACAAGAGGTCACTTCCTCCCACTCGATTGGTAGTAGTCCAAAAGATAATACAGAGTACATCGTGTTCCATCAACACAAAATGAAGAGCAGGAAAATAAGATACACAATGCTAAAATCATTTTCTTGATATTTATCTTCCGTTTCTCAGCTTTGTGTTCTCCAACCTCTCACCCTTCATGCATGTAGGCATTTAGTGATCCTGCTCCCGGCATGGATGCAGTTAAATGTTCACTCACCCCGAATCCACTACATTGCATCTGGCTCCATAACCGCAGTTCCAGACACACTAGTGACAAATGTGTATCAGAAAAACTTTCCAAAAACCAAAACGAGGCCCCACCGAGGGATCGTCCTGCCGACTGCCACCACAGGCTCATTTGGTTTAATGTAAACCTTTCATAAAGTGCTGATGCAGCTCGTTCTGCAGTAAGCTCACAAGAGGATCACATTTGCGTGTGTGGCTCATTACGCCGATGGACACGTGTGAAATACCCATGCACATTAGCACGAGGCTGAATGACTCCTTAGTTTACAGCAGAGCAGCCAGGGTGATTTTCATGTGGAATGCAGCCATGCTCCGGCAGCTGAATGTGCTGTACAAGCAATGCTCTTTGCCAAAAATGTTATGAAATACAAATACAATGATTATAAAAAAACGTAAATGTTATGACTTGATTTGCAAAAGAAAATAATCATCACATACACGTTAATATGGGTAAAAATGCTATCAATCCTGTCATCCACGATTATAACAATAGCAGTTAATAAAAAAAATACAAAAATAATTTGCAACAAAATGTGCAGTTTGTAACTTTCCTAAATCACAAGCAAAAAAAAAAAAAAAGGCCTGAAATAACTAAAAATGGTGCAACTCAACCCCCATTTATTGCGGGCATAGCTTTGACTTGCAGGTTTTAATAGATTTGGAAGAAATCACTCCAAACTACCGGAGAGGAAAAGCTCTGGCACATAAACAGCTTTAAATGTTGGTACACTGGGTTTTTTGGTGAAAAAATGTGCAATTTTCTCTTCTTCGTTTTACTCTTCTCCTGCCACTTTGGGGGAGTTTAGTGGGGGGAGGATGGGGTGCAGTCCATGCAGAGCAACATATGTACAAAAGTTTACACCCGAAAATTGGCAAAAATTACAGTGGCAAGGATTTCAGTCTGTGGTGCATAGATGGATCCTGACCGATATCACCGATGGAAATAGTGCAAGGCAAAGGTCATATTTATGTCTGGACATTCAGATGTGCAAACAAAAGTGAGACCCAATTGATTATTACATGATAAAAACAAACTAAGGCTGGTTTCACGTTTGCGTTTGGAGGCGCAGCAGCCGCTCGCCGTGAAGCTCCGCCCCCTGCCGCGCCTCCTCCGGTCAGCTTCGCCTATGGGCGCATGCCGCTGCATGCAACCTGCATACCCTATCTTTAGCATTGGGTACGCAGGCTGTGCGTAGAAATGCTTTTGCCGCCGCATGCGTCCTTTTGACGGTGCGGCGACCTGCGCCAAATGCAACATGGTGCATTTTGGTGCGATCGCCGCACCGTCGAAAGGAAGCATGCAGCAGCAAATGCATTCCTATGCACGACCTACGTACCCAATGCTAAAGATAGGGTATGCAGGTCGCATGCGCCCATAGGCGAAGCTGACTGGAGGCGTGGCAGGGGGCGGAGCTTCACGGCGAGCGGCTGCTGCGCCTCCAAACGCAAATGTGAAACCAGCCTAACTAAAGGTATGAGCTGGGACATAAATTGGTGTGCATGCAGCGTGTAAGTGCACGTTCACACTTGCCACTAAACAGAAAAAAAACAAAGAAACAATGACTGAATACCCTGCAGTAAATAAACAGCATAGTGCATGATTTTATACAGTATTTAGTTAACATGTTTTTTGATCAAAAAAATGTGAGTCGTCCCACCTCGTCAAGGCGACCATAATTGGGACAATCCGAATTCTAGTATTAAAAACCTTACCGTTTGTCAAGTGACATGCATGGGGATAAGGCTGAGAAGGACTGGGCCCAGCTAGTGGACACACGAGGTGGGATGGCTTTCACATTTTTTTGTTCAAAAAACATGTGAACTAAATACTGTATATATTATTTTCATGCACTATGCTATTTACTGCAGGGTATTCAATCATTATGTTTCTGTCTTTGTTTTTTTTTATTATATTATTTAGAGACTAGCTGGATTGGTTCTATTATGTATTGACTTTTATAATAGGAAAAATAGCGTTTAAAATCCTGCATGCTGTGCTTTTTCTCTCTATTTTGGACATTAATTCTGCTTATCTGTTCCTCAAGAAGGGCCAGAGACAGATTGGGACAATGTAAGTGTAAAGTAGCCCAAGAAGATGTTTTTTTTTTTTTTTTTTTTTTTTTTTTTTTTTTTTTTTAAGACCTAGAATAATGATGGCTTACTTTTTTTTTTCTTTATCTGTTTTATGCATGTAATGTATTTATGAGTGTATGAGAATAGGAATTTCTCCGCAAACAGCATACATTCCATGACTTCAGATCTGCATCTCTTCACTGTTACCTCTGGATGGGCTCACCTGTCCAAAGTCCTCAGCTCACAGGCACAGACGCTGTTTACCGAGCAGGCAGGGCCCGGTCAGGATCACACTGCACTTGTTAGGCATGCCCTTCTAGTAGGCTTTTTTCCCCCAGCATATGTACACAGCTTTAGCTGGCTCGTAAATGGATCTAAAAGAGCCGAGCACAAAAGCAAAAGTGGAGAGGGCACATCTGCTAATTAATGAAGACATTCCTCTTCCATCGGGTCTACAAGATATTCTGCTCATGCATCGACTGTGCACTTCAGGGCATTTTCAGAAAGAAAGTGAACTAGAAAAAGGCTAAAACCGTTATTAAAAGTCGGTCCCCTGTGCATGGTTACACCGGCTCCACTTAAAATCCATCTCTAGGACAAGAACTGTGTGTGTGTCAGTGTGCCAATCTAGCTGAGAGGATACAAGTTTATTGAATTGCTTATACAATCTGAGCTAATAAAGACGTACAGACTGACCGACCGAGGACCTTATCTAGACATCAGTGTTTGACGCCTGTGTGCATTGCACACATACCCTATATAGTCTATGGTGATAGTCACACGGAAAGATGATCCAAATGACATGACACATAGGAAGAGGTCTGGGAGTCTGTTACAATGTGTTCTAAATATGCAAACAGTCTCTTCAGAGAGGAAGAGGACTTGAATTCCAGTGTCAACTATGGGGGGGTAGCAATCCTAAATGTAAATATTGGCCATGTAGGGAGCCTTGCCACATGATTTAGGGTATAGCCAAAACAAAAACTCCTTTTGCAGACATGTGTTTCTGGGAGTTTGCCCCTCATCAGTGCAAATGAAGATTCCGGTTTGGCTTCTTAGCCTAAAGGTCCCTATACACATTAGACTAACAGCTGAACCCTGCAACATTGATGGGTCTATCCAATGGTCTAATATGTATATGGACGTCAGTCGGGCATTAGCTCACTGTTCTCCCAGAGATAATGATGTGTCAGCTGGTGGTTATTTCATAGAGGACCACTCGGCAGAACAAGCGCTACTGTGTTTGGGAGAAACAGCAGAGATGGCTGTCAGCCGAATTATTGGCCAAAACATAGTTCAGCTGACAGACATCTTATGCCTATGGTCAGCTTAAGTCATGTGGCAAGGCTCATTAAAAGGTTGATATTGACTTTCAGGATTGCTACATCCAATAGGTGGCGCTAGAGTTTCTGTCTTTCCCTCTCAAAAGGCCATTTTTGTCTTTAAATCCCCAGAGGAGCATTGCATGGCCTACAGGTCTCCTTACCCTCCTCAAAGAGAAACTTAACCCCTTAGACAATATATTCTAGGAATTTGACCTCACAAGTACTGTGACACTCTCTACACAATCTACTTGATCTGAGAAGATCAACTGTTGCAGCTGGGGTAGTGTCAGACGCACAAGGATACACATCATAAAACAGAAATAAAAGACATTTGTGAACAGCAGGTCTTATAAAAGAACCTACTGGTGAACATTCATTTCAATGGGGAGGAAGAAATAAAAGGAAAAATTAATTTCTTGAAGTCTCATTTCTTTTTATTGTATTCCTTGAGGTTTTTGCAACAACTTTTTCAAAATGCTGCATGGATTTCATGAATCTGGCCTAAAATCAAAATAGCCTTCACTCTTCTTTGCATTTAACTGGTTTATGTGACTTTTCAGCACTAAAAAAAAAAAAAAAAAAAATGCAAATCCTTTAAAAGTGTTGCAAGGAAAATAAGGTGCAAAAACTAAAGCCACGAAAAAGGAGCAAAACAGTTCAGAAAACGGGAGAAACAATAGTGAATCGGGGCTGAAGACGGACAGACAGAAATCCAACATGTCCGATGCGTCTTTCCAAAAGATATCTGCATTACAAGACATTACATGCGTAACATATTCGACTGAAGGGAGTGTCGGCACAAAATGACGTGTGAAACCAGGCAGGGGTTTCGTGAACCTCCCCTTGGTTTTCCATACATCCAACCACCACTGGCTCCTAAACCTCAGAGTTGTCAATCTAGGAAGAGGGTGGGAAGGTGCAGGTATCAGAATGACCATGCCAACGGTGCACCGAGTGCCTGTGCTTGGTTTGAACAGTTATTTTAACAGACTCCCTTTAAGTGGAAGCTGTCATGAAGGCCTGCATACATTCCTCCGCCATCTTACCTATATAGGATTATGTACAGAAATCAATAACCGGTTTAGAAAAGTGTTTTAATTAATGGAGCGAGAACATAGCTTGCAGACACCAAAACTCTGACCCACCAAGCCCAGGATCTCTGCAGGCCCCTATAGTAGCGGCGGTGCCAGCGCCTCGTCACATATACCATTTATAAGGCTATGTGCACATGCTGCGGTTTTGGCCGCTGTGGATCAGCAGCAGTTCTGCAGACAGTGCACAGTAGCATGTAAGTCTATGTGATATACAATCTGCTGTGCACATGCTGCGGATTTTTAACTGTGGAAAAGCTGCGGTTTTGAATCCGCAGAAAGAAATGACATGTGACTTCTTTTCTGCGGATTCTGCTGCGGTTTACCATCTCCTCCATTGTAGAGGTGATAAACCGCAGGGGAAAACCGCAGCGTGTGCATATAGCCTAACTGTAGATGCAAATATACAACAGTGGAAACATCTCCCAGTTAATATTTACCTCCATGACAAAGCAATGGAAGGAGACCGATGCCTTTTACTTAACACTGTGGATTTTTCAGATGTTCTCATTATTTGATAAGGATCACATGCAATCTGTAATGGCGGCACCCAGCGGCACAAGGCTAACCACGCAGCAAGGCGCTATATCCTGACCGAGAACTAGGGGGCCCAGACAGCCAGACACTGACACAGATATGTCCAGTCCTGCGAGGTTTCGCTGCTTGTGATCACTTAGATTTTATGTATCATTCAATATCATGGAAGAGCAAAAATAAAAAGGCATTTTGTCCACTACCGGGCAATCCTGCTTTATCAATTCTGGGCCCCATAGTGAATAAACACCATGTTTGCTCGCCTCCCACGGTGGTGCTATCCTAGCAATGTCAGCACTGCTGTACCTGATGGGCGACACAACATTGTTTGCTCGCCTATGTAAGAACTTTGCACTCAGATATAGATTTTCAAGATGACTGAATTGCAATTTGCAATCCACAGTGAAAACAGAACGCTTCGGTCTGTTCATAGATCTATAGGACAAACCGTGGACAAGAAAAAAAAAAAAACGTATAGACAAAATTCATGTGGACAGAAAGGCAAGATAAATGCAACCCGAAATTGAAAATAAATAAATCCAGTGATCAAGTACAGGAGCTCGGTGCATCCTGGCGGGGCCAATCATTTAGGTACACCTTCCCACCTGGTTGTTTCACCTCAATATCCAAATATCCAACACCCCCTCTGACAGCAGTAGCTTCATAGAGGCAGGGAAGGGTGGCGATAGAAGCAGTCATAGATTATAATAATAATGATCTTTATTAATATAGCGCCAACAAATTCCACAGCGCTTTACAATTCAACAGTTCATGTACAAGGCATTATATTAGACCGATTTATACTTGGGGTACAAATCAGTAATATATGAAGGAATTGCCCAAATTCACCTGCTTTGTGACTTGCCAGCCAGCCGTTTTGAGGGGGTGGTTGCTCTAAAACCTTTTTCCAGCACTATAGGAGCTGGAGCTTCCTCTCCCCCCGCTTTACAGCACAAATTGTCAAGGTTTTCCTTTTACTACACTGAAAGATCACCGCTTTCTTATGACTATACGCAGTTAAAAAAAGCATAAAAAAAAAAAAACACTGTCTCATAGAGAAACAAAGATCGGCCCCTAGCTCTTGTAATCCTTCTCAATGTTTCCGCTGCTAAACATGGATTATACTTGACAATAGGCGGTGGACAGCAAGTTAAAGAAAATAGAGGCACCCATTAGCCGGAACTCTTGGGAGTGATTTTTCATGGCCAACGCAATTTTTAATAAAGCAAGCAAAGTGATCACACTGTCAGATCCTGCGCCTCGCTCCACTTACTCTCAAATTTGTACATGCCTATCACAGTGTGTACAGCGGAACGGGTGTAGATATCATGGAAAATAAAGGAAAATATGGTGGAAATCACGGAGACAGACATGACAGGTGTCATTCTCTCCTGGAATCCTGGACCAATAGAGAACAAATATTGAGCTGACAGCCTGGCTGTCCTGGCCCCAGTGCAGACAAAAACAAATACTGCAGGAATACGCCAATGTGCCCGGCGGTCTGGTGTGCCATGCTGCTACAGAAGGCAGGGAGGACGGAGCAGATACATTACCGGTGCTCGGGATCTGTTATGATACAGTAGGATCAGTTCCCGTTTTGCACCACAAAGAGAAACACCAATTTACTGTGCATTTCATACTGAAATTTAAACAGAGTCGCTCCTACTCTACAGGCCACATTATGGTTTCATACAAGCAACAGAGTGCGGGGCCAGAATCTCACAACCATAGGAATCTATGGGGCTATACTGTACCTTGGTATGGGGGGCATCATTAGTACAATGCTGTACGGCATATACAGCTTCTCACGGGCATGGATACCAGTGCATGGGACCTAAATGATTTATTTCTTAGAGGCAAAGGCCAAATTCAGATGTTCGTGTATTATGGTCGGAGTAAGGACAATGATATCGGGCTGGCCGCAGGTCTGCTCACCTGAACTTGACAAGTTCTGGAGATCCAAGATGGTCTGTGCATTACATGTCCATACTTGGCCCGGAATTCATGGACATCTGATATCAGCAATGCATAAAGTGCTTAGCCTTCATAACAATGCCACGCAAGAGCTGAATGGTAGAAAGTCACCCTCTTGTCACTCCAAAATGTAACCCTGAATGTCAGATGTATGCAGTTACACTGCCTAAGGCCCAGCTACTGAATGATCGTCCCTTTTACAGGACCAGCCCGGATGGTGTCAGTTTGTTGTATCCCCCTTCCTGAAACATGCTGTCCTATACACCACACCCTTAACATTTGCAGTTGGGGAGGGGGCAGTCAGTAAGCCACCCACATACATATCTATACTAGGCACGGCCAAGTCCCACCAATATTAGCCATACCTAGAACAGAACAGGCCACAAAATCCCACCCTGCATCTTTAACCTGGTGACATGGTGGTCCAAAGTACTCCAGCTTTTTCAGGACTATAGTAACACTTCTATTCATGTAAGGTCTCCAGCCAGCGTACATTACATTATAAGGGATGGATCACCGATCTATACTGTTCACCTACTCCGCTTGGAAATGCGCAGATATATACAAACATTGTGGGAAACCTACAGTACAGTCTAGACACATCCGTTTTAAAAGTCAAAATAAAAGCATCAGACTCAATAGAAAATGAGAGCGGCTGGGCATTAGAAAGAACGATTCCAAGTCTGTGGTCTCCTTCTCCATCCAAAGCTTGGCCTTCCTTATTGTCTATGCTTCGCATTAGCAGTCAACCCTGACAAATGGGTTTGACTGTTTTAAAAGAAAGCAATGAATCAATGTCAGCCATCTCCACTTTGCCCATATGCATTAACAGTAAAGGGAGTGGAGAGCATAGAGGATCCAGGTTGGGATTGACATTTTAACTTCATACATGTACGTCTTTACAATGTAAATTGCTTGGGTCTGATAAGCAATTGCTCTTCTAACAGCGTATGCCTAAAAATCAGCCACAGATGAGCAATCTGTGGGATTATGTTGGGTGAAGATTAAATAAGAGACACTACTCTTTTCTCTACACACACACACAAACAGTGGGCACTAATGTACGCGGAGCTTCACCAACAAGTTTTTTTGTTATAATAGGTTTTCCCACTTTTTGGAAAGTGGAATCCAAATGCTCTAATTAACCTAAATTACAGTATCAAAATTAAGGAGCAATGGATTTGGTTGGAGCAATGACATCACAGACACTACACATTACCACTGTAGCCAATCACTGAGCTAAGAGGCTTGTGCAGAAGTAAACGGCAAAAGGCGCTACGCTCAGTGATTGGCTACAGTGGTGAAGTGCTGTCAATGTGACGTCATCATTGCAGCCAAAACATCAAGACCTGAGCATTGGTGGGGAGCCTGCGCCTATCTGCCGTTATTTAAGGTATTTTAAGAGTGTTTGAGGTCCACTTTCTAGAACGTGAAGAATCATTTTACCATGTTTTCTGACATTCTGAAGTCTGTTCATACTTTAGTTTTCTCAAAAAGTGCCCAAAATTAGCACCTCATTCATGCCAAATATACTGCGTGATTAATCAAACAAATAAATAAAGACGGGAACCTATGGGAGACCGATACCATTGAGAACCACTGGCGAATACTGCAAATCACATTGTGAAAAGCCCTAAAATCATGCAGGTATTTAATCTTTTAGAGCCTAGGACTACATGGCATCATGCAACAAGTTTCCAACAAAAGACATTGGTATACCTTGCCGCCACTAGACAATTTAAAAGCTGTGATTTAACTGGGAAAAAATTCATGTTGCATGCAACTTACATTGAAATCTATGACGGCAAAACACAACCTGTGGTGAAGGGCAGTAATAGTATCTCATTGAAATCACCAATATTGACCATCTAAAGAGCTTTGCCACAAGACTTGGGATATGCAGACAAGCCACAACTTCCATTTGCAGACATGTTCGGTTTTTACCCCTCTGCAGTGTAAAGCAAGAGAACTGGTGCTGTAACTTTTAATGGAGATATTTTGTGATGTCTGGTCACCACAGATCTGGTTCAGTAACCAAACACTGGATGGTCAGGCAGGTATTAAACACAAAATGTCTAAATCCAGGGCAAAATACTGTTTATGGGGACTAATGAGCTACAAAAACAAAATAATTATGAGCTGGAACCGAGGAAAATAATTTCTGGACTTCCTCGCCAGGCTGAATAGTTAATCACGTATTTTAGGCACGCAGTTCCCTTTTCTCAACTGTACATTGTTCTTTTATCTTGCTGTAGAGGATCTAGATGGATCCAATTAATGATCACGCTAGCAATTAAATTCGGAGGATATTTTTCCTCTTGTTGATTTCTTTTGTGTGTTCTCATTTGCATTACTGGTAGCACAAGAGAACAGATGAAGGGGTTTCCAGAGCCACCAATTAGCAGTACACGGGACTTGCGTCTGACTTGTTTCATCAGGAGAATCTTGCACATACCCAGACTATACCCACATACAACCTTCCTGCATTTTTATTTTTGTAGATGTAACCTGCACGTTCAAAAGAGCCAACAATTATTGGGACCATCATTTCGGCTCTGCAAGATGACTGAAGACGCATAGCGGCACAAGGCAACCAACTCACTGATCCGGCAGTGAAACGGTTAATAATCCTCCATGTCTTGCACATTTCCAACACATGGGGAACGCAGTCAACAGTCCATTGAAAAACTCACTTTGTAGCTCCGGCAGACAGAAAGGAGGGGGAAGTGGGAAAGGAATGCAATCAACATTTCGGGCTGAAGCTTCAATGGGATTTCACAGTTTATAAAGCTGGTCAGATTCAGGCAGCCATGGCGTCCACACAAGCGGTGGCCGAAATCGCCACATATTACTCGGAACGCAGGCAACTACTTCTGTCATAAATTCTGCACATGCGTTTGTTAAGATTACAGATCATCAATATACTTGAATGGAAATAAAAACAACCACAAAAGAATATTCTGCTCATTTGTATCAGTATTTTTCTCAATGTTTAGCTACACTGGCGCCGTACTGTCCAAGTCACATAGTGCACATAACACTGACATCAGTAACTTCTACTAGCCCAAACAGCAAGTCTCAGTGGCTAAAGGTCTTCCTTCATCACTTCCAATCAGCATTGGTCTGACTGCCGGGACCATCAGCGATTCTCAAAAGGTATAGTCACACGTGTCAGATATGTGTCTAACTATCGGACTGCTGGCTCATCCGATGGATCTGCAATCGGTTTGTTACACTAAGAAAAAAAAATAAAATAAAAAACGGAGTCAAACAAGTGCTATAGTGGTTTTTTTTTTGTTTGTTTTTTTTAAGACAACCATTTTAGTTTTTTTTTTCCATAAACTTACAATTTGCGATCAGGTTAAGTACCTGATATCTTTAGTATTAATATTTATCCCTTTATGGTACAGCAGGGCCCCAGTAAATAGGAGATATCCCCAGTGAAAAGCTGTGCTTGCGGGGCATTATATACGACATCTTGAAGATACGGTAATCTGTCGCCATCTGCCTTACTGGGGTAACCCTTAAAATAAAGGCCAAACAGATCGTCTGTAATGTACTGCCTACCAACCTATGGTAAGTTATACCGATAACACCGCTCGATGGACGCAGACACATCCGTGGGATTACTCATCAGGGGAGCAGGAGAAACTTACATTTTCATCGGCGACTTGCTTATAGGTGGACAAATTTAAAAATACGAATACAAAATAACAAACCAAACTGGATTGTGCACTCAATCCAAGATTTAAGAGCTGGTAGCATCAAATCAATGCCATTATCAGGAGATTAAGGACTCGTCCCAGGGAGATGCATTTCAGGATAATGCCATGATTTTTCTAAGCTCTTGAGATGTCAAATGTGACTTTAACAGCATTGCGGACATTATGGTGAATGGATTGTGCATGGAAATATTCAGGCTGCATGATGCAACGGTCGGGGGAGCTATTGCATATTAATAAATGCTCTCAGCTCCATCACTGTAATGGGACAATACAGCACAGCAATATAGATACTATGCATTACGTGCTTCAGGAGCAGCAGGGAAAAGCACTGCTCAAACATGACAAACTTTACGTGGCAGGCGACCCGGAGGGGAGAGAAAAGGGTTAAGTGTGGGTATACAGCAAAAGATTCCCCCACTTCTCTAAAGCCAAGAGAATGTGGTCCTAGTTTGGGCACATGATCAGGAAAACAAAAGATGACCTCTGTCATTGCCTGCCTGCTTTCTCAAGCCAGGGAAAAGCAGGAGAGAGGCTCTGAATCCAAATGTGCATAGGTGGAACAAAAGCTGAAATGAGCTCCCCTGAAGCACATGCCTTTCCTTTGTTCCAAATGGAACACTACAGCACAGTGTATATATCACTGCTGGAATCTCAGAAAGAAGGGAGAGACGGGAGGGGGGTGTGGAGCACAAAAATGCATCCAAATATCCCTCCAAGGAACAGTTTCCATTAAAAAAAAAAAACCCACGCTGCAAATCTGCAATGAAATGTTCTAGCATGTAACAAGGATCCCAGCAAGGGCATTATATATCCAGCATGGCTTCCTAAAGCAGATCATGTTTAGAGGAGATGCATGCCATGTGCCTTCGAGCCTTTAAACTACACAGCTGATGTAGATGGGTTCGATCTATAGTCCAAGATGTATGGGGACATGGACAATCGACCGCGGCAGAAAAGTGTCTATTGGGCATATCCGATGACGGACTGCTGACATTTTTGCTCTCCCAGAGATAAGCTGTCCCCAGACATGTATGGCGACAGCTTTCTTTTACAGCACATGAGCACATGGCCAAAAGAGCGATCATGTATATGGGAGAATCGGCCGAGATGGCTGTCGGACAAACGATTGGCTGATGCTCCATTTCGCAGACAGCCATGTAATGTGTATGGTGCTTCTTCCCCTGCATGAGGTTGACCAATCATAAGCAGGCAGCGTCATTCAAGGAAGAAAAGAACACGCCCTCCTCTCTACACTGATCTCAGCATTTGTGCAGATACAGCAGAGCCGAGTTAAGCATCATTACAAACACTACCACATTGCATCACAACAGTTTGGGGGAAGGGCAAGAACTGACAGTACTGTGAAATGACATCTGGGAGGTGTTTGCAATGAGTCATAACTCAGCATGTACACAGTAGCTGCACAATTATGGGTCATTACAAACACTTGCAGGTAAGAAATAACGGGCTGTCAATGTCAGGCCAGATTCACACATCCATAGCCACCAGTCTTCTGACCCGAATATGACATCCTCATAAGTGTCATGGTCCGTGACACATGAATGTGTGAATGAAGCCCAACGCACAAACCTGTTAGGTCCTCCAGTATTTTTTCTTTTCTTTCTTTTTGCAGCTGCCATTTGCTAAGGCTAACAGATGAATTTAGCCCATTTATTAACGCTCAGCTACTTTTTAAACGAGACAAACCCAGTGCTTAGGTACATAGTACAATTGGAATAAAAAGACAGTAAGTCCATGACAAGGTTAAAAGGAAAGTTTGTGGGTAAACTTTGTGTACCCTACCAATCCAGAGGTGGTTAAAAAAAAAAAAATAATGAACAAGGAATTGACCAAGCTGCTCCAAAAAGTGGCTACATTTCGCTTCTGATACCAAGCGGAAATCAAATAGGACAAGTAATCAGAAAAAAAATATATAATTATACATTTACACGCAAGTTCATCTTATTCTCTTCTAAGGAATCATCTAAGCCTTTTAAAAGAGATCAGTAGGAGACTTCGGAAATTCACAGCTCATAGTAAAAAGACAGAATATCACCTCCCTACTTCCAGAGGGAGAGCCCCCTTGACTCAATGTCTTTTTACATGGAACATGGTTGACCTTCCCTATCAACTAGATTAAAATATTGAAAATAACCTCCGTGAAACATTCAGAATGGCAGACAGCAGCCCAAAAGCCATCCTGTGGTTTTATTGCCAAGCGGTCCTAGGGTACCGTGAATTATAAGCCTATCATGTCAAAGGAAACATGTAAGAAGTTCATCACAGAGGGATTCGTGGCGGTTTTAAACACCAGGCGTATGCCATTTGCTAAATTTTTTTTTTTTTTCATTTAATATTTAAATAGTTTACCGCGTTCTTCCATAAATCATCTAAATACAAGAACAACAGAACTAATCAATCTACAGCTCGGGGAGAGACTGGCGCTGGCTATTTCTTCCATCGCCTAGAGCTTTATTTATTTGATACAATTTGTTCTATTGAACGCGGAGATGTGGAGCGGAGAGCGACAGATAATAATGTGATAAAGTTTCACGATTATATGCGCACGGATCAGAAGTGGAAAGAGGCTGGAACGAGTGGCTACAATGTAACCGCTTCCGTGCCATGCTCCGCTATTCTGGCCACAGTTTGTGGTGGAGGTATTCAGGATAGTAAATGTGAAGTATACACGGTTGCCATGTGCGAGCGCCTCCCCAACACCCACACAATACAAACTGCCAGGAAAGCACGATGGGTCGTGCCTCAAAACAAGGACACAGAAAAGAAAACTGAAAGCCTGATGTGCAGAATTATAGGTTTAGGAAAAGAATCACTGATGAAATCTGAGAAAAATAAGGATCATCACCTTGAATAAACAAAATTATCGGTAAATAAATATGCAGCTTCCTGAAAAAGGAAGTATTCAACTCCAAGTAAACAAATAATTTCTAAAATAAACATAACTTTACTACTGCCATGATCCGGTAGATTCCCTGAGGGGTCCTCATGGTCTATGTGACCATAGCCATCCTAACTGCCCCTATCATAGAGCAGCGATACCAATAGTACAACACGTGACAACTGCAGCGGCCGGTAGACAAGTCATCAGTAAGTGATTGCTGCAGACAGACCGGGAGGAGCGCCAGCCTAAGGCTGGTTTCACATTAGCTTTTTTTTGCGTAGCGCATCGTGCGCATCCATACCTATGTTTAACATGGCATACGCATGGTCTTGCGTTTGTCCGCGTTTTCGTGCTCATGCGTTTCTTCAAGGTGTGCGTCTAGACGCACCAGACGCAACCCATTGCATTTTTGGGTTCGTCCAAAGGCATCAAAAAACGCATGCGTTAGCTTGCGCACGGAATGTGTCATAACGCATTACAGTCTACGGGAACGCAGGCGTGCGTATGGACATGCGTGCGTTTGCGTACGCATGCGTTTTACGAGTAAACTTGTGTAGACACTGGTTTTAACCCCTAGAGAACGAATGAGCATAAAAAACGCAAACACATGCAAAACCGCATGATGCGTTTTTGCATGCGTTTCTACTTGCGCACGATGAGCAGCGCACAAAGACGCAAATCTGAAGCTAGCCTAAGAGGTGGATGATATTTCCCCCCCATAAAAGCCTGCATTTGTATGTGGACAGAATCTGGTGGTTGAATGAAGACCAAACGTATTGAGCTGCACTCATAAGGCGACGCAGGTGAATGAAGTCTTCTTTCATTTCTGTTTTATGTAAATAACTACACATTGCACAATATTGCGGTGACAAAATGTAACGGCAGAGCAGAAGAGTCCTGTCCTAGGAGCTTTGGGTAAGGCTGTAGGTTTCTCAGAACAGGTACGGTTTCAGGGACCACAAAAGTTTGGCGTGTTTTATGGAATTTGAGTGAGAGGAGGTGAATAACAAATGGCAAAGATCTGGTGATTAGACAAGAGATGTAGTACTGACAGTATCACATACATTAAATGGTAGCAAGCTAAATGGTTATTCAGAATTTAAAGTTCTTCCCCATCCATAAAAAAAAAAAAAAAAAAAAAATGGTACAGAATGTAAAGAGCAGGATCCTGCAGAGCCTGGTATTGCAATGAGACGAGGTGTGCGTGCTACCCCAATGTGCCTTTCATTGACTATGGAACTGTATGAGATCGGCCAGTAAGCCACTCACGATATCCAATAGTCCCATAGAGAATAAAGTAAGCAGAGGACGGGCATTCACACCTGTGGCCCAATCCAAGATGGCACTCTGCAGAGCCCCAGTCTCAGGATCTCTCGGGACTCCCAGCAAATATA
This sequence comes from Dendrobates tinctorius, assembly GCF_039654945.1. NCBI lineage: Eukaryota > Metazoa > Chordata > Amphibia > Anura > Dendrobatidae > Dendrobates > Dendrobates tinctorius. The sequence continues at coordinate 5,152,454 of NW_027361959.1, forward strand.
CCTCCAGCTAGCAGCAAGTTATCCTGTATCTTAGTGAAAGGAACAGCTTTCAGTTCTGGGAATACCCTTTTAAAAGGTGGTAGTCCAGGATTAAAAATTCAATACGCCATACTATATACCAGGCGTCTCTCTTACATGTGGCCCCAAAGCTCCATTGTGCGGCCCTCAGGCCTCTGAGACGCTCGTGGCCCGGTCCAGGGTCCACCATTGTCAGCTGACGCACACTCAATTGAAATGTGCTGCAGCACAGAGACCGGCTCTCTGCACTGCAATACCAGTAGCAGCCAAAGGGGAATCAGAGGCCGGCAACTGATGTAGGCATCGCCACCATGTGCTGGCCCTGCTGTGGAGGAGCAAGAGGATCATGGTAGCCAAGGAAGAAAGGTCAGATGAGAAGGATTTTTTTTTTATGTCGCAACCAGGATGAGGATATTAAGACAAGATGGGGACATTACTACAAGGAGGGGACCATTATTGCAGGACATGAAATTCTATTAAAAGATGAGGACCATAACTACAAGTTGTGGTACATTATTATATTTTGGGGGTATAATTACAGGATGGAGGATATTACAGGAATGGGGGGCAATATTACAGGATGGGGGCCAGATTTACTAGAATGGGCCAATTGTAAAACAATAATACCATATGGGGCTAATTGGAAGGACAAGAAAAAGGAAAATATATATATAAAAAAAATTATAAATAAAAGTGAAAAAATTAGGAAAAATATTTGGTCACAAACTGTAAAAACTGAAGTAAAAAAGGGAGACCTCTACCATAACCGATATGATAAACACCATTAAAGGAGGAATAAAAAAAAAAAAAAAAGGTGAAGAGTTGTCAGTTTGCGGCACTAACCGGATACACGTCATTACGACAATGGGATCAAGGTGTTGATGTTAATGAAAGCCAGAGCAGAAGACATGCTTTATGTGAACGCACGGGGTAACCCCAGGAGCCACATTTCTGAGACCTGGAGAGGGTAGATTACAGAATTTAAGCACGTAATGTGCTCATTTCAATAAACTTTAATTAAACAAAAGTGGAGAATCCCTTTAATCTCTGGTGTAAGTGAAGGTGCAGAGAGCATCCGAGCGCTGAATTGGTCTCGACAAAAGCCTGGTTAGCATATTTCAGCCTGGAAGTGCAAGCCATCCATTTCAATGCACCAACAAAACAGGTTGTCTTTAATTTAATTGCTACAACGTTGCATATTTAAAAGCCGCCGAGCTGGAGGTCTTTAAATGATTCAGAGCACATTATCAGGAGCGCTCCAGTATAAATTAGCAAGCAAGTGGATGGATTATTTAACCATAGGGTGGAAGAAAATATAGGATTAAAAAACAAAAACACTATAATGCATGAAAAACCTAAATGATATTATATTTCTAATCGTAAGAAACTTTCTTCGCCTGGCTTGTGGATGGAATTTTTTTGTCCAATTGTATGTATACTGCAACATTAGGTGTAAGTTTTGTTTCTTCTTTTTGAAACATCGGGACAATAGAAATTGACATTCCGAGAGAAAAAAAAAAAAAAAATACAAAAAACAATTCCAGTACATTTAGGGCAGTTTTTTTTTTTTACTATTTAAAGACGATCTTATGCCGACAGTGCCCATCAATATCTGGACAGTCACTTTTAGCAGTGCTGGACAAATCTCAGGAGTTAAGTGGCCCAAAAACGTGCAGCCGGCCCCAAATAGGAGTGTGATCTAAATAAGTACTTCTTACCCCAGCAACTACAAATCTATTGACCACTTAAATACGATCCGTGCTTGGACATGCTGCGGCTTGAAAACCCGCATCGCGTGGGAGTTTAAGCAGTGGTAAATAGCATTGGGGCTCACATTCTATATTGCCTATCAGTAGGTCTTTGGGGTGTGGGAAGAAACCAGGGAACCCAGAGGGAACCCACAGGGAGAACACACAAGCTTCTTGTAGACGTCGTTCTTGGTGTGATCTGAGCCCAGGACCCTAGTGCTAACCACTGAGCCACCAGTGTTAACCTTGAAATTAGATTATGTAATATTCTTTTCACATGTACTCAGGCTCCTCTGCTTATATAATGATAAGTATTGATGATGCGTCATAAAAGCAGAACACGCATCTCTGAGTGCTTTACATTGCATCCAAGAGCCGGCTCAGTGGCCCGGTTGGACAATACATCTGAACCCCGCGCAAAACAGGGATTGTGCGAAACAGGACCCGGATGTATGCACCAACGGGACCATAGACTGTAATGGTGGCAGCAGACCAAACATGTTCTGATGTGCGTTATTTTCGGGAGGGTCTGCCTCCAGTAGGCACATCAGAGCACACGTTCGCTGTGTCAGCACCATTAGAGTCTAAGGCCCCTTCGGCGCATACGGCCGGATCACAATCTAAATTCCCTATCAGTATGTCTTTAGGGTGGGAGGAACCAGAGAACCCGGTGGAAACCCACAGACACATACAGACACATAGAACATACCAACTCCTTGCACATGTTGTCCTTGGTGGGATTTGAACCCAGGACTCCAGTGCTGCAAGTATGCAGTGTTAACCACTGAGATACCGTGCTGCCCAGGTTTGAAGCGGATTCCCTCAGAGAAGAGACATACTTTCTCAAGGCATTTTGCAAAATCTGAAGCGGAACCAAAATAAAAACGCTCAAAAGACTGAACATGAAACCTTTTGGCTGGTCCTACAACAGAAATGAATAGGAAGCATTTTTAAAGTTATATTCAAGAAATCCCCCCCCCCCTTTTATTTTTTTTCCCATAAATGGACCTGCTCCAAAAAATCCCTCTGTGCGCACATATCCTAAGGTATGAGGTCAGATTTTTCAGTTGTGTAGAAAGGAAAAAAAAAAAAAAAAAGCGTGCTTTATATTTGAGTTCCATCAGTGTCAGGTTTTTTTTTTACCCTTCACATTTCATTAATGATTTTGACAAATGGAAAAAATAAAATGTAGAAATGCGAAGCTTTTCCAACCCATTACAATATTAGTCACAGACTGCACACTTGATGCCATACCTGTGTGCCGTCACTGACTTGAACGGGTAATTTGTGGATCAAAAACAGACAGGTTGCTGATTTATTATTATGAGCACACATTCCATAGATTAAAACGGGAATGTATTCTATCCATGCATAAAACAGATAGGACATATGTGAAAAATGCCTGCATGAAGGAGGCCTAAGGCCATGTTCACACGCTGCGTTTTTGCGGTGTGTTTTTTTCTGCAGGCAAAATCTGCTCTCTTGGCAATAAAGAAGCCGCTTCCAAAAAGCAGGTTTTGCTGTGTTTTTATTGCCTCTTCTTGTGCATGCTGATAACGTTTAGTGCCTCAAAAGTAGTATGATGCAACTTCTATAGGTTTTTGAACCAAAAACGCAGCAAAACCTGATACCTGCATATTTTGCACTTACTCATTGCTTTCTATGGGTGAAAAATACGCCGCAAAAACACTGAAAGAAGGGACATGCTGCAGTTCTCAAAAATGCAGCAGTTTTCCAATTCAGGTCAAGAAAAAAAAAAAAAAAAAAAAAACGCATGTGGGCATGAGATTTCTGAAATCTCATAGCTTTTGTCATTACTGTAAAACGCAGATTAAAAGTCGCATTACAAAACGCAACGTGTGAACATAGCTTTACAGTTCCATCAAACGGTCAGAGATCTTTGAAGTACATCAGCCAAAAAAGTTCTACCACCCAAAGAAAAATACTCCGATGTAATGTAGATGAACGATCAGCAATCTCAGGGCGTTCAAGGCAGGGTGGGGAGGCTGTCAGAGGCTCCACGTACCTAAGGCTGTATTCACACATCTGTGAGAATCAGACTGATTTTTTTCTCATGTGTCATCCTAGTTGCATCCATTTTTTTTTCTCCACTGAAGTAGCTTGTTTGAACTTTCTTTTTTATCCCTTGACTCTTAGAAATGGAGCCTTCACATTTGTTTTCCAAGGGGAAAACCGGATTACTTACCGGTAATACTCTTTTGTAGAGTCCACGACAGCACCCACTGAGAGAGGGGATCCTCCCCAGGAACAGGAAACCTACAGAGAGATAAATGGGGCGGTCCCCCTCGCTCCCTCAGTTTGTATTACCGAGAACAACAGAGGAACCGCCATACATGTTTTAGTCATTTTGCTTGGGCGATTCATTTATCTTACCCCTATGCAGTTTTAAGCTTACTAAGTTTAATCACATATCTAACTTAAATCATAATCTCCACCACCAAGGAGACCCATGTGTGAAAAAATTCTTACGGGAGGGAAGTGAGCGGGTGCTGTCGTGGACTCTACAAAAGAGTATTACCGGTAAGTAATCCGGTTTTTCCTCTTCGCCACGACAGCACCCACTGAGAGATTTTCAGAGATAATCACTTGGGCGGGCACACCGTGTTAAGGACTGATCTACCAAAAGTTAGATCCTCGGTAGAGGACAAATCTAGTCTATAGTGACTATAAAAAGTAGATGGAGAAGACCAGGTTGCAGCCTTACATATTTGTTCAATTGGGACGTTCGCCCTCTCGGCCCAGGAGGATGATATGGCTCTAGTAGAGTGCGCCTTAATCCCCAGTGGAGGGTCTTCTCCTTTTGTCAGATACGCCATTGTGATCGCATCTCTAATCCATCTGGATATCGTGCCTGATGTAACTGCAGACCCCTTCCTGCTGCCCTGGAATGAGACAAACAGAGACCTACTCTGCCTCCAGGGACTGGTCCTATCAAGGTAGGCTAGCACAGCTCTTTTCACATCTAAGGTGTGATATTTCTCCTCGTCCTGTGTTGACGGGTTCTCATAGAATGAAGGTAGGCATATCTCTTGAGACCTATGAAATTTAGTTGCCCGTTTGGGCAGGTAGGACGGGTCCGTCTTTAAAATGAGACTGTCTCGTGTTGTTAACAGGAACGGTGGGTCTACTGACAGAGCATGAAGATCACTCACTCTCCTGGCCGATACTAAGGCCACCAGCATAGCCGTTTTCAATGAGAGGCACTTTACTGATGCTGAGCTTATGGGCTCAAATGGTGCCTGAGTGAAGGCATCCAAAACCAGAGTAAGGTTCCACGCTGGAAGTCGAGGCACATGCACCGGTTCTGCTCGTTGACAGGCCGAGATAAACCGAGTCACCCATCTATTTGCTGCCACGTTATAGTTAAACAGGGCTCCTAGGGCTGACACGTGGACCTTAAGAGTGCTTACTGAGAGTCTAAGTTCTCGGCCTCTTTGTAGAAACTCTAGAATGGCCGTAATGGGTACTTCACCAGCTAGTTTTGTTGGGTGAAAGGCCAGGAACTTCCTCCACACCTTAGCATATATCTTTGTCGTGGACTCCTTCCTGCTTTGTAGCAGGGTATTGATTAGGTTCCTTGAGAAACCCTTCTGCCTCAGTAGCTCCCTTTCAAATTCCAGGCCGCTAGGTGCAGGGCTTTGGCCTGTGGATGGTAGCAGGGTCCCTGCAAGAGAAGATTCTGGTGCAGCGGCAGGATCCACGGGTCGGTTACCGACATGGCTCTCAGCCATGAAAACCACGGTCTTTTTGGCCAAAACGGGGCTATCAAGATGACCCTCGCCCTCTCCTGTCTTATTTTCCTGACTACTGTTGGTAGTAGCACCATCGGAGGAAAGGCATAGGCTAGTTGGAATGCCCAGGGTGCTTGGAGGGCATCTAGAATATCTGGGTTGTCCGACCTGTAGAGAGAAGCAAACCTTTTTACGCGCCTGTTGGCTCTGGTTGCGAAAAGGTCTATCTCCGGTCTGCCCCATTCTGACGCTATCATTTCGAAGACGTCTCTGCTGAGGACCCACTCTCCCTGGTATAGGGCCTGGCGACTGAGATAGTCTGCTCGGGAGTTGTCCACTCCTCTTATATGGAGCGCTGACAAGGAGAGAAGATGGACCTCGGCCATCTCCAGAATCTTTCCTGCGATAGACATCAGTGGCATTGACCGCGTGCCTCCTTGCCGGTTTATATAGGCCACTGCGGTGGTATTGTCTGTCTGGATCCTTACGTGGGCGCCTCTTAACTGCGGGAGGAAGCGAGATATCGCATAAAAAAAAAATCGCTGTTAGCTCCTTTACATTAGAGGAGGCCTCTATTTCATTCTCCCGCCACCAGCCTTGTACCATGTGCTCCTCTAGGTGGGCTCTCCAACCTAAGGGGCTGGCATCTGTGGTGAGTATCTTGGAGGGAGTCACCCACCATTGTACTCCCTTCGATAGATTGGAAGGAATTAACCACCATTTTAGGGATTCAACCACCTCGGGCGATAGGGATATCTTCCCTTCCAGCCGCCCCTGCAGTCTATCTCCTGCAGAATAGCCCACTGTAGTTCTCTAGAGTGGAACTGAGCCCATTGCACCGCTGGAATGCATGATATTAGTGACCCCAGCAAGGACATGCCCTGTCTCAATGATATTACGGGTCTTCCTGTAGCATTCTGTACTTTGTCGATTATGGCCATTACTTTGGCGTTTGGCAGAAAGCACTCCTCAGTTACGGAGTCTACTTGCAGGCCCAAAAACCTTTGACAGGTCACAGGCTCTAGTCTGGATTTCTCCCAGTTAATTAGCCAACCCAGTGTTTGTAGGGATGAGATAATTCTAGCTATTCTTGCTTCACACTGTGAAACAGAATTCCCCACTATGAGTAGGTCGTCTAAATAAGGGACAACTAGGGTGTCATTCAGCCTTACATATGACATTACTTCCAGCATTAATTTGGTAAATACCCGAGGAGCCATGGATAGCCCGAATGGCATTGCCGCAAACTGGAAATGCTGAATCCGACCTCTGAACCAGACTGCTACCCGCAGGAACCTTTGGTGCCCTTGATATATGGGGAGATGGTAGTAGGCGTCCTTTAGGTCCAAGACCGCCATATAACACCTGGGAAACAAAAGCTTTATTGCAGACTTAATCGACTCCATTTTAAATGACCTCAGTCTTAGGAAGGTATTAAGTTTTTTTAAATTTATTATAGTCCTGTAAGAGCCATCTGGTTTTGGGACTAAGAATAGAGAAGAATAAAAGCCCATCCCTGTTTCGTCGTCTGGGACCTCCACTAGAACCTGTTTAGATAGCAGTACTGCAATCTCCATCTCCAGTGCTTCCTGCTGAGAACGGGACTTCATAGAAGTCAATAAGAAGGAGTTCGGTGGATACCGAACAAATTCTAATTTTAGGCCTGATGATACAATACTTAGGGCCCACGGGTTTGATGTCACCTTCATCCATTGGCGGCTGAATCTTAATAGCCTGCCACCTACCGGTATAACGGTTTTATCGGGATCTGTCTCCTCTGAAGGGACGTTTCCCGAATAGGTTGCCTCTTTGCTTGGGGTCCTTATTTCCCCAGCGATCCTGGGGTCTAAAGTCTTTCTTTTTTCCGAACGGCGGCTTCCTGTAGGCCCTCCTGTTGAACGGAACATACGGGTTAGGGAACCCCTTTTTCCTCTCCCCCGCTTTTGTCAAAATTTCATCCAGTTCTGTACCAAACAGGTACTTACCCTGGCAGGGTATAGCACACAATCTAGATTTGGTTTGTGTGTCTCCTTTCCACCCCTTCAACCATAAGGCCCGCCTGCCTGCATTGGTCAGTCCCGCGGCTCTAGCCGACAACCGGAGAGAATCCGAAGAGGAGTCGGAGAGGAAGGCCGCTGCTCCCTTAATGAGGGGCATAGAGGAAAGAAGCCTACTCCTGGCTACTCCACTTTTAATATTGTCCTCCAAGTCGTTCAGCCACACCAACATAGATCTTGCCGTACATGTGGCTGCTATTGCGGGCTTAAAGGCTGCCGTACAAGCTTCCCAAGATCTTTTGAGGAATGTATCGGTCTTACGATCCGAAGAATCAGCCAAAGTTCCCGAATCCTCCACCGGCAAGGAGGATCTACGGGAGGCAGAGGCCACTGCCGCATCCACCTTGGGGGCTCTCGACCAAGCCGTTAACTCCTCATCGTCAAAGGGATACTTACGCTTTGACGTTAAGGGGAGGAAGGTCCTCTGACCTTGTTTCTCCCATTCCCTCTTAACTAGGTCTTTAACAGCTGGGACCACTGGGAATGCTCGGACCTTTTTACGGGAGATACCCGCAAACATTATGTCCTGAGGGGTTTTGGGGTCCTTACTCTCCGGCAACCCCATGGTATTTCGGACAGACTTCACGAGATTACTGACACTGTCCGTGGGGAAACACGTCTGATCCTCGTCCTCTGAGGAAAGGTATTCCTGGGACTTATCGGAATCTAGTTCTCCGGTATCTGACGGCGACCTGGACGCCAGCGAGACTCCTTCTTTAGGTGAACGTATTTCTCTCATGGAGGAGTGACCCCCTAGACTACTGGAACCGCCTAAGGCCCGTAGTTCCACACTTATCAGTGCCCGGATATCCTCCTTCTTCCGTGAGGATTCCTCCTGCAAGGCCTCCTCAAGACATGATTGGCATAATCTCTTTGGGTGGCCATCCGGGAGGGGCTGCGAACATAAGGCACACTCACTATGTTTCGCCTTCTCTGTTCTTTTAGCCTAAAAGGGGTATGGACCAGAAGGAGAAGGCTATCAATTATCTAACCTGACCAAAAAACACTCACCCGTGAATTTCGTCAGCAACTACCGGCTGCGGTGTCCGGGACCCAGGCTGAGGCGAGGCATGGGACGACTTCTTTTCCTTACGTTTCTTCTCTAACGGCTCATCTTGTCTGGAAGGCCCAATGGATTCCTTCCTAGAGCTGCCACTTCTTCTGGTGCTATTGGATCTCCTCGTAGCACTGCTCTGTCTACTGCCAAGTGGGGATACCACTAGCTGACCTAATGGGAGCGAAGCTGAGTCATCTAAGGACGACATGACTGTGCACTAGCGCTGTGTCTGTGGCTTCCTTTTAAAGCCTTTGCTATAGCTGCTCCTCTTTTTTTTTTTTTTTTTTTGTCCACCATTTTTTTTTTTTTTTGTCAGCCCCTACTGCGCATGCGCGGGCGTTGTCCCGCGGTCTCTGCCTTCAGCCTGAACCCGGAAGTCCTCCTCCACTTCCAGGTTGCCTCTCCTGGAGCGCTGGGTCACCGCAAATAGTGATGCGGCAGCGACACCGCGCGTCTGCACCCCCCTCCACGCACGGGGTCCTTCTCCTGCCAGGTATGACTCCCAGCAGCGCCGCTCAGCACACACCGCACAAGCCCTTCTGCCACACTGGGAGGGGGGGGGGGGGCGCCGGTCTCCGTACGCCCGATGGCGTTTGTAATGCGTCCACCCCCTCGGGGGGGGGGGGGGGAGGGGGGGTATAGCCATCACCCCAGTGAGCTTTGGCACCACTTTCGCCTCCAGCCTCACCTGCATTACGCCAGCTCTGGGGGGGGGGGGGAAATACACCTCTCCGCCCGACGCTGCCTCCGGTCCTGGGGCCCCTGCTGCTCATATTATGCAGGCAGGCGGCTACCAGACCAGGTATCCTCTTCTGCGGGTTCCTTCCTAGGAACAGGAAACCAAAAACTGAGGGAGCGAGGGGGACCGCCCCATTTATCTCTCTGTAGGTTTCCTGTTCCTGGGGCGGATCCCCTCTCTCAGTGGGTGCTGTCGTGGCGAAGAGGAAAAAACAGCTGATCACCTGCATGGGTCTTGTGGCTTTATGTCAGGATACTATCGGGGGTCATGGGGCTGAATATTTGGTTTATAGAGCAGCTGTACAGTGCTCTGCCGCCTCCTTGACTCCCTCCTCCAGAAGACAAGGAGGATCAGTAAGCCGCTTGAGCGGTGTCATGGCTCTGCAGAAAACAGACCTAAAATACATCAGGCCTTCTTCACAACCATGTCATTTGGTCCAGTGGGCGGTCCTATCAGTGACTGACAGCTTCCTCTGTAGGCAAAGAAGGCTGTCAGTCACTGTAAGGGCCACCCACTGGACTGACCATCTCAAAGAGCAGAGGATCATATTATTAAAGCACAGGTTATACTGAATATTTTCTCAAGCTATATAATAATGTCCTCGGCTCCCCCTGCTCTATAACATGATGCCTACAGATTGGACTGCATAATCATGGTAACAAGTTCTCTTTAAATTTCTACCAAGGACAATAAAATCTTTGAACTTTTATTGCAGGCAGTGTCATTCGTGACATCTAGGCTTGGCTGGGCAGATGGACACATTATCTCACCTGGACATTCCCTATAGTAGGGAGGGTGGGGTAAGCAAGAAAAATTAACCATTTATATTTACTGCACTCGCCCCCTTATTAGCTCACTGTAAAGAAATAGACCTGAAATTTCCCTAACAAACTGAGTGTCGGTCCTGGAAAACAGAGCTCAGCACTGAGGATGTAACAAGAGGATTTAGACAATTACAAGGAGTTCCCATGCCAGGTTTGTCAGCCAGGTCAGAGGGTTTCATTGTTCTCCTTCCCTCAAGGGAACAGAAACATTTAGGTATTTTCTCCCATTTAAATTTATAGCTACATATTTGTATGTCCCCTTATTTTGCCTCTTTCAACTATTTTCTTTTTCTTGTAAGCAATGTACGTTTTACATTAAAACTTGGTCCTTAAGCTTAAGGCTGTGTGCACAACGTTTTTTTTTTTAGCGGATTTGCCAAAAAATCCGCTCAAAAACACTAAAAATAAGCTTCCCATTCATTTCTATGCATTTTGAACTTTTTGTGCATATTGATGCGTTTACCACGAAAAAACCGCAGCATGCTCATTAATTTCGCAGATTTTTCCGCATTTCTGGCTATTTCTATGTGTCAGGAACTGCGTGGAAAAAAAACACAGGCTAGTTTCACACTAGCGTTTCTGCCGTCTGCACACGGTCGCCGATAAGCCCCGCCCCCTCCTGACATCACCGCCTATTATCGCACATGACCGCATGCGATCTGCGCACCCTATCCTTAATATAGGGTGCGCAGACTGTGCGCTAGTAGGATTTTTGAGTGTGCTGCGCACTTTTGTAGGTGCGCCGAACGCAGCATATTGCATTTTGGCGCGCTCGGCGCACCTTCAAAAGTGCGCAGCGCACTAAAAAAAATCCTACTAGCGCACAGTCAGCACACCCTATATTAAAGATAGGGTGCGCAGATCGCATGCGGCCATGTGTGATAATGGGCGGTGATGTCAGGAGGGGGTGCGGCAGGGGGAAGGGCTTATCGGCGGCCGTGCGCAGACGGCAGAAACCCTGTGTGAAACTAGCCTAAAAACAGTGCGTTTTTTGGGCGGAAAACGCCCAGAAAAAAACGCTCGGTTTCTGGGAAGGGAGTCCGGTTTAAGCAGAAATTTTCTGCTACGTGTGCACATAGCCTCAAAGTCCCCACGGCCTTTCTGATAGTGTTTGGCCTTTTACTGTTGGACAGCAGTGTGTATTTCGGGGACTGGGGTGTGTGGACCAAGTTGGGATATAATTTATGCTCAATTTTCAGCCCGAGTGGTTTTGCTGCATTTTTTCATGCTGATACAGTTTTGTGCCTGTTGTCCGTGTTTTCTGCACCAAAAAGGGCAGCAAATCGTGATGCCTGCGGCTTTTGCACTTTACTCATTGCTTTCTATGATGAAAAAAATGCATAATCTGCTTGTTTTGTTTTCTTCAGCAGGCATTGGCATAAAAGATTTAAAAAAAATAAATAAATAAATAAAAGTATCTAACCCATGGACACAACTGGTTTAAACTAAATTGATGACGGAATCAGGTAATCACGTGCTCAAGGTACAGGTACTAACCTTTACAGGTCTGACTGCCGGGACCCGCACATTTCCCAGAACAGATGTCCTATGTCCTCGGAATGAATGGAGCAGTGAAGCGAATGTACGCAGATACAACTATATACAACTACAATGGGAACCCTGCCTGCGAGGAATTACAAGGCAAGGGGAAAGATACATTAGGGGAGGGCAAGAGCTGCCAATATGGCCGGGCAATGGTATTACAGTTTGTAGGTGTTCGGGGTGGGTTTGAACATCGGGGAAGGGTCTGATGGTTAGGATAGTGGGCTCTACAGTACTGGAGGCACAAGAGGAATCTTGCAGACGGTTACGCGAGGACGAGCCAGGATGACAGCAGAGGACATCTTGAGAGGACCTGAGATTACCAGGTGGTGGGAGATTGTGCATGTTATTAGATTAAACTGGATTCTCTGGCTAGTGGGTGAGGTACATGGTTTGGTACAGAGAGTAACAAGGCAAAGGTAGATTAATTGAGCAGTAGAGTTAGTGGGGTTTTCAAGGTTAACAAAAATGGATCCAAAACGCTTTTATATTACACATAGAACAGCAGGCAGTCGTTCTTCCAGAGTCCAGTGCCGGCTCTCTGCCGTTGCTCCAGTCTCGCTCTTCTGCTACTGCACCCAAAGGAGGACCGGACTGGCCATGGAAAGGTATGCTGGCCTTGTGGGGGCTCCTGCTGACAGACTCCTTAAAAGAATTAACGCATGATTTGCAATGTCAAAATGACTTGTGTATATGCTCTGTGTTTTTGAACTCTTGTTTTAAAGGCGTTAGGCTTCAAAAGCCATGAAGTGGTTAAAAGCGACCCATTCGTCTAATTTATGTATAGTAAAAAAAATACAAATAATAATATGGAACAGTGGCCAATACGACACAAAAACTTGTAAAATGATGCTTCAGGAAAAACTCAGTGGGTAGCCCAGTGTCTGAAGGAGATTATATATACATACCCCTTGTTCCTCAATTTTTATTTTGTTAAACCCATACATTTTAGCTAGCAGCCAGCTAAACGTTTGTTCAGCCGACATCTCTCTCTCCACTCCGCCAATACACGTGAATGTGCTCTTCATTTAAGAACTCTTGGCTTGGTTAAAAAAAAAAAAAAAAAATTGCTACAAGTAATTACTTGCATGCATACCCAAAGGCCACGTTCACACTTTCAGTATTTGGTCAGTATTTTACATCAGTAATTTTAAGCCAAAACCAGGAGAGGAACAATCAGAGGAAAATGATAATAGAAACACGTCACCACTTCTGGATTTATCGCTGACTCCTGGTTTTGGCTTCCAATACGGATATAAAATACTGATCATGTGAACGTGGCCTTTGGGTATGCATACACGTAGCGAATATGTTGCAGATTCCCCTGTATCACAGTAGCATCACTTAGATGAGATTCTACTAAATCTCATTTATGTGCTATGTAAAATCCCCACACTTCACGGTAACTTACTATCTACAGCACGTGAAAGCTGCTGCAGAAATTCAGACTTTACAATAAAGAGGGTGCAGCATATATGTAATGAAAAAGGGAAAAAAAAACTATTATAATTCACATTACGACTAAAGGAGAGTAAAGTGATATCTGTTCCAGGAACTCGCGCCACGCCAGGCAGCTTTATGGGTAGAGTTGGGGTGATGATATAAATACGCAGTAATAAAAAGGATGAAGAGCGAAGTAAAAAGCAGGAGAGCCGGCGGCTCCATTTATCTGGCTGGCAGAGCAGCAGGTCTGGCTAATCCCCTCTTAGGCCATGTGGACACAGTTAATCAGGCTTTGCGGGGAGATTGTTTGCATTTTCTCTCAAAAACAAGTTTAGAATAAAGATTATTTAATCGGCGCTCCTAGGTGTGCAGCGGGGAGGTCGTCTGCTCTATAATTCACGGCTATTGAAACGAAGACGGGTTCAGAGGAAAACACCTCTCCATTGGACGCAGCGTATTTTGGCCGATTCTTATCGGACTCCGTGATTGCAGAAATCGCTTTGCTGCAAACACACAGGAGAATCCAGGAGATCTGACTGAGCAACTGGGCACATGTGATCACAAGCACCATGCAAATTTTCATGGGGGGGGCACCTTAAGTAATAGAGGGGCATTCACTTTAATAATTCCATCAGTTACATCATGTTTAGTGTGATCGGAGCAAGTCAATATTTATTCACAGGACGACGCCTGTTAAAGAATTTCTATTACATGTTTAGCTGTCTTCGGAATACTCGTCATGTCCATCTTGATAATGACGAGATGCTGAGAATAATCTTTGACTTCCCAATAACCATATTCGCTAGTGCAGAGAGCCTGCATGTTTGTTTCAATGCAGAGGGAGCGATAAGCCGCTGTCAGACATCTCTGGCGTGCTTCCCTCCCGGGAGAGCCGAGGATCGGACATAAATCACACATACCGGATAAATATTACAGAATCGCTTTCTAGTTGAGCTATAAACTGTATACAAATTCCACAGAGAAATCAGCAAAACTTTACCTTCGTTTTGGGTGTTCAATGGCAAATAAAACTAAATATAGGTAAAAAATAAAAATCAGTACAGGGAAAATCAAGGGAAGTAGTTACAAAGTTACTTCGTGTTTTACGTACAGTAGACTGTAAAGGGGGAGGTCTAAACTGCTGATAGGTGGCAGGAAGAACAGCTGATACATACATATACCAAGGTAGCATCTATTCGCGAGACCGCTAAAGACTAAGGGTAGGTGCACACCACCAGTAAATGCTGCGGGTTGGATGCTGCGTACTTGTGCAGCGTCCAACCCTCGGCATCCAGATGTTACGAGACTCAAAATAAAAACTTTAAAGTTGCAAGCAGCATGACCATAACGCCCTACTATCCATCCCAATCGGCAGCTGTGAGGGGTCAAAACTGCTACAAACAAGAATAATCAGACAATTTTAGACCAACATCAATCAATTTTAATGGTAAATCCACCATATCAATACCTGTAAATTTACTCTTTCAATGGTCTAGCAGTCAAAAAGGAAGCCACTATGTAAAGTCGTTCAGCAGCATGTAGCACTCCGGCTTTTCCCCACGCTCCTTTACCATGCTCATCTGCTCGGTAATGGTGAATAATCATTACATGTAAAGACGGGTCATGACGATCGAGCGCAACAAACAAGAGGCTGAGGGAAGCACTGAATGTTACCCTTAAATGAAGCTACAATGCCACTACTTGTGTGACCTGTGACGATACAGACGTACGGGATCACATCCGTCTACCAGGCAGCCTCCACAAGAGGGAACCGTTGTGTCTCAGCTTCCATAAGCCAGCCAATCAGAAGTGATGGGAGGGCAGCTGCCTCCAATAGGAGGCCTTCGAGTCAGTTTTCTTCCTCCTGGAGAAGGGCTGATTTGCATACTTTACCTAATACCCCTCTCTGCACAGATGTAGAACAAGAACCCCGAAACCTCAGTCTGCGGATTGAGGACTTTCTTTTCGCCAAGGCTTTGGTTTATTCACGTAGCAAACGTTGTTAAAGGGTCAGACACCAACCTATAGGAACATTACTTCCAATAGGTGGCTCTAGAGCCAGCTTCACTTCTGGAAGAGGGAAACCAATTTGTCAGACTTTCTACCCCAGAGGGCATTGGCCAGCCAGCCAGATTTCAGTTCTTGCATTGTGATGGGCGATATCTGCTGGAAAATATGTAACCCTGAGGACCGTAGCGTTCACTATCGGCTGCAGATCTGTGGATGAGACTTTGTAGCGATATAATGCGTGTGAGCCAAAATGGATTAAAAAAAAAAATAAAAATTAAAGTCTAAAATCTGGATTTAAGCAGGTTGTAATTAGTAAGACAACCAACTAAAATGGTCAGAGGTTCTAGTTTAGGATTTTTAGATTTTGTTTGTTATAATTTTGCAGTGAGCTTAAGAAAAACACTTAAAATCCAATGATGTACCTATACACAGTGCGGGATAATCCCTATAATAAAATATACTATAAGGCATTTCTGGACATTTAAAGTGTATGTGGAAGGAGTATAGGAACTCTGTAAAGCATGACAAGTCCTAGCCACAGCAGAGCAGATTGTAATTACCGCATATATTACTATGGCTACACAAGCCAGACTGCCAAAGCGTCAGAACGCTCCAGGAACATTGCAAGCCCAGCAAAATCACTGGAGACAGGAAAGATCTGCATTGTTCTGGGTTACTGGGACACAAGTGGCTTTCTTGGCCCCTTGTGACAGTCGGCATTGCATCACGGCCATTTACTCTACCTCCAAGAGCTAGAATGGAAAACCATTGGAGGCCATGGCAAATGCTACGAAAAGGAGGCCACAAATATGCATATATTATCTAACCAGTGCATAGGAAAACAGCACTGGAGACGATGAGGGGTAAAACATTTTGTTTGTTACTAGGAAGGTCTAAACCGTTGGTGGTAGAAACAATAGATTTACTGAAAAATTATCAAAGTTGGAATATCCAGGCAGCCCAAAATTGTATTATTGTATCCGGAGAATAGATTGCGCCGATGGGGAGCAGTAAGGGGGGTTTGGAGATGGATTTTTAAAAAAAACAAAGGGGGAGGGCATGGCTTTGAGCACACTGTATATCCTCCACGATTCCAATCATTATCTGGCTGCAGGATGGCCTGCCGTATACTGGCCTCAGTAGTCTCCTACTGCATACCGTCAACAACAAGTGGCTCATCATTATGACTACCAAGTATTGTTTGGTGATTCACAGCTAACACATGCCCAGACCCCTCGGAACCAGCCCAAATTTTTTGACAACTCTAAAAACCTCTTTAAAAAGGTGCGATTACCCCATGATAATCTGTGTGCATACCCACTATAAGGCTACATGGACATTATTGGAATCTTTAGGCTGTTAACACCTCCCGCACGCATTTCAGGCAGCGTTATTGCTGTAAGTGACCAGCATGTGATCCTACCGTTCCCCTACGGCGGCTGCTTTAAGAAGCCTACACCCGTGTGTGCCATTAGCTTAGCTTCATGGTATGTGAAGCAATACACTAGATTTTTATCAGCAGGACAACATTAGTTCTGGCAGTCCATGATTTATCACGTGGCCCAAATATTAGAGGACAGTTATAAACCTGCCTCTGGGTCCCATAAATTCCAGGGTTTATGGTCGCACAGTAACATTTTCTGTCTTTTTTTCCATTGTTAACAAGATCTCACCAGCTTGATCTCTTTTTTCGGACATTCTCAGGTAAACAAATAGTACAAAAGCTTATCTGAACATTAAAGTCCAGCCAGCACCCAAGAGCCGGCACACATCAGTGATGTATTATTCACGGGCAGCCTCCAGAAGAGACTGCCTGACAGCTCATTACAGCCACCGAGCAGCCTCCCTTTTGCTCAGTCACACAATTCCATTACAAAGAGATTGTCCCTGCAGACTCACTGGGTCACCGAGAGACAGGTAAGCGACTTCATTCCCCCCCGCACGAGTCCTGCTAAAATCTCCGCATAAGCACATCCATAACCTGAATGCTGAAGCGGTTATCAGATTTATCACTGGGATCTGCACTCCGAGACACACAGAAGACATAGTGACTACAATGTAACCTGCACCATTCATCCAGACACATGCTCCACACCAGCCAGCCGGGGTTACAAGAACTGTACACAATGCAGCCTCCCCGACACATGCCCCACACCAGCCAGTCGGGGTTAAAAGGATAGTATACCATTTAGCCTCCCCGTCACATGCTCCACACCAGCCAGTCAGGGTTACAAGGACAGTATACAATGCAGCCTCCCAGACACATGCCTCACACAGCAGGACCATTAGTGGTCACTTCCTCAGGAACAACGTATGGAGTCAGAAAGATCAGAGAAACATGCTGGACTGCACAGTGACACCAGGGACTTTCTGTAACCTAGGTCATTTACTGTGATGCCAACTTATTGATTTAGATGGGAATATTAAAACTGCCATTGATTAATATATTACATTTCTGCTTTCTTGGCCAGGGCGTTTTCGGTAGCCAGCAAGATGTGCTCTCAAGCCAGGCCATGGGGGTGGATGCGTTGTGCGTTGGCAGGAGGGTACAAATGGTTTTGATAGTCGGGGCATTTAGGGTTTCCAACCTCAGTCCCACACAAACTAGGTCTACGTTCACTCGTTCAGTATTTTACACCACTTTTTGTTAGCCAAAAATCAGTAGAGGAACAATTAGAGGAAAAGTATAGAAACACGTCACCACTTCTGTATTTATCAACCAATCCTGGTTTTGGCTTACAATTATTGATGTAAAATACAGACCAAAATACAGATAGTGTGAACATGGCCTAATAGTACAATTCAGATAGCTGCTGGACAAACGTTTGCTCAGCTCAGGGAAATAGAAAGAACCAAGAGAACAAAAAGATCAGGCATGTTGAAATTTTATACGCCTGACCTCTGCCATTGAGTCTGGATACCACCATGCACATTAGATGGTCATTTCTAATTGAAAATTTACAGAAAACTAGCTGCATTCAAAATGTCAGTCATGACATTTAATGAGTGACAACGTGCACCAATTGCATCGGGGGTGTGGAGTGTGATCCCCAGAAGGTACTGTACAGGGCACAAAAATGCCAATATTGAACAGTTGAATACAAGCATTTCTGAGTTGTAGCACTCAACAAAACCATCGTGGTTAGGCCTTTCGTAACAAAAATTCTCCACATCTATATCTGACCTAAAAAATGTCTTACAAAAACATCAGTGATTAAAGCAGAAGACTCTAGACAGATACAGTAACCGTACAGAAGTACACGGCTCGTCCGACGAAGCGGAAGCAATGGGAACAGACAGAGGCTCTATGATGAAGCATAGGTTCAGGACTTGACACCTCTTCAGGGTTTGGTTTCGTTTGTATAAAAAGGATGACATGTCCATTTTTCAAGGGACTGAAATGCTAAAGAAAAAAATAAAATGCCAGGCTATTTCTATTACACACACATTATTATATACAGATGTCATTTTTTTTCAACACAAAAGCAGGCTATAAAGCTGTATACTCCATATAGGCCATTGAAGGAGCACGGGCTAACTGGTGCCAATGACTGGCATTTTCCATTTTAAAAATTCTATTAATTCTAAAAGGGGGTACCGTAATTAACTGTGCAATCAACAGAATAAGCCTTCATACATGTTACTACAGAACCACCCCAAATAACTGCTGGGTAGGTACTAAGAATTATTATTACAGGTAATGTCACATATTCGGTGTATTGTATTGCAGATCTGTACTATATAGACACGTGCCGGAGACTTAGGCCAGTTTCACACGTCAGTGTCTCCGGTACGTGTGGTGACAGTTTTCTCACGTACCAGAGACAAATGAATGGGTCTATGCACATGTCAGCGTGTTTTTATGGACTGTGTAAAACACGCAGACGTGTCAGTTTGCACCTGGACACACGGGCCGCAAAACATACCGCACACGTGCACCCGGAGAACAGTGCACACTGTCCTCTGTGTGCACGGACAGCCGCGGGGGAAGTAGCGCTTCTGTAAGCCGCTGTTCCCCAGCGTCAGGGCTGTGGAGTCGGAGTCGTGGAGTCGGAGTTAGTTTTGGTTGGAGTCGGAGTCGGTAGAAATGTACCGACTCCTGCTTTAAAAAAAAATGTATTAATATTTCATAATTGAACTTTTATATGAATTTTATAAATGTTACTCAAATATATATGTTCTATCAAACTATGAACAACAGTGATAAGCAGTTCTGCTGGAGATAGAGACATTTCTTACTTCTTGTGTGTCACTGTTCTCCACTGCCCTTATCTAATCTTATACTTGGTTAACCTCATGCTGCCCCAACCCTCCTACTTACAATGTATGAAACTGAAAGTGAAAATGTGTTGCAAATTCTTAGTAGTAAAGCTCCTCCTCTAGACTAGATCATACTAGGTGTGCGTCTTCCAAGCATCTCACAGCTGCCTGCTACTCAGAAGAGGAAGACTGTAAGAAGTATTATCCTTTCAACAAACTTTGCATCAGTTAACTGTGAGTACATGAGGAATAATAACAGTATTACTGACCACTATATCAGTTGTACGACCTGGAAATAATTTTGTACAATTGTTTTTAGGAAAAACAATTGTCATTTGGATTATGAATGCAGAATTAAAAACCTGAGAAAGTCAAAGAAGCATCACATTAAATCAACTGTATTTGAACATTTCACCATCACTCAAGATAGAAAACATTATGTCTGTCAGTGTATGACAAATGATCCAGACGAAAACAAATGCTGTGAAGCCAAGATGAGTGCATATTCAGGCAAAGATAAAAATGCTCCTACCAGAGCTTCTAATCTAAAGAGACATTTACAGCGCTTTCATCCAGAAGTACTGAAAGCAGTGGATGAGAAAGACTGCATCCAAACCAATGAACCAGTGCCCAGCTCTTCCAGCCAAACAAAGGAGCAGAGAACTTTGCAGCCATCAGTTGCAAGATATTTTGTCAGTGACAAAGTTACTGTGACAATGACAGTAGATACATTTAAAAAACAGATCATAGAGCTTGTTGTAAAGGATAGTGTGCCTATTTCATTATTTTCACGACCAGCTTTTGTGTGTCTGAATGGGGAAATGGCCCGCAAGCTTGGTGTTTCTCTGGAGAGAGAGAGTAATAGAAAATTATTAATCGAAGAAGCTTTTAAACAAAAGGAAGAACTTAAAAAAACTCTCAAGGGACACTTTATGTTTCTTAAAATGGATGCCTGCACACGTCACAGAGTGAACTATTTTGCCATAAATGTCCGATTTGTTTGTGACAAAAATGAAATAGTTACCAAGACATTGGCAGTAAAAGACACCAAAGCTCATCACACCAGTGAGTTTCTCCAGGTCTTGGTGGAAAAGGTTCTGCAAGACTATGAACTTAAAAAAGAGCAAGTTCTTTCTGTCGTAACTGACAATGCTTCAAATATGATAAGTACTATTAAGCTAATGAATGAGAGTAATGATGGTGACCAGCAGCTAGAAGAACATTCTGGGTCCACAGACACAGAAATGTTTGAAATAGAGGAACACAGTATTGTAACTGAGGAGCAAACTGAAGTTGCTTCAGATGAACAGCGACATGATAGTTTAGATGATCTTGTTGAAACTGTGTCAATATGTTCTTTCATTCATCACATGCGCTGTGTTGTGCATACGCTACAGCTGGCTATAAGAGACAGTCTGCAAGAAGGACATGCTGCTGCACTGATTGTCAAGATGAGAAAATTGGCGACTGTTGCCAGAACCCCTAAAGTTGACTCAATTTTGAAGAGACGTGCTGGAAAAGGGGCAATTATTGATCAAGCCACACGATGGGGCAGTACTTACTTAATGATTCAGCGCTTGGTTGAACTGAAAACCTTTCTTGTAGACATGGCTAACCCTCAACTGACGCTAAATGAAAGTCAGTGGAATCAGGAGACTGAGCTGGAAAAATTGCTAGAGCACCCATTTACAGTGACTAAAAAAATACAAGCAGAGGACTTAACTCCAGGTATTTTCTTAAAGGAGTGGAAGAACCTGATGTTTCGCCTGTCCCAAAGAGGAGGGTTAATTGCAAGTGGCATTGCTACATCAATGAAACGGAGAGAGGAGCTACTATTACAAAATAACATTCTTTTGGCAGCTGTTTATGTAGACCCAATGCATCGGATTCTTCTAGATGATCAACAGCTAAGTAAAGGAAAAGAAGCTCTGTTTGAAATAGCAGTAAGGATGAAAGGGTTGCAGAACAGTTAGGAGGAACAAGAAGAATTTGGTCGTCCTGCCACATCTTCACCCTCATCATCAACTGATGAAGAATTTAATTTCGAAAAATATTTGGATCACAAGGACCGTGCAAAGCGTTCCCGCATAGAAGAGGAGTCATCCCCATCAAGGAACACAGCCAGTACATTTCAGCAGAATTTTTCATGTGCACTAAAAGAAATTGAGAAATTTGACCGTTCATCAAAAATAACAGTGCAACAAGCGATTCCTCTGTATCCTGACATTGTCAGAGATGTTGCCCGAGTGGTTACTGCTTAGCCACCAACACAAGTTAGTGTAGAGAGGTTGTTCTCTGCTCTCAAAATAATTAGATCAGATTTGAGGGCATCCATGAAGGAGGATCTGACAGAGGCAATACTTTTTCTGAGGACAAATTTATAGATTTCTTCTTATTAACTGCATAAAAGTGTTTATTGCATATTTACTTACAGTTTAGAAAAGTTTGTAAAAGTTATTTGCTATATTCTAATTGTATTCTAATAAATGTAGTTTTTGCTCTAAGTGGTCTGATTACTTATATGATGGTGAGAAACTGAATAAGCATGATGTTTAATATTTTACAACAGTAAATTTGTTGTTATGAATTGGCCATTTATGAAGGAGTCGGAGTCGGAGCCGGAGTTGGAGTCGGAGCCGGAGCCTGATAAAATCCAGGAGTCGGAGTCGCAACTGTGGCTTACCGACTCCACAGCCCTGACCAGCGTCAGTCCGTGTGGTACTGATGCGGCACACGGTTGCCACACATGTGCCGCACACACTGATATCTCTGGTACCGGAAATATCAGGATGTGTGAAACCGGCCTTACAGGGTATAAACCAATGAGAATACAATCAATGAAAACTAAACATAATTCACTGCTTCACACAAAGGAAAAGGCAAGAAATCTAAGAAGAAGAAAACCGAAGTGAACTGAGGCATCAAACCACTATACAATGTACCGTATTTAGCTGTAGAAAAGGAGAGGGACCCCGGTCACAGGCAGAGCACAACTTTATCAGACAAGGATTTTCCTGAAAGAGGATAGATAATTCACAAGCTATAGGCACATCATTAATGTATCAGGTTTGTAAATACTGGGATCTAAAGAAATTATATTTCCATATTTTCTATGCAGCAAACTATAGAGCGCACATACCAAGTGCAATACCACCAAGCACATTACTGAGCATGAGCCTGAAGGGCTAATGTACTGGAAGTATGGCAGGCCACAGGTAATAGAGAACTGTCAGCAGGAACCTTTCAGCTGCCACATTTCATACTCTACCAGTTCACAGACATGCAGATTTGGCATGGCAGGACATGTAACATATTTCTAAGAATAAGAGACTGCTGGGACAGATTATACAGCACGGTGGCTCAGTGGTTAGCACTGCATCTTTGCAGCGCTGGGGGCCAGCACTCAAATCCCACCAAGGACAACATCAGCAAGGAGTTTGTATGCTCTCCCCGTGTTTGCGTGGGTTTCCTCCTACTTTCCAAAGACGTACTGATAGGAAATTTAGATGGTGAGCCCCAATGGGGACAGTGATAATGACTGTAAAGCGCTGCAGAATATGTTAGCAATATATAAAAGAGCAAAATAAGTAAGCTTAGCCAAGGAATTGTTATGGAGCATCTTCACTTTAAAGAAGATCTGGCAGAAATTTGGAAGTGGGGGTATTTCTGGGACTTGTTCTTTTCATGATACTGTGTGGTAGATAATATCTGTAAAATTTAAATATTACATGGTGTAATTAAACGGTGTCACAACAGATAGAGATATATATAAAATTTGTGTAAATCTCTGTGTAATAAGGCTGCAGCGGCCACAGTACATCAACCATAAGAAACAATATCATTGATCCGGCCTGTGGAGGAAACAGGTAAATGCACGGTGACATCAGGCTGCACAAGGCCGGCTCATCTCTCCTACAGCATCCGGGCCTGCGTCACGGTCCACACGCACGGAAGTGTATTAACGGGATCCAATTCATCCATCCTGGAGCACAGGGACAGATGTCACATGAGGACTGCTGCAGCTTTAGTGTAAAGGGTGTGTTCACACTTACAGCAAGTGCACACGTTGCAAAGAGAAGAAAAAAAAAAAAAATCCACATGTTGCATTTGAATTTTGTACTGTAGTACTCTGCACAACTTTATTCCATGTGGACTCACCCTAAGGCCCCCATCACACATAGCGACGCACCAGCGATCCCGACAACGATATGACCTTGTCAGGATCACTGGTGAGTCGCTACATGATCGCTGGTGAGCTGCCATACAGGCAGACTCAACAGTGATCAGGACCAGCGAGGACGCGGGTAACAAGCGAGGGTGTCGCTTAGTTACCCGCTGTGTACCTAGATACCAGCGCGCTGGTGCAGGGAGCTGGTAACCAAGGTAAACAGCGGGTTTCTAAGCACAGCGCGGCGCTTAGAAACCTGCTGTTTACCTTGGCTGCCAGCTCCCTGCATCAGCCTGCTGGTATCTAGGGTACACAGGGGGTTTCTAAGTGACGCGCGGCGCTTAGAAACCCGCGGTTTACCTTGGATACCAGCTCGCTGGTCTCCCGCCTGCCACACGCAGCGATGCGCGCTGGTCAGCAGGAGACCAACAATCAAAAAAATGTCCAGGGCTTTCCAGAACAATCAACGATACCCGGCGGGGTGGGGGGGTGGTTTTGGGAGCGGTCGCTGATACCTGTCACACAGCAATATCGCTGCTGAGATCGCTGTTGGGTCACAAAACTCGCGACTCAGCAGCGATCTCGCTGTGTGTGACGGGGGCTTAACCCTACGTTCCCACGATCTGGATATAGCTGTGCTTAGATGCAGCGGATTTTCACGTTCTAATCAAGCAGGTGAATCCGCAAGTGTGCATTGAACAATGCAGATTTACCGCATCCAATCCATTGTGGAAATTTCTGCTGCAGAGACTAGCACGGGTGAGTTTACACAGCGTCAAATAGCAGCAGAGTGGGCGTGAGATTGCTATAAATCCATCCACTGTGCATGTACTGTACAACAAAGCATAAGTGCAATGCGCTCAAAAACCTTACGCGTGTGAACATGGGGAAATATGCATCCAACAGAAAGCTACTGTATAAGGCTGGTTTCACATTTGCGTTTTTTGCGCAGCGGATCTTGCGCGTCATGCGTACCTATGTTTAACACGGCGTGCGCATGGTCTTGCGCTTGCACGTGTTCGTATGCGTTTTCGTGCGCATGCGCTTTTTCAAGGTGTGCGCCTAGGTGTGCCAGACGCAACCTGTTGCATTTTTGGGTCCGCCGAAAGGCGTAAAAAAACCGCATGTGCACGATTGCGCATGGAATGTGACAAAGTAACGCATTATAGTCTATGGGAAAGCAGGCGTGCGTTTGTCTGCATTTTTGTGCGCATGCGTTTTTGGCGTAAAAATGTGTAGACACTGGTTTTAACCCCTAGAGAACGAATGCGCATAAAAAACGCATGCAAAAACGCATGATGCGTTTTTTGCATGCGTTTCTATTACGCACGATGCGCAGCGCAAAAAAAAAAACACTAATGTGAAATTAGCCTAAGACGACACTAACTTACCTACATTTATCAAACATTTGCTCTGGTTCTAGTTACAGACACTGTAAATGCGACTTAATGCCCTTGGTGAGAAAAATGACAGAATCTACCTTCATTTCTACAACTATCTTACACAACGCCACATTCATCCAATTCCAGTAACGTATGAAACCTAGCCGTCACCAGCGTTGCAATATCATGTATTGTGTCCAGGGGACAATTATTTTACCTACGTCCTCCATCTCAGACACAGCTCCCATTGTATAGAGTGATTTCAGAATGATGGAGGAAAGCAGAGCACCTAGAGAAGCCCACTGCAAACACTGGCTAAATGGACAACCCAGGACCCCAGTACTGCAAAGCCCAGGAGGACAGAACAGGCAGATTGCCACTTTGTAGTACAGTAGATTTTAAAAAGTGAAAAACAAATAAAAGGTCTCTTTCGGAATATCAATATTTCTACTTGTGGACCCTATTATGAATAGAGACGCTGAGTGCAACAAACCACTCTGGTGCTCTCAGCTGAAAAATGAGGCTTTGCAATGCGCCCCTTATAGCATTTCATGGTGTCAGACAAAACAAATGACAATTCCCTGTATACGATGAGCTCCAGCGGTAGAGGAACACTGCTCCGATGCTGCTAACCTGCCAGTGACACATGACGGTGCCTAGAGCTCGGGAATACAGCTACTACAGGGTCCAAACAAGCCACGAAAACAAGAGCACGAATGGCTACAAATCCATAACAGTGACCGCATACACTAGTGACAGATCCACCAGGATTTCTACATTGCTTCCATCACCTCTCTTAATGGGACGGACATAATATATTGTAACATTACAAGCTGTGTGTTTGTTGTTTTATGTACTCGTTACTAACAAAACTTACTAGTACACCATGACGCCTACAAGACTTGGGATCCACCCAGAACAGGTTGGCAGCAATTCTCCAGGACAAAGGGAACTGCACAGTGCAACCGCAAAGTGTCAACCATAACAGCTCACAGGTGGTGTGAACAGCCCCGGCCGCCCCCCGCGTGATCAGCCCCAGCCGCTCCAAGACTCACCACCACGTGATCAGCCGCTCCCCCCCCGACGTGGACGGCCGCCCCAAGGCGCCCCCCGCGTGAACAGCCCCAGCAGCTCCAAGACGCCCCCTGCGTGATGAGCCACCCCAAGGCGACCCCCGTGTGAATGGCTATTCCAAGGCGCCCCCACCCCCGTGTGAACAGGCGCCCCCCCAGTGTAAACAGCCGCCCCAAGGCGCCCCCCCCCAGTGTGAACAGCCGCCCCAAGGCACCCCCCCAGTGTGAACAGCCGCCCCAAGGCGCCCCCCCCAGTGTGAACAGCCGCCCCAAGGCGCCCCCCCCCCCCCGTGAACAGCCGCCCCTCTCATGTGAACAGCCGATCCAAGGCACACACCCCGTGTGAACAGCCTCCCCCCTCATGTGAACAGGCCCCCAGGCGCCCCCACGCGTGAACAGCCGCCCCCACGCGTGAACAGCCGCCCCCACGCGTGAACAGCCGCCCCCACGCGTGAACAGCCGCCCCCACGCGTGAACAGCCGCCCCCACGCGTGAACAGCCGCCCCCACGCGTGAACAGCCGCCCCCACGCGTGAACAGCCGCCCCCACGCGTGAACAGCCGCCCCCACGCGTGAACAGCCGCCCCCACGCGTGAACAGCCGCCCCCAAGGCGCCCCCACGCGTGAACAGCTGCCCCCAAGGCGCCCCCACGCGTGAACAGCTGCCCCCAAGGCGCCCTCATGTGAACAGTTTAGGCTACAGAAATGGGTACTTGCCCTGTCGTATATAACTGGTGGCAGTCTACAACATACACGGGACAGCCGAGATTTCCCTACTTCTCATTATAATCCGGTATATCAGTCTCCCCATATTATAATGTGGTAGTGACAGCAGAAACATATTTATGCTCAACAGCATCTGCCTATATGTCACATCATGTACAAACATGTCACAGCACACCAGCATGTACACACGCAGCCGGGATGTGTCATATAAAGGCGGCACAAGGCTGAGGTTCTCTCCACAACATCGCTGGCGATGCGCAGCAGTCATCTTCTTGTTCCCACTTCTGACTGCGGCTGACAACCTTCACAAGTCTGGCATTTCTTTATTCAGAAGAATGTGCTTCAGGGCCTCCACCAGTCGCACATTACACCAAAGCTCTGACTTCACAGCAAATTAACCCGTATGTCTGGGAATGAAATTATAAGCAATTACCCAATCCATTGTTCTATATGTGTAGGAGAGATTTTTGAGAGAGGGCACCAATAATCCCCTCCGAAACCCTACATGTGCCTGTGCAGGGAGCAGCAGAGAGCCTTGAGTAGAGCCCTGGGGTGCACATGTAGGTAGAGATGGCAATTCTGTGCCTTGCAGTACATGCAGCCACATCTATATACAGCATGATGTGGAGCAGATTGATATACATGGGCGGCACGGTGGCTCAGTGGTTAGCGCTGCAGCCTTGCAGCGCTGGGGTCCTGGGTTCAAATCCCACCAAGGACAACATCTGCAAGGAGTTTGTATGTTCTCCCCGTGTTTGCGTGGGTTTCCTCCGGGTACTCCGGTTTCCTCCCACATTCCAAAGACATACTGATAGGGAATTTAGATTGTGAGCCCCATTGGGGACAGTGATGATAATGTGTGAAAACTGTAAAGCGCTGCGGAATTTGTTAGCGCTATATAAAAATAAAGATTATTATTATTATTATTATTATTATTATTATATACAGGTTTGTGGAAAGAGGTTCACTCTGACCTATTAGAAATACTAAATATTCTCCCCTTACATGTCTATCAGTCTGCTCCAGGTTACCCACAAATATGACAGACTAACGTGACAGATTCCAGCCATCACCCCTAGATCAGCAGAACTGGTCCAATATGGTCTCACCCTACGCCCCATCCTCACCACGGGCGACACATAACACCCGGAAACTTCATTTTAGTGCAATTTATGGGTTAATTTCCTTACTTTCCGAGTGAATTACATTACTGTCCCCAATGAAACGTCACAGACAACCCTTGTAATGTGTTTTCCATCCTGCAACATACTGCAAAATTCACCATCACCTGACACACAGGGACAACTACCAGGGCAAACACATGTCCCATGCAATAACGACTGCTACCTTAGAGGGGAAAACTACAGCAATGTGACAAGAGCGCCCCACTGACAAGGGGCCAAGCCTTACAGTAACATGTGGCCAGATGGTCTCCAGGACGCTGCACAAGATAATGCTCGAACTCTCCATCCAGGACATGTATATTATATGGCCACGACAGAGAGATTGTGAGATTTTCCAGCTCCAAAGTTCAGGTCCCCATTGATTTCTATGAGGTTTCTATCCATAACTGCCAGGGACAAGCTGGGCTCTGCTACATCCATAACTGCCAGGGACAAGCTGGGCTCTGCTACATCCATAACTGCCAGGGACAAGCTGGGCTCTGCTACATCCATAACTGCCAGGGACAAGCTGGGCTCTGCTACATCCATAACTGCCAGGGACAAGCTGGGCTCTGCTACATCCATAACTGCCAGGGACAAGCTGGGCTCTGCTACATCCATAACTGCCAGGGACAAGCTGGGCTCTGCTACATCCATAACTGCCAGGGACAAGCTGGGCTCTGCTACATCCATAACTGCCAGGGACAAGCTGGGCTCTGCTACATCCATAACTGCCAGGGACAAGCTGGGCTCTGCTACATCCATAACTGCCAGGGACAAGCTGGGCTCTGCTACATCCATAACTGCCAGGGACAAGCTGGGCTCTGCTACATCCATAACTGCTAGGGACAAGCTGGGCTCTGCTACATCCATACACCCAGGGACAAGCTGGGCTCTGCTACATCCATACACCCAGGGACAAGCTGGGCTCTGCTACATCCATACACCCAGGGACAAGCTGGGCTCTGCTACATCCATACACCCAGGGACAAGCTGGGCTCTGCTACATCCATACACCCAGGGACAAGCTGGGCTCCGCTACATCCATACACCCAGGGACAAGCTGGGCTCCGCTACATCCATACACCCAGGGACAAGCTGGGCTCTGCTACATCCATACACCCAGGGACAAGCTGGGCTCTGCTACATCCATACACCCAGGGACAAGCTGGGCTCTGCTACATCCATAACTGCTAGGGACAAGCTGGGCTCTGCTACATCCATAACTGCTAGGGACAAGCTGGGCTCTGCTACATCCATAACTGCTAGGGACAAGCTGGGCTCTGCTACATCCATAACTGCTAGGGACAAGCTGGGCTCTGCTACATCCATAACTGCTAGGGACAAGCTGGGCTCTGCTACATCCATAACTGCTAGGGACAAGCTGGGCTCTGCTACATCCATAACTGCTAGGGACAAGCTGGGCTCTGCTACATCCATAACTGCTAGGGACAAGCTGGGCTCTGCTACATCCATAACTGCTAGGGACAAGCTGGGCTCTGCTACATCCATAACTGCTAGGGACAAGCTGGGCTCTGCTACATCCATACACCCAGGGACAGGCTCGGCTCTGCTACATCCATAACTGCTAGTGACAATCTCGGCTCTGCTACATCCATACGGCCAGCACCGCTCCCTCCAGAGCTGCAGGTCTGCTGTGCACATATGCCCCCGCCCGCTGCCTCTCCCCGGCGCCCGCTGCTCGGGTATTACCTGCGGCGAGTCCGGACCTCCGCCTGCTCCGGGGAGACAGCAGCACAAGATCCAGGAAAGCAAATCCTCAGAGCGCAGGAAGTTGATGGAGAGATCCCCTCCCCCCGCCGGTAGTATCTCCGCAGGTTCTCCGCCCCGGTGACCCTTCTCTTCCCGCCCCAGTTTCTGTCAGCGTCCGAGGACCGGTTCTTCTCGTCCCCCGGCCTCCGCCAACCCAGAGCAGCGGCGGCAGCAGCTCACAGCGCGGCAACAATAACAGCGGCCCCCGCCTCCACCTCCCCGGAGACCCCGCCCCCATCCCAGGCACGCCCCGGGGCGTCAGCTCCGCCCACCGCTCAGTCATGACAGACTGGGACAGGGACGCCAGTGTGCAGTAACCACAGAGCGCTGAGGGAGAGAGGGAGGGTACAGCCTGTACTCAGCCACTGACCGGCGGGGCTCCGGGCACACCTGAGGGTACAGCCTGTACTCAGCCACTGACAGGCGGGACTCTGGGCACACCTGAGGGTACAGCCTGTACTCAGCCACTGACAGGCGGGGATCCGGGCACACCTCAGGGTACAGCCTGTACACAGCCACTGACCGGCGGGGCTCTGGGCACACCTGAGGGTACAGCCTGTACTCAGCCACTGACAGGCGGGACTCTGGGCACACCTGAGGGTACAGCCTGTACTCAGCCACTGACCGGCGGGGCTCCGGGCACACCTGAGGATACAGCCTGTGCACAGCCACTGACAGGCGGGACTCCGGGCACACCTGAGGGTACAGCCTGTACGCAGCCACTGACAGGCGGGATTCCGGGCACACCTGAGGGTACAGCCTGTACTCAGCCACTGACAGGCGGGACTCCGGGCACACCTGAGGGTACAGCCTGTGCACAGCCACTGACAGGCGGGACTCTGGGCACACCTGAGGGTACAGCCTGTACGCAGCCACTGACAGGCGGGACTCCGGGCACACCTGAGGGTACAGCCTGTACTCAGCCACTGACCGGCGGGACTCCGGGCACATCTGAGGATACAGCCTGTGCACAGCCACTGACAGGCGGGACTCCGGGCACATCTGAGGGTACAGCCTGTGCACAGCCACTGACAGGCGGGACTCCGGGCACACCTGAGGGTACAGCCTGTGCACAGCCACTGACAGGCGGGACTCCGGGCACACCTGAGGGTACAGCCTGTACGCAGCCACTGACAGGCGGGACTCTGGGCACACCTGAGGGTACAGCCTGTACTCAGCCACTGACCGGCGGGACTCCGGGCACATCTGAGGATACAGCCTGTGCACAGCCACTGACAGGCGGGACTCTGGGCACACCTGAGGGTACAGCCTGTACGCAGCCACTGACAGGCGGGACTCCGGGCACACCTGAGGGTACAGCCTGTACTCAGCCACTGACCGGCGGGACTCCGGGCACATCTGAGGATACAGCCTGTGCACAGCCACTGACAGGCGGGACTCCGGGCACATCTGAGGGTACAGCCTGTGCACAGCCACTGACAGGCGGGACTCCGGGCACACCTGAGGGTACAGCCTGTGCACAGCCACTGACAGGCGGGACTCTGGGCACACCTGAGGGTACAGCCTGTACGCAGCCACTGACAGGCGGGACTCTGGGCACACCTGAGGGTACAGCCTGTACTCAGCCACTGACCGGCGGGACTCCGGGCACATCTGAGGATACAGCCTGTGCACAGCCACTGACCGGCGGGGCTCTGGGCACACCTGAGGGTACAGCCTGTACTCAGCCACTGACAGGCGGGACTCTGGGCACACCTGAGGGTACAGCCTGTACTCAGCCACTGACCGGCGGGACTCTGGGCACACCTGAGGATACAGCCTGTGCACGGCCACTGACCGGCGAGGCTCTGGGCACACCTGAGGGTACAGCCTGTACACAGCCACTGACCGGCGGGGCTCTGGGCACACCTGAGGGTACAGCCTGTGCACAGCCACTGAGAGGCGGGACTCTGGGCACACCTGAGGGTACAGCCTGTACACAGCCACTGACAGATGGGACTCTGGGCACACCTGAGGGTACAGCCTGTACTCAGCCACTGACAGATGGGACTCTGGGCACACCTGAGGGTACAGCCTGTACACAGCCACTGACCGGCGGGACTCCGGGCACACCTGAGGGTACAGCCTGTACACAGCCACTGACATGCGGGACTCTGGGCACACCTGAGGGTACAGCCTGTGCACAGCCACTGACAGACGGGACTCCGGGCACACCTGAGGGTACAGCCTGTGCACAGCCACTGACAGGCGGGACTCTGGGCACACCTGAGGGTACAGCCTGTGCACAGCCACTGACCGGCGGGGCTCCGGGCACACCTGAGGGTACAGCCTGTGCACAGCCACTGACCGGCGGGGCTCCGGGCACACCTGAGGGTACAGCCTGTACACAGCCACTGACAGGCGGGACTCTGGGCACACCTGAGGGTACAGCCTGTACTCAGCCACTGACAGATGGGACTCTGGGCACACCTGAGGGTACAGCCTGTACACAGCCACTGACCGGCGGGACTCCGGGCACACCTGAGGGTACAGCCTGTACACAGCCACTGACATGCGGGACTCTGGGCACACCTGAGGGTACAGCCTGTGCACAGCCACTGACAGACGGGACTCCGGGCACACCTGAGGGTACAGCCTGTGCACAGCCACTGACAGGCGGGACTCTGGGCACACCTGAGGGTACAGCCTGTGCACAGCCACTGACCGGCGGGGCTCCGGGCACACCTGAGGGTACAGCCTGTGCACAGCCACTGACCGGCGGGGCTCCGGGCACACCTGAGGGTACAGCCTGTACACAGCCACTGACAGGCGTGACTCTGGGCACACCTGAGGGTACAGCCTGTGCACAGCCACTGACAGGCGGGACTCTGGGCACACCTGAGGGTACAGCCTGTACGCAGCCACTGACAGGCGGGACTCCGGGCACACCTGAGGGTACAGCCTGTACTCAGCCACTGACCGGCGGGACTCCGGGCACATCTGAGGATACAGCCTGTGCACAGCCACTGACAGGCGGGACTCCGGGCACATCTGAGGGTACAGCCTGTGCACAGCCACTGACAGGCGGGACTCTGGGCACACCTGAGGGTACAGCCTGTACGCAGCCACTGACCGGCGGGACTCCCGGCACATCTGAGGATACAGCCTGTGCACAGCCACTGACCGGCGGGGCTCTGGGCACACCTGAGGGTGCAGCCTGTACTCAGCCACTGACAGGCGGGACTCTGGGCACACCTGAGGGTACAGCCTGTACTCAGCCACTGACCGGCGGGACTCTGGGCACACCTGAGTATACAGCCTGTACTCAGCCACTGACCGGCGGGACTCTGGGCACACCTGAGGATACAGCCTGTGCACGGCCACTGACCGGCGGGGCTCTGGGCACACCTGAGGGTACAGCCTGTACACAGCCACTGACCGGCGGGGCTCTGGGCACAGCTGAGGGTACAGCCTGTGCACAGCCACTGAGTGGCGGGGCTCTGGGCACACCTGAGGGTACAGCCTGTGCACAGCCAATGAGTGGCGGGGCTCTGGGCACACCTGAGGGTACAGCCTGTACACAGCCACTGACTGGCAGGACTCTGGACACACCTGAGGATACAACCTGTGCACAGCCACTGAGCGGCGGGGCTCTGGGCACACCTGAGGGTACAGCCTGCGCACGGCCACTGACTAGCGGGACTCTGGGCACACCTGAGGGTACAGCCTGTGCACAGCCACTGACTGGCGGGGCTCTGGGCACACCTGATGGTACAGCCTGTACACAGCCACTGACAGGCGGGACTCTGAGCACACCTGAGGGTACAGCCTGTACACAACCACTAACAGACGGGACTCTGGGCACACCTGAGGGTACAGCCTGTGCACAGCCACTGACCAGTGGGGCTCTGGGCACACCTGAGGGTACAGACTGTACACAGCCAGTGGGGCTTTGGGCACACCTGAGGCTACAGCCTGTACAGAGCCACTGACAGGCTCTGGGCACATCTGAGGATACAGCCTGTGCACAGCCACTGACTGGCGGGGCTCTGGGCACACCTGAGGGTACAGCCTGTGCACAGCCACTGAGCGGCGGGGCTCTGGGCACACCTGATGGTACAGCCTGTGCACAGCCACTGACTGGCGGGGCTCTGGGCAAACCTGATGGCACAGCCTGTACACAGCCACTGACAGGCGGGACTCTGGGCACACCTGAGGATACAGCCTGTGCACAGCCACTGACAGGCGGGACTCTGGGCACACCTGAGGATACAGCCTGTGCACAGCCACTGACCGGCGGGGCTCTGGGCACACCTGAGGGTACAGCCTGTGCACAGCCACTGAGTTGCGGGGCTCTGGGCACACCTGATGGTACAGCCTGTACACAGCCACTGACAGGCGGGACTCTGGGCACACCTGAGGGTACAGCCTGTACACAGCCACTAACAGACGGGACTCTGGGCACACCTGAGGGTACAACTTGTGCACAGCCACTGACCAGTGGGGCTCTGGGCACACCTGAGGGTACAGACTGTACACAGCCAGTGGGGCTTTGGGCACACCTGAGGCTACAGCCTGTACAGAGCCACTGACAGGCGGGGCTCTGGGCACACCTGAGGGTACAGCCTGTGCACAGCCACTGACAGAAGGGACTCTGGGCACACCTAAGGGTACAATCTGTGCACAGCCACTGACCAGTGGGGCTCTGGGCACACCTGAGGGTGCAGACTGTACACAGCCAGTGGGGCTTTGGGCACACCTGAGGCTACAGCCTGTGCACAGCCAGTGACCAGTGGGGCTCTGGGCACACCTGAAGGTGCAGCCAGTGCACAGCCACTGACCGGCGGGACTGTGGGCAAACCTGAGAGAACAGCCTGTGCACAGCCACTGACCGGCAGGGCTCTGGGCACACCTGATGGTACAGCCAGTGCACAGCCACTGACCGGCGGGACTCTGGGCACACCTGAGGGTACAGCCTGTACACAGCCACTGACAGGTGGGACTCTGGGCACACCTGATGGTACAGCCAGTGCACAGCCACTGACCGGCGGGACTCTGGGCACACCTGAGGGTACAGCCTGTACACAGCCACTGACAGGCGGGACTCTGGCCACACCTGAGGGTGCAACCTGTGCACAACCACTGACCAGTGGGGCTCTGGGCACACCTGAGGGTACAGCCTGTAAACAGCCAGTGGGGCTTTGGGCACACCTGAGGGTACAGTCGGTGCACAGCCACTGACCAGTGTGGCTCTGGCCACACCTGAGGGTACAGCCTGTGCACAGCCACTGACCGGCAGGGCTCTGGGCACACCTGAGGGTACAGCCAGTGCACAGCCACTGACCGGCGGGACTCTGGGCACACCTGAGAGTACAGCCTGTGCACAGCCACTGACCGGCCGGATTACTCTATGGATAATTAACACGATTAGGCACACCACATTAGATGTAATTCACCTGCATTACATCTAATGTGGTGTACTTAATTATTTGTACTAAATGTCCAACTGGGGGTCTGTATGTGGGGGAGACAGGGCAAAAGCTTAGAACAAGGATGAATGCTCATCGTCACACAATAAGAGAAAAAAGAATGGATCTACCTGTGGCAAAACATTTCTGTATCCCTGGTCACAGCAACGTGGATAGGAAATTACTGGTATTGAAAGGTAACTTCAATTCTCAGAGAGAGAGACGAGTTTGGGAGTACAAATTTATGACGAACTTTGACACTCTCAGTGCTGGAATGAATGTGTGGCATGGATTTATGTGTTTTTACATCAATTAAGGAATTTCCTTTTAAAACCTTGTGGGGGCATCACAACACAGAACTAGACCCCAATCAGAGGACCATAAAACATCTGGACTCCTTATCTATGAACTGGTCCAATGTTTATATTTATGTTTCTCCCTCTCCCATATTGATAGTTCTGCTTCACGTCACTTGTCTTATCTATTGCATTTTTTCTGTGCTGTGTTGTGCATATATATGTGGTTCTTCAGATTTTGTATTAGTCAAGCCTGATGAAGAGACCTGAGTAGTCTCGAAAGCTTGCAATGTGTTACCATCTTTTCAGTTAGCCATTAAAAGGTATCAACTACTGAGGACTCTCAATCCTGAATATTTTTCTATCTACTGGCTAACACGGTACAAAGATATACATCATTCCTGTATAACACATAAATGTTCCACAAAGCACCTAATACTCTATGGATGACAATATAGTCATATTTTTCACCCAAAAATAGAAATGTGGTCAACTGTTGCAGCTATACACTTATACACTTAGTAATGGACTGCAAATCCCTAATCCCTACCTAGAGACTGTATTCAGCCACTCTCCCTGCTCCAGCAACTCTCTGTCCCTCCCTAGGCTAAATGCAAATTGTATCTGATACAAACAGGAAAGCACAAAAAAAAGCCCTTACAAGGACTGTTGGTATTGTGGTTCAGCTTCAGCACCAGTATCAACGCTACAGCAGAGGCGTATCTAGGCTTCCTGGCACCCGGGGCAAGAATTTGGTTCGGCACCCCCCCACTCCAAATCCCCCACACATTAACCCCATCCCCACTCATTAACCCCCTTCCCCACTCCAAATCCCCCACACATTAAATAACCCCCATCCCCACTCCCAAATCCCCCACACACATTATGTACCCCCCACTCCAAATCCCCCACATATTAACCCCATCCCTACTCATTAACCCCCCAAACAATAACCCGCATCCCCACTCATTAAGCCCCCGTCCATACTCCCAAATCCCCCAACACATTATGTACCCCCCCACTCCAAATCCCCCACACATTAACCCCCATCCCCACTCATTAACCCCCCAAGACATTAATTCCATCCCCACTCATTAACCCTCCACAAAATAATTCCATCCCCACTCAATAACCCCCATCCCCACTCATAAACCCCCCACACATTAACCCCCATCCCCACTCATTAACCCCCACACAGTAACCCCCATCTCCACTCATTAACCCCCCCACTCATTAACCCAATCCCCACTCAACCCCCCACACATTAATCCCCATCCCCACATTAACCTCATCTCCACTCATTAACCCCCCACACATTAACCCCATCCCCACTCATTAACCCCCCCACTCATTAACCCCATCCCCACATTAACCTCATCTCCACTCATTAACCCCCCCACACATTAACCTCATCCCCACTCATTAACCCCCCCACACATTAACCCCATCCCCACTCGTTAACCCCCCACACACATTAACCCCATCCCCACTCAGTAACCCCATCCCCACTCATTAACCCCATCGCCACACATTAACACCCCCCATCTTCGGTGGTTTCTTCAGCTCCACATTGGAACACACTTACCACCAGCGCTGAGCGTTCACTCTGGGCGCCAGGGAGTGACGTCAGCAGCGTGATCACATGACATGTCACGCTGCTGACGTCGCTCTGGCCCGGCTGCAATTGTATACAGACTATACAGACGTCAGTACAATTGTTCCCTGGGAGCCGGCACGCGCACCTTCTCTGCGCCTGCTGTCAGCTTGACAGCTGACACAGAGAACCGCCGACTCTCAGGCCAGGGGGGCGGCAGAACGCAGCCGCCAGGGAGGACACTGCGGACCGCTGCATTCCGGCCCGGACTGTGCCCCCTGCCGGCTGCGCCCGGGGCAACTGCCCCGGTTGCCCCCCCCTAGATACGCCCCTGCGCTACAGTACCCTGATTTATTGAACTGTGCACACACAGGCCTGGACAAGCACTCTCTCCTTCCAATAAAAACTGACACAGAGCTGTGCAATGGCATCAGTGTGCTGAGCTTAGCAGCGCCTGAACTTTTCTACTCCCTGATGATGTCATACAGCTAGTCAATCCTAGCAATGCCGCTACCAAGATGGCTACAGCATTACAGTGAAGTACAGTAAATCCCCGAATGCTTATTGGCTGTGTAACAGGGTATGTTTCCATGGTTAGGATTTGCTGCAGAATGGAAGCTGCATACAGCCTCAGCGTCCAGATGTTATAGCATAGTGGAGGGGTTTTATGAAATCCCATCTCCACTATGCGTACAAACACGCAGGTGGCATACCCACGTAAACACACATGCCGTGCGTCTTTATAGACCACAGCATGTCTATTCATCTTGTGGTGACGCTCCGTCTCCGCAAGATAAATAGCAACGTTCTATGTATAGGATGAACACTTGCAGAATCACCGCGCGTACAAAAGGGGGCAGCGCTTTGGGTGGAACGGGTGTCCGCTGCTTCAAGAGCGGTCGAAATCATTACCATGGAATCATACCCTTACTAAACAAAAGAGTGTGAAATCGGGCACCAGCTAATGCTCACCGAGCCCCCAGATACTTGAGTGATATCCTAGTATCACCGAGCATGTTCGCTCATCCCTAGTATCCAATAGAGTTGAGCGACTTTTGGTTTTTTAGGGTCGCGTTTCGTTTCGTGAAACCCGACTTTTCCAAAAGTCGGGTCGAGCAAGATCGTCCGATTATAGGGAAAAGTCGGGGTCGTCCCGAAACACGAAACCCAATGTAAGTCAATGGGGAATAAAAGTCGGCAGTGAGAGGAGGACAGGAAACACACCTACATTGCCCATTTGAATGCCAAAAGCATCAATTCTTCTTACTTAAGCTTGTCAACCTTAATTAACTTCATAATACAAGTTACGCACTGAAAAATGGGGGTTATTTGGCTAAAGTTGTGGGGGGGGAGGGCTGGCTGCAGGTTTTCATGTGCCCTGGGCGAAAGAGCGCCCCTTTAACACATACCACAACTCATCATGCTCCGATACGGCAGATAAATAGCGGTATAGTACAATGAAAAATACCTCACTTTTTACATCTCATGACGAGGCCCATCTATTTCTCCATA
Organism: Dendrobates tinctorius; assembly: GCF_039654945.1. Classification (NCBI taxonomy): domain Eukaryota; kingdom Metazoa; phylum Chordata; class Amphibia; order Anura; family Dendrobatidae; genus Dendrobates; species Dendrobates tinctorius. Next base: position 5,190,998 of record NW_027361959.1, read on the forward strand.
CAGAATCATTGGTCCCATATAATGTTTGAAACAGTATATGATGAGCTCCACATAATGCTACAGTATATGTTGGTCCCCATGGATGAAGCTCCACTGTCTTATGGGCCCAAATAATGCTCCAAACATAATGGGCCCCATTTCTAATGCTCTAGTGTATAATGGGCCCTGTAAATGCTGCTCCAGTGTCTGATGTCCACCTTTGGAATGTTCCAGTGTATGGTGGGCCCCATCTATCATTCTCCAGAGTATAGTGCTTCCCAAAAATTGCTGTCCCAACATTGAAAACAATCAAATAAGTCTCCTCGCTAGGGAATCCCTGTACTTGTCTGGACAGGTGCTGTAGCTTGCTTAACAGCTCGCCAGCCGTTCTCACGCACAGTATGGATTGCACGTGATTGCACAAAGGTTAGAAAGGGTACCGTATCCCTGGATAACATGTATGGATAGCGTACACATTCAAAATATATGTCTCAGGAGGCAGGCTCAGACGGTGTCAGGCCCAGTATGGATTGCACGTGATTGCACAAAGGTTAGAAAGGGTACCGTATCCCTGGATAACATGTATGGATAGCGTACACATTCAAAATATATGTCTATACAGCATGAGGCAGGCTCAGACGGTGTTAGGCCCAGTATGGATTGCACGTGATTGCACAAAGGTTAGAAAGGGTACCGTATCCCCGGATAACATGTATGGATAGCGTACACATTCAAAATATATGTCTATACAGCATGAGGCAGGCTCAGACGGTGTTAGGCCCAGTATGGATTGCACGTGATTGCACAAAGGTTAGAAAGGGTACCGTATCCCCGGATAACATGTATGGATAGCGTACACATTCAAAATATATGTCTATACAGCATGAGGCAGGCTCAGACGGTGTTAGGCCCAGTATGGATTGCACGTGATTGCACAAAGGTTAGAAAGGGTACCGTATCCCCGGATAACATGTATGGATAGCGTACACATTCAAAATATATGTCTATACAGCATGAGGCAGGCTCAGACGGTGTTAGGCCCAGTATGGATTGCACGTGATTGCACAAAGGTTAGAAAGGGTACCGTATCCCTGGATAACATGTATGGATAGCGTACACATTCAAAATATTTGTCTATACAGCATGAGGCAGGCTCAGACGGTGTTAGGCCCAGTATGGATTGCACGTGATTGCACAAAGGTTAGAAAGGGTACCGTATCCCTGGATAACATGTATGGATAGCGTACACATTCAAAATATATGTCTATACAGCATGAGGCAGGCTCAGACGGTGTTAGGCCCAGTATGGATTGCACGTGATTGCACAAAGGTTAGAAAGGGTACCGTATCCCCGGATAACATGTATGGATAGCGTACACATTCAAAATATATGTCTATACAGCATGAGGCAGGCTCAGACGGTGTTAGGCCCAGTATGGATTGCACAAGTTTGCACAAAGGTTAGAAAGGGTACCGTATCCCTGGATAACATGTATGGATAGCGTACACATTCAAAATATATGTCTATACAGCATGAGGCAGGCTCAGACGGTGTTAGGCCCAGTATGGATTGCACGTGATTGCACAAAGGTTAGAAAGGGTACCGTATCCCCGGATAACATGTATGGATAGCGTACACATTCAAAATATATGTCTATACAGCATGAGGCAGGCTCAGACGGTGTTAGGCCCAGTATGGATTGCACGTGATTGCACAAAGGTTAGAAAGGGTACCGTATCCCTGGATAACATGTATGGATAGCGTACACATTCAAAATATATGTCTATACAGCATGAGGCAGGCTCAGACGGTGTTAGGCCCAGTATGGATTGCACGTGATTGCACAAAGGTTAGAAAGGGTACCGTATCCCTGGATAACATGTATGGATAGCGTACACATTCAAAATATATGTCTATACAGCATGAGGCAGGCTCAGACGGTGTTAGGCCCAGTATGGATTGCACGTGATTGCACAAAGGTTAGAAAGGGTACCGTATCCCCGGATAACATGTATGGATAGCGTACACATTCAAAATATATGTCTATACAGCATGAGGCAGGCTCAGACGGTGTTAGGCCCAGTATGGATTGCACGTGATTGCACAAAGGTTAGAAAGGGTACCGTATCCCCGGATAACATGTATGGATAGCGTACACATTCAAAATATATGTCTATACAGCATGAGGCAGGCTCAGACGGTGTTAGGCCCAGTATGGATTGCACGTGATTGCACAAAGGTTAGAAAGGGTACCGTATCCCTGGATAACATGTATGGATAGCGTACACATTCAAAATATATGTCTATACAGCATGAGGCAGGCTCAGACGGTGTTACGCCCAGTATGGATTGCACGTGATTGCACAAAGGTTAGAAAGGGTACCGTATCCCCGGATAACATGTATGGATAGCGTACACATTCAAAATATATGTCTATACAGCATGAGGCAGGCTCAGACGGTGTTAGGCCCAGTATGGATTGCACGTGATTGCACAAAGGTTAGAAAGGGTACCGTATCCCCGGATAACATGTATGGATAGCGTACACATTCAAAATATATGTCTATACAGCATGAGGCAGGCTCAGACGGTGTTAGGCCCAGTATGGATTGCACGTGATTGCACAAAGGTTAGAAAGGGTACCGTATCCCTCGATAACATGTATGGATAGCGTACACATTCAAAATATATGTCTATACAGCATGAGGCAGGCTCAGACGGTGTTAGGCCCAGTATGGATTGCACGTGATTGCACAAAGGTTAGAAAGGGTACCGTATCCCCGGATAACATGTATGGATAGCGTACACATTCAAAATATATGTCTATACAGCATGAGGCAGGCTCAGACGGTGTTAGGCCCAGTATGGATTGCACGTGATTGCACAAAGGTTAGAAAGGGTACCGTATCCCCGGATAACATGTATGGATAGCGTACACATTCAAAATATATGTCTCAGGAGGCAGGCTCAGACGGTGTCAGGCACAGTATGGATTTGACGGCCCAGATTACACAGCGGAGTAGCAGGGAGAGGTAAAGATTGCAAATGCTGGGGCCCTGCCCAAGCAAGGGGGGCCCACTCGTGGGCGTCGGTACTGGCACTGGGCCCCTCATAGTACAGCGGTGTGTCTGACGGCGGGTGTGCACCACCACCGTCAGAGACACTTGATTGCACTATGAGGGACCCTGTGCCAGTGCCCGCGCCCAAGAGTCGGCCTACCCACCTGTCCAGGGCAATGGCACTCGCACGGTGTCGTGCGGTAGGTGGTGACCCCGGCCATGGGGGGGGAGGCAGCACAGTTAGGGAGTTTTAGAAAGTGGCATATGTTGATGTTGGACATTCAGCTGATGCAAAAGGCGAAATAGGTGAAGTACCAGGAAAAGGTGGACCAAAGCAAGCCATTTTTCTGTCACCCTATGTGTCATCAGGGGAAGGTGGGACAAAATCCTTGGAAACCCATGCGTGGTTCATTTTAATGAAGGTTAGATCATCCACATTTTGGGTTGACAGACGGGTCCTTTTTTCTGTCAGGATTGATCCAGCTGCACTGAAGACTCTTTCCGATAGCACACTTGCAGCTGGGCAAGCGAGCTCCTGTAAGGCATATTGGGCCAATTCAGGCCAGGTGTCCAGTTTAGCGGCCCAATAGTCAAAGGAGAATGACCTGTGTGGGAGAACATCGATATGGGAGGAAAAGTAGTTTGTAACCATAGTTGACAACTGCTGTCTCCTGTCACTTTCCATCGATGCAGTATTACCAGTTGTGTGAGCGGTATTTGAAAAATCAGTCCACAACATTGTCATGAAACCCCTGTCTCCAACGCCACTTCTGCTGTGTGCACCACGAACACCTCTGCCAAGCTGCCCCCGGCCCGTACGGCTCGTGTGAGAACCATCACCGCTGCTGTGTGCTGGGAATGCCTCAAGCAACCGATTTACCAAAGTTGCTTGTTTATTAGCCAATATTAGGTCAAGGTTCTCCTGTGGCATGATGTTTTGTAATTTGCCTTTATAGCGTGGATCCAGGATGCTGGCCAACCAGTAGTCGTCATCGTTCATCATTTTGGCAATGCGGGGGTCCCTTTTTAGGATCCGCAAGGCATAATCTGACATGTGGGCCAATGTTCCCGGTGTCAATGATGCACTGCGAGTGCTGGGTGGAGGAGCACTTTCTGGCAAATCCACATCCCTCCAGTCACGCACAAACCCTGTACCAGACCTTGCCACGCCAACATTTTCACTTGCCCCACGAGATGCATCCTCCTCCCCTAAGTAATCATTCCCATCATCCTCCTCCTCCTCCTCTTCTTCCTCCACCTCATCCAGGAGAGGTCCCTGAGCAGACAATGGCTGAATGTCATCAAGGATTCCCTCCTCCTCTTCCTCCTCATCAACATTGGCTGCAGACGCCTGCTCCTTAAGGTGCGTCAAAGTTTGCATGAGCAGACGCATAAGTGGGATGCTCATGCTTAGGATGGCGTCGTCTGCGCTTACCAGCCGTGTGCATTCCTCAAAACACTGAAGGACTTTACAAAGGTCTTTCAGCTTCGACCACTGCACGCCTGTCAACTCCATGTCTGCTCTCAAAGTGCCTGGCCGTGTATCCTCCCACAAATGCATTATGGCCTGCCTCTGCTCGCACAGCCGCTCCACCATGTGCAGGGTGGAGTTCCACCTTGTTGCAATGTCAATAATGAGGCGGTGGTTGGGAAGGTGGAGCAATCGCTGCAGCTTCTGCATACGAACGGAGTGTACAGGCGACCGGCGGATGTGCGCGCACAGTCTTCGCACCTTCTGGAGCAGGGCTGTTAACTCCGGATAATTTTTGAGGAAGCACTGCACCACCAGGTTCAAGGTGTGAGCCAAGCAAGGTATGTGGCTGAGTTTTGAAAGGGCTATGGCTGCCACAAAATTACGGCCGTTATCACTAACTACCTTGCCTGCCTCAAGATGTACACTGCCCAGCCATGACTCAGTTTGTCGCTTCAAGTACTCGGCCAGCACCTCGGCGGTGTGTCTGACGCCCAAACACATCATCTGCAACACAGCCTGCTGACGCTTTCCACTAGCTGCTCGATAGGGGGACACATCGTGTGCAACAGTGGCAGCTGCAGATGGAGTGCTCGTACGACTGCGCTCTGTGGACGAGCTTTCGCTTCTGGAGGAGGAGGCGGGTCGAACGCCTACAGCCAACTGTTTCCTATACCGTGGGCTAGGCAGCACTGTCCCACCACCGCTGTCCCCTGTGGACCCTGCATCCACCACATTAACCCAGTGCGCAGTGATGGACACGTAACGGCCCTGGCCATGCCGACTGGACCATGCATCAGTTGTGAGGTGCACCTTTCCGCTCACTGACTGCTTGAGTGCATGGACAATGCGGTCTTTCACATGACGGTGGAGGGCTGGGATGGCTTTGCGAGAGAAGAAGTGGCGACTGGGTAGGTCATAGCGTGGTACTGCATAGGCCATGAGTTCGCGGAAAGCTGTGCTTTCCACCAACCGAAAGGGCATCATCTCAAACGAGATTAGTTTGGCAATGTGGGCGTTCAAACCCAGTGTACGCGGATGAGAGACTGAGTACTTTCTTGACCTACTCATAGTGTCTGGGAGGGTGAGCTGGACTTGAGGGCTGCATATGGTGGAAGTAGCGGTGGACAGGGCGGACTGAGAGAGGGTTGATGATGGTGATGGAGTTGGTGTTCTTTCTGATGGCCTAGAATCAGTATTTCGTTGATATAACAGTGGGATTCCCTGACTGCTGTGGTCTTGCAACGACATCTCAACATTTGCTGCTGTGCTAACCGGTGGGCTTACAGTGGGGGAAACAATGTAGCGTTGCTGACTACCTTCGTTGTGATCAGTTGCACATGTGGCACTTGAGGTTTGGTGTTGTGTCCACGCTTGCAAGTGCATGCTGGTTAAATGTCTAAGCATGCAACTGGTATTCAAATTTTTCAGATTTTTCCCTCGGCTAAAGGTCTTTGCGCACTTCTTACAGATAACCTTGGCCTGATCATGAGGATTTTGTTCAAAAAAGTGCCACACTGCACATTTTGCGGCCTAGCACGCTGTGATCTTTTGACCCTCTGGACAAGCTGTCCAGCAACTCTTTTGATGTTTGGAACCTGTCTTTGGAGTGCTCCGGGCCTGCCAGATAACAGCTGTTGCGATGTCGATGTCTGCTGTGGATGCTCCTCATCTGAGCTATTGGAAGCAGCACCCTCTTCCCCCAATGGATGCCAATCTGGGTGAACAACTGGGTCATCCATCACCTCCTCTTCTATGTCATGTGCACCTTTCTCTGTGTCACCGTGTATGGTGGTATAGTGTGCGGGAAGGGGCACCTGAGTCTCATCAGGGTCAAAATCTGGCTCTGTACACTGCGAGGACAATGTAGTGCTCTGAGTGAATGTACCAGCAGAATCATCCATCAGCGGCTGTGCATCAGTGCACTCCATGTCAGATTCATCTTGGCCTGGGTAATTCACCATTTCACTTGATAATCCAGGCATGGTATGTGAAAACAGCTCCATGGAGTAATCAGTAGTATGGCCTGCGTCATCCTTCAATCTTGGTTGGGGTGAAGGACACAAGGAAAGGTGTGGTTCATGAACATGAGCCTCCAATGACGACTCAGTGCTTTTACTTTTTACAACCGAAGAAGAGGAGGCGATAGAGCTGGAGGCTGAGTCAGCAATGTAAGACAAAACTTTTTCCTGATGCTCTGCCTTTAAAAGCGGTTTGCCAACTCCTAGAAAACTAAGCGTTCGAGGCCTTATGTAGCCAGACGATGACGCAGGGTCAGCACCTCCTGCATTCGGTCCTATTTTGCTCTTGCCACTACCATCAGATCCACCACCAACACCATCATTACCAGCTGCCAACCCCCGCCCAATTACACGGCCTCTTCCACCAGCCTTCCTCATTTTTGGTAGAAATGTAGACAAAATCCAACAAACTATATAGTAATGTAAAACAAGGTACAAGGTGTCTGTAGGACAGGGGAGATTTAGAATTTCTGCACACACTTGTGGACAGTGGACACTTTTGGATTGTGTGAGGCCCACTGATATCTGAGCGCTATGTGACACGCTCGATGGCACAGCTGCCTGTGACCAAAGTGACAAGAGGATAATAGAGATTTTGAATCTCTGCGCACACTTTTGGACACTGGACACTTGTGGATTGTGTGAGGCCCACTGATATCTGAGCGCTATGTGACACGCTCGATGGCACAGCTGCCTGTGACCAAAGTGACGAGAGGATAATGGAGATTTTGAATCTCTGCGCACACTTTTGGACACTGGACACTTGTGGATTGTGTGAGGCCCACTGATATCTGAGCGCTATGTGACAGGCTCGATGGCACAGCTGCCTGTGACCAAAGTGACGAGAGGATAATGGAGATTTTGAATCTCTGCGCACACTTTTGGACACTGGACACTTGTGGATTGTGTGAGGCCCACTGATATCTGAGCGCTATGTGACACGCTCGATGGCACAGCTGCCTGTGACCAAAGTGACGAGAGGATAATGGAGATTTTGAATCTCTGCGCACACTTTTGGACACTGGACACTTGTGGATTGTGTGAGGCCCACTGATATCTGAGCGCTATGTGACACGCTCGATGGCACAGCTGCCTGTGACCAAAGTGACGAGAGGATAATGGCGATTTTGAATCTCTGCGCACACTTTTGGACACTGGACACTTGTGGATTGTGTGAGGCCCACTGATATCTGAGCACTATGTGACAGGCTCGATGGCACAGCTGCCTGTGACCAAAGTGACGAGAGGATAATGGAGATTTTGAATCTCTGCACACACTTTTGGACACTGGACACTTGTGGATTGTGTGAAGCCCACTGATATCTGAGCGCTATGTGACACGCTCGATGGCACAGCTGTGACAAAAGTGACTAGAGGATAAGGGAGATTGGATTGCTTTTAAAAAAGCAGTTTGCGGAGCAGTGGGTAAACAGCAATGCCAGCGTGTCAGGAAGCCTTAAAAGGCAGCCCAACAACCAACACCACAGATACACCACAATATAGCCTCCCCTTGCACTGCACACACAGTGACTTGTGTGTTGTGCAGGCCAAATCGCTAGCAGCAGAAGCAGTTTTTTTGTCTTCTTCCCTGCCTAACGCTCTCCCTACAGAATCAGCAGCAACCTCTCCCTATACTAAGATCGGCAGAAGTAAGATGGCGGTCGGCGTGCACGCCCTTTTATACCCCCTGTGACGCCCACCAAAGCAAGCCAATCACTTGCATGCCCTTCTGAAAGATGGTGGTGACCCGTGCCTAGGTCATCACGTTGCCCACAGTGTCCGTGGATCCTGATTGGCTGAAAAAGAGCGCAAAACAAACTTTTGAAACGCGACTTTGGCGCGTAAGTCGCCGACCTCGTGGCCGACCTCATCCTAGGGTCGGGTTTCGTTTCATGAAACCCGACTTTGCCAAAAGTCGGCGACTTTTGAATTTTTTCGACCCGTTTCGCTCAACTCTAGTGATTACGTTCAATATATTCTGGTGAATGATTCATGTTATTTACATAACAAGTAATGATTTTCTGATGCATTAAGATCTATTTTCACTGTAAAGAAATACAAAGTGTCCTGGAAGTGATGATATGGCCCCCACACAGTCATGATCTCAACATTGAGGCTATATGCACACGTTGCGGATTTTATGCATTTTTGCCTCGTTTTTTCGCTGCGAAAACGCATACAATAAGCAACCCATTGAATTCAATGGCATTCCGCACATGCTGTGCTAAGGCAGCATATTTTCCTGCGGCGGAATCGCATCGCGGAAAAATACGCAGCATGCTTATTGTTTTTACGGAATCGCGGGGATTCCGCACACATAGGAATGCATTGTTCCGCTTACTTTCCGCATTTGGCTGTGTCCACCATGCGCAAAGTGCGGCTGGTACCCATGGTCTGGAGGAGAGGAGACTGTCCTCCAGGCCCTGGGTACCATATCCCTGTTAAAAAAAAAGAATTAAAATAAAAAATCGTGATATTCTCACCTTCCGGCTGCCCCCGCAGCGTTCCCGAGCCTCGCAATGCTCCTGGCAAATCCCGTTCCCAGCGATGCCTTGCGACAATGACCCCAGATGAAGTAGCATCTCGCGAGACCTCTACGTCATCACAGGTGAGAAAAACACGATTTTTTTTTCATTATTATTTTTAACATTAGATGTTTTTACTGCTGATGCTGCAAAGGCAGCATCAATAGTAAAAAGTTGGTCACACTCGTCAAACACTATGTTTGACGAGTGTGACCAACCTGTCAATCAGTTCTCCAATCGATGCTACAGATCGCTTGGAAAATGCTAGAATTCTGCAAGCTAATTACGCTTACAAAACGCTAGTTTTTCGCGGGTATTCCGCATGCAGATTTCCCGTGAATTTCCCACGGCAGGGAGTTGCGGAATTGCCGCGGACGTTTCCGTGGCAATTCCGCACATGTGCACATAGCCTGAGTGTGTGTAGGATTATACTGTATGAAGAAGCAGAAGGATTTGCACAAGCCTACAGCCACAGGTCTGTGCTAGTTCTCCACCTGGAACAACCTCCCTGCTGAGTTCCTTGAAAAACTGCATGCAATAAACCTAGAAGGATTGATGCTGTTTAGAAAGAATCGTCACACCAAATATGGTTTTGATTTAGATTTTACTTTTGTTCATTCACTTTGAATTTTGTTAATTGATCAAAATACATTTTAAACATTTCTATTTTTGAAAGCGTCTTAATTTGCAGCATTTTGTTCTAAACCTGCCAAAAACCTTTGCACAATATTAATATATATATATATATATATATATATATATATTTATATATATGCAGTATATATATTTGTTTCAGGCATTTTCTACCTTAGGTTTTCAGGATATGTTTATTCTCACACTATTTCCAAAACAATAATTTGGTATTTACTAAGACCTTATACTATTTGGCTCATTCTAGGTTGCAGTGGGTGTAGGGTGGGTAGTCTTAATATGATCCAGTACGCTGCAGATAGTCTGCGTGTTCCTGTGTTTATACTTGTTTATCATTTATTTTTGTAATATTTTGCAGTTGGTGCATCAATTGTTAGTCGTTTATATCTCTATGTGCTCTATTTTACTTGATATGTTATACTTCTATTCCCTACCACAGTACACAGTAAAATGAAAAGTATACATTTAACAGATGCCATTATAGCCTATAATATGGGTACCACTATAAGATATCCGTCACAGGCATCCCTTAAACATTATGCATCTCTGGGGAAGCTCGGTTGACGTATACAGACAGTGAGGGAATAAGGTGGACACAAGGCTTTCCTATATCTTAAGAGTTAATCTGTCATCAGGCTGTGAAAACTGAAACACTGAGGCAATACTAAGGGAGGGGTGCAACTGCCTGGATCCAATGAGATTATCGCCTTACAATGACCTCCTGATCTGGTATGTGAAAAATAATTAAAAAATCAGTTATAGATTTTGACATGTAGCCAACAGAAAAATGAAAAAAAAAAAACAAATGCTGTGTCCATGAAGTGTAATTCTATTTTAAGCAGGATTTTGTTTATACATTGGATAAATGCTCCCTGTTCGATGGGTGCGAGTCTCACAACTGGCACCCCCACGGGATAAATAGATCGACAGCTATGTGGTCCTGTTTCCTCTGTTCTTGCCTGGCTGCAGACTGCTTGGGTATTTACTAGGGACTACATTTACAGCTGCCAGAGGGAGAAGGATGGCAACTGTGAATTTACTGGTGACTATCTTTAAGGCTGTGTGCACACGCTGCGGAAAAGGTGCGGATTCATCCGCGCGGATTTTGTACAATCCGCAGGTGAAACCGCAGGTCAAAAGACCTGCGGTTTTACCTGCGGATTGCTCTGCGGTTTTGCCCTGCGGTTTTTCATCTCCTCAATGGAGGAGATGGCAAACCGCAGGAGAATCCGCAGAAAGAATTGACATGTCAATTCTTTCTGCGGATTGAAAACCGCGGAAAATTCCGCACCGTCTGCACTGCGGTTTTTGATTCCCATAGGGAATCATTGTACTGTACACCGCAGCAGAAACTGCTGCGGGTCCGCAGCGGCCAAAACCGCTGCGGAACCGCAGCAAAATCCGCAGCGTGTGCACACAGCCTAAGGCTACCAAAGGGGAGGAAGACAGGTTAGGGAAATTACTGGGGAATATATTTACAAGAAATAACAGTACCACCCAAGACCCACTTCAAATGCCTCTGAACCAACTAACCAGTAGCCTGCTTTGTACTGACGAGAGGCAAGAGCCAAAAGGGCTGTTTTCGTATAGGTGTCTTTTCATTTTGAAGTAGACTTTGGATTGATTGTTATTCTGTTGTCAACCTTATTAATGTGTTGATCAGTGCAAGAAAATGGTTTCATTACTTTTGCATGGTAAACGGCATAAAAAAATCACCAATATTGCTGTTTTGATCATCTCTTATAAAAAAGAGAAAAAGAGACATAAATAGCTATATATATGACCAGATATCACCTCCCTACTAACCAGAATCCCTCAATGTCTGTCCACTATTTCATCCTTCTTCTCCACTAGATATCTGAAACTCAACATGGACAAAACAGAATTCATCATCTTTCCCCCATCTCACGTGACCCCCCCTACGAACCTATCAATTACAGTAAATGACTGCCCACTCTCCCCAGTCCCACAAGCTCGCTGCCTCGGAGTAATCCTTGATGCTGATCTCTCCTTCAAACCACATATCCAAACCCTTTCCACTTCCTGCCGACTTCAACTCAAAAATATTTCACGCATCCGTTCATTCCTCACCCAAGAATCTGCAAAAACCCTAGTCCATGCCCTCATCATCTCTCGCCTTGACTACTGCAACCTCATGCTCTGCGGCCTCCCCTCAAACACTCTCGCACCCCTCCAATCTATTCTAAACTCTGCTGCCCGACTAATCCACCTGTCCCCCCGCTATTCCCCAGCTTCTCCCCTCTGTCAATCCCTTCACTGGCTCCCAATTGCCCAGAGACTCCATTACAAAACCCTAACCATGACATACAAAGCCATCCACAACTTGTCTCCTCCATACATCTGTGACCTCGTCTCCCGGTACTTTCCTGCACGCAACCTCCGATCCTCACAAGATCTCCTTCTCTACTCCCCTCTTATCTCCTCTTCCCACAATCGCATACAAGATTTCTCTCGCGCATCACCCCTACTCTTGAACTCTCTACCACAACATATCAGACTCTCACCTACCATCGAAACCTTCAAAAAGAGCCTGAAGACCCACCTCTTCCGACAAGCCTATAACCTGCAGTAACCACCGTTCGACCAAACCGCTGCACGACCAGCTCTACCCTCGCCTACTGTATTATCACCCATCCCTTGAAGATTGTGAGCCCTCGCGGGCAGCGTCCTCTCTCCTCCTGTACCAGTTATGACTTGTATTGTTAAGATTATTGTTCTTGTTTTTATGTATACCCCCCTCACATGTAAAGCGCCATGGAATAAATGGCGCTATAACAATAAATAATAATAATAATAATATATATACTAAAATAATAAGAATGGATTGCTCTTAAAAACATTTTTTTTTACTCATTTTGTTGTGTGCAAACCTGTCACCAGAAAAATTAATATTACTCATGTCTCCCCAAGATAAATAGACATGCTGCGGTCTGGAAAGACGCGCCACATGTCCATCTCCGCAGGTGAGCCGCGGGCGACGGTGCACGCATAGTGGGCATGGGATTTCTTGAAATCCCATCCACTATGCTGTAACATCTGGACGCTGTGGCTTGGACGCTGTGGATGTACGCAGATTTTTCTGACCGTGCGCACAGTTTTTTTTCACACCCATAGATTTGAATAGGTAAATCTCATCCGAAATACACAACAGACTAGTGCAAGTATTTCTCAGGTCACAGTATTTTCTAGTGAGTATAATAGTGTCAGTCTCACTAGAGGTCTTGAAGTGAAGATTCCTTAATGAAAATCTTGCAATATGCACCTTTAACCCGTTACCGCCAAAGCATGTTTTCACCTTACTGACCGGGCCATGTTTAACGCTGGAATACTTCAACATAGCTCAGTCATTATCAGTGGTACATTTAAGTCGATATCAGGCTCGAACTGGCCCATAGGGTAACAGGGAAATTCCCCGGTGGATCCCTGTGCAGATCTGGGCCCCCAACCCCACTGTATGGGCAGTACTTGGCATAGTTCCCTTGATTCACTCTGTACAGAAAAAAGCAGCATCTCATTCTTTAACCAAACTACCCAGTTTATTATCATATAGCGATATAGGTAAATTTGTGAACAAGGTTAGTGTAATATTTGTATGCAGGTGAAAAGTGGGCGCCCCCACAGTCAATATTACAGGAAAACCTCAAAAAGAGGAAAAAATCCTCCAAAAAATTCAGATACAAACCAGACAGGCCTAAATCCGCATGCGGATTATTTCTTCTGCACTGGTGTACCACATGGCCAATCCCTGATTGTAGGCTGGCTGTTTCATTTGGTATTTATGCACCTGTGCAGCTGCCATTTTACTTGGGTCGGCTGCACCTTGTATTAGTGCAGATGCATTTGGGCCTGTCTTGTTTGTATCTGAATTTTTTGGAGGATATTTTCCTCTTTTTGAGGTTTTCATGTTAGAGTAGGACTGGCAAGTGTAAGGAACTTTGACGCAGTTTGCCAGCTTCCATATTAAGGCCTTAATATCAACCAATACCTTACATATATTGATATGTTTTTGTGTACTTTTTATATTTCTTTCAGGGTGCAGTTGGGCCCAAACGGTTCTGCAGACTTGTGGCCTCTGTTCACATGGGATATAGTTGGCACTGGGCAGCCCCCCTATATGGTGTTACTAAGAGGCTGTGAACCAGAAGCCCTGCATTCCCTGTGTGAACACTGCCACATGCGGATTATTTCTTCTGCACTGGTGTACCACACGGCCAATCCCTGATTGTAGGCTGGCTGTTTCATTTGGTATTTATGCACTTGTGCAGCTGCCATTTTACTTGGGTCCGCTGCACCTTGTATTAGTGCAGATGCATTTAGGCCTGTCTGGTTTGTATCAGTCAATATTACAGGTGGACCCCTAGCACCCCAGTCCGACACTGGTCGATATGATTTGTGTTTATGAAAATTTGGGAAATGTAATGAAAATTTTGAGAAATTAGCAATTTTTAACCCCCGGATGTATTTTCGTTTTTGTGTCTTCATTTTTTTACTCCCCTTCTTCCCAGAGCCATAACTTTTTTATTTTGTGATGGCTTGTTTTTAGTGGGACAAGTTGTACTTTTGAATGGCACCATTGGTTTTACCATGTTGTGTAATAGAAAACGGGAAAAAAATCCAAGTGCGGTGAAATTGCAAAAAAAAGTGCAATCCCACACTTGTTTTTTTTGGCTTTTTTACTAGGTTGTCTAAATGCTAAAACTGACCTGCCATTATGATTCTCCAGGTCATTACGAGCTCATAAAAACCTAACATGTCTAGGTTCTTTTTTATCTAAGTGGTGAAAAAAATTCCAAACTTTGTTTAAAAAAAAAATTGCGCCATTTTCCGAGACCCGTAGCGTCTTCATTTTTCGTGATCTCTTGTTGGGTGAGAGCTTATTTTTTGTGAGCTGAGCTGACATTGTTAGTGATACCATTTTGGTGCAGATGCGTTCTGTTGATCGCCCATTGTTGCATTTTAATGCAATGTCGTGGTGATCAAAAAAACTTAATTCTGCCGTTTTGATTTTTTTCTCTCTACACCATTTAGCGATCAAGTTAATCCTATTTTTTATTGATAGACCGACGATTCTGAACACGGCGATACCTAATATGTGTATGTTTGATTTTTTTTTTTTATTATTATTTTGAGTGGGGCAAAAGGGGGGTGATTTGAACTTTCATATTTTTTTATATTTTTAAAAACATTTTTTTTTTACTTTTGGCATGCTTCAATAGTCTCTATGGGAGACTAGAAGCTGCCATAACCAGGTCAGCCCTGCTACATACAGACGATGATGAGTTCGCCTATACAGTTGTGGCCATAATTATTGACACCCCTGCAATTCTGTCAGATAATACTCAGTTTCTTCCTGAAAATGATTGCAAACACAAATTCTTCGGTATTATTATCTTCATTTAATTTGTCTTAAATGAAAAAAACACAAAAAGAATTGTCCTAAAGCCAAATTGGATATAATTCCACACCAAACATAAAAAAGAGGGTGGACAAAAGTATTGGCACTGTTCGAAAAATCATGTGATGCTTCTCTAATTTGTGTAATTAACAGCTCCTGAAATTTACCTGTGGCACCTAACAGGTGTTGGCAATAACTAAATCACACTTGCAGCCAGTTCACATGGATTAAAGTTGACTCAACCTCTGTCCTGTGTCCTTGTGTGTACCACATTGAGCATGGAGAAAAGAAAGAAGACCAAAGAACTGTCTCAGGACTTGAGGAAGCATGAGCAATCTCAAGGCTACAAGTCCATCTCCAAAGACCTGAATGTTCCTGTGTCTACCGTGCGCAGTGTCATCAAGAAGTTTAAAGCCCATGGCACTGTGGCTAACCTCCCTAGATGTGGACAGAAAAGAAAAATTGACAAGAGATTTCAACGCAAGATTGTGCGGATGTTGGATAAAGAACCTTGACTAACATCCAAACAAGTTCAAGCTGCCCTGCAGTCCGAGGGTACAACAGTGTCAACCAGTACTATCAGTCGGCATCTGTATGAAAAGACTGTATGGTAGGAGACCCAGGAAGACCCCACTTCTTACCCCGAGACATAAAAAAGCCTGGCTGGAGTTTGCCAAAACTTACCTGAAAAAGCCTAAAACGTTTTGGAAGAATGTTCTCTGGTCAGATGAGACAAAAGTAGAACTTTTTGGGCACAGGCATCAACATAGAGTTTACAGGAGAAAAAAAGAGGCATTCAAAGAAAAGAACACGGTCCCTACAGTCAAACATGGCGGAGATTCCCTGATGTTTTGGGGTTGCTTTGCTGTCTCTGGCACTGGACTGCTTGACCGTGTGCATGGCATTATGAAGTCTGAAGACTACCAACAAATTTTGCAGCATAATGTAGGGCCCAGTGTGAGAAAGCTGGGTCTCCCTCAGAGGTCATTGGTCTTCCAGCAGGACAATGACCCAAAACACACTTCAAAAAGCACTAGAAAATGGTTTGAGAGAAAGCACTGGAGACTTCTAAGGTGGCCAGCAAAGAGTCCAGACCTGAATCCCATAGAACACCTGTGGAGAGATCTAAAAATGGCAGTTTGGAGAAGGCACCCTTCAAATATCAGGGACCTGGAGCAGTTTGCCAAAGAAGAATGGTCTAAAATTCCAGCAGAGCATTGTAAGAAACTCATTAATGGTTACCGAAAGCGGTTGGTCACAGTTATTTTGGCTAAAGGTTGTGCAACCAAGTATTAGGCTGAGGGTGCCAATACTTTTGTGTGGCCCATTTTTGGAGTTTTGTGCGAGATAATTAATGTTTTGCTTTTTGCTTCATTCTCTTTTGTGTTTTTTCATTTAAGACAAATTAAATGAAGATAATACCAAAGAATTTGTGTTTGCCATCATTTTCAGGAAGAAACTGAGTATTATCTGACAGAATTGCAGGGGTGTCAATACTTTTGGCCACAACTGTATGTAGCAAAATTACTTGCTATTAGCACCGACCACTGGGTGGCGCTCACAGCAAGCCGGCACTGACAACCATAGAGGTCTCCAGGAGACCTCCAGTTGTCATGCCAACACACTCCCTCAAAACAGATTGGTATGCAGGTTAAAATTTTAACAGCAATTCATGTTTCCAACAAAATGTACAAAACCTATTTTGTTAATTACCTCTTCTCTTTAGAGGTGATTTTGATGGCCCTGCACGCATCCCATCCCTCAATGCATTCAAAGCTGAATTCAATAAATATATTCACCCTTCAGGTGTTTCACAGCAATGAAAGGAATGTGGAGGATTTTTTTTTCTTTCTTTGCTAACATGTTGCTTTATCCTCAAGTTTTTAATTTGCGTTGAGTATTTGGATGCAGAAATTTCTGCATCTCTTGACTCACTCATTATGAGTAGAAGTTAAGTGGTACTGTCCCATACCCCTTTTTTTTTTTTTTTTTACAAAGATAGGAGATAGATAGAATGTTAGAGTTGGAAGGGGCCTCCAGTATCAACCTGTCCAGCCCCCTGCTCAATGTAGCACAGGATTCACTAAACCATCTCAGACAGATGTCTGTCCATCCTCGTTTGAAGACTTCCATTGTAGGAGAAATCACCATCTCTTGTGGCAGCCTGTTTGTTCCACTCATTGATCACTCTCAAAAAGTTTTTTTAATATCTAATCTGTATCTTCTCCCTTTCAGTTTCATTCCATTGCTTCTCGTGTTTCCATGTGCAAATGAGAATAAGGATGATCCCTCTACAATGACTGGCATCCCTTCAAATATTTGTAGAGAGCTATTAAGTCTCCTATTAGTCTTCTTTTTTGAAAGCTAAACATTCCCAGATCCTTTAACCTTTCCTCATAGGACATACTTTGCAGTCCGCTCACCATCCTGATAGCTTTTCTCTGAACTTGCTCCAGTTTTTGAATGTCTTTTTTAAAATGTGGTGCCCAGAATTGGATACACTATTCCAGATGTGGCCTGACCAAGGAGGAGTAGAGGGGGATGATTACTTCACGTGAGCTAGACTCTATGCTTCTCCTAATACACCCTAGAATTGTATTTGCCTTTTTTGCTGCTGCATCACACTGTTGACTCATGTGCAGTCTGTGATTTAGTAGTGTACCCTAGGCTTTTTTCATATGTGCTGTTGCTTAGTTCTATTCCTTACATTTTGTAGATGTAATTTTTGGTTTTCTTGCCCAGATGTAGAATCTTGCATTTCTCCCTTTTAAATACCATTCTATTAGTTGTTGCCCATTGACCAAGCTAATCTATATCTATATTATCTATATTCTGAATCCTTTCTCTGTCTTCTCTAGTGTTTGCTATTTCTCCTAGCTTTGCATCGTCTGCAAATTTAATTAGTTTATCTTCAGTTCCCTTATCTAGATCTCTATATATAAAACTGTATGTATGTATGTATGTATTGTGGTGACCACTGTGTCCACTAGGGGGCGCTGTGTGGATGTCCGAGGAGAGAGGATGAATGGCAGAGTCATGAATGACCATTATGTATCTCAAGGTAGGTGGCCTTGAGATGGAGACTAATGTGTGTATTGATCAGCAGTGATATTGCTGAGGTGTTGTTTCAATGTGTCAGGGAGAAGTCTCCAGGTAACTGGGGAGATGGGCAGACCCAGTTACCTACAAACCCACCCAGGGGGTGTGTTTAAGGACGCTATTGCAAAGAGTGAATGGGTCAAGGACCTGTGATGAGGTCATAGCCATGTGACCCGGTGGGCGTGTCTACGGACCATATATGGTGGCCAGGGTAGGTCACATGTGGTGAATGCTGGGACCCAGTTGGTCCAGTGTTGAAGGTCCCGCTGAGATGGGGCTTCATGGCTAGCAGCCTGTGAAGTGGCTGTGAGTAATGGCGACGTGTGACTGTTAGTTCCCTGGAGGGAATGAATGTGTGCAGCATGGTGAAGCAGCATGAGGCAACCCTGACAGGGTGAGATAACTTGGGGCTAAGAAGCCTGCGCATTGAACAGTGCATAACTTATATGACTACAGGATAACAGAGGGAAACTCTGTAATGGACGTTATGCTGATTATATGCTGTTTTCTGTTGCTGTGATGGTTTATGATGCTGAATAAACCGAAGGGACTATGATTGTTTTATGGAAAACCCATGCCGGATCTGGGTTTTTTGTGGCTGCAAGCGAGTATCCCCTACCTGAATAACAGCGCTACCTCACAAATGGTGGAGATTGCTATGGACAATGTTGTAGCCTTGTTGCTAGGAGCACCAGAAGAGGACTGCAAAGTTTCGGTTGCTAAGGGCAACGGTTTCCAAAGACACATGTTGCAGTGCTGGCAACGCTGAGCCAGGAGGGATGACGGTTGTGAAAGCCGTGTGATATACTGACAGCAGGTCAGTGAAAGAGACTGGTGATTGCAAGGGTGCCTCTTCCGATAAGAGGTACCCGAGGACCTGTGTGGCCGACACAGGTAACGGACAGGTGTTCGTGTTGTACTGATCTGGGTCAGTGAGCAAGGTCCTGGAGGGTCAGTGTTGGGAGGTTCTGGGAGAAGAATCGGAACCCTGGAGCATGTGGTATGACCTTGGACCTGGTGAGGCGTGAGTGTTGGGCAGTCTCAGGCGGAGACGGATGTCCTGAAGAGCACCCGCTGAGCCCCTGGACCTGGTGAGGCCGGTGTGTTAGGAAACCCTGGGAGGAGGGTCAGCTCCCTGAATAGCACCCGGTGTGCCCTGTGTGTTGGACGGTCTCAGGCAGAGACGGAACGTCCTGAATAGCACACAGCCAGGACACGTGAGTTTTGTGTGGTGTGTGTCATAATCCCAGTGCAGGTTTTTGAGCTGCACACTGGGGGTTAATGTCTGGAGCTCTGTGCAGGTTTTGACCTGCACACTTGGGGTTAATGATTGTGACCTCTTTCTGGTTCTGGGAGAGCTTCATAAACCCCTGGGTAGCTTCAATCCCTGCCAGTTATACTTTTGCCTTTGGCCTAGTGTGCTGACCCCCGTGTGCCTGTTTGTTGCTATAGCTTGTTTATATGGTTCTGACCCGGCTCTGTTTCCCGTTGTGAGTTTGCCTGTTGATTTTGTACTGCGTTATTATCTGTGTATGACTCATTGCCTGTGACCTGACTACTCTCTGCTCGCCCCCTTTGGTACCTTGCAGCTATCTCTGTGTGTGACTCATTGGCTGTGGGCTAGAGGCATTATGCAACGGGAAACGCCCTTATTCTTCAGTGGAGATAAGACCCAGACTCTTCCTATGGCTATGGAGGTGAGCGCTGTCACCTGTGAGGGAAAGGAAAGAAGACGCCGCCGGGAAAAGCAGTTGTGCTTCTATTGTGGGAAATCTGGACATTGGAAGAAGGACTGCCCCTCCTGTCCGTCATCCTCCAAGATGGCAGGAAACGACTAGGTCTGGCTAGTAATCGAGGAGGCTACCCAGACCTTCAGGTACAATTTTCCTCATGTGCAAAAGTATAACTGGCAGGGATTGAAGCTACCCAGGGGTTTATGAAGCCAGAACCAGAAAGAGGCCACAACCATTAACCCCAAGTGTGCAGGTCAAAACCTGCACAGAGCTCCAGACATTAACCCCCGGTGTGCAGCTCAAAAACCTGCACTGGGATCATGACAGTGTGTGTTTTGTTTTTTTTTTTTTGTTTTTTTTTCTTTTCTCAACTCAGCCTGTGGTGGCTCAGTGGGAGTCAAGAAGGTGACAAGCGGCTTCCGGTAACTCGGCGGGGTTACGAAGACGACACCAGCAGCGGTGTGTGAACGGCAGCCAGTGGTGTCGGTGTTCGGTGACAGCAGGAGCTGTGGTGGTGCCAACAATGACTTGTGTGGTATCGTAAGAGACATAAACTGTGTGGTGTGAACTGTGGTCTGAGAAGACCGGTATAACGGACATGGGGAGATCCCGAAAGGGGGTGGAGTCCCAGAAGGGGGCCGTGACCCAAATCGGGGTGGTAGCCCAAAAGGGGGTGGAGTCCCAAATTGGGGTGGTAACCCAAAAAGAGATGGAGTCCCAGAGGGGGGCAGTGACCCAAATTGGGGTGGTGACCCAAATTGGGGTGGTAACCCAAAAAGGGGTGGAGTTCCAGGAGGGGCAGCGACCCAAAGTGGGGTGGTGGTCCAGAAAGGGGCCGAGTTTGAAGAAATGACAGCACTGGGTACCTCAGTGGATATGTTTGGGGAACCGCAGTGTGTGTGTATGTGGGTCGCCCTCACAACCAGGGCTGTGGGGTACTCGGTACCGGGCCGGTATCGGGAAGTGTCACAGCAGCGGTGACCCGGTCTGTGGCCCTGGGCACCCATTGTAAATGTTCGGTGTGAATGTGTAAGTCGTGACGCCACCTGTGGGGTTCGGCAATGTAGATGTTGAGCCGACGCTGCAGACAGTTCCTCTGGGACAGATGATGTGGTGCAGCAGTGATGATATAGCCCTCCACAGGCAGGGCTGTAGTCCCAGGGCAGAGTGGATGTAGCGACACTTAGATGGTGTAGTGTCGAGCGCAAGGGATGTAGCAGTGCTGGGCAGGTTGACGCAGGAATAAGTGGAGGACACCAGGGCATGTAGTTCCAAAGCTTTACTCACAGTCTGTGGTGGCTCAAGAGCCCGCATCCGTGCCGTGTCCTCCAGGTCAGGAGTCCAGCTAACTTCCAGGCAAGATGAAGCACACCTTTCCAACACTCCTCCAACTTGTGCCTTTTCTGAACATCTCCCTCTTAGCGCCTTTAAGTGAAGTACTCCTAGTACTGAGTTACACTGGAGTTCCTCCTGTCCGATGTTCCTATGAACTTTACTTGTACGGCAGACAGCTGTAGCCTGCTTCGGGGACTCTCTGCTTCTAAGTCCCGGCTCTCTATCTCGTTGCTGTTGTGCCCCCAAGTCTTGTGTGGGAATAAAGTGATGACAAACTTCTATTCCTCCGGTGTCTGTTGCGGGACCATAAGTATCCAAACAACCTCGGGGACCGGACCCCGGCCTTGCGCCTAGAACTTGAGTGGGGTTCTCCTCTAACCCTCAATCCTCTGTTCTCTTTCTCTCCTCACGTTCCGTACTAATCCTTTCCTTCTTATGGAGAGTCAGGTTTTCTTTCAGTGTTCCTTTCTTGTGCCAGCGGACCCAGATCACTGAGGTCGGCTGCAGCACTTTCCCTCCTTTATCCCTCTCAGGGGATCTCCTTACACAGGTCCAACCTCGTCAGACTCCTGTGACTAACTCTCCCTATCCTATCCTCTTCCCGCTCTTTTAGTGCAAACTAAACTCCACCCGCCTCCCAGCACTCTTTGTGTTCCAAGCAGGGAGCCACCAAAGGGTGCTTTGCAACACTACTGTGTTGTGTGGGATGCAGGTGTTGGAGCATGGGCTGGGGTCTCCACCTTACCTGAATGGTGGGGTACCACACCTCAGGAGGAGGTGCAGTACCTCTGTGGTGACTGAACCCTCAGGGGCACCACATACCCCCCCTGTTAAGCACAGCACGTCCGCGAGCTGCAAGAAAACAAAAGTTGACAAATACAGGAACATACAACATTTTTGGGATTCTTAATAAACAATACTTATCTAATCTTCTCAATATGAGAGGCAATCATTCTTGAACGTTTCAAACTGTTTTAACTACCTATCTATGTTTCAATACAGTACCTAATTCAAAAGTGCTTTTGGAAATAACTCACTACCACTTCAAGTATTCTGCATCAACACATCTCTTCCTCATATTTTCTACTTTCTATCATTAGCCTTAAGTGATAACCGCTGATGCCTGGTTCATCACCTACATCTTTCAAATCTTTATTCTCATTTCTCGTCTCTTTATTAAAACATTCCTATAAAAGTTACTGTGGTTAACTACATTCTTCATAAAAGCTGTTTTCTACTATTAATACTTTCATAACACACATTATCAAATACTTCACATCAAAAACTTCAATAATTCTTGTAAGTGCTGGACACCGCTCCCAGCCGGGATCTCTTGCAGTGTCCTTTGATTTGAGCCATGCTCCATGATGAGGTAGTCTTTATCTTCAGAAGACCTATGTAAAACCAAGAAAGGGCACCTAAAGAGGTGTAACTATTTACATACACAGTCCGGATCACTCAGTGTTCATGATCTCCACAGTTCAATTATGCTGCCAATGCAACTGGGCAATAAAAAACTGGAAAACAGAAAAAGAACCATGATAAACAAATAAGGCACAACGGTGCAAATACTCTCCTGGG
Source organism: Dendrobates tinctorius (assembly GCF_039654945.1). Lineage (NCBI taxonomy): Eukaryota > Metazoa > Chordata > Amphibia > Anura > Dendrobatidae > Dendrobates > Dendrobates tinctorius. Next base: position 5,213,869 of record NW_027361959.1, read on the forward strand.
TAACAAAGTTAATGGAATGTTTCTTTACTGGGGGTCCCCTCCTGGGGTACTGGAAACTGGTTTTCTTGGCTGCTGCTTCCACGGAAGAATTTCTTGACATCTTCTTCCTGCAGACGGATTCACATAAGACGGGGTGGTGACAGCTGGGTGGATTGCTGCCTGGGGTTCTTTGGCAGGGGTGATCACCACTGCAGGGGGTATATACGCCTTCTCTTTTTTATAAGTTGCCAGCAATTCTTCAGGTATGCGGAGGATGTTCAGAGCATACCATCCTCTTAACCCCTCATGCCGGGTGAAGGTCACATACTCCCCCGGCTGCAGATCTCTAGCAGGGTATCCCTTCCTCAGGTTTGACTCGACTTCCCTTCTGCTGAAAAACAAGTCACTGATCCTCTTGGGGTCTGCAATAAACCTGAATCCTCTCTCTTGATTTACATTGAGGACCTGTCCCCATCCAGCTGAGTCCCGGGGACCGTAGTGACCAGCATGGACCTTCTCCTTCTGGTCCAGATCAGGGCCTAGCACCGCCAGTCTCCGCTGCTCCCTCTCCCTCTGTTCCGCTGCCAGCTTGCGGAAGGTCTGTTGGTAGTAAGGTTCTTCCTCCTCCCGGGACCTGCTTTTACCCACTATGGATAAAGGTACCACCGCTTGGGGTTCAGGCGTTCCCCCCCCCCAGGGATCAGAGTCCTGGTCCCATGCAAGGTCCAGCACGACCTGTCCTGCCGCTGCCACGGGCGTACACCCCAAGGCCTTCCCAGGTTCCCAGGCACGGGGACATCAGACGTATCTGGGGCCTCCTGGCGCTGTTCCGGCTCCGGTGCAGGCCTGAGGCGGTGGGCAGCTGCAGAGATGTCCACTGGGGTGGTGTGTTGGGATGTCGGCGGTGGTGGAGCAGATGGCGGCTCCGGGTCAGCAGGAGTCTTCGGTGGGACCTGCGTGGCCGCGTCAGGTCCAGGCGGGAGCACTGTCTCAGCTCCCGGGCCCTCCGGTGGTTCCTCCAGACAGGCTGTGACCATCTGTACTGACAGCGTAGAGATGTAAATGGGCGCTGCCCGAGAAAAGTCTGGTGCGGTGGTGGGTACCGCCGGTGAAGACGCCAGTACGGCAGCGGCGGCAGCGGGTACCAAGGGGGAAGGTACCAGGATGAGAGGTGCCGATGGCGTAGGCCCCTCCGGGGCGTGCTGCCAGTCCAACCTCCACAACGCCTCCTGCCTCAGTCGCAGACGGGTAGTCAGCTCGCCTATTTCCTCCTCCAGCTGCTGACGGTTCATGCCGGAAGCCAGATCGGAGCCTTCAGTTGCTGCACCTGGGAGATTCAGCTTAACCTCCCCTCGCTCTTCAGGCCTCCTTTCTCCTTCCATGATGGCGTCTTCCCTCTCTCCTTCTTCTTCCTGTCTAGACTCTTTTCCCGCCACCGGCCCTCGCTCCTCCTTCTGAGGGCGGCGTCTTTTTCCTACTCCTCCATACCAAGCCAGTATACGAACCCCTCGGGGGGTGGGCCATGTTTCAGTTGCATAGAAGTTCAGGCAGGGGAGGCCCAGGACAGTTCGTGGTCTTTTCTTAACACCGCCCATATTGTCACGCCCTTCTTCTCCGCGCTGGTGGCCATTTTTAGAGTCCATTTTACAGTCTATTAATTTGGTTATTCTGCACATTTTCAGCAATGTTTAAGTCCAATAAATCTTAGGCACACAGAACCCGGTGGCACCGGGCTTTGTCATCCTGTTCGTGACGCCAAAAATGGGTCACCCTCACACCCAGGCCTGTGTGGTACTCTGTACCGGGCCGGTATCTCACAGGGAAGTGTCACAGCAGCGGTGACCCGGTCCGTGGCCTTGGGCTCCCATTGTAAATGTTCGGTGTGAATATGTAAGTCGTGACGCCACCTGTGGTGTTCGGCAATGCAGATGTTGAGCCGACGCTGCAGACCGTTCCTCTGGGACAGATGGTGTGGTGCAGCAGTTATGGTATAGCCCTCCACAGGCAGGGCTGTAGTCCCAGGGCAGAGTGGATGTAGCGACACTTAGATGGTGTAGTGTCGGGCGCAAGGGATGTAGCAGTGCTGGGCAGGTTGACGCAGGAATAAGTGGAGGACACCAGGGCATGTAGTTCCAAAGCTTTACTCACAGTCTGTGGTGGCTCAAGAGCCCGCATCCGTGCCGTGTCCTCCAGGTCAGGAGTCCAGCCAACCTCCAGGCAAGATGAAGCACACCTTTCCAACACTCCTCCAACTTGTGCCTTTTCTGAACGTCTCCCTCTTAGCGCCTTTAAGTGAAGTACTCCTAGTACTGAGTTACACTGGAGTTCCTCCTGTCCGATGTTCCTATGAACTTTACTTGTACGGCAGACAGCTGTAGCCTGCTTCGGGGACTCTCTGCTTCTAAGTCCCGGCTCTCTATCTCGTTGCTGTTGTGCCCCCAAGTCTTGTGTGGGAATAAAGTGATGACAAACTTCTATTCCTCCGGTGTCTGTTGCGGGACCATAAGTATCCAAACAACCTCGGGGACTGGACCCCGGCCTTGCGCCTAGAACTTGAGTGGGGTTCTCCTCTAACCCTCAATCCTCTGTTCTCTTTCTCTCCTCACGTTCCATACTAATCCTTTCCTTCTTATGGAGAGTCAGGCTTTCTTTCAGTGTTCCTTTCCTGTGCCAGTGGACCCAGATCACTGAGGTTGGCAGCAGCACTTTCCCTCCTTCATCCCTCTCAGGGGATCTCCTTACACAGGTCCAACCTCGTCAGACTCCTGTGACTAACTCTCCCTATCCTATCCTCTTCCCGCTCTTTTAGTGCAAACTAAACTCCACCCGTCTCCCAGCACGCTTCGTGTTCCAAGCAGGGAGCCACCAAAGGGTGCTTTGCTACACTACTGTGTTGTGTGGGATGCAGGTGTTGGAGCGTGGTCAGGGGTCTCCACCTTACCTGAATGGTGGGGTACCACACCTCAGGAGGAGGTGCAGTACCTCTGTGGCGACTGAACCCTCACGGGCGCCACATATGACTTGGTCAGAATGTGGGATATCCTTTCCGGATAGTAACGATGGGTTGCAGGTGTGTACTGTGATGTTGCGCCGGAAAAGTCTCTGGTCGGCTGGACTCAAAGAGTCAGGTGACTCTGACAGGAACTTCGCTCACTTTCTGGCTGACCAAGAAAATGGTCCAGGTTCGCTGTAAACATGGGGTCATGGTGAACTATGCGGGAGACAGAGTAATGTTTGACCCATCCCATAGCATTGAGTGCCAAGGGGGCGGTATACCACCAAACTTAGTGTATGCCTTGGAGAGGGGCCGGGATTTTGTTTTGTTTGATGACATACGGTCGGACGAGGGAGACGTTTCGACTGTGGGGCCAACAGACACTGAGACAGTGACGCCTCTCAAAGTGGACAGGTCAGAGGTAGAACTGACCGGAAGAAGAGGTACATCTGCCCAATGTACGGACCTGACATCTCATGACATGACGGATGGTGGGCTGGGAGATGAGACGACTGGACTAGACACATTGTCAGATGGTGATTGGAGGCTTCACTCGACTGATAGGGCTGACCCAGTGGTATCCGTTGAAGATATAATTAGAGAAGTGGTGGTGCGAGACGTGATGGCCAAAAAAGAACAAGACCATGAGATACAGTGGAAGAACATCTCGAATGAGAAAGGGTCCTGAGACAAATGGCCGAGAACAGGGTGGAGGGGCTTGAGAAAGAAGTCTTGGAACGTGGCAAAACGTGAAAAAGACCCTTAGGGAAGAGATGGAAGAACTCAGAGGAGTAGTAAAAGGTCTTCGGCAGGAGAGGAATTTGGACGAAGACTTACCGCGGGTGAGCGCGAGTGATAACAAGACAGAATTGCCAGTATCCATCTTGGCAAAGGGTCGTGAAGAGATAAAATCTTGTGAAGTTGGGAAGCAACGAACGAAAGAAGACAGTCACCCGGTCGGGTCAACTGTAATAAGGGAAGTGTCCGTGGAAAAGCCAGAGTCTTCTGTCCAGGAAGAAAGCAAAACCACGACCTTCAAATCTATGATTGAGGTACCCGAAGACATGCAAGAAGGTTTATGATGCTGAATAAACCGAAGGGACTATGATTGTTTTGTGGAAAACCCGTGCCGGATCTGTTTTTTTTGTGGCTGCAAGCGAGTATCCCCTACCTGAATAACAGCGCTACCTCACAGTATGTGTGTGTGTGTGTGTGTGTGTGTGTGTGTGTGTGTGTGTATCACCAACCAATCACGAAGCATCTTTCATTTCACCAGAGCTGTTCAAAAGAAGCTGAGCTGTGATTGGTTGCTATGAGCAACAGTTTTCCTTGCAACCAATTGCTAAACATCTCTCATTTCACCAGAGCTGGTTAAAAGAAGCTGAGCTGTGATTGGTTGCTATGAGCAAGTGTTCCCACTTGACAACACCTCAGCAGACACTGACATGATGGGAGAAATCTAGCATCTCCAGGAACATAAGCTCCCAGCCATTATCTGCCCCCCAGAAAGGAGCAGAGTACATGATAGAAATGAATCCCCACTCCTGTTCCCATATACACATCACACATCCTCCATCTTTTAAACGGATCATTGGTATGCAAGTTAGGGCAAATCCACAGCGTCTTAGTACTGACCCCAAGCCTTTCTTAAAGGGATCTCCGGTATGGAAGGCAGGGCAAATCCATGCAGTGCTTTGATTCTGACCCCATGCCTCTCTTAAAGGGATCCCCGGTATGGAAGTCAGGGCAATTGCCTTCAAATGCTCTGGTACTGACCCAGGCTCTCTTAAAGGGATCTCCTGTATGGAAGTTAGGGCAAATCCCTCAGCGCTCTGATTCTGACCCCAAGGTTCTATTAAAGGGATCATTGGTATACAAGACAGGGCAAATCCATCCAGCTCTCTGGTTCTGATCCCAGGCTTTCTTAAAGGGATCCCCAGTATGGAAGTTAGGGCAAATCCACTCAGGGCTCTGGTTCTGACCCAAAGCCCCTCTTAAAGGGATCCCCGGTATGGAATGAGGGCAAATCCATTCTGCAGTTTGGTACTGACCCCATGCCTCTCTTAAAGGGATCCCTGGTATGGAAGTCAGGGCAATTGCCTTCAAATGCTCTGGTACTGACCGGTGGCTCTGGATGATATGGGATATTATAGTGAATGTGGCTATGCGGAGTGGGCGGGGCTCTACACTCAGCTTTATCTATATATAGATAGTGTAGGGATCCGCTCTGGTAGGTAATGGCAGGGCTGCAGTAACGAGGCAACACACAGGCTTAAAGTCTAATTTCAGTGGTTTAATGTCACTTTGCAAACAGCAGGTTAACAGAAAATAAGGAAAAACATAAATAATACTCCAGCTTGGAGTACCACTGGTCCCAGACTCACCCCTTGCATGGGATGGGCTTAACTAAGTGGCTGCCAGGTCCTGCGGCATCTGCCAGGTGCCATTCCCAGGGTTGTTGAGAGTCTTGCTGCTATAGTCCTGCAGCACGGGGATCCTGCATACAAATTCAGGCTAAGTACAGCCAAGTTCCTGTAACTTCCAGACACACACTCACCATGTGCCAAACACCAACCTCCATTACGTAGCCCATAACCCCTCCCACCAGTGAGCTAGACATCACATGGACTGATCACGTGACCATGACATCATCGCAGGTCCTGTCTTTATGGAAAAACCTGACAAAAAATTAATCTGCTGGGAAAAATGTATCTCCCATACAGTAAAACACCCATTACTGTACCACAATAGATATAATCATTATAATTTGTTATAACTAACTGTAGTTAGTTACTATGCCCGGGCAGCGCCGGGCTCTCCAGCTAGTCTTTTATAAAAATGTGTGCAATTATATGTCTATATGTCTGTTTCTCTGTCTATATGTCTGTCCGTCTATCTATCTATCTATCTATCTACCTAGATTATATATATATATATATATATATATATAATATATATATAAAATCTATCTCCATCTATTGTCTATTTCTCTAGATATCTGATAGGAAAAATAGATTTCTCCAATGATTAAATCCGTTATTGGTACATCAATTCAACTAAATATACATATTAAAACCATTTAAAAATTAGAAAATAGGGAAATGTGTAGGATGCCAAAAACAGACCCAGGGCACAGTATTACAACATTGCTGTCAATGGAAACTAAAATTTTGACAACATACCATCCATATACTGTATACCCGAAACCTCTTAATTGAACCACCACATTGGTTGTAAATATAAGATGGAATGGCATACACACATAGAATATAAATAACATTTAAATAATGGATGTTATTGTGACGTATAGAGTATATAAATAAATATGTATATATAAAAACTAAAGAACGTAAACAGGGTGGGTGCTCCAACAATGCTCCAAGGTTTGACAGTATGGGAGTCTCACAAAGGGAGAACTAAGCCAGTGCAAATAAATGGTCGCCCAAGGTGCAAAATCAAATAACAAAAACACATAACTATAAGGGTACATGCCCACAGGTGAGTTTACACAGCGTCAAGTAGAAGCACAGCAGGAGAGTAGTTATCATATCACTGTGCCCTATGAACGTCCAGGGGGCATTTGACTCTCGTACTGACACTGAGGCCAAGTACCTTAGGTTATTACTATCTATCTCCATAGTGATCACCGCAATCTAAAAGCGCAAGCAAAAAACTCAGGCAAAAGTGTTACAAAAAAAAAAGAAGCAAATATGTTGCAAGTCATTTTTGTGCCTGCATTTTTGTAGTGTTTTTTACTGACTTCATTGAAGTCAATGGGTGAAAAAATGCTGCAAAATGCTGAAAGAATTGACATGCTGTGTGGATTTAAAACTGAAAGAATTGACATGCTGTGGATTTAAATCTGCACCAAATCTGCAATTCACATATAAGCAACGTGTGCATGACACTTCAGGATTCTCATTCACTGTGCTGGCATCAGGATTCCCTTCAGGTTTTTGCAGCAAAAGCAGGATAAATTGGACTCCATATGTGGTGGGAAATGATTGTGTGGGTAGATTTCAGGGCTTGCTAATTGACTTTTGGAGATCAAATTTAGATAGAATAAATAGGTGACGTCATGTCACATTTGCTGAGCCCGTCACCTGCCAAAAACAGTAGAAACCTCCCACTAGTTTCACCATTTTGGAGAATAAACTTTTAAAAGAATTTATATTGAAATGTGGTAGGAAAATATTTTTTTGCCACAAAATTGGAGCTTTACCCTTAGGCCGACGTCACACTAGAGGGGAATATGGACAAGAGAGAGGCGTTAAAAAAACACATTGCACACGGACCAATAATTCTCTATGGGGCAGCTCCCATCAGCCGTATTTTTCTTGCGTATATGTTACTGTCCGTGCCAATCGCAGCATGCTGCAATTGTCAGCGTACTACAGCCGTAGTACGCCAATGCAAGTCTATGGGTTTGCAAAAAATACGCATTACACACGGACCACAAGTGTGCCTTGCGAGAAATACGCACCCGGTGTCTTTTAGAAAAGCCGGCAACTCAGTGCGCTATACAGTAAAATCACACTGACAGGTTTAATAAAGAAACGAAAGAATAGATATAGACACATAGAATACATACATATATATAAATATATACATGTCATTGAGACACAAATATATATATATATATATATATATGTATTTTTATATTTCACAGAGTTCATAGCAGAATAGCCGCTAATTCAATTGCCGGCTTCTGTCAAATCATTGCCCAACCCGACATGAAATGACACATGGTTTACATACAGTACACCATTTCATTTCATGTTTTTTTTATATGTCCCTGACTAATAATTAGATGAGGGTTTGTGTGCAAAATTTGTGAGGTGTAGGTGTTAATTTAAGGGGTTAATTCGCTGTAAAAAAATGCATGGGCTCCCGCTGTAATTTGTCAACCAGAGAGGTAAAGCAGGTGAGTGAGGGCAGATTTTAATAGCCATGACAGGGACCATTGTTTTTGCCCCCCCGGCTACAAAAATCTGCCCCCAGACACCCCAGAAATGGCGCATCTATAAGATGTGCCAATTCTGGCACTTATCCTCTCTATTCCCATTGCCCTGTAGTGGTGGCGAATGGGTTAATATAACAAAGGGTTAATGTCACCATCAGCGAGATCGCTGTGTGTGATGGGGCCTTAAGTCTCAGTCAATTTGCCAATATTCTCTTATTTTTCAGAAGTGAGTAAACAAATAAATGCATCTGGGTGATAAACGCGTGCCGATCTACTATTTACCCATTCCCAACATATGATGTATAACATCTGTAGGTGAAGCTGCGGCTGTTAACCTGATAACTGCTGTTGTCAATCTCTGACAGCAGTATTGAAAAGCGCACTGCGAAGCGCGTCATTCTATGTGCCCATCAGCCGGGGTTTAGTGGGTTTAGTGCGTTACCATGACAGCCGGAGGTCTGCTGAAGACCTCCGTGCTTGTTTTGACTATTCTTATAGCTGGTGTTCATAAGAGACTGTGATTTTTGCTATACGTAGCAGTGCCAATGCACAGCTATGTATAATACAAGCAATGGAATAATTGCAGGTTCAAATCCCTTTACAAAGACAGTAAAAAGTAAAAAAAAAAGTTTCTAAAAGTATATATTATGCAAATTGTCTCTTCAGAGAGGAAGAGGACTAGAACTCTAGTGCCACCTATTGATGCTTAGCATGTCATTCTCCGCAAGGAGAAATGATACTTCTTGGATATCGGTCAGACGCTTCTCCCCCAGCCAAACCAGATCTCACACTTTGCACTGACGAGGGGCAGTACCCCGAAACACAGTGTCTGCAAATTGAGATTCTGGCTTGGCTTTTATCCTAAGTCATGTAACAAGGCTCGTTAAATGGTCGACATTGACTTTTAGGATTTCTACTTCCAATAGGTGGCACTAGAGTTCTAGTCCTCTTCCTCTCAAGAGACAATTTGCATAATTAGCATATTTCCCAGAGGAGCATTGCGGCTTTAAGTCTCCTCATCTCGACATGCTTAGCATGTCATTCTCCGCAAGGAGAAATGATACTTCTTGGATATCGGTCAGACGCTTCTCCCCCAGCCAAACCAGATCTCACACTTTGCACTGACGAGGGGCAGTACCCCGAAACACAGTGTCTGCACATTGAGATTCTGGCTTGGCTTTTATCCTAAGTCATGTAACAAGGCTCGTTAAAGGGTCGACATTGACTTTTAGGATTGCTACTTCCAATAGGTGGCACTAGAGTTCTAGTCCTCTTCCTCTCTGAAGAGACAATTTGCATAATTAGCATAAAAGTATGAAGAAGAGGAGAGCAATATAACAGTTAAAATCATTAAAAATAAAGCAACTTAAAATAAATAAAAATACACATATTTGGTATTGTTGAATTTGTAAAAGTCCAATCTACCGAAATATAACATATATTAATCTATTATGTAAATGGCATAATGAGAAAAGAAATGGAAATACCAGAATTAAATTTTTTTGATCGCTGTAACATTGCAATAAAATGCAATTAGAGGTGATCAAAACATTGTATCTACCCCAAATAGTATCAGTAAAAACGTCAGGTCAGCTCTGGATGCAAAAAGTAAGCTCTCACACAGCCCCATACGCCCAAAAAATTGAAAATGTTACCAGTCTTGGAAAATGACGACACAAGCAAAATTTGTACCTGCATAATCGTACTGACCTGGAGAATTATATTGCCCTGTCAGTATTAATGTATAGTGAACGTGGTAAATAAATAAAAAAAAAATATTGTGGAATTACACTTTTTTTTTTGCAATTTCAACGCACTTGAAATTTATTTTCCGCTTTCCAGTGCGTCACATTATGTAATTCAAAAGATAAACTTGTCCCGCAAAACACAGGCCCTCATACTGATTTATTGACGGAAAAATAAAAAAGTTATGGCTCTTAGAAGAAGGAGATGAGAAAACTGAAAATTGCCTGGTCATTAAGGGGTTAATGACACATGGATCCGTACAAACTTTCCTCATATCGTTCTGTCCCCATACAGCCTGAATATCGTCAGCAGCACCTCCACTGGTTACACTTAGTTACACAATGATTTTAGAGCCACATAAGCAATGCAGTCAGCAGAGGAATAAGCGACAGACTTACACAGAGCAGGGATTAGGAACACTTGCTGATTAACAGCCCATGTAAAGGGCCCTTTACTTTTCAGGTTGTTTTCTGTCAGTATTGACTTCAGTCTGACTGAATTACAAGATTGGCACCTTGAATGGTCTACATGCCATCTAAAGCGCTCTTCATGATTTAGTGTTTCTTTAGCATATTTAGTGATTGAGCAGTTAGCTAATTCCTATTTAATGGGAATCTGTCATTAGATCCTTCCGAACTACAGTCAGCTTGAATCAGAGTCTGACTTGTGATTGCTTTTAGGTATGTCTTTTTCTGAAACACTGCAGCAATTCAAAGAAGGCATAGTTTGTAAGTCCGGCCATGGACTATAGGGAGAAACCTGACAACTTCCCACGCATGAGTCTTCTCGCACTGCTCCATTTGATTGACAGGTTTCTCCCTATGTACGTAGATGTGAGAGACCTGTCAATCAACTGGAGCGGAAAAATAGTTCCGGATGACTTTTCAAAGTATTTTGTCTCTGAAATGCAGAACCACATACTTGGTTACCAAAGCTCAGCCAAAATCTGATTGATGCTGCCTGTTGTTCGGGCAGCGTGAATCTAATGACAATTTCCATTTAAAATGTTCTGGAAAAGATAACACCATTAGGTCTGAATTAGCTGGAATTAAGATGTTTTTAATAGTAGCGGATTATCTTTTATTTTTAATTGGTAAGCAAGATGACTGAAACTGGGAAATATGTAGTTTCAGAACATTTCTGAATACACCAAGTTCTTATTATTGTATTTCAAGTGTACAGACAATGGAGAGTGAAACACAAATCTATGTCTCAGTCTCCATTGTCTTATATTTGGAACCATTACAGGTAATTCAGGAAACGCCAAGGAAGCAGATTTTATCATTTTCTGCTCTATAATATATTCATTATTTTTCTTCTTTATAGATTCTTTCCATTATGATTATGTAGCAGCAAAGTGTCAGCAAATCATTCTAGCAACATAAAACAGAGGTGTCAACTTCTTTTTTTATCTGGGTCACCAACATGGCCAGTTTTAGAAAAATTGGGCCTGGGGACCTCAATCCTGAAGTATTCCAACAATAACCTGTTAGTGTAGGTTCAAACGAGCGGTCAAGAGTTTCATCCAGAAAAGTAAGATTTTTATTCTCACTTGTCATCTGTATACAGTCCGTTTTCTAACCACAGCAGCTATTAATCATTTACAGGACCATTTATGGATTGAAGTCTGGGGACTGTGGGGGCCAATCCAGCACATCTACTTCATTGTAATTTAACCATTTGTTTGCCAATCTCGACATATGTTAAGGATCGTTGTCCTGCTGTAAGACATCCTTTTCTTACTGTGAGGTAGTGCTGTCATTCGGGTAGGGGATACATGCTTGGCAGCCAATAAATCACATCCGGCACAGGTTTTCCGTAAAACAATCACGGTCCAAGCGGTTTATTTACGCATCATAAACCATGACCAGCAACATAAAGTTCATATCAAATGGCATAGCGTCCATGACAGAGCTCCACTCTGTTTATCCTGTACTCACATAGGTTATGCAATGTCCATTGCACAGGCTATCTAGCCTCACAGTTCTCACCCCATCAGGGTTTAACCTCATGGCTGCTCATGGCATTACCTTCCCGAATCTTCCAATGATTCTACCAATCAGACCTTTGGGAACCGGAACTACCTCTTTCAGCAAATCCAGCCGATCCATAGCCTCTCTTGCTAACTCTAGGCGTCGAGCAGCTTTCATATTACTCCACCTGACCAACTGTTTGGCGTGGAGACATTGCAAATGCATCTCTTTCAGGACAGCTACCCGGTTTGCTGTATCTTCCCTGGCCGATATTATCACCAACTGCCGAGTCTCAGGTGCCCAGTGCACCTTACACGCCTTGACCGCCTCCTTAAAAGCCTCATGCACACCTTCCTCAGTGCAGGCTTCTTGCATGTCTTCTGGTACATCAATCACAGACTTGAAGGTTGTGGTTTTGCTCACTTCCTGGACCGAAGGCTCTGGCTTTACCACGAACACTTTCCTCACTACAGATGAGCTGACCGGATGACCGTCTTCTTCAGCTCTTTGCTCACCTTCACAAGATTTTATCTCTTCATGACCCTTTGCCACGATTGGTACTGGCAGTTCCGTCTTGTTGTCACTCGGGCCCAACCACTGTAAGTCTTTGTCCAGTTTCCTCTCCCGCGGAAGATCTCAGGTTTTCCATAAAACAATCACGGTCCAAGCGGTTTATTTACGCATCATAAACCATGACCAGCAACATAAAGTTCATATCAAACGGCATAGCGTCCATGACAGAGCTCCACTCTGATTATCCTGTACTCACACAGGTTATGCAATTGCGCAGGCTTTCTAGCCTCACAGCTCTCACCCCATCAGGGTTTTACCTCATGGCTGCTTCTCCATGCTGCAGATGTCCATTCCCTCCTCTGGGCATTCTCAGACACATGCAGCCATTACACACAGGCACTTCAGGGAGGCAGACACATCTCCCAGCAAGACCTTCCAAACGGACCAACCGGGTCCATGCATTCACCCATGTGACCTACCCTGGCCACCTTATATGGTCCGTAGCCACACCCACCGGGTCACATGGCTATGACCTCATCACAGGTCCTTGAACCATTCTCACACTCTTTACACTATCGTTCTTAACCACACCCCTGGGTGAATTTTTAGGTAACCAGTGCCGCCCGTCTCCCTAGCTACCTGGAGACTTCTCACGGACACATTGAAACAGCACCTCAGCAGTATCACTGCTGATCAACACACACATAAGTCTCCATCTCAAGGCCATCCACCTTGAGATACACAACGGTCATTCAGTACTCTGCCATTCATCCTCTCTCCTAGGACATCCACACAGCGCCCCCTAGCGGACACAGTGGTCACTACACCACATAACCTATAGTACTCAAGTTTTGTAGGATAGCTCTGCAATGAGGCAACTATCAATCCTGGTCAACAGGACTTTCAGGCTTCCTTCAATTTCTCGATCCATTAGCCCTCTTTTCCCTTGTTTCTTTCAGAGCCTAGTCATCGCTCCAAATCACCCGTTTCCAATGTTCTATTGTCCACTTATCGTACTTTTTTGCAATCTCAGGCCAATTCTTCTTATGATTTATGATTGAACTTGAGGCTCCTTCAACTTTTATCAGGCACCATTCCAGACCTCTGTAATGTGCATCACACGGTGACTGCATGGATGTCTGTGATCTCACTTTTACAAAGCACATGAGTCACCTCCACTGCCATGTTTGTCGCTGCAGAACTGATAGATCTTGTGATGAGCCGACTTGTTGACTCTGATATTTTGCCTTGATGTCTACCTTTCGACTTTTGAATGGATAGTTGACTTCATTTTGTATTCTCGCTTGATGCAGTTTGGCAATTTTCTTGGCCGAGAAGCCATTATCGATGAGCTGGATGATGCTGTGTGAGAACACATTGAAATTTGGAGTATATAGGAAGAAAATGATTTTTCCACCACAGCAAAACAGTAACAATGCAGCGACATGACAAGAATATGCACAACTAACCATATGCTAAATAGTTGCAAATCACATTTATGTATGATATAGCTAAGATGATTGTCTATAAAATGATGGTAGTCTCATGTTAGAGGCAGTAGTGGAAAGTGAGATATGGAGTCTGAAGGTCAAGTATTCAAAACATTGTTACCCCTTTGCTCATTGATGTAGATATACACTCACTGGCCACTTTATTAGGTACACCATGCTAGTAAGGGGTTGGACCCCCTTTTGCCTTCAGAACTGCCTCAATTCTTCGTGGCAGAGATTCAACAAGGTGCTGGAAGCATTCCTCAGAGATTTTGGACCATATTGACATGATGGCATCACACAGTTGGCGCAGATTTGTCGGCTGCACATCCCTGATGCGAATCTCCCGTTCCACCACATCCCAAAGATGCTCTATTGGATTGAGATCTGGTGACTGAGGAGGCCATTTGAGTACAGTAAACTCATTGTCATGTTCAAGAAACCAATCTGAGATGATTCGAGCTTTATGACATGGCGCATTATCCTGCTGAAAGTAGCCATCAGATGTTGGGTACATTGTGGTCATAAAGGGATGGACATGGTCAGCAACAATACTCAGGTAGGCTGTGGCGTTGCAACGATGCTCAATTGGTACCAAGGGGCCCAAAGAGTGCCCAGAAAAAATTCCCCACACCATGACACCACCACCACCAGCCTGAACCGTTGATACAAGGCAGGATGGATCCATGCTTTCATGTTGTTTTCGCCAAATTCTGACCCTACCATCCCAATGTCGCAGCAGAAATCGAGACTCATCAGACCAGGCAACGTTTTTCCAATCTTCTACTGTCCAATTTCGATGAGCTTGTGCAAATTGTAGCCTCAGTTTCCTGTTCTTAGCTGAGAGGAGTGGTACCCAGTGTGGTCTTCTGCTGCTGTAGCCCATCTGCCTCAAAGTTCGACGCACTGTGCGTTCAGAGATGCTCTTCTGCCTACCTTGGTTGTAACGGGTGGCAATTTGAGTCACTGTTGCCTTTCTATCAGCTCGAACCAGTCTGCCCATTCTCCTCTGACCTCTGGCATCAACATGGCATTTCCGGCCACAGAACTGCCGCTCACTGGATTTTTTTTCTTTTTCGGACCATTCTCTGTAAACCCTAGAGATGGTTGTGCGTGAAAATCACCGTAGATCAGCAGTTTCTGAAATTCTCAGACCAGCCCTTCTGGCACCAACAATCATGCCACGTTCAAAGGCACTCAAATCACCTTTCTTCCCCATACTGATGCTCGGTTTGAACTGCAGGAGATTGTCTTGACCATGTCTACATGCCTAAATGCACTGAGTTGCCGCCATGTGATTGGCTGATTAGAAATTAAGTCTTAACACACAGTTGGACAGGTGTACCTAATAAAGTGGCCAGTGAGTGTATGTTCTGTAGGGGTTGTACTCACTCAGGTGCGGCAGTAGGAAAACAGGAGGCAAGTTTCTTTAAAAAGTTTGTGTAGGTTTATTTACTTCATAAACCCCTAAGCAACAACAAAAGGTAAACGACCTTCAGAGCAGGCAAAACAATACCAAAATGTCCTTAGCCGAGCTCTGCTCCCTCAGGCCTGTGGACACACAGGCTCGGCAATGTCCAGCTCGCAGGCTGGGTCTGGAGCCCCACACACAGGAAGGCTTCTCCCTCTCTGTAAACAAACCATGTGCCAAACAACAGCCTCCATTATGTAGGCTGTAACCACACCCACAGGTGAGTCATGTGGGTAGCCTGACCCGCCCATCTCTCATAGCTACCCACAACCCGGACCCAGGTGCACTAAACAACATCCTAGTGCTTACGTGCACTAAAGAAAAATACTCCGGGTTACATCACAGGGAGCAGCCATCTCTGCGACACAAACCTCCCATCGATTACATGGCCATTAGCTTCCTTATAGTTCACACACAAACACAGTATTTATATTTAGGCTACTTTCAGACATCAGTTTTTTAGCATCAGGCGCAATGTGGCGAAAAATGTAAAAGCCGGTTGCCACCGGATCCGGCTTTTATCCCATAGACTAGCATTATCACCGCATTACGCCTGATGGCCATGCAGCGTGTCCGGCTTTTGCCGGATACGGCAAAAAATGCCTGTCCGGCGTCTGCAAAAAATGTTCCCTGCAACGGTTTTTGCAGCGCCGGAACGGCTTTTTACACAGCGCATGCCCGGACACTGTGAGTGTTAACCCCACAAGTGCACGGCAAGAGAGAGATCTCTCTCTCTCACCCGGACACTTATGAGAGATCTCTCTCGCCGGGCACTTGTGGGTTAACACTCACAGTGTCCGGGCGAGAGAGAGAGATCTCTCTCTCTGTCGCCCGGACACTGAGTGTTAACCCCACATGTGTCTCTCTCTCTAACTGCCACCCCCTCCCCTCCCCCCTTACCCTTCGGCAGCTGTCTCTCTCATCCCCGATGTATCTTCCTCCTGCGGCTCCTTTAAATCCTGTCCGAGCCGTATCAGATGCCGCATACACATCCGGTGTCACCGCTGCAGGCTGGATCCGGCGGCTCGGCTTTTCGCCGCACGCCGCCGGACCCCACACACCGGATGTCTGAAAGTACCCTTAAACATAATATATACACACATACACTATATATTGCATACAGTGGCATATAAAAGTTCGGGCACCCCTTGTTAAAATTATTATTATTGTGAACAACTAAGCAAGGTGAAGATGAAATGATCTCTAAAAGACCTAAAGTTAAAGATGACATATTTCCTTTGTATTTTAGTAAAAAAAACAAAAACATATATATATGTGTGTGTGTGTGTGTGTGTGTATATATATATATATATATATATATATATATATATACACTCACTGGCCACTTTATTAGGTACACCATGCTAGTAAGGGGTTGGACCCCCTTTTGCCTTCAGAACTGCCTCAATTCTTCGTGGCAGAGATTCAACAAGGTGCTGGAAGCATTCCTCAGAGATTTTGGACCATATTGACATGATGGCATCACACAGTTGGCGCAGATTTGTCGGCTGCACATCCCTGATGCGAATCTCCCGTTCCACCACATCCCAAAGATGCTCTATTGGATTGAGATCTGGTGACTGAGGAGGCCATTTGAGTACAGTAAACTCATTGTCATGTTCAAGAAACCAATCTGAGATGATTCGAGCTTTATGACATGGCGCATTATCCTGCTGAAAGTAGCCATCAGATGTTGGGTACATTGTGGTCATAAAGGGATGGACATGGTCAGCAACAATACTCAGGTAGGCTGTGGCGTTGCAACGATGCTCAATTGGTAACAAGGGGCCCAAAGAGTGCCCAGAAAAAATTCCCCACACCATGACACCACCACCACCAGCCTGAACCGTTGATACAAGGCAGGATGGATCCATGCTTTCATGTTGTTTACGCCAAATTCTGACCCTACCATCCGAATGTCGCAGCAGAAATCGAGACTCATCAGACCAGGCAACGTTTTTCCAATCTTCTACTGTCCAATTTCGATGAGCTTGTGCAAATTGTAGCCTCAGTTTCCTGTTCTTAGCTGAGAGGAGTGGTACCCAGTGTGGTCTTCTGCTGCTGTAGCCCATCTGCCTCAAAGTTCGACGCACTGTGCGTTCAGAGATGCTCTTCTGCCTACCTTGGTTGTAACGGGTGGCAATTTGAGTCACTGTTGCTTTTCTATCAGCTCGAACCAGTCTGCCCATTCTCCTCTGACCTCTGGCATCAACATGGCATTTCCGGCCACAGAACTGCCGCTCACTGGATTTTTTTTCTTTTTCGGACCATTCTCTGTAAACCCTAGAGATGGTTGTGCGTGAAAATCCCAGTAGATCAGCAGTTTCTGAAATTCTCAGACCAGCCCTTCTGGCACCAACAATCATGCCACGTTCAAAGGCACTCAAATCACCTTTCTTCCCCATACTGATGCTCGGTTTGAACTGCAGGAGATTGTCTTGACCATGTCTACATGCCTAAATGCACTGAGTTGCCGCCATGTGATTGGCTGATTAGAAATTAAGTCTTAACACACAGTTGGACAGGTGTACCTAATAAAGTGGCCAGTGAGTGTATATATATATATATATATTTATATATATATATAATATTACGAAAAGGAAAATTTGGGCACCATTGGAGATTTATGTGCTCAGGTAAATTTGACCAAGGTTTCAAGGGCCCGTTACACATAGCGATATCGCTAGCAATATCGCTGTAACGTCACTGGTTTTGTGACGTACAGTAGCAGCGATATTGCTAGTGATATCGCTACATGTGATACTTACCTCCGACCGACTCCCCCGCTGTCTGTCGCTGATCGCGCGAGAACGTCCTGGACCATTTCTCATCGGGCACTTCCTGCAGGGCTTCCTGTGGCGCCGACGAGCGACGCGTGGACGCGGGCGGAGGACGTCAGGATCGCCGCGTCTGACAGGTAAGTAGCGACCCCCGACCGCTGCTATGTCGCTGGTGAGATCTGCCTGTGTGGCAGCTCACTAGAGACCACTTAGCAATGCACCAGCGATCCATATCGTGGTCGGGATCGCTGGTGCATCGCTTAGTGTAACAGTACCCTTAGACCCTAATTAGCCTAATAGGGTATTGGCTTGTTCATTATCATCATTAGGAAAGGTAAGGTGATGAAAATTTCCCAGTTTATAAAACCCAGCCTCTTCTAACCTTGAGCCAGAAAACAGGAGCCCTGGTTTCTCTAAGCAGCTGCCTAGCATTCTGAAAATGGTGGAGGCCCACAAAGCAGGAGAAGTCAATAAGAAGGTAGCAAATCGTTTTCAAGTTACCCTTTCCTCAGTTCGAAATATAATTAAGAAATGGCAGTTAACATGAACAGTGGAGGTCAAGATAAGGTCTGGAAGACCAAGCAAAATTTCAGTGAGAGCTGCTCATAGGATTGCTAGGGAGGAAAATCAGAACCCTTTTTGACTACAGAAGACCTTCAGAAAGATTTAGCAGACTCTGGAGTTGTGGTACATTGTTTTACTATTCAGTGACACCTGCACAAATTTGTCCTTCATGGAAGAGTCAACAGAAGAAAACTTCTCCTGTGTCCTCACTATAAAATTCAGTGTCAGAAGTATGCAAAATAACATCTAAGCAAGCCTGGTTCAGTTTTGAATCAAGTCCTGTGGACCAATGAGCTTGAAATAGAACCCTTTGGCCACAATGATCAAAGTATGTGTGGAGAAAAAAGGGCACATAATTTCAGGAAAAGAACACCTTACCAACCATTAAGCATGGGGGTGGATCAATCATGCTTTGGGGTTGTGTTGTAGTCAATGGCACATTTCACAGGTGGCAGGAAGAATGGATTCAATTAGATTTCAACAAATTCTTGATGCAAACATAACACCATCTGTAAAAAAAAAAGCTGAAGTTGAAAAGAGGATGGCTTGTACAAATGGATAATGATCCTAATCACACACCAAAATCCCCAATTGACTACCTCAAAAGGCGCAAGATGAACGTTTTACAATGGCCCTCACAATCTCCTGATCTGAACATCATTGAAAAACTGTGGCTAGACCTCAAAGACGACACATGAATCTCAGCGAATAGGAAGCATTTTCCAAGCAGGAATGGATGAAAATCCTTCAAAAATGAATTGAAAGACTATTAGACTATTGGCTGGTTACAAAAAGCGTTTATAAGCTGTGATACTAACCAAGCAGGGCACCCAAACTTTTTCATTAACTCATTTTCCTCTTTTTGTAATTTTTAAAATGTAAAAGATGAGAAAACGAGATACAGACTTGTCTGATCTACAGAGGAAGCACGGCATTACACACTGTAAGTAATGCTGTACATGTCTGTGCATTTCATGGGGGTCTTCAGAATCAGAATGCCCACTTTTTGGATGAGGACCCTGAGCAATAGCCCATTTCTCCTCCCCCCCCAACGCTGAGCCTGGTCACCAAGTGTCAATCTAACGTTGTCCTTGGACCACAGTGCCATTACTGTAATACTGTAGTGATTCTCCGATAGGCAGGTAAAAATAATATTAGCTGCGTATTTGTTAACTGGAATTCTCATAGTTGTTCAAAACCAAAAGTGGGCCCCTGATGCGCATTTTGTTGTCATCTAATATACAGTTTGACTTTTTCAATTGCATAGAACTCACAAAGTCATATTAGTTTATAATGATACTGATATCCAGAATGGAAAAGGTTGTCGTTTTCTGTACATGGACAGTATTAAGAATCTCTACAAAGCTGCAAAATTGTATAGTGAGT
This sequence comes from Dendrobates tinctorius, assembly GCF_039654945.1. Classification (NCBI taxonomy): domain Eukaryota; kingdom Metazoa; phylum Chordata; class Amphibia; order Anura; family Dendrobatidae; genus Dendrobates; species Dendrobates tinctorius. The sequence goes on from NW_027361959.1 coordinate 5,233,729, forward strand.
AACACTGCTTCCCTCTCCCCAGGGGATTATGAAATTACATACAGTAATGTGAGCGCCCCCAATGCCTTCTACTGCATCTCTGGCTTAATACAATTTCACGTTAATGTAGGATGAATATATATCAGTGTGACTGCATATAAGACTAGTGATATTCTTAGAGTAAGGTTTTAGGTAAAAACACTGCAAGACTTGTTTTAGATGGCCATAATACAAATACACTGTAGCATCAGTGATATGTTAAATTGTAGCTATTTTAATGATATTTTAAACCTTACTCTGATATGAATGTTATAAAGAGCTGAGAGGATATTTGAGAGTTTATACTGTATACTGTATGTTACCAGAGTATTCAGTTTTATTGTGTGTTGTTTTAGCTTCATATTTAATACTAAGGATTCAAAACCCTTGCATTTATCATTTCTTCCACACCCAGAACTGTGGTGCATTATAAACATTTTGAGTGGCAGGTTCATTTCATGTATAAACAATGAAAATATAATGTCGTTATTGGTAAGAAGCCATTAGTAAACATTACTATTATTTTTATGTATTTTTTTTTTTTATAAACTGTGTACATTATATTTTTGCACTAATTTCACAGTTTCCCAAACCCCAGTATACGCTACATACTGTAGCTTTCAAAATAACAATTGAAAAGCAACAGTTTTTATATCCTTTGTTGATGATGGGTTGATGGCTCAGTAGTGCCGCACTGCTCTTTGTTTATTAGGCATGACAAATGTGTCACTGAAGCTCGCGTTGGGGCTGACGCCATCCTAGAGGAAAGATCAGTTATGGGTGTGTATACCATGACTTGATTGTGCTTACTTCTTATACTATTAGCCAATAGTATAAGAAGTACCCTTAGTTTCATGTTAGTCATTTGGTAATGTTCAAACCATCTTTGCTCACCTATTGTGTGAGTTGTAACTACCCGTTTGAAGTCAACGATGCATATGTTGGAGCGTCTATACAAGCAGCATAGAGCTGCCTGTAACATATTATACCATGCAGCAGCTAAACTGGTGCGTCAGTTACTTTGAAATGCTCCTTTGGCAGCTGATAAGGGTCATGTGTCACTTACTGAAGCCCTTGGAAGAACCTAATAAATTTGTCAATAGGGAGAACTATAGTATCAATTGTGTCATCCCACTCATATTTATCTTGGAAAAAACACTCAAGATTGCATCAGGGGATGGAAAAAGAACAGCAATGTACGCATGTTCATCGCCACCCTATGGCTGCTGGAGACCCTCAAAGTCAGTATTACATTCTGCAAGATGTGGAGGAGAGGGAGAATTTAGGAGAGGTTTTATGTACGGGTAGGTATTAAATTATATCAGGTAAAGTGGGAGACGAGTAGCCTTTCATTTTTCTTTCCAGGTACCATAACAGCACGGCAGCACATTAAATTCTCAAAAGTTTCCTAGGGTCTGTTTTACAACACAAGAATGCCAGGCTGCTGGCTGTGAGCATCCTCCATATCCTAAATGTGCTACTATGGCCTGCAATGTCTCCGCACTTGCCTCCCATCCGGTGCATTTGGGACTTCTTTTAATGGGCAATTGCAAAGGGAGTTGCCAGCAGTGGATCTTGATGATGTGTTAACCTAAGTGCATTCAACGTGGCAGAACAGTCTTCAGGCAACCATGTTGTGTATTTTTGTACGTTGTGATCATACTAGATAATGATTAGATGAAGATGTTTTGAAAATTTTGTTCAATTTTTACATCATTTGGATATTATTAACATGTCTATCACACCAGTGATATTGATAATTTATTGACTTTTCCTTCTTTGTGTTTCACTTTCAATGTTGAGGAGAGTACATAGAATATTTTAAATTCTACAGGGTGGGCCATTTACATGGATACACCTAAATAAAATTGGAATGGTTGGTGATATCAACTTCCTGTTTGTGGCACATTAGTATATGGGAGGGGGGGAGACTTTTCAATGTGGGTGGTGACCATGGCAGCTATTTTGAAGTTGGCCATTTGGATCCAACTTTATTTTTTCCAATGGGAAGAGGGTCATGTGACACATCAAACTTATTGAGAATTTCACAAGAAAAACAATGGTGTGCTTGGTTTTAACGTAACTTTATTCTTTCATAAGTTATTTACAAGTTTATGTCCACTTATAAAATGTGTTCAAAGTGCTGCCCATTGTGTTGCATCGTCAATGCAATCCTTTTCTCCCACTCTTGACACACTGATAGCAACACCATATACTAATGTGCCACAAACACAAAGTTGATATCACCAACCATTCTCATTTTATTTAGCTGTATCCATATAAATGGCCCACCTTGTACACTTAACCCTGATGGCAGAGTGACAATCCAAGATTCCTGGCCCTAACCAGAAAGCCACAACCTGACATGATATATATGATCCAGCGCTGATATTTGAGGAATATGTAATAATAAAGTAATATATTATTATACCATATATATTATATAAAATAATTATTTCTCACCTTTTCATCAGTTATATGTGTGACTTTACCATTAGACAAGTGCAGCCTGAGACGTATGAATTTTGCAAACAGTGTAGATGTTTTTTTTCCCACACTAAAATAAATACACTGTGTGAATTTTGCATACATACAGTGGGGCAACTGCTGACTTCAGTGGCATTCGCAGAAAAAAGACTTTCTGGGGCTGTATTTAGTCAATGGAGATAAGGAGGAGCAGCATGAATGTGTTGTGGGTGATTATAACATCATTTTATATGCAAGTTCAACTTGTAAGGTACTGTACCTTACAAGTTGAACTTGCATATAAAATGATGTTATAATCACCCACAACACATTCATGCTGCTCCTCCTTATCTCCATTGACTAAATACAGCCCCAGAAAGTCTTTTTTCTGCGAATGCCACTGAAGTCAGCCGTTGCCAGCGATTGTTTTCCAGTGCTGTCCTCCACTATTTCTCCAATCACTCTTTTCTTATAGAAGAACAGAAAATATACTAGACTACTAGGTGCCTAGACTAAAAGTAGTTCCTGTAGAGTTAATACACCAGGCACAAAACAAAAAAAAAATTCAATTTGACCTAAATGTAAAGCTCCGAATGCTCTTATTTCAAGGCTCTTACAGTTACAAGCTGAAAAATCCTGGAACATATTTTACTCTACTTAGGATTGCAACCCTTAAGAAGCAAGCACAGAAAAAGAATTATTGTACTGAAGGAGGAAAATCAGATTCATCCATCATTCATTGGCCAGGATGTGTCTGTATAGGAGATTATGTAACAGGTTTAGGGCCCGGGGTATATGACAGCTTCTATTGTGCAATGGCAAAGAATGTCTCTCAACTGAATTTACATCATAGAACTTTGAAAATGTACTAATAAGCCTCCCTGCTATAGCAATGACTTTTTCTGTCCTGTTGGCTAGTATTCCATTTATCAATTACAACAGAGGTGAACATAACATTGCTGCAATCTGTGCAATTGCACTGGGGACAAAAAGGTAAGGGGGCCACTTCCATTTCCCAAGCAGCTGCTTTCACCCCAAAACTATTGCACTTGAAAGGATCCATATACTATTCTTGCACAAGGGGCCGCCTCTATCCATGTCCACCTCAGGGCCGGACTGTTCATCTGGCAATACTGGCAAATGCCAGAAGGGCCTGTTTTGTCGTAGGCCGCCTTGTCTGCTATGTAATTAACAGAATTGGTGTTCTCAAGACACCAATACTGTTAAGAGTTGTGACAAAGCACAAAGTCGCTGACTTTATCACTTACCACAGTAGGCCACAGGTATCATTAGAATTATTAGTCTTGTAGTAAATCTTTCTTTCCTTTATCCAGGGTAATATTAGTAATATATCCAATCTGGTGCTTGGGGACGTGGACAGTATGGGCCTGTGTGATTTCAAATGCCAGGGCTGAATTTCAGCCCCAGTCCGTACCTGGTCCTCCTCTGCATTGCAACTGTCACTTTTGGCCTCTCATGTTGGTCTACTCTAGTGACTTATTTAAAGCAGTCATTGGCTACCTGCTTGAGTACTTGTATCTTGCCTGGATTTTGTCACCAACTTCTGTTAGCTGATTTCTCGTTCTGCTGTATTGACCCAGTTTTCCAAAATCCAATTTTTAACACTTCCCTTTATACTGTTACATTATCTGTTTATGTAGCTGTCAACTCCGGCTCAGATCGAGCACACTGTATGTAGTCACTCCTCTACTTTACACTAAAAACTCTCTGGCCGCTTGGTTATGATTTTGACAAATAGTTTTCATTTGACTACTCTACTGTTCCAGATAGCTGACACATCCGTGACAATCAATGATTACTCTGACGACTGAGATCAGGGGATCCCACCAGTTAAGGTCAAACTTTTTTTGTGGGTGACCCTTACGAAGAGCAGAAGGAGCCTTTGCACCTCATTCAGGGCCAGATTTACTGTAGCGCTAAAGGTCTACTTTACAGAGTTAAACAGACATAAGAAAAAAATTCATGAAGAGAAGAACGGTACTCGTTGTAAAGCAGGTGTACTGATAGGGTCCCAACCCTTATGATACAAAAATTTGCGGAATCCGTCACTCAGAAGAATTTTTATTAGGATCAAAGAATATTGTATGAAAGTATTTTTTTTGACGTTTCGGTCTTTGCGACCTTCAGATTTACACTAAGGATATATCGTTTCATAAATGTATGGAACTTAGATCCGGATGATCAGAATTCACATAGGCTCAGGGTTATATGCCTGAGTCACAGTGGTTGCTGGTACTTAGGTAGTTAGAATTTAAATGCCTGATCTTTTTGTTCTCCCTGGAGATAAGCCAGTGTCAGAGCCGTCTGTCAGCAGCTTTCTCCCCAGTAAAAACATGAAAAAAAATTTGGCTGAGCTGATCATTAATTTATATAAGGGCTGAATGATAAAGTGTATAGTCACGTTAATTTACACTGCTCTAAAATAAAGTAGCATAAAAATAGTGACAGATTACTTACAAGGCACATCTTTCTACAGTAAGACCCACCCTGTCAATAGCCACTTAATGAATAACTGTCATTTTCAATTTTTTTTTCATTAAAAATAAATAGTAGACATGAAAATTAGCATGTTGGTAATATATTTTATTAGCAAAATCTTCTTATCTCTCTGCCAGGATTTATCTTTCATTCTCAAAATTCTCAATTCCCAGGTAAAATATGTATGCAGTGAATACAGACTTTCCCATTACTAAGACTGATGACAGTTAGTGCTCATAAAGTCCTTTAGAGAACTGTAACTGACGTTTCAGAAGAATGTCTGTGTACACATCTAGCTTCTCCTTCTTCATCCCACTTCCCATCTCCATAAAAGCTTACAAGCACCAACTGCTACCATCTCCATAGAATCTTACAAGCACCAACTGCTATCTCAGTGATGGAAGTCTGTTTTCACTGAATACAGATTTTACCCATAAACTGAGAGTGAAAGATCGTCTCAGGAGAAGAAAGATGCAGATTTCTTTGATAAGTTATATTACAAAAGTTACTTATATTCATGTGTACTATTGATTTATGAAATAAAAATTAAATCACTGTTACATTTTAAGCTCTTTAGTTTACACTGAATGATGTACTTATAGGATACAAGTGTATAGCAGATTATCAATATTAATCCATTCAGCTTGGTTTAGTTATAGTCGATATGGTCATTTTGTATTTGAAGAATGTTAAAATCTTTTCTACTATTTGATCAATATTTCTTTCCAACGGAGAGAAACTCTAGTTTTATTGGCGAATAAACAATTAATTTTCTCATTTACTGGCTTTATTTTAATTTAGTGATTGACTTTGTGTTACTGTAAGAAGTTTAGCTGGGAGCATTGAATGAAGTCAATGAACAGATAACTCTGCATTTAACTCTTTTAGGTACAAAATGCAATATAATCTGATTAGAAAATGCCAAAACTTTTAGACCAAGATAATCCTTTTTTTCCCATAAATAGGAACCTGGGATTTCCTTGTTGTCATTATCCAGATACCATAGGTAGGTCTACCTCTGATCATACTTTTACGCTTTCGGAGGGCCGATTGTTGCTATGGTGACCCGATGTCGTTATTACAACACCCGGGTCACTGAGGCTAGAAAGTTAGTTAGATCACGCACAGTGTATGATCTAACTGACTTATGTTAGTGCAGTAGCTCCTGCATTGCTATGCTTTATTAGGCCGGTCTCACACGTCCAGATAATTCCGGTACCAGAAAAAACGGTCCCGGAGCTATCCGTGAGGCTATTTGGATACGTGGTACCTCCGTGTGGCACACGTGTGGCAACCGTGTCGCACGTGTGCCACATCAGGACCACATGGACGGCCGCCGGGAAGAAGCGCTACTATAAGCGCTGTTCCCCTGCGGCTGGTGCTGAACGCGGCTGTCATTCTACTCTCCTGCTCTATCGGCAACAGCGAGCAAGAATCGTAGAGTTGGAAGGGACCTCCTGGGCCATCTGGTCCAACCCCCTGCTCAAAGCATGATTCGCTAAATCATCCCAGTCAGGTGTCTGTCCAGCCTCTGTTTGAAGACTTCCATTGAAGGAGAACTCACCACTTCTCGTGGAAGCCTGTTCCACTCATTGATCACTCTAACTGTCAAAAAGTTTTTTCTAATATCTAATCTGTGTCTCCTCCCATTCAGTTTCATCCCATTGCTTCTAGTCTTTCCTTGTGCAAATGAGAATAAAGTTGATCCTTCTACAATGTGACAGCCCTTTAGATATTTGTAGACAGCTATTAAGTCTCCTCTCAGTCTTCTCTTTTGCAAACTAAACATTCCCAAATCCTGCAACCTTTCCTCATAAGACAGGGTTTGCAGAACGGTCACCATTCTGGTCGCTCTTTTCTGAACTTGCTCCAGTTTGTTGATGTCTTTTTTAAAATGTGGTGCCCAAAACTGGACACAATATTCCAGATGAGGTCTGACCAAAGAGGAGTAGAGGGAAATAATGACTTCACGTGATCTAGACTGTATGCTTCTGTTAATACATCCTAGAATTGCATTTGCCTTTTTTGCTGCTGCATCACACTGTTGACTCATATTCAGTCTGTGATCTATTAGTATACCCAAGTCTTTTTCACATGTGCTGTCACTTAGCCCTATTCCTCCCATTCTGTATATGCTTTTTTCATTTTTATTGCCCAGATGTAGTACTTTGCATTTCTCCCTGTTAAAAACCATTTTGTTAGTTGGAGAGAAGAATGAATGAAAACCCGACGTGGGGTACCCCTCAGTTTGTGAGCCAACCAGACGAAACTTACAGATGGGGGCTGCAGCCCTCAGCTTCAGCTTCAGCAAGGTTGGTTCTCAAGAATAGAGGGGTCCCCACGCTGTATTTTTAATTATTTAAATAAATAATTAAAAAAAACGGTGGGGGATCCCCCCTGTTTTTGACAACCAACCTGACTAAAGCTGGCAGCTGAGGGCTGATATTCTCAGGCTGGTAAGGGGCCATTGATCTTGGACCCCCACAGCCTGAAAACAGCAGTCCCAAGCTGCCCAGAAAAGGTGTATCTATTAGATGTGCCTATTCTGAAGCTTTGCCCGGTTCTTCCCACTTGCCCTGTGGCAGTGGCAAGTGGGGTAGTAAGGGGTTAATGCCACCTTTCTATTGTAAGGTGACATTAAGCCTGGATTAGTAATGGAGAGATGTCAATAAGACACCATCCCTTATGAGTCTCGCCGTGTGGCTAAGCATTACTGTACAGCCACATATGGGGTATTTCCACATCCAGCAGAGATTGTGGGACAAATGTTGTTGCCATTTTTACACATTTCCCCATGTGAAAATATAAAATCTGGAGCTAAAACAACATTTTTGTGGTAAAAAATGTATTAATCTTTTCATCACTGCCCAATGGTATAAAATTCTATGACACACCCGTGGTGTCAATATGATCACTGCACCCTTAGATTAATTAATTGGGAGGTGTAGTTTGTAAAATGGCATGACTTATGGGGGGTTTCTGCTCTTCTGGCTCCTCACAGGCTCTCCAATGTGACATGGCACCCTCAAATCATTCCAGTAAAATCTGAATCTTCAATATTTTCATTTCTGAGCTTTGCACTGTTTCTCAATAGTACTTTTTGGGTATTGGTGTACTCTGAAGAAATTGCATGACAAATTGTATGGTGCAATTTCTCCTGTTACTCTTGTAAAAATAAAAAAGTTGGGACTAAAACAACATTTTGCGAGAAAAATGTGATTTTTTTTATTTTCACAGCTCAATTGTCACGCAATGTGTAGGAAAGGCTAAGTGAGTGCAACATGAAGAGATAAGGGAAAGGAAACCAAACACTAGGGAAGGGGGAGTGGAGACCCCTAGACAGATCTAATGTCACCCTGTATGCCCTATTGTCCCTATATACGTTCTGCACCTATCGCCGAGCAGGATACCTAATCCTTGCCTGAGCCTGGTGATAAGCCCTGCATCAGAAAGGGCAGGATGAGAGCTAGTCAATCCCACTACTGCTAAAGACAGCTAGGATGCACAAAACAAGGAAACACTTAGCTTTAGTAGACTCCAAGAGAAACACCAATGTCCTCCAAACTGCAAAGAAGACGCTAGCCGACTGTTGCAGCTCCAAGCCTCCACAGGGAAGTGTAAATAGAAAGTATCACCCACGCTAGCAAGCAGGAAGTATATCAACACTCCGGTCCAGGTGTGGCCCTTAGCATCGGGGGTGGTGGCCACTGTAAGGCAGCGCTCACCGAGTGTTTTGGGAGACATTCACTTGGCAGCGCATTCACGCCACACAGGAACACTTTCCGTTAAACAGTCTATGTGGTTTATTGAATGGTATAAACCATATAAGGCAAAAAAGAACAGTCTTGTATCAGATAGATCAGTGTTCACATTAGAGCTCTGCTCTCTCAGTTCTGAGGCCACACAGGCTGTGCCATGTCCAGTAACAGGCTCTATAGCCTCAACACAGTTATTTCCCCCTGTCTGGGGTTACCTCTGAGGAGCTCCTGCTCCAGACGCTGACTCTGGGTTTGTCCTTTCTCCCGGGGAAGTGGCCGCACTGGGCTCACCGATCCAGACAGTGCCTTATTCACTAGGCCGCCCCATGGTTCCAAAACCACAGCCGGGCAGTGGCTTCCCCAAACGCAGGCGGTCACAGACTCTGCTCACACATGTGGCCGGTCCGGGTGCTGTTCAGGGATCCAACCCTATTCCTTGGGTCTCCCAACACACAGGCCTCACCAGGTCCAGGGCCTCAGCAGGTGCTATTCAGGATGTCCGCCCCCTCCTGAGACCATCCAACACTCACGCTTCTCCGGGTGCTATTCAGGGATCCGTCCGTACTCCCAGGGACTCCCAACACACCGGCCTCACCAGGTCCAAGGTCGCAGCAGGTGCTGTTCAGGAAGGTAGCACACCTTCCAGCCCCTAGACCCTCCAGGACCTTCCACCCTGAACCATTCAGGTACACACTCTCTTTCCCCCATGTGACCAGACCTCAGGCACATTATATGGTACATAGCCACACCCACAGGTGATCACATGGCTATGACCTCATTACAGGTCCTTTCAGACAGCCAACCATACACACACATATACTTTTGGCATTCAGACACATGCCCCTGGGTGGGTTTGTAGGTGACTGGTCCCACCCATCTCACCAGCCACCTGGAAGCTCTCCCTATTACACTGCAGCAAACCCTCAGCAGTACCTCTGCTGATCAACACATGTTCCAGCTTCCATCACAAGGCACCCACCCTTGTGATACATATCGGCCATTCACAACCCTGCCGCTCTCCATTTCCCCGTCACAATAAAGGAAACGCCTGCATGTATATCCTGGGAAGTCCATACAGTGCCCCCTAGCTGTCACAGGGGTCACTGCATAACACCACTCATCTGCAAAGCAAAACACCACTCATCTGCAAAGCAAACTACTGAGACCTTCTGCAGACAGATGTACTGCAACGGTCTGAAGCCTCTGACAATTCTGTGACATCAATGTTATAAATCTAGGGGTTCAAAGTTCTCACCACAAATCTAGATACATTTCTAGAGGGGTCTAGTTTCCAAAATGGGGTCATTTGTGGGGGTTTCCACTGTTTAGACACATCAACGGCTCTCCAAATGCGACACGGCGTGAACATAGTAACATAGTAACATAGTTTTGAAGGCTGAAGGAAGACCTTATGTCCATCTAGTTCAGCCTATTTGTAGTGCAGCTGTTCTGCATTGTTGATCCTGGGGAAGGCAAAAAACCCATAGAGTAGAAGCCAATTTGCTCCATAGGGAAAAAAATTCCTTCCCCTAAGCTGGGTCAACCATCTACCTATAACATTCTATAATGTTACTCACAAGAAAAGCATCCATTCCTTTCTTAAATTCATTCAGTGAGTTGGCCATCACCACTTCCTCAGGAAGAGAATTCCAGAGCCTCACTGCTCTTACCGTGAAGAACCCTCTTCTATTCTGGTGCAGAAGTTGTCTTTCCTCCAAACGAAGAGAATGCCCCCTTGTTCTTGTCACAGTCCTTGGTACAAACAGTTCATTGGAGAGATCTCTGTATTGCCCTCTGATACACTTGTGCATATATATTAAGTCTCCCCTAAGTCTTCTCTTTTCTAGAGTAAATAGACCTAATTTTGATAACCTTTCTGGGTATTGTAGTGAACCAACTCCATTTATCATTTTAGTAGCCCACCTTTGAACCCTTTCAAGTTCAGTAATGTCTTTCTTGAGCACCGGCGTCCAAAATTGCACACAATACTCCAAGTGTGGTCTGATGAGTGATTTGTACAGAGGGAGAATTATGTTTTCATCTCGTGTCCCCAGACCTCTTCTAATGCATCCCATGACCCTATTTGCTTTGGTGGCAGCTGCCTGACACTGGGCACTCCAATTTAGCTTCTTATTGACTAAGATGCCTAAGTCTTTTTCCATGTCTGATTTCCCCAGCAGTTTTCCATTTAATAAGTAATTATAGCATCTGTTTCTCCTTCCCATGTGCATAACCTTACACTTATCTGTGTTAAACCTCATTTGCCATTTTTCAGCCCAATTCTCCAATTTACTCAAATCTGTCTGTAGTTGCAAACTGTCCTCTTTTGTGTTAACTACCTTACATAGTTTTGTATCATCTGCAAATACTGATATTTTACTGTGTAAGCCATCCACTAGATCATTAATAAATATATTAAATAGTAGGGGGCCCAATACAGAACCCTGTGGTACCCCACTAGTAACCCTGGCCCAATCTGAGTATGCACCATTAATAACCACTCTTTGTTTTCTATCACTAAGCCAGCTACCTACCCATCTACACACATTTTCCCCTAGCCCAAGCTTTCTCATCTTACTTACCAATCTTTTATGTGGGACAGTGTCAAATGCTTTAGAGAAGTCAAGATAAATGACATCCAATGATGGTCCATTTGAGAGCTTACATCCTCATAGAAGCTGATCAGGTTAGTTTGACAGGAGCGATCCTTCATAAATCCATGTTGATATGGAGTTAAACATTTATTAACATTAAGATATTCCATAATGGTATCCCTTAGAAACCCTTCAAAAATTTTACCCACAACAGATGTTAAGCTTACCGGCCTATAGTTTCCAGGTTCCCTTTTACACCCCTTTTTGAATATTGGTACCACATTTGCGTGCCGCCAATTAAAAGGAACAGACCCTGTTTCTATAGAGTCTTTAACCCCTTCACCCCCAAGGGTGGTTTGCACGTTCATGACCGGGCCAATTTTTACAATTCTGACCACTGTACTTTTATGAGGTCATAACTCTGGAACGCTTCCATTGATCCCAGTGATTCTGACATTGTTTTCTCGTGACATATTGTACTTCATGTTAGTGGTAAAATTTCATTCAAATAACTTGCGTTTATTTGTGAAAAAAATGGAAATTTGGCAAAAATTTTGAAAATTTCGCAATTTTCCAACTTTGAATTTTTATGCCCTTAAATCACAGAGATACGGCACACAAAAAACTTGATAAGTAACATTTCCCACATGTTTACTTTACATCAGCACAATTTTGGAACCAAAATTTTTTTTTGTTAGGAAGTTATAAGGGTTAAAAGTTGACCAGCGATTTCTCATTTTTACAACACCATTTTATTTTTAGGACCACATCACATTTGAAGCCACTTTGAGGGGTCTATATGATAGAAAATACCCAAAAGTGACACCATTCTAAAAACTGAACCCCTTAAGGTGCTCAAAACCACATTCAAGAAGTTTATTAACCCATTAGGTGCGTCACAGGAATTTTTTTGAATATTTAAAAAGAAATGAACATCTAACTTTTTTTCACAAAAAAAATACTTCAGGTTCAATTTTTTTATTTTACCAAGGGTAACAGGAGAAATTGGACTCCAAAAGTTATTGTGCAATTTGTCCTGAGTACGCTGATACCTGATTTGTGGGGGGGAACGACTGTTTCGGCGCATGGCAGAGCTCAGAATGGAAGGAGCGCCGTTTTACTTTTTCAATGCAAAATTGGCTGGAATTCAGAACGGACGCCATGTCACGTTTGGAGAGTCCCTGATGTACCTAAACAGTGGAAACCCCCTACAAGTGACCCCATTTTGGAAACTAGACCCCCCAAGGAACTTATCTAGATATGTGGTGAGAACTTTGAACCCACAAGGGCTTTACAGAAGTTTATAACGTACAGCGGTACTATTAAAAAATCATATTTTTTCCACAAAAATGATCTTTTCACCCCAATTTTTATTTTCCCAAGGGTAACAGGACCCTAAAAGTTATTGTGCAATTTGTCCTGAGTACGCTGATACCCCACATGTGGGGGTAAACCACTATTTGGGCGCATGGCAGAGCTCGGAAGGGAAGCAATGCCATTTGACGTTTTTGGCTGGAATTGAGATCGGACACCATGTCGCGTTTGGAAAACCCCTGATGTACCAAAACAGTGGAAACCCCCCCACAAATGACACCATTTTGGAAACTAGACCCCCTAAGGAACTTATCTAGATGTGTGGTGAGAACTTTGAACCCCCATGGGCTTCACAGAAGTTTATAACATAAAGCCATACAATTAAAAAATCATATTTTTTCCACAAAAATGATCTTTTCACCCTCAATTCTTATTTTTCCAAGGGTAACAGGACCGTAAAAGTTATTGTGCAATTTGTTCTGAGTACGCTGATACCCCACATGTGGGGGTAAACCACTATTTGGGCGCATGGCAGAGCTCGGAAGGGAAGCAGCGCCATTTGACGTTTTTGGCTGGAATTGAGATCGGACACCATGTCGCGTTTGGAAAACTCCTGATGTACCAAAACAGTGGAAACCCCCCACAAATGACACCATTTTGGAAACTAGACCCCCTAAGGAACTTATCTAGATGTGTGGTGAGCACTTTGACCCCCCCCAGTGCTTCACAGAAGTTTATAATGCCCGGGCGTGAAAATAAGTAATTCGTATTTTTTCCACAAACATGATCTTTTAGTCACCATTTTTTTATTTTCCCAAGGGTACCAGGAGAAATTGGACCCCAAAAGTTGTTGTCCAATTTGTCCTGAGTATGCTGATACCCCATATGTGGGAGAAAACTACTGTATGGGCACACGTCGGGGCTCGGAAGGGAAGTAGTGACGTTTTGGAATGCAGACTTTGATGGAATGGTCTGCGGGTGTCATGTTGCCTTTGGAGAGCCCCTAATGTACCTAAACAGTGGAAACCCCCCACAAATGACCCCATTTTGAAAACTAGACCCACTAAGGAACTTATCTAGATGTGAGGTGAGCACTTTGAACCCCCGAGGGCTTCACAGAAGTTTATAATGCCAGGGCATGAAAATAAAAAAATCGTATTTTTTCCAGAAACATGATCAATTAGTCCCCAATTTTTTCATTTTCCCAAGGGTAACAAGAGAAATTGGACCCCAAAAGTTGTTGTCCAATTTGGCCTGAGTACGCTGACACCCCATATGTGGGAGAAAACTACTGTATGGACACACGTCGGGGCTCGGAAGGGAAGCAGTGACGTTTTGGAATGCAGACTTTGATGGAATGGTCTGCGGGTGTCATGTGCGTTTGGAGAGCCCCTGATGTACCTAAACTATTGAAACTCCCCACAAGTGACCCCATTTAGGACACTAGACCCCCCACGGAACTTATCTAGATGTGTGGTGAGCACTTTGAACCCCCAAGTGCTTCACAGAAGTTTATAACACTCGGACGTGAAAATAAAAAAATCATTTTTTTCCACAAAAATGATATTTTTGCCCCCAATTTTTTATTTTCCTAAGGGTAACAGGAGAAATTGGACCCCAAAAATTGTTTTGCAATTTGTCCTGAGTAGGCTGATACCCTACATGTGGGGGTAAAACACTGTTTGGGCGCATGGCAGAGCTTGGAAGGGAAGGAGCACCATTTGACTTTTTCAACTCAGAATTGGCTGGAATTGAGATCAGACGCCATGTTGCATTTGGAGAGCCCCTGATGTGCCCAAACAGTGGAAACCCCCAATTATAACTCCAACCCTAACCCCAACACACCCCTAACCCTAATCTGAACCCTAACCCTAGCCCTAACCCTAGCCCTAACCCTAACCCTAACCCTAACCCTAACCCTAACCCTAGCCCTAACCCTAGCCCTAGCCCTAACCCTAGCCCTAACCCTAAGGCTGTGTGCACACGCTGCGGATTTTGCTGCGGTTCCGCAGCGGTTTTGGCTGCTGCGGACCCCAGTACCATGATTCCCTATGGGAATCAAAAACCGCAGTGCAGACGGTGCGGAATTTTCCGCGCGGATTATCTGCGGTTTTCAATCCGCAGAAAGAATTGACATGTCAATTCTTTCTGCGGATTCTCCTGCGGTTTGCCATCTCCTCTATTGAGGAGATGAAAAACCGCAGGACAAAACCGCAGTGCAATCTGCAGGTAAAACCGCAGGTCTTTTGACCTGCGGTTTCACCTGCGGATTTTACAAAATCCGCGCGGATGAATCCGCACCTAATCCGCAGCGTGTGCACACAGCCTTACCCTAACGGGAAAATGGAGATAAATACTTTTTTTTAGTTTTATTATTTTTCCCTAACTAAGGGGGTGATAACGGGGGGTTTGACTTACTATTTATGGCGGTTTTTATGTTTGGCGGCTGTCACACGCTAAAAGACGCTTTTTATTGTAAAATAGTTTTTGCATCACCACATTTTGAGAGCTATAATTTTTCCGTATTTTGACCCACTGAGTCATGTGAGGTCTTATTTTTTGCGGGACGAGTTGACGTTTTTATTGGTACCATTTTCGGGCATGTGACATTTTTTGATCGCTTTTTATTCCTATTTTTGGGACGCAGAATGAACAAAAACCAGCGTTTCATGAATTTCTTTTGGGGGGGTGCGTTTACACCGTTCCGCGTGCGGTAAAATTGATAAAGCGGTTTTATTCTTTGGGTCAGTACAGTTACAGCGATACCTCATTTAGGTCGTTTTTTTATGTTTTTGTCGGTTTTATGCAATGAAAACTATTTTATATAAAAAATAATTATTTTTGCATCGCTTTATTCTGTGAGCTATAACTTTTTTATTTTTTCGCTGATGATGCTGTGTGGCAGCTCGTTTTTTGCGGGACAAGATGACGTTTTCAGCGGTACCATGGATATTTATATGCGTCTTTTTGATCGCGCGTTATTACACTTTTTGTTTGGCGGTATGATAATAAATCATTATTTTTTGCTTCGTTTTTTATTTTTATTTTTTAAGGGGTTCGCTAAAAGGGTTAACTAATGGGACAGTTTTATAGGGCGGGTCATTACGGATGCGGCGATACCTAATATGTGTACTTTTATTGTTTTTTTTTTTTTATTATTTTCAAAAAATGAATTTATTGTGGAATATTTTTTTTTTTTTTTACTAATTTATTTGGCGATTTTTTTAAATTTATTTTTACATTTTTTTTTAATTTTTTTTTACTTTATTACATAGTCCCAGGTGGGACATCACTGTCCTGTGACAGATCGCTGATCTGTCACATCACAGATCACTGTGACAGATCAGCAATCTGTCACAGGCATTGAAGCAGACTTCCTCTTGCCTGCGCTTTGCAGGCACTGAGGAAGCCAGCTTCCTCAGGTCCCCGAAGGCCCCCGTCGCCATCTTGGATTCGGGGGCCTGGAGGATAGGAGCCCCCCGCAGCAGCGCTGCACATTGCGCTGCCGTGGGGGGCTCAGGGAAGCACGGAGGGAGCCCCCTCCCTGCCGATGCTTCCCTTTAACTCCCGGTACACCGCGATCATGTTTGATCGCGGTGTGCAAGGGGTTAACGTGTCGGGGGTGGTCCGTGACCGCCCCTGACACATAGTGCCGGGTGTCAGCTGTGATAATCAGCTGACACCCGGCCGCGATCAGCGGCGCTCACCACGTGGGCGCCGCTGATCGCGGTAGACGTACTATCCCGTCCATGGTCATACGGGCCCGGGTACCGTGGACGGGATAGTACGTCGGATGTCAGGAAGGGGTTAAATATAAGGAATAGAGGCCTGTCTATCACATTACTTAACTCCCTTAATACCCGAGGGTGAATGCCATCAGGGCCTGGTGATTTGTCAATTTTAATCTTACTAAGGCGGTTCTGCACTTCTTCCTGGGTTAGGCAGGTAATACTTAATGGGGAGTTTACATTATCACTCTGCATTTCCCCTGGCAAATCCTTTTCCTGTGTGAACACTGTTGAGAAAAAAGTATTTAAAACATTTGCTTTTCCCACATCGCTCTCTATGATTTCACCCTCATTGTTCTTTAAAGGGCCGACACCTTCAATTTTAATCTTTTTACTGTTTATATAATTAAAGAATAGTTTGGGGTTTGTTTTACTTTCCTTAGCAATGAGTCTCTCAGCTTCCACTTTTGCTAAATGTATTTGTTTTTTTACACATTTTATTTTTTCTCTATAACTTTTTAATGCTTCTTCATTGCCTTCTTGTTTTAGCTTCCTAAATGCCTTGTTCTTGTTATTTATTGCCCTTTTTACATCCTTATTTAGTCACATTGGTGTTCTCCTGTTCCTAGCCCTTTTATTTCTGTACGGTATGGCTAGCTCGCAGTGGGTGTGTAAAACTGATTTAAATATTTCCCATTTATTTTCTGTGCTCCTATTTTTGAGGACATTGTCCCAATCAATTCGGTGAAGGTCCTCTCTAAGCTGATCAATCTTTGCTTTCCTGAAATTCAGCATTTTTGTAACCCCCTTCCAGGGCACCTTACTGAAGGACAAGTGGAATTGTATTATATTGTGGTCACTGTTCCCTAGGTGCCCATCGACTCGTACTTCTGTTATTCTATCTGGCCTGTTGCTTAAAATTAAGTCCAGAAAGGCTGTCCCTCTAGTTGGGCCCTGCAAAAGTTGTGACAGATAATTATCCTTGGTCACTGACAGAAATTGGTTTCCTTTCTGAGATACGCAGGTTTCAGTTTCCCAGTCAATGTCGGGGTAGTTGAAGTCCCCCATAATAATCACCTCATTGTGATTTGCTGCTTTGTCTATTTGTTTCAATAATGCATTTTCAGTGGTTTCTGTTATATTTGGTGGCTTATAACAAACCCCTATGAGGATTTTATTACTTTTCTCTCCTTGTATCTCCACCCATAGAGACTCCACCTCTTCATTTCCCTCTTGTATATCGTCTCTTAGTGTGGGCTTTAAAGTGGACTTTATATATAGACAGACTCCACCCCCTTTCCTTTTTTACGATCCCTCTTAAACAAATCATATCCTTGAAAGTTAGCCGCCCAGTCATAGCTGTTGTCTAACCATGTCTCAGTTATTCCTACTATGTCGTATTTGTCCTCATACATTACCAACTCCAGATCTTCAATCTTATTGGTCAGGCTTCTTGCGTTGGTCAGCATGCAGGAAAGAAGTTTCCTGAAGCACCTGAAATGTTAATAAACTTCTTAAATGTTGTTTTGAGCACCTTGAGGGGTTTAGCTTTTAGAAAGGTGTCAGGTTTGGGTATATTCTGTCATATCGGCCCCTCAAAGACAATTCAAATCCGATGTGGTCCCTCAAAAGTTGGTTTTGTAAATTTTGTTGGAAAAATTAGAAATTGCTGGTCAACTTTTAACCTTTCTAACTTCCTAACAAAAGAAAAATATTTTTCAAAATTTGTGCTGATGTAAAGTAGACATGTGGGAAATGTTTTGTATTAATTATTTTGTGTGACATAAGGCTAGTTTCACACTTGCTTTTTTTTGCAGCGCGTTTTTCCCGCAAAAAACGCATACAAAAGCATACAACTGCTGCGTTTTTTTCAAGCATTTTTATGAGCATGCATGAAAAAAACGCAGCGTTTTTATGCGTTTGTATGCGTTTTTAGTGCGTTTTTACCGCGTTTGCGTTTTTTTCCAACATTAGGTGGCCCCTCACACTAACCCAAACCATGACTTTACTAACCCTAACCCTGACCCTAACCCTAACCCTAACCCTAACCCTGACCCTGACCCTAACCCTTAACCAAACCATACTTAACCCTAACCCAAACCCTAAACCCTAACTAACCCTAACCCTGACCCTAAACCTAACCCTGACCCTGACCCTAACCCTTAACCAAACCATACTTAACCCTAACCCAAACCCTAAACCCTAACTAACCCTAACCCTGACCCTAAACCTAACCCTGACCCTAACCCTAACCCTGACCCTAACCCTGACCCTGACCCTAACCCTAACCCTTAACCAAACCATACCCTGACCCTAACCCTGACCCTGACCCTAACCCTTAACCAAACCATACCCTGATCCTAACCCTAACCCTAACCCTAAACCCCCTTAACTAACCCTAACTCTAACCCAAACCCCTAAATTCCATTGTCTAAACTAATGGTAAAAAAAAAAACGCATGTGCAAAAAAACGCATACATAAGCATGCCAATGCGCACATATGCTCACCATAGACTTATAATGGGTGTCTTGCTGTAAAAAAACGCATTGCGCGCGCATGCGTTTTTTTGAGGCAAGTCGGACGCTCAAAAAATGCAACAGGTTGCATTTTGTGCGCCCGAGCGCATACCGCAAAAAAACGCATGCGCGGTAAAACGTGTACAAACGCATGTGTATGCGCACATAAGCGCATCCCATGCAAAGTATAGGAAAAAAAAACGCATGCGCTATTTAGCGCTAAAATACCGCGGAAAAAAACGCAAACGTGAAACCAGCCTAACTCTGGTTTAAGGGCATAAAAATCAAAAGATTGAAAATTGCAAAATATTTGAAATTTTCAACAAATTTCCGATTTTTTTCACAAATATATGCAAGACATATCGAACAAATTTTACCACTATCATGAAGTAGAATAAATCACTAAATAGCATTCTCAGAATCTGTGGGATCCATTGAAGTGTTCCAGAGTTATTACCTCATAAGTAACACTGGTAAGAATTGTAAAATTTGGCATGGTTATGAAGGTGAAAGGGAGGTGAAGAGGTTAAAGTTCTGAGTGCTCTTCAGGTGTAGCCTTAACACCCAATAACAAACTGATATATAATAGAGGAGAAGATGAAACTCTGTGATTGATTTATTATGGTTGCTTATATAACACCCACATATTCCACAGTGCTTTACTTCAATCTAAGGAACCCAGAGAAAGAACTAAACTGGATGAAATATTTCACCCACAGCACCCTTGGTTAACATAGACTTGTAAGTTGCGACTGATGATGAAGCTGGAGAGAAGTAAGGTAGTTACAAAACTTAGAGTAAGGCTATTTTCAGATTTCAGTAGTTTAGTTGATATTTGTGCAAAGCTATCCCTGCGTGGTTCCTTTCCCTCCTCCCGATAGGGACACCAACATATTCACAATCACAGGAACATCTTTTTCCCTGACTCCTGTGCATTTTGTATTAAAGGCACCCTCCCCAGTATAGAGGTGCCTGAGCAATCACTGTAGTTTTCCTACATTGTGTGTGTGTGTGTGTGCAACTGTATGTTGCCAGGTCCCTCGTTTTATCTAGTATAGTTTTCCTGTTCTTGTAGTCCAGTATAGTGTGTATTTTCCCCAGCGGTACCTGAACTCTGTAGCAGCTCAGGCGGATCTCCGAGCCTGAAGTCGCACCTGTCTGAACAGGCTCCAAATCTAGTCTTGTCTGTGTCTCCAAATCTAGTCCATCTCAGCATATCTGCCCCTTTGGGGTCAGCAGCTGAAGTACCGGGCAGGGACTGCCTAGGAGTGGTACCTGGTGGCTATCTGTAGCTCAAACCTGACTCTACCATCAGAAACTCCAGTGGAAACCAGTTAGCCTCTTAGCTACACTCCTCCTAGGCAAGCCCGGCCCCATGGCACAGTGGGTCCACGAACCATGTGCACCACCTTCGAGTGTCACAATTTGTAAAACAAAACCAGGAGTGGTTCCAAAACAGAAAAAAAATTAAATGTTTCCATAAAAAATTTTCTCATGCTATGATTTTGGCTTACAAATACTGACCAAACTAAGTCACTGAAGTTCAGATGATTAAAAATTTGATTCTGGCAAAACTGATGTAATATGCATGTTCAATTTGCTAAATAAAAAAAAAATGTTAAAGAGACATACAGTTGTGGCCAAAAGTATTGACACCCATGCAATTCTGTCAGATAATACTCAGTTTCTTCCTGAAAATGATTGCAAACACAAATTCTTTGGTATTATTATCTTCATTTAATTTGTCTTAAATGAAAAAACACAAAAGAGAATGAAGCAAAAAGCAAAACATTGATCATTTCACACAAAACTCCAAAAATATTTATTCTATTACTGTTAGGAGTCGGGTTTCTGCGTTTACTCAGCAGGGATCCAGATCCTCACATTCTGCACTCTCCTATTTTTCCACTGCAGAGGAGATTGCAGAGGAGATTGCCTTGCAGCAAATCTCTCCTGAGGCTAAGTCCTTCTGTCCTCTTACTGGGCATGCTCATGGGACGATCTCCCATTGGAGATCGGGAGTCATGTGCTCAGGTCCCGCTCCAGTTCTCATTGGTCCATCTCAGAGATCTGGAAGCGTGCAGAAGGTTCCGGCTGCTATAAAAGGCGTGCATGGATGTTCCGCCATGCGCTAGTATAGACTTACTTGCTGCTGTATGTATGCATGATTCTGGTGACTGACTCATTTGAAACCCCTTCCCTCTGATATTACGCATGTGGATAGGGACTGAGTTAGAATCAACGCCAGCGCTCCTCTGCTGCAACATCCACAGCTGCTAGCGTCCGACATTGCGCTTGCGCCTTGCCTTTGTCATTTAGCGGCAGTGTCCACACCGCGCTGCAGTAGCAGCCTTCTTTGCGTTCACAGTTGCAACGCCACGCACACGGTAGGTCTAGACGGACGTAGTGCCGCCGTCTTGGGCTACTCCTGTGACCGTATACCGTGTGTGCGTTTTTTACTAAGTATAGTGACTAACTGAAATTAACTGAGTTAACTGAGATTGCTCTGCGCACCTGGGTGAAGTTTAACCCTGTGTGCATTTCCGCCATATTGCTCCTGCCACCACTTAGCAGCGGTTATATCACCTACTGCACGGTGGACCCCGAGCGGCGAACGCACTTTATTATTATTTTTATTTAGTGTGACTCATTTGAAACTCCTTCCCTCTGATATTACGCATGTGGATAGGGACTGAGTTAGAATCAGCGGCAGCGCTCCTCTGCTGCAACATCCACAGCTGCTAGCGTCCGACATTGCGCCTTGCCTTTGTTGTTTAGCGGCAGTGTCCATGGCACTCTGCAGTAGCAGCCTCCTTTGCGTTCGCAGTTGCAATGCTGCACACACGGTAGGTCTAGACGGATGTAGTGCCGCTGTCTTGGGCTACTCCTGTGACCGTATACCGTGTGTGCGTTTTTTACTGAGTACTGTGACTACAACAGGCTCAGTCATTTGTGTTTGTACTTTTTGGCATCTCTGTGAGTTAACTGAGATTGCTCTGCGCACCTGGGTGAAGTTTAACTCTGTGTGCATTTCCGCCATATTGCTCCTGCCACCACTTAGCAGCGGTTATATCACCTACTGCACGGTGGACCCCAAGCGGCGAACGCACTTTATTATTATTTTTGTTTAGTGCGTTCCGCCGTTCCTAACAATTACTTCCATTCATGATTTTCTACACATGATGCCACTTTTGTTCAGCTCGTTGTGCCGCCATCTTTGCTTATTAGATTTTCAATGATGTTCTGATTAGGGGACTGTGAGGGTCATTGTAAAACCTTCAGCTTGCGCCTTTTGAGATAGTCTATTGTGGATTTTGACACAATTTGTAGAAGCCATCATCTTTTCAACTTCAACTTTTTTACTGGTGTTAGGTTTGCATCAAAAATGTGTTGAACTTTCATTGAATCCATTCTTCCCACTACCCTTGAAATGCTCCCCATGCCACTGGCTGTAAAACAACCCCAAGCCATGATTGATCCACCCCATGCTTAATTTTAAGCGAGATGTTCTTTTCCTGCAATTCTGTGTCCTTTTTTCTCTACACATACAGTACCTTTGATCATTGTGGCTAAAGAGTTCTAGTTTAACCTCATCGGTCCACAAAACTTGTTTCCAAAATGTATGAGGCTTGTTTAGATGTTATTTTGTATACTTCTGATGCTGAATTTTATGGTGAGGACGCAGAAGTTTTCTTATGATGAAGTCCATAAAGGCTGTATGTGTGCAGGTGTCTCTGAACAGTAGAACAGTGTACAACAATTCCAGAGTCTGCTAAATTTTTCTGAATGTCTTTAGCAGTCAAGCGGTGGTTCTGATTTGCCTCTCTAGCAATCCTATGAGCAGCTCTCACTAAAATTATGCTTGGTCTTCCAGACCTTATCTTGACCTCCACTGTTCCTGTTAACTGCTATTTCTTAATTTCTTAATTACATTTCAAACTGAAGAAATGGCAACTTGAAAATGCTTTGCTATCTTCTTATAGCCTTCTCCTGCTTTGTGGGCCTCCACCATTTTTATTTTGAGTGATAGGCAGCTGCTTAGAAGAACCCATGGCACAAGGTTAGAGGAGGCTGGGTTTTTATAAAGCTGGGAAATTTGCATCACCTGTCCTTTCTGAACAAAGATAGGGATAGGGAACAAGCCATAACACTACCAGGCTAATTAAGATCATCTGAAACTTTGGTCAAAGTTATCCGGGTATACAAATCTCCAAGGGTGCCCAGACTTTGGCATTGGCTCATTTTCCTTTTTGCAATTTTTGAAATGTAAAAAATGAGAATATATTATTTTTTTGCCTAAGATACAGAGGAAATGTATCATCTTTAACTTGAGCTCTTTTAGAGGTCATTTCATTTTCAATTTGCTTGACTGTTCACAATAAACTGTAATTTTGACAAGGGGTGCCCAAACGTTTATATGCCAACGTAATACAACACTATTGGCAAATAATCCCACAAACGTAGAAGATAAGCGCATTAGGTAAAACTAATTCACAGTGAAATGGAGAAGTTTCTCCTGAGAAGCCACTGAAATTCCCTCGTGGTGAACATTATTTATAGCCAGAGTCGAATGTTCCTCCACTTCTAAGATGTCCTATTCTTAGCTGGAGACCCTATGGCTGCAGATACAGACAGCTGTGATTTCACAGTATTGAACTCTTGTTTACCTGTCAGACATCCCGCTGGCACTCATTAACTTATAGTTCAGGTTATTAACCTCTTTCTGGGAAGCAGAGTAAGTGTAAATATCTAGTGTGACCCATGGTCAGCTAGAGTTTAACGTGTGATTCCTCCTTTCAGTCACCATTACTGTTGTTAGTGGGATTCTTCTCATAACAATCAGAGAATGCTGAATAGATTTATACTAATGGTAAAAGTATTATGATTTACATTACTGGAATTATTACAAACTGTAACAGAATAAGTATGTACTAAAAGGACTGATCACAAAATTTCAGCTTTTTCAGACACACAGTATAAAAATTGGCAGTGGGTTATATAGTGTACTCAAATGGAAGTTAGTTTTGACAGCTCTTCTAATATGTGACTGACAAACTTCAATTTTTTGGCATTTACATTTGTTTTGTAATTTTATAGTTGAATAATCATTTTTTTGTGTGTTGCTGTCCACTGTGCCTCCCATAAGGTAAGTCACAAAGTCCCACCAGTGTGGAAGTAACAGAAGTACACAGCTACAGTGGCATGTAAAAGTTTGTGCATCCCTGGCCAAAATTGCTATTATTGTAAACAGTTAAGTAAGTTGAAGGTGAAATGATCTCTAAAAGACCTAAATTTCAAGATGACAAATTTCCTTTATATTTTAGACAAAAATATACATATTGTAAGGTAGCGCTGTCATTCGGGTAGGGGATACTCGCTTGGCAGCCAATAAATCAAATCCGTTACAGGCTTTCCATAAAACAATCACAGTCCAAGTGGTTTATTTAGGCATCATAAACCATGACCAGCAACATAAAGTTCATATTAACAGCATAGCGTCCATGGCAGAGCTTCACTCTGTTATCTCTGTGGTCACACAGGTTGTGCCATGTCCAGCACACAGGCTCTCTTAGCCTCACAGTTATATCCCCTCTCTGGGTTTACCTCATGGCTGCTTCACCACGCTGCAGACATCCATCCCCTCCAGGGAACTACCCTGTTTCCCCGAAAGTAGGACCCCCCCCGAAAGTAAGACAGGGTGGGGGTTACGGGGGGTCCTTCAATGTAAGGCCTCCCCCGAATGTAAGGCAGGGTTGGGGGCCGCTGTGAAATGTAAGGCCCTTACCTTTGGGCCGCCGCTGTCCCCCATTGGGTCCCCAGGCTCCAGAGGTGTCCTCAGGTGCAGCTGGGCGGGTCCAGCGCTCATGGGGTTAACTCGCCGTGTTAACCCCGCAATCCGCCCAGCTCAACAGCTCATTGGCCGCCCCTGTTCCCCACGTCACCGCCGGCCCCCGGCTCGAGCACTGATTGGTCCAGCAGCTTGGGCTGTAATTGGCCGCCCCAGCCCCACGTCACCGCTGTTTCCCTGCTGATTGGCACAGCGTTCCCTGCAGCACAGGCCTTCCGCACCCACAGCCGCACCGCAGAGGAAAACGTCCAGCATTTAAAAACCAAGTAGGGAAACATGTACTGTATAGGGTATGGGGCTGTGTGCAGTGGGATACGGCACTGTTATGGGGTGTGGGGCTGTGTGCAGTGGGATACGGCACTGTTATGGGGTGTGGGGCTGTGTGCAGTGGGATACGGCACTGTTATGGGGTGTGGGGCTGTGTGCAGTGGGATACGGCACTGTTATGGGGTGTGGGGCTGTGTGCAGTGGGATACGGCACTGTTATGGGGTATAACAGCATGTTAATAAATGTTAATTTATTGGTTAAAAAGAAATTGTCATTTTTTTTCGGCTAATGTAAGACCTCCCCCGAAAGTAAGACAGGGTGGGACTTTTTGGGGTAAAATTAATGTAAGACAGGGTCTTACTTTCGGGGAAACACGGTATCAGGCACGTGCAGCCAGGAAGACAGCCCCATCTCTCTCAGACGGGACCTTCCAGCACAGACCAAACAGGTCCAAGCATTCTCTCCATGTGACCTACCCTGGCCACCTTATATGGTCTGTAGCCACCCCCACCGGGTCACATGGCTATGACCTCATCACAGGTCCTTCAACCACTCATACACACTTTATAATAGTGTTCTTAAACACAATCCCTGGGTGGGCTTGTATGTAACTGGTCTGTCTCACTAGCTACCTGGAGACTTCTCCCTGACACATTGGAATGAAAGATCAGCACATAAGCAAGCCTCCATCCCAAGGCCACCCACCTTGAGATACATAAGGATCCTTTAGCTCCCTGCTCCTGTTACCACTCTGGACAAGGCTCTCCGTTCGTCCTGGGACACCCACACAGCGCCCCCTAGCAGACACAATGGTCACTACACCACATACCTCCCCCCTCTGTTCAAACTTGTGGGATTGAACACACAACATTACACCAGGATCTCGAGACCGGGCACTCATTACACCCTGCCCCACAGGTTGAGAGAACCGTCTCCATCTGTCATACGGCCTCATCCCTACGTTAGGCCTCCCTCGCCCTCAGCAGTCAGAATATCGGTCGTTGTCTTTGACCCTCCAGTCACGGTCTGTCTGCGTCGTCAGACACTGTTTAGTCACCGTCCTTTCTCTATCTAAGCGTCTTGTAACAAATGGTACTCCACCACGTCTAAGTTTGCTTTTCAGTGCATTAACCTCACGGTTCATTGCACCTGCTGTCTCTGTAACATCCTCCAGTTCACACTGTAATCTACGGTGCAACGTATTGGCACGTTGAGCCTCTTTCTCTGCTTCTTCCACCTGGCGTTTCAGACGCACATCATTTCCCTCCGCCAGGTCTTTGTACTGCTCAGAACTACGCCTTTCATCATCCATTTGCCTTAGTACAACCTTCAGTTTTTTCTCCGTACGACGTACTTGTTTGCTTGCAGATTGTTGCTCTTTAATTTCCGCATCAAGTTGTTCATCCAGTAGTGCAACCTTTGCTTCTAACTCCTTATTTTGGCGAACTAATTGCTGACGGGCACTCTCATTCTTCTGAGCATTACTACGTTCGTCTTCAGATCAGCATTCATCTGGTCAACCTGAAGTGTGGCCTTTCTCAGCCTGTCATTGGCTAATTCAACGTTGCCGTGTTTTTCCTCCACTTCTTCTTCAAGCTGAACAATGCGAGACTCTAACCGCCTCTTTTCTTCCGAAGCCAAAGCATCTTTACCACTGTTGTTGGCAATCACATCAGCCAGATCATCTCTTTCCTGCTGTGCTTGCCTTTTAGCATGCTCTGCAGCAGCAAGCTTCTCTTGCATATGGATCATCTCTGCTTCCATACTCTCCAGTTTCTTGTCTTCACTCTGTTCATCACTCAGGCCTGGCCGCTGTAAGTCTTCGTCCCACTTCTTCTCCCGCAGAAGACCTCTTACAGTTTCTGTGAGTACTCCTACCTCTTCTCTGAGGGACTTATTCAGACCTTGCCATGATGCCAGGTGACCTTTGAGCTTGAAGACTTCTTTCTCTAGCTCATCTAGTCTGTGCTCCCTCTCTCTCTCAGAGCCACAGTCACCCCTAGAGTCTGAGCCACGCCGACCATCCAAGAGAACCCTCCAGTTACCCTCTGACCGTGTGTCCACTCCAGTCCTCTCATCTCCCAGCCCACCAACCATCAGATCACGAGACGTCGGGTCCGAAAGTTGTGCAGATGTACTCCTTCTTCCCGTCACTTCTACCACTGACCTGTCCACTTTAGCAGGCGTCACCTTCACAATGTCTACTAACCCAACAGTAGGAACATCTCCATCCCCCTGCCATATATCATCAAACAAGACAAAGTCCCGGCCCCTCTCAAAGGGATGCACTAGGTTTGGTGGCATATTACCACCTTGGCACTTAACCCCCTTTGTCATCTCATTCACGACTCTGTCCACCGTATAGATCACAACGACCCCATGTTCGCAGCGAACCCTGACGTTTTTCTCGGTCAGAGATAAAACGAGGAGTTCCTGTTAGAGTCACCTGACTCTTTGAGTCCAGCCTACCAGAGACTCCTTCCCAGTGCAGCATCACGGTACACACCTGTGGCCCGTCGTTATCTGTAAAATACGTGCCGCACTCCTCAAAAGACATACACACACACTGTGGTTCCCCAAACATGTCCAGTGAGGTACCCAGTGCTGCCCCTTTTGCAAACTCGGCCCCTTTCTGGACCACTATCCCAATTTGGTCCACCACCTCCCTCTGGGACTCCACCCCTCTTTGGGTTACCACCCCGATTTGGTTCACCACCCCTTCTGGGACTCCACCCACTTTTGGGCTACCACCCTGATTTGGGTCACCGCCTCTTCTGGGACTCCACCCTCTTTTGGGCTACCACCCCGATTTGGGTCACCGCCCCCTTTCGGGAACTCCCCATGTCCGTTTTACCGGTCTCCTTAGACCGCAGTTCACACAACACAGTTTGTCTCTTACGATACCACACAAGTCCTTGCTGTCACCGATCTCCGACACCTCCGGCTGCCGTTCACACACAGCTGCTGGTGTCACCTTCGTAACCCTGCCAAGTTACAGGAAGCCACTTGTCCCCTTCGTAACCCCGCCGAGTTACAGCAAGCCGCTTGTCACCTTCGTAACCCCGCCGAGTTACAGCAAGCCGCTTGTCACCTTCTTGACTCTCCTGAGCCACCGCAAGCTGAGTTGAGACAAGAGAAAAAAAACACCACACAAGACTCACGTGTCCTGTGTGTGTGCTATTCAGGACGTTCCGTCTCCGCCTGAGACCGTCCAACACACAGGGCGCACTGGGTGCTATTCAGGGAGCCGACCCTCCTCCCAGGGTTTCCCAACACACCGGCCACAGCAGGTCCAGGGACTCAGCGGGTGCTCTTCAGGACATCCATCTCCTCCTGAGACTGGCCAACACTCACGCCTCACCAGGTCCAAGGTCATACCACGTGCTCCAGGGATCCGATTCTTCTCCCAGAACCTCCCAACACTGACCCTCCAGGACCTTGCTCACTGAACCCTCCAGGTACACAATCTTTCTCACTGACCCAGGTCAGTACAACACGAACACCTGTCCGTTACCTGTGTCGGCCACACAGGTCCTCGGGTACCTCATATCCACAGAGGCACCCTATAGCAATCACCAGTCTCTTTCTCTGACCCCGGTCAGTACAACACGGCTTTCACGACCGTCACCTGCTGGCCGCTCAGGTTCTCGGACCCCTCTACCGTAGAGGTGTCCCATAAGTCTTTTCCACTGACCTGCTGTCAGTATATCACACGGCTTTCCAGACCGTCAGCCCTCCTGGCTCAGCGTTGCCAGCACTGCACCATGTGCTTTTTGGAAACCGTTGCCCTTAGCAACCAAATTTTGCAGTCCTCTTCCGTTGCTCCTAGCAGCAAGGCTACAACACTGCCCATAGCATTCTCCACCAATTGTAAGGTAATGCTGTCATTCGGGTATGGGATACTCGCTTGGCAGCCAAAAAATCACATCCGGCACAGGTTTTCCATAGAACAATCACAGTCCAAGTGGTTTATTCAGGCATCATAAACCATGACCAGCAACATAAAGTTCATATTAACAGCATAACGCCCATGACAGAGCTTCACTCTGTTATCCCTGTGGTCACACAGGTTGTGCCATGTCCAGCACACAGGCTCTCTTAGCTGCACAGTTATATCCCCTGTTGTGAGTTCATTTTCCCCTTCACCGTTGAGGTCTGATGAACTCCCTCTTCTGGTGAAGGAAGGTAGCGAGGCTGATTACCAAACACCTGAGCTGGTAGATGATGCCTGGGTAACAGAAACTTCTGACAGGATATAAGGCAGCCGACGTCCTTCTGAGTCGCTGGTGATTTCTCTGCTGGATTCTTGGAGACCAGTCTGATTCCTGCTTCCCAAAGATACGTTTTTGCTCTGCTATTGAACTTATTAGTTTTGTTTTGTTTCCCTTGTTTTTTGGAGTTCAGCCATCCCCGGTCGGGGGTGTGCTGAGTTCCATTTTTGTCTCTGATCAGTTTGTCTCTTTGCTTTGTCTTCAGAATTTACCTGAGTGCTGATATAGTCATTTTGAAGTCCTAGCGACTTCAGGGCCTGTTTTTCCTATCAGACGGTTGGGACATTTTTTGGTAGGGTTTTTTACGGATTGCAGACAGCAGCTTTTCTATCCTGTCCTTTTTAGTTAGCTTGGGCCCCATCGTTTGCTCAACCTATCTTTCTATCTGTGTTAGCGTTTTCATCTTGCTTCACCGTCATTATATGTTGGGGGCTGCCTATTGCTTTGGGGTCTGCTCTGGGGCAGTTTAGATTTCCCCTTTCTTTCTTTAGGCCTATTTAGTTCTCCGTCTGTGATCGAGGGGTCTAGGGCATCGTAGGAACCCCCCACGGCTACTGTTAGTAGTTGTGGATAGGATCAGGGGTCTGCAAACCGATAGCTACCAACCTCTCCGGTTTTCTGGACTTAGCTTGTATTTTTGCTTTTTCCTCCTTCGGTGACTCATTCATAACAATCCCCTCTCTGGGTTTACCTCATGGCTGATTCAGCACGCTGCAGACATCCATTCTCTCCAGGGAACTATCAGGCACCTGCAGCCATTAAACACAGCGTTCACTTGCTGTCAGGAAGACAGCCCCATCTTTCTCAGACGGGACCTTCCAACATGGACCAACCAGGTCCCAACATTCTCTCCATGTGACCTACCCTGGCCACCTTATATGGTCTGTAGCCACCCCCACCGGGTCACATGGCTATGACCTCATCACAGGTCCTTCAACCACCCATACACACTTTATAATAGCGCTCTTCTGGGTGGGTTTGAAGGTAACTGGTTCCGCCCGTCTCACTAGCTACCTGGAGACTTCTCCCTGACACATTGGAATGAAAGATCAGCTCTGCTGATCAGCACATAAGCAAGCCTCCATCCCAAGTCCACCCACCTTGAGATACACAGCGATCCTTTAGCACCCTGCTCCTGTTACCACTCTGGACAAGGCTATCCATTCGTCCTGGGACACCCACACAGCGCCCACTAGCGGACACAGTGGTCACTACACCAAAATATATATTGTAATTTTTTACATGTTAAAAATTACAAAAATGAAAATGGGCCAATGTAAAATTTTGGGAGCCCTGCATGGTTAGTACCTAGTAGCAACCACTTTTGCAAGTGTCACATCTTGTAATAATTTTTTTTTCAGCTAGCCAAGAGTCTTTCAATTCTTGTTTGAGGGATTTCCATCCATTCTTCCTTGGAAAATTCTAACAGTTCTGTGAGATTTCTGAGTCGTCTTGCACACACTGTTTTTTAAGGTCTAGCTACAGATGTTGAATGATCAGGGGACTGTGAGGGACTTTGTAAAACTTTGCGCCTTTTTAGGTATCCTTTGTGGATTTTTATGTGTGTTTAGGATCATTATCCATTTGTAGAAGCCATCCTCTTTTCACCTTCAGCTTTTTTACAGATAGTGTTATGTTTGTATCAAGAATTTGTTGAAATTTCATTGAATCCATTCTTCCTCTACCCATAAAATGTTCCCTGTGTCATTGGCTGCATCATAACTCCAAAGCATGATTGCTTGTCCTCCATGCTTAATGGTTGTTGATATGTTCTTTTCCTGAAATTCTGTGCCCTTTTTTCTCCACACATACCCTTGATCATTGAGGGTAAAGACTTCTATTTTAACCTCATTGGTCCACAGGACCTTGTTTTCAAAATGCATCAGGCTTTTTTAGATTTTCTTTTGCATACTTCTGATGCTGAATTTTATTGTGTAGATACAGGAGATGTTTTCTTCTGATGACTCTTCCATGACGGCCATATTTGTGCAGGTGTCTCTGAACAGTAGACCAATGTACTATAACGCCAGAGTCTGTTAAATCTTTCTGAAGGTCTCTTGCAGTTAAGCGGAGGTTCTAATTTACATCTCTAGCAATCCTGCAAGCAGCTCTCTCTGAAATTTTACTTGGTCTTCAAGACCATATCTTGACCTCCACTCTCCACTATTCCTGTTAACTGCCATTTTTTAATTACATTTCAAACTGAAGGACAACTTAAACATTTTTTGCTAATTTTCTTATAGCCTCCTCCTTCTTTGTGGATCTCCACCATTTTCATTTTCAGAGTGCTAGGCAGCTGCTTAGAAGAACCCATGGCTGCAGTTTTTATGCACAAGGTTGCATCACCTGGCCTTTCCTAATGATGATGGTGAACAAGCCATAACCCTAACAGGTGGATTAAGGTCTCAAACCTTGGTCAAAGCTATCTGAGCACACAGATCTTCTGGGATTCCCATTTTCCTTTTTGTAATTTTTACAAAATAAAATATATATATATATATATATATATATATATATAAATATTTTTTTGTTGTTGCCTAAAACACAAATGAAATGTGTCATCTTTAACTTTATTTTCCAATAATCTTTATTAGATTTTTAAAGATTTTTTATGAGGGAAGGGAAGGGATACAAAAACAAAGGGATAGGATAGGGAAAAAAATTTTTCCCTGTGAAGACAGGGAAATCCCCCAGAGAGTGGGGGAGTAGGCAGGCTATAGATATCACATCAGAGACCACAAAGTTTTACATATTAACTTCGAATAATACAAAGAGTCTTTTAACTGATCATCAGAGTTGGGTATCAGTAGAAATAAAAATCAGTGCACAGAAATATGCTATAATGTTTGCATACCTGTGTTAGCTAAGAAAAAGCTATAAACTAAACGTTACTATCCAGTTGCTTAATTTCTCTACAATAAAGTAAAAGGCTTATCTTAGTGGTTTAGAAATCTTCGTATTAATACCTAAAAAAAAGCAATTATTCTTGTTTGCCTCCAATGTGTTAATTAATGAACATATATAAGGTAGAGTATAGGAGGTATAGTAGCCTGCCCCGTCTGGGGCATCCGATGATGCCCCTGGGATCGATTGGGGGGAAAGTCCGGTTCAATTCCAGAATATTATGAAAGTGGAATATAATATCAATAGGACAAGTATGAAAACCTGAAGTACGTAATAATTGCAAAATACAGTTCTTTCAGTCAAGATGATGGTCCGAGTTCAAAGAAGAAGAGATTCCCTGGGAGATCTTAGAAATCTTAATTCCAGCACATTCTAAGAAGTCAGTCCCTTCGTCTGGAGAAGTAATGGGAATTAACCTTGCTGCATATTTCACCAGAAGAGTCGAAGATTGAGTCCAAAAATATGGTATCTCAGCACGTAGCAGTTCACGTGTAGTAGAGGAGAATGCTTTCCTTTTTTTTAAGATGTTTCTTGATAAGTCCTTAAAGAAAGATAGATGACTGTAGGGGGAAAATTTGAATTTTGGTTCTTTAGACTTTCCAAGAAGCGCACTCCTTTTCCAGTTTGATCATCTTTAACTTTAGACCTTTCGAGATCATTTCATCTTCAGCTTGTTTAACTGTTCACAATAGCAGTAATTCTGACCAGGGGTGCCCAAAATTTTACATGCCACTGTACTCTAAAGGCTTCAGAGGTAGGGGTTAACTTTGTTTTTTTTTCTATTTTCTATACTCTGTATGCGTTATACAGGCAATTTCATATTACTTTATGTATAATTTTGTGCTCACCATATGGTCATCTAAGTTCAATCCAGTCCTGCTGTTTGGGCCATAATGAACACTAAAATGTGGTTATATTATGTTCATATGAAGTTGTCCTAACCTTTTGCTATGGTTATGCTAGATGCCGTTTGTGGACTTTTGTCCTATAGACATGCCAGTTGTCGTTTGTTGACCGTTTCTGTAGCTTTAAAGGTAACATGCACTAGTCTTTTAAAAAACAAACATTGATTATGTTTTGAAATGAATAAAGGAATGTTATTGGCTCACCAAGTGACATGGATTCTCTATGCTACAGGACAGGGTAAACAAGACGGAGCAAAATCAGTGGAACAGTGGGCAGTGCTTGCAGAAAGAGCAACAAGGACCAGAACTGAAGGTGGAAAAGCAGAGCCTGGCTTACCAGAAGTCTTCAAACAGAGGCTGGACAGACATCTGTCTGGGATGATTTAGCGAATCCTGCTTTGAGCAGGGGGTTGGACCAGATGGCCCAGGAGGTCCCTTCCAACTCTACCATTCTATGATTCTATGAAGACACGAGTTAGGAAATACACACACAGGAACTGAAGATGTATAGTCGGTACAAGATTTGCAAGAGTGTTTGTAGTGTGAACAAGTCTACATCAGAATGTGTTATGCTTACAGCAGACAAAGGGTTAATCAGCAAACTAATGAATAGCCACTGCCAGCAGTGAAGAAAAGGAAAACTGTTTCATAGAAAATATGCACTCTGATGTAGCAACATTTGCGTTGTGATGAAGTCCGGAAAAAAGTTTCTTATATTTACAAAGAGTTAATTGCAGGGCTGAGCCAGGAAGTAACTGCAGATTGTAGAAACAAACAGTTTTCCAGCTGAGAGAACTTGTGAGACAAACTCCAAGACACAATGTAACAAAGCAGAAAGCTTACTGGACACATGTGGAGGTCAGAGTGGTTCAGGCTATGGGCCCACCATCAGGAAGTAGCAGCGTTCTGGATGTAGCGTCCAAAATGCTGCAATCTATTTACACAGGTGAATCCGCATGTGGCCACTGAATCGCGCTGATTTACCGCATTCAGGACATTTCTATTGTGGAAATTTCTGTCTACACAAGAGGAGTTGGCATGCTGCAGGTCTGAAAGACGCGTCGCATGTCAGTGTCCGGCGGTGATCCGCAGTTGCACATAGACACATAGTGGACATAGGATTTCTAGAAATCCACTATGATGTAACATCTGGCCACTGCGGTTTTGACGCTGTATAAATACGCAGAGTCAAAACATGATCTCTAGGTACCTACCCGCACGCAACCTTCGATCGTCCCAAGATCTCCTTCTCTACTCCCCCCTTATCTCTTCTTCCCACAACCGCATACAAGACTTCTCCCGTGCTTCCCCCATAATCTGGAACTCCCTACCGCAACACATCAGACTCTCACCAACAACGGAAACCTTCAAGAAGAACCTGAAGACCCACCTGTTCCAACAAGCCTACAGCCTGCAATGATCCTCGGTCTACCCTCTCCTACTGTATCCTCACCCATCCCTGTAGACTGCGAGCCCTCGCGGGCAGGGACCCCTCTCCTTATGTACTTGTGTGTCCCTTGTCTTACACTTGTTCATTACTCTTGTATATATTACACTTGTCTATATTTCCCCTTTTCACATGTAAAGCGCCATGGAATAATGGCGCTATATAAATGCATAATAATTATAATAATAATAATAATAAATCCTGATTGTGGGCACATACCCTTAAAAGTCCATGGGTAATAATGTCACTGGGGTTCGCCAGGCAACATGTCAAACCCAACTTGAACCACAGCAATCAGTAACGGCAATAGGGAAAGGATTTAGTCCCCTGCCCTGAAACCAAGGCAGGTAAGAAAAAAGGAAGTAGAAATGCAAGCTACACTTTTCCTAATCACCTCCTTTTTATTGAACCTGTTCTATTCTGTATCACAGTCCAAAGTGGGAACAAATTTCTATGTTTCCTAAGCGATATATGCAGTATCAGACTGGGGTGCCAAGGGCAACTTTTCAGCTACATGCAAATGTGACATTATTCTCAATCACAAATTTATATAGCAATGACTTGGGTAGATTGTTAAATGAATAAGATGCTGTCTTTTTCTGTACATGGTGATTTCAGTATATTGTGCCAAGTACTGCTCATATAAGAGGGGGCCCACCGGAGGATTATCAGGTTCGCCTGTGTGCCAGTCCAAGCCTGGATATATGCATCCCTCTTCAACTCCCCAGCTAGCTAGTGCAGGTGATGCAAAAAGCTTCTAGAAGTATGTGGGTCCCTGACTGCTTCACAGTTGTGTCTGAAGTGGTACCTAAACACTCCTTAAGTCAGCCCAGCAACCCAACCAGTGGGTCAGGAGTTTTATGCACTGATGGCACCAGAAATTTCATGACAATACTATGATCACTATGGTAAAACCTTAGCATTAGAACATACATTCATAAGACGTTTTCTCTTGTAATATTTTGCTTTTTTTCTACGCCCCAAGTTGTAGCACCGAAATAAAATGTGCCGTATGTAAAAATGTTTTATAGCGCAGCGCATATCCATGTAAAAGACCATGCTGTGATTTTTGCGAGCAGACATATAATTCCATTCATTCACATTTAACATTTGGCTGCGGCCAATAGTAAACGGTAATGGGAATCTGACTTAATGGTCCTTGTAACATTAAATGTATATAAATATAGAAGTGTTGGTGAAGCGATTTTTTTTCTGCAGCTCATCCCTCCTCTTCCATTGACCATTCATTTGTAATGAAATTCATACATTGATTTAGCTCTCTCTCTGTTTATGTGTCCACATACATTGACATAGCTTTTATAATACATAGGTTTCTGCCCCTATAATAATGTCATATAATGTGAAGCTCTGAAGTGTGCTGCAAAATGACACATACGCAAATCGTGCTGTCTAGAAAAAGATTTCCATTACTACACTTGAGACCTTGCTGGAGCCTAAGCACCGCGGCAATGACGCATGTAGCAATTATTTTCATAAACTGCCTTTGTTTTACTAATCATGCCACTATTCATATCCTGTAACGGGAGAAGTAGAGCTTATAAACCAAGGCGCTAAGCCATGCTTACACTTATTGACGAGGCTTTTTCTTAGCACATAAATTAGGGTGGATGACAATGACCCTATTAATTTTTAATACATGGCATAATGCCAGATCAGCTACTACTGAGAATATGCACCAGTCGGTAGAGCAGAACAAGGTCATGCAATAGAGCCGCACACAATACCTGCATGTGGATAGCGTATAGTAGTAAACGTATTTATGGAGAGATAAACGTGAGCAAAAATGACTTTATGTTATATAGAAACGATTGATTTCTCAAAGTGTTATCATACAAATAAAATAGGATCTATACAGCTACATATCCATTTTTCTAATCCATTGTAGTTTTTACTCAGAGGGGTCATCCACTTAGGTCCTCTATGTTATAGGAAAATTGTATGGCTTGGTAGCTAGCAGGGTTGATTTGCAATGCTGGGGTCCTGGGTTCAAATCCTACAAAGGGCAACATCTGTAAGCGGGGGCGGCTTAAGGGTAGTCAGGGCCCCAGGAAGTTTAGGGTGCATGGGGCCCCCAGCACCCAATGGGGCATGTCACGTGACAATTTTGATGAGGTCATGATAAGCATACAGCTGCTCTGGTGCACATCTGCAGATGTAAGGAGACTGACAGAATTTTTTCTCTTAAGTACACCACACATAACAAGAGGGGATGCTATAGAATAAGGGACGGCGCTGAACATAGCAAGACATAATCCTATATACTAAGGGATGGTGATTTATATAATAAGGGTAGGTGCACACGACCAATTTCTCTCCATCTGAGAAAAGCGGTCCAATTATTCTGATCAGACTTTGATCAGAGTGGCATCAGATGGAGAGAAAAGAAAAGGTTCTCCACCTTCTCCATTTTGAGAGTCTATGTAAATCAGGCCGCACTCTGATGTCATCCGAATACGGTCAGATGTTTTCCACAGACCCATAGAAATACATTGGCAATTTTGATCCAACACTTGGATCAAAATCGGACATCTCACCTATTTTTCCTCGGACCATTCAGTCCGAGTAAAAAAATCGAAAAGGTACATGGCCCCATAAAATATCATGGGTGCGAGTGCTATCCGTCAAAACCAGCTAACCTTTGTCGGAGATAATCAGACGAGTGCATGAGCCCAAAGGGAGTTTATTTTGTAAACTAAGATATTACCGCCATCTCTTTTCTGCAAATGTAGCTGCACTTACACATAAAGATAATTATTGTTGAATACAATTATTCTTTCGGTGTAAACAAGCTGCCAATCACCCAATGAATGAGCAATCCACTCGTTCATTGGGTTAGGGTTAGATGATCTTCTGCGCAGCACAAAAGATCTTCGTGCTCTGAGTTGCATCGTCCTCTAAACAAGACTCACCCGTCCCAGAACCTGGCAGCCTGTGTGCAGTGAGCAATCAATTACAGATTGTATCGTTTATTGAAGTCTGTCTGCGTAACCAGACTATATCGAAAAAAATGAACTCGAGTTGAAAAGGAAGAAAAAATTCGGCACCATGCAACAAGTGGTTATGTATGCTGGATGTGGAACTGATCGCCAGCAACAGTAACCTGTGTTCATCCAGAATTAAGTCATATGCAATGGAAAACTAAAAAAATGGTGGCACTCACTGACTTTGTATAAAAGTCCAAAGTTTATTCACACTATTAAAATGGTTGGCATGGGAGAGATTGGCACATAGCACGGGTGATGGCCGTTTCGCTCCAGTCTGTGTTTCAGTGGGTCCTGGAATCCATTGGTGTCACTTTCCGATGCCAACTGTTTTAATACTGTGAATAAACTTTGGACTTTTATATAGAACTGGTGAGTGCCACCATTTTCTATGGAGTATAAGTTGCTATGGTGAAAAATATAGGAGCTTGTTCACACTGGCCATTAAACAGACTAAACCTAAGATAAAAACAAAATGAATATGTAAGTAAATAAATAAAAGCAATAGTGCATATAAATAACATTGGGTACTTAGTAAACACAGTTTTTGATTAAAAAAAAAAAGGGTAAAAGCCATCCTACTAGCGTCAAGGTGTACTCAAATTTGGGTACACTTTGACCCTGGCTTTTACACTTTTTTTTTAATCAAGAACGGTGTTTACTAAGTACCCAGACATTTATACAGAATGATTGGATACCCGTTACAGGTAGCTTATTGTTTCAGTGGTGTAGTTTACAGAGCAAGAGGAACGGACCTATTACATTTGATATATTTTATCCAGAAATATAGGCAGTGTTTATGGAAAAATATTCATGATACAAAATAGGAACAAACAATACAATATATTCAATTGCATAGCATAAAAAAGGATAATTAAACAAAATTACTAAACCTGTGTCATGGAAATGGCTCACAGCTTAACGGAGGTAGGTATTCCTTATGAAAATGGACAGAACCACAGCAAGCTGTACCTTCCAGGGCTGACAAACTACACAAATCCAACTACTGCTTTTTATTAGCTCAAAATTACACCCACATACCTTTCCTTGATGAGCTCATGTGGGGACTATTTATGGGATGTGCTGCGTTTGTTAGAATTTTATGAGATTCCCAACATAGAGGATATCTTCACACATGGAGGTTCCAGGTGGTAGATATTGTTGTCATATTTCTTATGGTGATTTTACCTTAACATAGTCTTCATATACGACCTGGAAAGCAACATCTATAGAACCATTATTATGTTGGAGGTGTTAGAATGGCCTTACAGGGATGTGAATGAATGCATCATGTTCGTCTTTTCGCCATGACACCAAAAATACATTTTCTATAAATATCAGATCAATGTAAACCCCAATATTCATATCTGACCATGGTCAGCGGCCGGGCTGCGAGAGGTTATTATAGCTAAGAAGCCTTTTCCTGGGAAGCATACTTCTCTGCCTTGTTTTCTGTTTCTCTGAAAATCTCCTGTTTAATTACCTGGACACTGCAGGCGACCTCTGCTTCAAAGGAGTTGGAGGTGTCTGCTCTTTCTCTAACTTCCCCTGTTATAATTAATCCCAGATGTTCAATGTGAGGCGGGCATACCTCCTCCCTGTGGATATATCTTATGACTTTTTAATTTTCCTCTATGACATATACTGATATGGAATCTTAGTAATCTAATGAGCCCCAATTTAGACAGGGATAATGTTGTCTGTAAAGCAATGTGGAAATTAATGGTGCTATATAGTAAAATTAATTAAATGATCAGCACCACATGAAAAAAAAAAATCATCACTGCATGGTCCACTGACTATTCAGGTCACTAGTGAACTTGTTTTATATTATTTTCTTTTTTGAATAATTTCTGTATGTATATTTTACATTTTATTGTACTTAAGATTTATAGATTTCTTTTTCTCTGCATTCTTGCTTCCTGCCTGCTCCATTCTAAAGCTACAAGCAGAGCAGAAGAAAAGGTGTAGTGAAGGTTTTTTTAATAGCAGAAACCAGTGGATGTTATACCTGACATGGGGACCCAGGATGACTGTACAGTTGATTTAACTTTGCAGATCACTGGATTAACTGGGAGCTGGCAGGAAGGCTTCCATTCTAAAATATATATAAAAAAAAGATTTGATTTCTGCCCATGTGCCGTTTCTCAGATATATAGGTATGTGGTTGTGCAACTGGAAACATAAACTGGCAGCGAGGAATGGAATTGCTGCACACTTGTACTTTTTGTGTGTATATGTACTTTTGAGTAAATATTTGGAATAAAGCTGTGATTTGTGCAGGCAGACTTCTTGTCTGCAAACATATTGAAGAACCTCAAGAACATGAAGAAACAAGCAAGAAGGAACAGAGGCTGACGTGGAAAATTACAGGAGGTCAACTAGACGAGTAAAGCAAATATCAGTTCTAGGACCTTTTACTAATTAGTAATGTATAATGCTCTCCGGTTGTGAAGTCTTTCTGCTTTACACTATTCAATTCAGCTATCTCTAAACTTTATTTATTGTACAATGGAACATTATGCAAATGTTTACTATGTTTCTGTTTTTATTCTGTAAGATTTTTTTTTAATTTTCTTGCTGTCACCTAACGAACACGTCTTGTTTACATACAGATGTGGACAACATGTCCGGGCCCCATATATTTATATTCACATAAGGCAAAGATCTTAAGGAATTAATATTCAAAATATATTAGAGCGATGTTGAATTTTTTTTTGTGTAAAAAAACCCCTGTATGTAAGAAAATCCCTTTAGATATGAAAAGATGTCTGTTGACCCAGTCAGTCTGATCGCGGGTGGTGTGTATGGATGCATTTGAGCACCACACATCACTACCAATATGATCCATGTCTTGACTTGTTCTTTCTCGGTATTACATTTTATGTCTTAAAGGGGTTTAAATTGAAGACCTATGCTTAGGATTCATCACCAATATCAGATCAGTGAGGGTCCGGCACCTGGCACCCCAACAAGCATCTGGTCCAATAGGACGTGAGCTTCAGTAAGGCTGGTTTCACATTAGCGCTTTTTAAGCGCACGCACGGCCGGGGGTAGCTCCGCCCCCGAGCCGGCTCTCTGCCCGGCGTGCCCGCCCCTTGCTTGTAGCGCCGCCTCCTAGCGCACAGCGGCGCCTGCGATTGGCGCACCCTATCTTTAGCATAGGGTGCGCTGATCGTGCGCAGGCCGTGCGCTAGTTGCGCTTTGACCTGCGCTGCGCACTTTTGACGGTGCGCCGTGCGCGCCAAAATCCGAAAAGTTTGATTTTGGCGCGCACGGCGCACCGTCAAAAGTGCGCAGCGCAGGTCAAAGCGCAACTAGCGCACGGCCTGCGCACGATCTGCGCACCCTATGCTAAAGATAGGGTGCGCCGATCGCAGGCGCCGCTGTGCGCTAGGAGGCGGCGCTACAAGCAAGCGGCGGGCACGCCGGGCAGAGAGCCGGCTCGGGGGCGGAGCTACCCCCGGCCGTGCGTGCGCTTAAAAAGCGCTAATGTGAAACCAGCCTAACTGAAAATGCCCAATACACAGTGTGGTGCTGCTCACATCCACTTCCAGAGCTTAAAACAGCTGATCAAAGAAAGTCCCAGGTGTTGGCCTCCCAGTTATCTCATATTGTTGACATATTATGCAGATTATACACAAAAAAAACCCTTTAAAAAATAAAATGGAAATATTAAATAAAAATACACACCTAGAAAGAGCAAGTCAAGCTATTTTCATCAAAATGATAATTATGCTGCTGTTCACATGTATCCATACATAACCCTTTGATTGGACTGACTGGATAAACACAAATTTTCCAATATCTAAAAGGATTTTTTTCTAACAGTTTTTTGACTACATAAAGAAAATTTTAGCATTTTTATAATATATTTTGAAAATTTATTCCTCAACATTTCTGCTTTCTATGAAGATATACACAACCTGTACCTTCCAGAAGGACCTCTGACAATCTTCAGTATATTGTTCCAAGAATACTCTAAGTTAATATGTAGTGATTTAGAATAAATCATACAAGTATACTGTGAAAGAATCCATAAAGACAAGGAAATTGCTACTCAAATTATGGTATATAGTATACCGTGCCCATAACCACGCACAGCTTATAGCTCTTTAATAGAGAATACAATAGAGCACATTATGCTACAAAATTAAGCTGAATGATAGTTGTTGTGTCGAAAAGCGGCTGGAAGCATTTGTTGTTGTGTTATAGAGCCACTTGTGCATGATCCGAGATGATGGAATAATAAAAAGAGAAAGAGCCTGGAAATATTGATATGACAAGTGGGTCGCCCCGTGCCAGGGCCTTGGGGTACTCGGAGCCGGGCTTGGTGGATTTCAATGGGAGATGTCACGGTAGCTGTGACCCGGTCCGTGGTCCTGGGCGTCCATTGTAAAAGGGGGTGAAGGGTGATGGAATAAAGTTTATGAGTGAATGATTCGTAACGCCACCTGTGGTGTTCGGCAATGAAGATGTTAAGCCGACGCTGCAGACAGATCCTCTGGGACAGATGGTGTGGTGCAGCAATGATGGTGTAGCCCTCCACAGGTAGGGCTGTAGTCCCAGGGCAGAGTAGATGAAGAAGATAGGTGTTAAGGGAGAGAGTGTAGTGTCTGGCACCGAGATGTAGCAGTGCTGAGTGGGTTGGCGCAGTAATAAGCGGAGGACACCAGGGCATGTAGTTCCAAAGCTTTACTCACAGTCTGTTGAGCATACATGTGCCCGCCTCGGTACCATGTCCACCAGGTCAGGGGCTCAGCCAACTTCCAGGCAAGATGAAGTACTCCCTTCCAACACTCCGCCAACATATGTGCCTTTTCTGAACGTCTCCCTTTTGTGCCTATAGTGAAGTACTCACAGTACTGAGTTACACTGGAGTTCCTCCTGTCAGATGTTCCTATGAACTCTACTTGTACGGCAGACAGCTGTAGCCTGCTTCGGGGACTCCTTGCTACCAAGTCCCGGCTCACTCTCGTTGCTGTTGTGCCCCCAAGTCTTGTGTGGGAATAAAGTGGTGACAACTTCTATTTCTCCGGTGTCTGCTGCAGGACCATTAGTATCCATACAACCTCGGGGACCGGCCTTGCGCTGTGAACTTGGGAAAGGTTCTGCTCTAACCCTAATCCTTAGTCCTCCTCTCCTTACGTTCCGTACAAATCCTTCTTTCTTATGGAGAGAGTCAGGCTTTCCATCAATGTCTCTTTCCTGTGCCAGCGGACCCAGGTCACTGAGGTCGGCTGCAGCACTTCCTTCATCCATCCCACTCAGGGGATCTTCACTCTTCCACTGACACTGTCAGACTGACTAAATCCCAAAATCTTCCCGCTCTTTTGGTGCCAACTAACTCCACCCACCTCCCAGCACGCTTCGTGTTCCAAGCAGGGAGCCGCCGAAGGTGCTTTGCTACACTACTATGTTGTGTGGGATGCAGGTGTTGGAGTGTGGTCAGGAGTCTCCACCTTACCTGAATGGTGGGGTACCACACCTCAGGAGGAGGTGCAGTACCTCTGAGGCGACTGAACCCTCAGGGGCGCCACATAAGTAATATTCATTCTTTGTAAGTTCTGTAAAATGATGGTAAACATGAATTGTATGGTATCAATCAGAATGTGATGAATGTTTATTGCATTGAACCTTATATATATTATACGTCAATGAAAATTGTCATTTGGCTTCATTGTAAATAACTTTAGAATAAACACCACATTCAGATGTACAGGACAGAGATGAGTCGTGCTACATTAACAATTACTTATCTCTTCCTGTAGAAACAGTCCATCGTTATCTGTTTTAGCAGAAAGTTCATTCTACTGTGTCAACTACTGTTGGACAGGCATGAAATGTTTTCTCTCTATTTGAAAAAAAAAAGAGGTTCCTCAGCAGCTAAAGTGTGCCTCATACTCTTCTCTCTTCTAGATTTAGCAAAACAATATAGCTCATAACTCAGGAGGCGAGCAAAAACAAATGCAAGCTGTGCATTTCAAAAAGTACATGTATTTCTTTCGTATTGTGGTCCTGATGATTTTTTCTTCTTTTTTACTCTTTTTAGTTTTCTAAAATAGCACAAATTGGTATTAAACAAAGGAAGTACAAAAGCATACATTACTTTCTGTTAAATATTTAGACAATATTCTAATATGTTGTGAGATAGTAATAAGGCAAATTATTGCTAGATTTGCTCAAGATTTGCATGAAGCACAGTGTTTATCTCATTCATGAAGGCTGGACATTTTTAGGCTTGGATTTTTAGGGAATGATAGGCAGGTTTCGTAGCGGAGCCAGTTCTTTCCATTCCTTACCTAGGTATGTCTGCATTACTGTATTTAGAAAGGAGTGTCTAAAGGGGAATTTTTCTCATTCTGGAGAATGCCGAGCCGGCATGAGGAGACTTATAGGCCATGCAATGCTCCTCTGGAAATTTAAATATGCAAATAGCCTCTTCAGAATGAAGAAGCATTTATCTATGATGCCACCTATTGGTGACTCTTAGGATTGTTACATGAAATAGGTGTGTGTCTTGTGACTGGAATTACTTTTGGTCCCGTTAAAAACAGGGTGGCACATGTTAAGGAGCTGAAACTCCTAAACCCTTCATCCAATTTTAATGTGGATACCCTCAAATGAAAGCTGAAAGTCTGAACTTCAACTGCATCAGAATTGTTTTGTTTAAAATTCATTGTGGTAATGTCTAGAACCAAAATTAGAAAAATGTTGTCTCTGTCCAAATATATATGGACCTACAGTAACTGTATATGCAAGGTGGATGTCTAAATAGAGTGCCCAAAAATATCTATGCCTGAAACAAAAGGTAAGCAATAGCAAGAGTATACGCTAAAATAGTAAGACTTTATACTAGCTCACCCACCCAACAGACGGTTCTCAACCAGGATAGGGCATTTAGATTGTGGATCCCAAAGGGGATAGTGATGTGGAAATCTGTATGGAAAGTTTTAGGAGAAACTCAAAAGGTTTCACATGTTTGCCAGTTTTGATGAGAGGCACGGGAACACAACCAGTGTCTGTTAGTGCACCGGGTTATCTGAGTCTCAGATGCCTGGTCACAAGTTTTTATTACAACCACAAAGATAAGGAAAGTGGGAATGGCTCAATACA
Source organism: Dendrobates tinctorius (assembly GCF_039654945.1). Classification (NCBI taxonomy): domain Eukaryota; kingdom Metazoa; phylum Chordata; class Amphibia; order Anura; family Dendrobatidae; genus Dendrobates; species Dendrobates tinctorius. The sequence goes on from NW_027361959.1 coordinate 5,278,384, forward strand.
TTACATTACCTGAGAAAGAAGATATTTAAGTTGGGAATAAAAAAGTCATAAATTATGGGTTCTGCAGAATTCCTTTCACTCTGGCTCTGTCCAGTTTACTGTACTTTCAGAAACCAAAGAAAGATCAACGCAAAGACACCTCTATATCAGATACAACGCACTGTGTTATTGCTTTTATGAATAACACTTCTAAAGCTAATGCTAAAATACTAATAATCTTTATTTTTATATAGCCCTAACATATTCCGCAGCGCTTTACAGTTTGCACACATTATCATCACTGTCCCCGATGGGGCTCACAATCTAAATACAAAATTATCAAAGATATATAGGTACAGTTGTGCTTAAAATTTTACATGCCCCAGCAGAATTTTTGCTTTCTTGGCCTTTTTTCAGAGAATATGAATGATAATACCAAAACTTTTTCTCCACTCATGGTTAGTGGATTGGTGAAGCTGTTTATTGTCTCTTTTAAAATCATAATGACAACCCATATCATCCATATCACCCTAAGGAAGGAAGCATAAGAAACTAGTATTATTGACAATTTCCATCTTTTTGAAGGTGCAGATCAAACTTCAATCTATCCCATGGCTCCTCCGGAATCACAGATTCACAATAACTAGGAAACAAATATTAGGATGTCTTCCTAAAAGACTACTGCTTTAGAACTACTAATGCAAATATAGTCAGTGCAAATTATTATTACTGACAACTTCAGTGCTGATAGAGTTTGGATGTACAGAAATAGATAAATTTGAGCCTTCATTTCACACAGGACAAAGCAGTTATCACATTGAAGGGCAAAATGAGGTGAAAAACAGCTCAACCAGATGTGTGAAATTGTGAGACTCTAATGGGAAAAAAGGTTCACATTTTCTATCCTGCAGTGAGATAACACATGAAACACATCAGTAACAGTGAATCAGCTCAATTTGTGCAGCTTTCTTTGCGTTTCCCATAAGGTGTTCATGTTTGTTATCCTTTGCCATATGATGCTGATCTACGCTGATGTATTACTGGCACGAAATCTTACAGTATATAGGACTGCTCCGTCCAGGTCTTCAGAAAAGATTAAACATTTTTCTAATTATCTATTTATCAGAAAAAAAAATAAAATAAAATATGCAATTTTAAAATTGTCGAAAACAATTATGATAGACTAACATTTTCTGTATTATTGAGATTATTTTTTATCTGTGTTCTCTGCAGCAGTGTCAGCCATTTCAGAATCATTAAAAATCATTAAAGGGAACTTGGCAGCTGAAAGATGCTGCCCGATCCACAGGTATTATGTATCAAGATTTCATCCATGTACAGTATATTTGACTCTGAAACGCTGTGTCATTTCAGAGAAGATCATACTTCAAAAGCCGCCAAGGACACCCCTTGAGAAAGGCATTTCACGTCGAAACGCGCGGCGGGGGTGACACACACCGGGTGGGCTGCCTCTCACCTTGACCAGGTAATGAATTTAATATTTTTTATTGCAGCATGGTCTGCTGTTTATTTTTTACATATGTCTGGCTTTGTGATTTTAATGAGGCTCATTGGGAGATGTGCAATTTTGTTATGAGCATAAATTTCTAAGCCACCAATTGAATGTGATTCACATTCACTCCCTCCCTCCTGTATGTGTGTCCTGCTGTTTTCCTGCATGTATAAGTAGGCTTGGATCCTTTTCCTCACTGTATTTCATGTATCCTGGTCTGTTAATTATCCAATAAATTGTTTTTCTTTGTACTTTCTACATGTTTTTGAGATTTTTTTGGTTGTTGTTTTTTCCTTATATATTTGTCAAGGACACAGCTGCACGGGAGACTAGTCAGACAGGAGGGTCCCCGGCAGCTCCTCTCCCTTTGCTTCCCTTGAGTGATGGGTCTCTCCTTGTGTGTGTGTAGGGAGAGATCAGTCAGTCATTGACATCGGGCAGGGAGAATGTGCCAAGGACCAGACTTTTTTACTTGTTTCCAGTTCACTTCTGTCCCTAGCCAGGTTTTAAATTGTTTCCCTCTGAAATATTAATATTTATTTATTTTACTTGCTTATACTGTACATAGCACCATTAATTCCACAGCACTTTACGGACATCATCATCAATGCACATATTTCCTTGGTGGTATTTGAACCCAAGACCGCAGCGCTGCAAATGCTAACTACTGAGCCACTGTGTCGCAGCATTTCATAGTCTCACATACCTGGCTGAAATCATGCAGACAGTGTCTGATGCAGGAGAAAAAAAATTAGATGCAGCTCCTGATACGTTACAGATAAAATCCAAGATTTATTCTTATTCATTTAAAAATGAAATATCCAAAAAACATTTGCCAAAAAATATTTGGAAAAAGAGGGGGGGAAACATGGGAGGAAAAAGGACATATATTCACTATACGCATTTTGAACAGGACATGTTCTTAGGGCCCCTTCACACATAGCGACTCACCAACGATCCCGACAACGATAACTTGTCAGGATCGCTGGTGTGACACAACATGATCGCTGGTGAGCTGCCAAACAGGCAGCTGCACCAGTGATCAGCACCAGCGATGATGAGCGCTTGTGTCACTGTGCACCTTAGTTACCAGCGCACTGATGCAGGGAGCTGGTAACCAAGTTAAACAGCGGCTTTCTAAGTGCTGCGCGGTGCTTAGAAATCCGCTGTTTACCTTGGTTACCAGCTCCCTGGATCAGCGCGCTGGTAACTAAGGTACACAGAGGGTTTCTAAGCGCCGCGGGGCGCTTAGAAACCCGCTGTTTACCTTGGTTACAAGCTCCTGCTCGCTGATCGCTGGTCTCCCGCCTGCCACATGCAGCGATGCGTGCTGGCCAGCGGGAGACCAGCGACCAAAAAATGTCCAGGCCATTCCAGCACGATCAGCGATACCCGGCAGGGGGGCCGGTCGTTGATAGGTGTCACACACAGCGATCTCGCTGGTGAGATCGCTGTTGCGTCCCAAAACTTGAGACTCAGCAGCGATCTCGCTAGCGTGATCGCTATGTATGACTGGGGCTTTAGACTTGGTGTGAATGAACACTAAACCAAGGGAGGAACCTTATATATCCATCATGTTGGTTAGAAAACAAGTGTGTAGCATTCAGGAAAGAGAAAAAAGCCCACAACTATTCATAAGATTATTAGAAAGCACACAGACACTTTAAAAACTTCTATGACCTGTTGATTTTGATTTATTTAAAAAAATTTTGAATAAGAAGGTTCAGGACCGCGAGGAATCGATCTTCTCAATCAAAAAGAAAAAATTTAATCGTGATACTATGGATAATAGAATTCAACAAGTTTATGAATGGGGTCGCTGGGACCAAAAACGCATCCCACTTAAATCCATCTTAAAAACTAAAAAAGTTGTCAGACAGAATATTTTCCAACGTAACCAAGTCACCTTTTCTTCCTCTGAGATGGATTCTTCAGATGTTTCTAATGAATTTTCTGATGGTGACCGAGACATTGGAAGATCCTAGAGTTATTATTTTAAAAAACAACGACCGACAAAAAACGCCATAGGCAAGTGGGCAGGAAACACCACAAAAAATCCGGACTCAATCAAATATCGCCTCAGGAACTGAAATCGATTCCAACATTGGATGTAATTAATTTGTCTACGTGTCCACTCACTGATGCAGAAACTAGTTTGTTATCATGGGGTGTGAATTTTTCTCCCACAAATAATAGATTCGATATTTTTACTACATTGAAAGACATCAATCGTTTTGTCCGTGATCTCACGGTAAAAATTTTTGGGGGTCAGATGAGGTTCCTTTCACTTTTGACCCATCTAATCAACAACACAATATTTTCAAAGGAAAACATTTTTTGGAACAAATTAGTTTAACTTGATTATGGACTTACATTCTGACCAGATTTCTCCTCCAGACAAACAGTCTATACATAATTTCACTACTAAGAATCCTAATTTCTATCCGGTTCATGTGAGAACTGAAGCAATGATCGGTTTCAGGAGGCTATTGAACGTGATCTAAAAATGTTGCACAATGACTCGAGTGCTCGACACAAAAAATTCAATCTGTCAAAATCTGAACGAATTGCCTTTGATAATTTGAATGCAAGATCGGACATTACCATCAAAATGTCGGACAAAGGGGGCTCGGTGGTGGTATTAAACAGTGAAGATTATGCCTTTGCCATCAACTCTATGCTAATGCTGTTACTACCACCTACACTCCTCTTGCTAATGACTCCACTGTTTTTTTTCTGAAAAAGCAAAATAAATAATTCTGGATGGCATGTCCCTTGATATTTTCACTCTGAATATTTAATTGTGGATTATCCTGTCATACCCATTATTAATGGGTTACGAAAAACTCATAAATCTGGAACTCCACTACCTATTCATCCCATTGTATCAGGCATCGAATCTCTTGGCGAGCTTCTTGGACAGTGGCTGGACTCTGCCTTACAACTCCTTGTACCTCAAATTCCAGCCTACATCCAAGATTCGTGTGATGTTTTGGAAACATTTATGGACATAAACTGGTCTAATTCATGGACATGGCTCACTTGTGATGTTATCTCATTGTACACCAGCATTCCCCACCACATAGCTATTTCTGTTACGAAATCGTCATTTAGCCAAATACAGTTTACACTCACAAGCTCTACAGGAATTTATTAAATCTGTTTTGACTTTTTTATTAACACATAATTATTTTATGTTTGACAAAATTTTCCATGGAGTTTCCATGGGTGCAAAATTCTCTAAATCTGTTACCAATTTAGTTATGGCATGGTGGGAGGAATGCTTTGGGTACAATGTTCATAATACTCATCTAATGTCTATTGCTTATTATACTAGATTTATAGATGATATACCGTATATACTCGAGTATAAGTCGATCCGAGTAAAAGTCGACCCCCCTAAATTTGCCTCAAAAACCTGGGAAAACTTATTGACTCGAGTCTAGGGTGGGAATTGCCGAAGATACTGGTAAATGTAATGCTGCACAACATACAGTATGCCCCCAAAATGCAGCACAGTGAATGCTGGCCCAAATAATGCTGCACAACATACAGTATGCCCCCAAAATGCTGCACAGTGAATGGTGGCCCAAATAACGCTTCACAACATATGCCCCCATAAATGCTGCACAGTGAATGGTGGCCCAAATACCGTAATGCTGCCCCCAAAGTGATAGGATTACTGGTAATCCTATCATGTTGCTGCCGCTGCCACTGCCCCTGCTGGAATTTAAAAAAAAAAGAAAAACACTATATACTTACCTACGTTGATGACAGCTGCTCCTGAGCGTCGCTGGCTCTTCAGTGACTCAGGCAGAGGGCACGTGCTTTCCAAGTCATCGCGCCCCCTGCACGTCACTGCCGGAGGATGGGAGAGAGCGGCGCGCAGAGATTTTGAACACCGCCGCGGCCCTATCATCACCCGCCGCCGCCGCCAGGACGCCGCAGGGGACCGCAGATGAGCACTGGGGACCGCGGAGACGACTGGGACCGCGGAGATGACGGGGACCAGGTAAGTTGGCACGAATATAAGTCAAGGGGGGTCTTTTTCAGCCCCAAAAGGGGGCTGAAAAACTCAACTTATACTCGAGTATATACGGTACTAATTATTTGGAGAGCCCCCATGTCTGATATTCTTTCCTTTTTACAGTATCTTAATAACAATCAGTTTAATGTACGTTTCACTAATCATGGAAGGCAAATTTTGACCAGCTTAGAGATGTCCTTAATCTGGTTGACTGGGACAATGATTGGAGAAGCAGGAAGCTCATCTGCATATTTCTGGTGCATTCTGGGAAAAGGAGAAGAGTTTCCTTAAGCTGATCGATCGCTGGGACTTGCCGGATCTCACTGTTTGAAGACATCGCAAAACCAGGGATTGGAGAAGCAGGAAGCTAATCTGCATATTTCTGATGCATTCTGGGAAGAGGAGAAGAGTCGCCTTAAGCTGATCGATCGCTGGGACTTGCTGGGTCTCGCTGTTTGAGGACATCGCAAAACCAGGGATTGGAGAAGCAGGAAGCTCATCTGCATATTTCCGGTGCATTCTGGGAAGAGAAGAGTCTCCTTAAGCTGATCGCTCACTGGGACTTGCCGGGTCTCGCTGTTTGAGGACATCACAAATCCAGGGATTGGAGAAGCAGGAAGCTCATCTGCATATTTTCAATGATGAGTTTCCACCCATCATAGGCTGCTTCAGCAATAGCAATATGGAAGAGAAGAAAATCCACATGGTCACCTGCAACACATGCTACATGTTTACGGATCTTCCGGCCCAAAAACTCAACTTTACCTGTCTGAAGTGCAAACTTCTTAGAGGAAAAGGTGCAGGGACTGGAAGAAAGAATAACAACATTGAAGGTAATTAAAGAACATGAGGACTTCTTGGATGAAGCAGAAGCAACCATTCAGGATACGGAAAGTGAGAAAAGCTTCAGAGCACATACAGAGGCTGAAAAGTGGAGCCATGTGATGAAAAGAAGCAAACGGATCAAGTGGTCATCACCACCCTCACAGCTTAGCAACCAATGTGAAGCCCTCATGCTGGAGAGCGAAAATGGCACAGCTCAGGATGATACCGTATCTACAAGAGAAGACACACTATCAACAAAAGAAGTTACTCTGTCAACAAAAGCGGAAACAAATGACACTCAAAAACACTCACGAGCAACAAGCAGTGCGTCCGGAAAGAAAAGAAGAGTGGTAGTTATGGGCGACTCACTACTAAGAGGCACGGAGGCAACTATCTGCAGGCCGGACATAACCGCACGAGAAGTATGCTGCCTCCCAGGAGCAAAAATCAAGGATGTGGCCAACAGGATACCAACTATCCTCAAATCCAAGGACGACTACCCTTTCCTACTGATACATGTAGGCACAAACGACACGGCAAGAAATGACCTAACAACTATCTGCGAAGACTTTGAAATTCTGGGGAAGAATATAAAGGAATGGAACGTACAGGTTGTTTTCTCATCAATCCTCCCAGTCGATGGTCATGGCATCAGAAGATGGAATGGGATACTAGAGGTGAACAACTGGCTACGACGGTGGTTCAGGCAGCAAGGATTTGGATTCTTGGACCATGGCGTGAATTACCTCTACGATGGAATGGGATACACCTCACAAAACCTGGGAAACACACATTCACCATAATACTTGCCACACTCATCAGGAGGGCTTTAAACTAGAAGAAGAGGGGATGGGAGGAAAAACAGCAGACAAGAACATGCAGCAGAAGGACAAACTAATCAAGGATACTAGATGTGGTAAAGAGGACCCAAGACAGGGTACTCAGAAGGAAGCTAAGAAAACGGAAGCAAAACTTCTTTCCTGCATGCTGACCAACGCAAGAAGCCTGACCAATAAGACTGAAGATCTGGAGTTGGTAATGTATGAGGAAAAATACGACATAGTAGGAATAACTGAGACATGGTTAGATGACAGCTATGACTGGGCGGCTAACTTGCAAGGATATGATTTGTTTAGGAGGGATCGTAAAAAAAGGAAAGGGGGTGGAGTCTGTCTATATATAAAGTCCACTTTAAAGCCCACACTAAGAGAAGATATACAAGAGGGAAATGAAGAGATGGAGTCTCTATGGGTGGAGATACAAGGAGGGAAAAGTAATAAAATCCTCATAGGGGTTTGTTATAAGCCACCAAATATAACAGAAGCCACTGAAAATGTATTATTGAAACAAATAGACAAAGCAGCAAATCACAATGAGGTGATTATTATGGGGGACTTCAACTACCCCGACATAGACTGGGAAACTGAAGCCTGCGTATCTCAGAAAGGAAACCAATTTCTGTCAGTGACCAAGGATAATTATCTGTCACAACTTGTGCAGGGCCCAACTAGAGGGACAGCCCTTCTGGACTTAATTTTAAGCAACAGGCCAGATAGAATAACAGAAGTACGAGTCGATGGGCACCTAGGGAACAGTGACCACAATATAATACAATTCCACTTGTCCTTCAGTAAGGTGCCCTGGAAGGGGGTTACAAAAACGCTGAATTTCAGGAAAGCAAAGTTTGATCAGCTTAGAGAGGACCTTCGCCGAATTGATTGGGACAATGTCCTCAAAAATAGGAGCACAGAAAAATGGGAAATATTTAAATCAGTTTTACACACCCACTGCGAGCTAGCCATACCGTACAGAAATAAAAGGGCTAGGAACAGGAGAACACCAATGTGGCTAAATAAGGATGTAAAAAGGGCAATAAATAACAAGAACAAGGCATTTAAGAAGCTTAAACAAGAAGGCAATGAAGAAGCATTAAAAAGTTATAGAGAAAAAAATAAAATGTGTAAAAAACAAATACATTTAGCAAAAGTGGAAACTGAGAGACTCATTGCTAAGGAAAGTAAAACAAACCCTAAACTATTCTTTAATTATATAAACAGTAAAATGATTAAAATTGATGGTGTCGGCCCTTTAAAGAACAATGAGGGTGAAATCATAGAGAGCGATGTGGGAAAAGCAAATGTTTTAAATACTTTTTTCTCAACAGTGTTCACACAGGAAAAGGATTTGCCAGGGGAAATGCAGAGTGATAATGTAAACTCCCCATTAAGTATTACCTGCCTAACCCAGGAAGAAGTGCAGAACCGCCTTAGTAAGATTAAAATTGACAAATCACCAGGCCCTGATGGCATTCACCCTCGGGTATTAAGGGAGTTAAGTAATGTGATAGACAGGCCTCTATTCCTCTATTTAAAGGCTCTATAGAAACAGGGTCTGTTCCTTTTGATTGGCGGCAAGCAAATGTGGTACCAATATTCAAAAAGGGGTGTAAAAGGGAACCTGGAAACTATAGACCGGTAAGCTTAACATCTGTTGTGGGTAAAATATTTGAAGGGTTTCTAAGGGATACCATTATGGAATATCTCAGTGTTAATAAATGTTTAACTCCATATCAACATGGATTTATGAAGGATCGCTCCTGTCAAACTAACCTGATCAGCTTCTATGAGGATGTAAGCTCTCAAATGGACCAAGGCGAATCACTGGATGTAATTTATCTCGACTTCCCTAAAGCATTTGACACTGTCCCACATAAAAGATTGGTAAGTAAGATGAGAAAGCTTGGGCTAGGGGAAAATGTGTCTAGATGGGTAGGTAGCTGGCTTAGTGATAGAAAACAAAGAGTGGTTATTAATGGTGCATGCTCAGATTGGGCCAGAGTTACTAGTGGGGTACCACAGGGTTCTGTATTGGGCCCCTTACTATTTAATATATTTATTAATGATCTAGTGGATGGCGTACACAGTAAAATATCAGTATTTGCAGATGATACAAAACTATGTAAGGTAGTTAACACAAAGGAGGACAGTTTGCAACTACAGACAGATTTGAGTAAATTGGAGAATTGGGCTGAAAAATGGCAAATGAGGTTTAACACAGATAAGTGTAAGGTTATGCACATGGAAAGGAGAAACAGATGCTACAATTACTTACTAAATGGGAAACTGCTGGGGAAATCAGACATGGAAAAAGACTTAGGCATCTTAGTCAATAAGAAGCTAAATTGGAGTGCCCAGTGTCAGGCAGCTGCCACCAAAGCAAATAGGGTCATGGGATGCATTAGAAGAGGTCTGGGGACACGAGATGAAAACATAATTCTCCCTCTGTACAAATCACTCGTCAGACCACACTTGGAGTATTGTGTGCAATTTTGGACACCGGTGCTCAAGAAAGACATTACTTTACTTGAAAGGGTTCAAAGGCGGGCTACTAAAATGATAAATGGAGTTGGTTCACTACAATGCCCAGAAAGGTTATCAAAATTAGGTCTATTTACTCTAGAAAAGAGAAGATTTAGGGGAGACCTAATATATATGTACAAGTGTATCAGAGGGCAATGCAGAGATCTCTCCAATGAACTGTTTGTACCAAGGACTGTGACAAGAACAAGGGGGCATTCTCTTCGTTTGGAGTAAAGACAATTTCTGCACCAGCATAGAAGAGGGTTCTTCACGGTAAGAGCAGTGAGGCTCTGGAATTCTCTTGCTAAGGAAGTGGTGATGGCCAACTCACAGAATGAATTTAAGAAAGGAATGGATGCTTTTCTTGTGAGTAACAGTATAGAAGGTTACCAATAACATAATATTATAGGTAGATGGTTGACCCAGCTTAGGGGAAGGAATTTTTTTCCCTATGGAGAAATTCTTCTACTCTGTGGGTTTTTTGCCTTCCCCAGGATCAACAATGCAGATCAGCTGCACTAAAAATAGGCTGAACTAGATGGACATAAGGTCTTCCTTCAGCCTTCAAAACTAAACTATGTTAATGTCCTCAGAAATAAGAATACAGATAATAAATGGGAAATGTTTAAGAATATAAATAGGCACTGTAAGCAGCTTATACCTTGTGCAAATAAATGGACAAGAAATAGGAAAAACCCAATGTGGCTAAGCAAAGAAGTAAGAGGGGCAATTAACAGTAAAAAGAAAGCATTTAAATTACTAAAGCAGGATGGCACCGTTGAAGCTCTAAAAAACTATAGGGAGAAAAATACTTTATCTAAAAAACTAATTAAAGCTGCCAAAAAGGAAAAAGAGAAGCACATTGCTAAGGAGAGTAAAACTAATCCCAAACTGTTCTTCAACTATTTCAATAGTAAAAGAATCAAAAGTGAAAATGTAGGCTTCTTAAAAATTTGTGAGGAAAGAATGGTTTTAGATGACGAGGAAAAAGCTAATATATTAAACACCTTCTTGTTCACGGTATTCACGGTGGAAAATTAAATGCTAGGTGAAATGCCAAGAGACAAAGAAAACCCTATATTAAGGATCATGAATATAACCCAAGAAGAGGTGTGAAACCAGCTAATAAGATTAAAATAGATAAATCTCCAAGTCTGGATGGCATACACCCACGAGTACTAAAAGAACTAAGTAATGTAATAGACAAACCATTATTTCTTATATTTAGGGACACTATAGCGATGGGATCTGTTTCACAGGACTGGCGCATAGCAAATGTGGTACCAATATTTATGAAGAGAAAAGCTATAGACTGGACCAAGGTGAGTCATTGGAAGTGGTATATCTTGATTTTTCCAAAGCGTTTCATACCGTGCCACACAAGAGATGAGAATGCTGGGTCTGGGGGAAAATGTGTATACATGGGTAAGTAACTGGCTTATAGAAAGCAGAGGGTGGTTGTATTCTCTAACTGGGTCGCTGTGACCAGTGGGGTACCGTAGGGGTCGGTGTTGGGTTCTATTCTCTTCAACTTATTTATTAATGATCTGGTAGAAGGTTTACACAGTAAAATATCGATATTTGCAGATGATACAAAACTATGTAAAGCAGTCAATACAAGAGAAGATAGTATTCTGCTACAGATGGATTTGGATAAGTTGGAAACTTGGGCCGAAAGGTGGCAGATGCGTTTTAACAATGATAAATGTAAGGTTATACACATGGGAAGAAGGAATCAATATCACTATTACACACTGAACAGGGAAACCGCTGGGTAAATCTGAGAAAACAGGATCATGGGGTGCATTAAAAGAGGTCTGGATACACATGATGAGAGCATTATACTGCCTCTGTACAAATCCCTGGATAGACTGCACATGGAGTACTGTGTACAGTTTTGGGCACCGGTGCTCAGGAAGGATATAATGGAACTAGAACAAGGAGGGCAACAAAATTAATAAAGGGGATGGGGGAACTACAATACCCAGAGAGATTTGCAAAATTAGGATTATTTAGTCTAGAAAAAAGACAACTGAGGCGTGATCTAATAACCATGTATAAGTATATAAGGGAATAATACAAATATCTCTCCGCCAGCACTCAGGAGCGGAGCGTGCGGTCGCATAGCAATACATGCAGCTGAACACTCTGCTCCTGAGTGCCGGCGGCAGTGCCGGGTATTAACATGCGAGACTCGGCCGTATTTCTCGCATGTGTCATCCCGGCCTAAAGCAGGATTACATTGAAAGCTTATTCCTGTCCATTAATGGGGTTATATAGTAGACTAAGTCATTGTGCACACAAGATGATGTGAAAATTTGTTGAATACGTTTAAATAATCTGTGAAAATATTTTTGTGGGAAGCAAATAGATTTTTGTCAAATTCCATTCTATTAGATTAGAATACAAATGTGTTGTTTTTTGTAATGCAAAATCTGGATATGTAAAAATGGCCTTATTAACTCTACCCAGTGTAGGGCAGCTGTAGCACCGTATGCAGTGACCCAAAATTTCAAACATAAAAGTCTCTTTAATGTGCTATCTTCATACAGAAAGGATCCAATCCACACAATTGCATATACTTGACAAAAGACAAAAGAGCAGGTGGAGGCGTTGGTCTGCTCCTATCACCAAAATGTACCTTTCAGGTTATCCCTCAAGTACCCTCACTTGTCTTCCATTCTTTTGAGGTCCATGCTGTCAGACTCTACGCCCCCTTCTCCATGCGAGTGGCGGTGGTATATCGTCCTCCCGGCCCTTCCCATCAGTTTCTGGATCATTTTGCCACTTGGCTTCCACATTTTCTCTCCTGTGACACCCCTACCCTCATCATGGGCGATTTCAACATCCCCATTGCTCTTCCCCTCTCCCCATCTGCTACCTACCTTTTATCTCTAACCTCCTCGTTTGGCCTTTCACAGCTTACTAATTCTCCAACGCATGAAGACGGAAACTCCCTTGACTTGGTCTTCTTCCGGCTTTGTGCAGTGGATGATTTTGCAAACTCTCCTCTCCCGCTCTCTGACCACAACCTTCTTTCATTCTCTATCAAGAACTGCCAGGCCGCTTAGGTCACCCCCACTGTCCATACTTATAGAAACATACAGGCCATTAACACCCAGAAACTTATGAAGAACTTGCAGTCTTCATTGGCCCTTATCTCCTCCCTCTAATGTCCTGATTCTGCACTGAAGCATTACAATGAAACACTTCAAACTGCCCTGGATGAATTTGCACCTCCTATATATAGAACAACACGACACAGACAGCGACAACCCTGGCACACCCTGCAAACACGTTTCCTGCAGCGGTGCTCCAGGTGTGCTGAACGTCTGTGGAGAAAATCCAATCTACACGAAGATTTCATCCATTATAAGTTTATGCTTAGAACATACAACACTACCCTTCACCTCTCCAACCAACCTATTTCAACACCCTCATCACCTCACAGTAAAATAACCCTAAACGTCTCTTTGTCACTTTTCAATCCCTGCTCAACCCAAGAGTGCAGGCCCCAACCACGGAGCTTCAAGCTGACGATCTGGCCAATTACTTCAAATTAAAAATTGACCATATCCAGCAGGAAATTATCTCCCAATCACCTCATACCATGCACTGTCCTCCCTCCCCCACTGCATCTAGCTCACTCTCTGATTTTGAACCAGTCACAGAAGAAGAAGTAAGCAGGTTCCTTGCATCTTCTTGCCCAACCACTTGCACCAGTGACCCATTTCCGTCACATCTCCTCCAGTCCCTTTCCCCTGCTGTCACCACTCACCTAACTAAAATATTTATCCTCTCTCTCTCTTCTGGTAGCTTTCCCTCCTCATTTAAGCATGCCATCATACATCCACTACTTAAAAAACCATCCCTCGACCAAAACTGTGCCGCTAACTGTAGACCTCTCTCTAATATTCCCTTCATCTCTAAACTCCTGGAACGCCTGGTCCACTCCTGTCTTATCCGCTATGTCTCTGTTAACGCTCTTCTCGACCCTCTCAAATCCGGTTTCCGCTCTTTACACTCTACTGAAACTGCCCTTACTAAAGTCTCTAATGAGCTATTAACAGCTAAATCTAATGGTCACTATTCCATGCTAATTCTCCTGGATCTCTCTGCAGCATTCGACACGGTGGATCATCAGCTCCTCCTCCTCACCATGCTCTGCTCCATCGGCATCAAGGACACCGTTCTCTCCTGGTTTTCCTCCTATCTCTCTGACTGCTTCTTTACTAAATCTTTTGCTGGCTCCTCCTCCTCTCATCTTCCACTTACTGTTGGGGTTCCTCAAGGATTGGTTCTAGGTCCCCTCCTCTTCTCTTTGTACACAGCCCCTATTGGACAAACAATCAGTAGATTTGGTTTCCAGTACCATCTCTATGCTGATGACACCCAATTATACGCTTCCTCTCCTGACATCATGCCTGCCTTTTTAGAAAACACCAAAGATTGTCTAAATGCTGTGTCTAACATCATGTCCTCACTATATCTGAAACTGAACCTGTCAAAGACTGAACTCCTTGTTGTCACGTGGACCCGTCCTGTGTGACGCGACCCGCAGGCCGGTAACTGAAGCAACAAGACGCGGCACGTGAAGCTGTCCTGTGTGACACGGCCCGCAGGCCGGTAACTTTAAACAAGACACGGGGGAGGGAACACAGTTACAATGGTGGGCCCTGTGATAGGGAAAGGGGATGCTCTTTACACTCTACTGAAACTGCCCTTACTAAAGTCTCTAATGATCTATTAACAGCTAAATCTAATGGTCACTATTCCATGCTAATTCTCTTGGATCTCTCTGCAATATTCGACACGGTGGATCATCAGCTCCTCCTCCTCACCATGCTCCGCTCCATCGGCATCAAGGACACCGTTCTCTACTGGTTTTCCTCCTATCTCTCTGACCGCTCCTTTACTAAATCTTTTGCTGGCTCCTCCTCCTCTCATCTTCCACTTACTGTTGGGGTTCCTCAAGGATTGGTTCTAGGTCCCCTCCTCTTCTCTTTGTATACTGACCCTATTGGTCAAACAATCAGTAGATTTAGTTTCCAGTACCATCTCTATGCTGATGACACCCAATTATACGCTTCCTCTCCTGACATCATGCCTGCCTTTTTAGAAAACACCAAAGATTGTCTAAATGCTGTGTCTAACATCATGTCCTCACTATATCTGAAACTGAACCTGTCAAAGACTGAACTCCTTGTTGTCACGTGGACCCGTCCTGTGTGACGCGACCCGCAGGCCGGTAACTGAAGCAACAAGACGCGGCACGTGAAGCTGTCCTGTGTGACACGGCCCGCAGGCCGGTAACTTTAAACAAGACACGGGGGAGGGAACACAGTTACAACGGTGGGCCCTGCGATAGGGAAAGGGGACGTGGAGACCTCCTGCACTCCAGTGAGTCAGTGTCCCTAACACTCCTAACGTTCCCTTTGCCGGTTCCGCACTGGGCGCCGCTCAGGATACCTGTCGCCCTAGCACTTCCTACACCTATCCCTTGCTAGGGAGCTGGGTGGCGCAGGCACTGGCCCCACCGCTGTACTAATACACAGAAAGGAAAAACACAAACAGGGAAAACCACTTAGCTTTACTCTGTGCACTTGCTCCTGGCAACAGAGTCCATCACCAGAATGCAGGTCTCCTCCTGAAACGCTGCCACCAAGCTCTGTCAGAGCTACCAGGAAATCCCATATGACTCCTTCCACACCAGGGCTAAGACAGTGCTGCAAGGAACATTCTCCAGCTCCTTCCTCCACCAAGGATGGTTGAAATGAATACTATCACCAACACTGATTGCAACACCTGTGACTCTTTTATAGCAGAGCCAGCAATCACACCTGCATTATAAATGTGCACTTAACTAAAGAAACAGAGTGCAATGACGCTCACCACCACCGGGGGCAAACTTAGAACAAACGACAATACTGTGTAATAATCCCAATGTCCACCGGGGGCAAAAACATCTCTAAGCACAGCTTGAGAAAAAAAAAGGTTACCTGTGCTTTTATCTGTCCTGATCCCGCATGGATCATGACAGTACCCTCCCCTTAATGAGGGGCCTCTGGACCCTCAAGACCGCTCGCCATCAGGGAACCACCTACAGCGGGGACGCCCAGACCCAGAATTCACCCCAGCAATTACCTGCACGTCAGGTTGATGACAAACGAGCCCGCTGGTATTGGCAACGTTTCTGGAGACACCACACATCTCCGAAGCGCTGACCTGGGGAACGAGTTGTGTATGTTTGGTATGTTTGGTATAAGCTGGCAACACTCCACAACACACTTCCACTGGATGTTTTTTGGTGGCCACCCATACACGCTCGTTCACACACAGGTCCGGACCTGAACGTTTATTGCCACTCGTTCGTTTGTCACCATTTGGAGAACTCTCTCTGGGATTGACAACAGAGGCGTCCCCCTGTGTCACCACACTCACACCCCCGCACTTCACCAAGGGGTACACCCCCCTCCATCCCCTTCCACCATGAGGTCTGCGCCTCCCAGGGTTGGCCAATGGTGAGGGTTGAGACACTTGTGTTTCCACCCTCTACTAATGTACCCATACCCTACACTGCCATTTCTGTGTGTGGTTCCACTATTACTCCCCATCAACATGCCCGCTGTCTTGGGGTCAGACTTGACTCCAAGCTTTCCTTTGCCCCCCACATCCGATCACTGGCTCGCTCTTGTTATCTGCATCTCAAAAACATTTCTAGAATTCGACCTTTTGACTCCGCAAAAACTCTTACTCTTTCTCTTATTCATTCTCGTCTGGACTATTGTAACTCTCTTCTAATCGGTCTCCCTCTTACCAAACTTTCCCCCCTCCAATCTGTCTTGAATGCTGCAGCCAGGATCATATTCCTCGCAACTCGTTACATCGATGCCTCTACCTTGTGCCAGTCACTACACTGGCTACCCATCCACTCCAGAATCCAGTACAAACTTATTACCCTCACCCACAAAGCTCTCCATGGCTCAGCACCACCCTACATCTCCTCCCTCGTTTCAGTCTACCACCCTACCCGTGCCCTCCATTCTGCTGATGACCTGAGGTTAGCATCCTCAATAATCATAACATCCCACTCCCGTCTCAAAGACTATACACGTGCTGTGCCAATTCTTTGGAATGCACTTCCCAGGACAATACGATTAGTCCCCAATCCCTACAATTTTAAGCATGCCCTGAAAACGCATTCATTCAGACTGGCCTACCGCCTCAACACATTAACCTAAATATCCCTGTGTCAAAAGTTTTACCATAACCAGGTTCTCCGTATCATGTTCCCACATGCTTTATGCATCTATTAGCCCTCTGTGTCTGTACTGCTACACACTTACCATTATGGCTGGTCCAAACAATCAGGTCAATTGTTACCACCCACCTTTCGTGTCTACCTTTTTTCCTCATAGTTTGTAAGCTTGCGAGCAGGGCTGCCATTCCTCTTGGTATCTGTTATGATCTATGTGTTTATTGTTATGTTGTAATGTCTGTCGTCTGTACAAGTCCCCTCCAAAATGTAAAGTGCTGCGGAATATGCTGGTGCTATAGAAATAAAATGTATTATTATTATTATTATTATTATTATTACTTCAGTGCATATTATCAGTGTTCAGTTCACACCAGTTCATAGCACTACATAGTGCACAGCTTTGTATCACAGTCCCTAAACATGCCGGACTTCACCTTGCCCAGTTTCCATGGGCGACTTCAGGCCGTGCCAATGTCTCTCGCTTACAGCCTCCTTTAGTCTTTTTACTCACACACACAGCCATACACAGTACTTGATATCCGGATCGCAGCTGAGCACCATATCCATCTGTTTGCAGCCATTACTCACGCCAGTCTTTCTTCGGGCACAGGACTGTCTACCTCCGGTTCAACTCCGGGCACAAGACATCCACATCCGATACCAGTCACCGTGGATGGCAGCACCACTGTGTACGCTGTTGGTTGCCAGGCCTCACTTTGGCCCTGACACACCTGAGGCTCACTCAGACCCACTAAGACTTCACTAACCCTTTTCCTGCACGGCTTTTATCACAGAAATCTGTGGCTTTCAGCCACATGTAAAACCTGGGTCAGGAATGGAACAGACTGCAATGCTAAATCACACTGCAATCTGTTTCAAACACAACATCCAGAGCAGGTTTTCTGTACCTCTGCTTTGGACACTAGCATGTCCAAGACTAACACTTACTTTTATTATCAGTCTGCATTGCAGTCACAGCTACACTCGTGACTGCCATGCACACCTATGGCCTTCATACTACTCCGTGCATATCCTGGGGAGACTACACAGCGACCCCTACCTGTGACATCGGTCATTGCTTCACCATTGCAATTCCAGCTATGCCTGTAACCACCATGCATTCCCATAGCCTCGATATGCCTCCATGTGTATCCTGGGGAAAACACACAGCGTCCCCTAGCTGTAACAGGAGTCACTGCCTCACACCAGGCTACACATGCCCATACACATAAAATGAATGTTCATTGGACGTATCTGCAGATTTCAGTCAGAACCTGACAACATGTTCAAACACCAATTCTCAAGGGATGTTTAGGGGAGCGTAGGATTTAGAATGCTGGATTCCAACATCCTTTGCTGACATTTAATATGAGCCGCTGCTAGAAGCGTCTGACAGTCTCTTATTACCTTATCCCCATTGAAAATATATGCATGTTTGGCTGATCAGAGAGTGCAATTGTATGGGAGTGTGGAAAGAACAACCTAGGGTGGAAGGAACATTTGGCTGACAGATATGCAAGGAGTATGACCATCTTAAAGGGGTATTTCCATCTTGGACTTTTATAATATATCCATAGGATTTGGTCTGATAGAAGGAGGTCATACCTCTGAGACTTGCATCTACTGTACTGTATTTAAAAAATGGGCTCTGTCTCATACCATTGTAAATGGAGACGTGGCCGTGCATTCATGGACCTCTACATTAATTTCTGCGGGAGGTCTACAAACAATCAAGTACTCTAGCTGAAGACTCAGGGAATCTTCTTTTGCATATTGAGCTGCTGCCTCACCAGATCAGACAAAGCAAAAAAAGCTGTCTCCTGGGAGAGAACCATGTTAACAGTTACATTTCCAAAGACTGATGGCATGGTCATTTGCACGGTTTATTAGAATTGTAGAAACGTCTGTTGTTCTTGAGGAACGGGGGTCACGTTCGATTAGCTAATAAAATGATGATTCCAGAGAAACCAAACATGCATGAAAGCAAACAGAATATTCTACTAAAGACTTCTGTTACTCGAAGGACTGCAATTTACATCTGTTTGTGGGGTTTATTCTCACTGACTCCAATCCCCTAAAGACTTGAGATGTGCTCACAGATCTATTATGCTGAAGTTTACAGAACAAGAAAACAAGAGGACAAAGTAGTAGTAATTGAGATGAACAAACTTCTTATTCTATATCAAAATGAAGAAAAAATACGATCAAAGCCCAAATATGCTGAAAATAGTTCCCAGATCAATCTCCTGTCCCTGCCAACATATTAGGTAATTTCTGTTCTACATTACTATTTGGGGTGCGGTGGGTTTCACACTATATCTACTTATCCTCAGAGGGATGGCGCAACAATAGGGACGATGTAATTATTATATGCAGCCCCTTGGTGGCTGGTGATTACTATTTACCCTTTATAGTCCATGCGGCCTCTTACATACTGTATATCCTGCGATATATGATTCCATCAGGGATTGGTGCATTTTTACCCTATTGTGCTTGTATTATCTTTCATTCTATACATCGCCTTTATCCCCTATTTATCCCTTTATTATACTATGACAGCATTGATCTGTGGTGCGTCTTTTTTCAAAATGTACCTCTAGGTGTAACTTCCCTTCTCCATGTATTTGTATATTTCAATAAATGTTTTTTTCTATTTTCAGCATATTTGGGCTTTGATTATATTTTTTCTTTGTTTTGAGTATAGTATATGCGATTTCCCTTTTATAGTCCTGTTTTCATTGGTAAATTTATATACCACCTTTTGGGTGGGTTTATGTGATGTATCTCACAAGACATTTATATGATTCTATGTCAAGTATTTCTGAGTTAATACTAGAGTTCTCTGTACAGTATCCTAATCCTTTGGTCACAGCGACTATGGAGAAGCTGTTTTGTGCTGCCTTTGGCCTGTTTCACACATCAGTTTTTTCTGTCAGTTGTAATCCGCCAAAATGGTGGAAAACGGATCTGCCCGCGTACGGACATCAACGTGTGCCACCGGACCGTTTTTTGACGGATCCGGCAAAGGAAGAAATTTAGAGGAACCGCTGTTTGGGGAGGAGAGAGAGAGAGTGAGAGAATTTTCAGCCGCCAGAACAGAGTTTAGGGTTAAATTTGCGGCCGGGGCAAGTCCTCCGGGCATGCGCAATGTAAAATGCGGATCCGGTCGGCGGAAAAACGTTGCATTGTCCGTCCAGGCATGTCGGTGGACGCCAAAATTTTGGCGGATCCGCAAAAAAACGGATCCAACAGATGGCCATCTGTCAAGAGCTGCCGGTAATGCAACTCAATGGGAAAAAAACGGATCCGCCAAGCAAAATGGCGGATCCTTTTTTTTGCAAAACGGCGGATTTTGAATGATGGTAACAGACGGATGTGTGAAACAGGCCTTATACATACCACCCGTTGGTGTGATTAGGTACTATACAATGCTTAGTTTCTCCTGTGATAGTCTGTGGGAAATTGAACATATACTGCCAGGTTTTCCCACTGTACGATCATCAGCGTATTGTTAAAGGGGTGTTTGCATCTTCAGTCTTCAGGAGAACAGCGCTCCTCCACCTTCTGGATTCCTTGTTGCTGTGCGCTCCTGAAAATTCACAGCTCAAACCAGTGGCATGGTCGCGCCTCTGGTCCGAGCTGAGCTCTCTCCTAGGTTGCATTATGGGAGTAATGCATTGCAGGTTGCAGTCACATAGATAAGTGTAGTGCACAACATCTAGCTTATAGTCTATTAATGACGCCCATATTATTAGATCATTAGTGCATTCCAGCACCATATATGTGCACCCCAGAAAGAGAGAGGCCCCTATTTCCCATGCCAAACTTCAGAGTGGTGCTAGGAAGCTATAAAACTTAAGGCCCTGAGCAATGCACGCTGCTTGTCTAGGTATCTTGCCACACTGTAGATTGTCCAAAGTACACAACCTTCAATTAATTACAGGATATGCTATACTTGTAGCATAGTCAAGCTTCACACAATATGGTAGAAATGCAGAAAGCCAACATTAAATGAAAACTGTGCTTTCAGTAAAATTTGCATAAAGCAATAGCACAAGCACTGCCCCACCACCTCAACTCAACATCCATTCTGAGAAAAAAAAGACATTTTGACTGCCAGCACAGTGAGGTGTCGGGTTACATAGAAAATACAGAATCACATCACTCCTTTTGAAAAAATGTACTGAATAGTTGTGTGATCCGAAGTATCAATAATTTTTATTAACCTTTCAGTCAGACAAGACCTTCATCCGATTAAAGCTAGAAAGAACCAAAAAATGTCAAAATCAAAAATATAATAAATGCATTTGTTTCATAGACCACTATGTACGTAAAAAGAACCCTACTAATAATACATATTAACCCCTTCACGACCAATAACGCCACATAGGCGTCATGAAAACCTGTGCCAATCTGACCAGTGACGCCTTTGTGGCGTCATGACTTTAAAGCCTCCCTGTGGGTCGGGTGACCGGGGTCACTAAAAGGTCACCCGACCCGCAGATACAGGGGGCTTTGTTCTTTACCACAGGGGGCGTGGCTTCACCCCCATGTGGCTACGATCGTTCTGATTGGCTGTTAAAAGTGAAAAAGCCAATCAGAGCGATAGTAATATTTCATCAATGAAAATTGATGAAATATTACAATCCAGCCATGGCCGATGCTGCAGTAGCATCGGACATGGCTGTAGACAGTAATGTGACCCCCCCACACACCGGCTGGCGGGGGCGAATGGCCCCCACCACTGAATGACAGCGGCGATGTGCCTACCCCTACCCCTACCCCCTGGTGCCTACCGAGTGCTGCTGTCGCTCCTGGTGTCCAGCGGTCCCGGATCATGGGTGCCGACATCTTGGAAAATCTGCCCGAATCCGCCGGCTGCAGATTTGATTCATTCATTTTGATCACTCTCACAATGATCAAAATGAAATGAAAAGTAAATAAAACCCCCCTCTATCACCCCCATAGGTAGGCACATATAATAAAATAAAGAAAATATTTTTATTTTTATTTTTCCATTAGGGTTAGGATTGGGGTTAGGGCTAGGGCTAGGGTTAGGGTTATGGTTAGGGCTAGGGTTAGGGCTAGGGTTATGGTTAGGGTTAGGGCTAGGGTTAGGGCTAGGGTTAGGGCTAGGGTTGTTATTAGGGTTAGGGTTGGTATTAAGGTTAGGGTTAGGGTGGAATAAGGGTTAGGGTTAGGGTTGGAATAAGGGTTAGGGTGGAATTAGGGTTAGGGTTGCAGTTGGGGTGGAATTAGGGTTAGGGTTACAATTAGGGATAGGGTTGGAATTAGGGTTAAGATTAGGGTTAGGCTTATGGTTAGGGTTATAGTTAGCGTTGGGATTAGGGTTAGGGGTGTGTTGGAGTTAGGGTTGTGGTTAGGGGTGTGTTGGGGTTAGAATTGAGGTGTTTCCACTGTTTAGGCACATCAGGGGTCTCCAAACGCGACATGGTGCCACCATTGATTCCAGCCAATTTTGCGTTCAAAAAGTCAAATGGTGCTCCCTCCCTTCCAAGCCCCGATGTGTGCCCAAACAGTGGTTAACCCCAACATATGGAGTATTAGCGTACTCAAGACAAATTGCACAACAACTTTTGGGGTCTAATTTCTCCTGTTACCCTTGGGAAAATAAAAAATTGTGGGCTAAAAAATTATTATTGCGGAAAAAAAATGTCTTTTTTATTTTCACGTCTCTGCGTTATAAACTTCTGTGACGCACTTGGGGGTTCAAAGTGCTCACCAGACATCTAGGTAAGTTTCTTGGAAGGTCTAGTTTCCAAAATGGGGTCACTTGTGGGGGGTTTGTACTGTTTAGGCACATCAGGGGCTCTGCAAACGTAACGACGACCGCAGACCATTCCATCAAAGTCTGCATTTCAAAATGTCACTACTTCCATTCCGAGGCCTGACGTGTGCCCAAACAATGGTTTCCCCCCACATATGGGGTATCAGCGTACTCAGGACAAATTGGATAACAACTTTTGGGGTCCAATTTCTCCTCTTACCCTTGTGAAAATAAAAAATTGCGAGCTAAGAAATCTTTTTTTGAAGAAAAAAATGATTTTTTATTTTCACAGCTTTGCGTTATAAACCTCTGTGAAGCACTTAGGGGTTCAAAGTGCTCACCATACATCTAGATAAGTTCCTTGGGGGGGTCTAGTTTCCAAAATGGGGTCACTTGTGGGGGGTTTAAAGCAGTCTAATGTTTGTGGTCCTCCTGATTCCAACAAATATAACTATAATCTGCAAAAATAAATGGTTGTCTATGGGCAGCTACGGTATTTGGCATACAATGCAAACAGTTATATTTGTTGGAATCAGGAGAGCCACAAACATTAGACTGCTTTAAAGTGTACCCCCACTTTAAGAAAAGATATTTTTATAGTGTTGAGCTTTGCAGTGTAATTGTTCTTCTAAATCATTATATTAGAGTATTTGGCTGTTAACCTGCATCATGGCCCATCAGAGGTCTGCACTGTGGGTTGCATCAAACTAGGCAGCGTCCTGCTCCTTGCGCTTAGCAGTTTTCTAGTGCTGGAAGATCCTACCACGCAAGCTGTAACACTGAAAACCACAGCCTAGGAGCAGTTTAGTTTAGTGCAGACCAAAACACAGACTTTGGGCGGTCTGTGCTGCAGTTTATCAGAAAAGCTCGCTAAAAGAGTGAATTGGAAAAATGACTATACAGCAATATTCTGTAATACTTTTGTGAAAGTGAAGGTACACTAAAGCATCTCACCAATATGTGTTGCATTAATGGCCAGCTCTATCACTGGAGTATCCAAGGATGGCCTTCAAGTTTCCATGTATGATTGTTATAAGTTACTTATGTCCATGCACGGAGCACTGTATCACATTAATTTCCTCTTTAATCTTCTTTTCCACTAAATAAACAAAGTTTCAATAGAGTATCCATGTCTGCGCTCAGGATGTAATGCAGCTAGCTTCCCGTACAAGTGCTGGAATCTTCTCTGAATATAATAACGAATGGTGAATAGATGTCAAGACGTATCAATGTGTAGTAACCGGAAACAATGACCAGAAGCAGTCCATAGCTTACATTGAGGAATACGTAACTTGTTTATTACAGTATCCAGCACCATGAACTATTCCCGACCATCTGCATGTGGCTCCATGTTTACAGAACCTCATCTCCCACCGGGACTTTAACTACCTGCAAACAAATTCTCTAGGATCCCCCCCAAAAATATATTATATAGCCAAGGAACATTATTCTTCCTGTTGCAGTGAGGTAGTTCAACGTTTTTTCTGTTTTTGGTCTTAAACTCTTTACATCGATGTCCTTCGTTGCCCCACTATCTTCTAACATCATCTGGACTCGGTAAGCTTAAAACTGTCAGCTGACTAAATCCCCCTGTTCTGGTAAGCTCACAAGAGATTTTGATGACGTGTGTCAAAGCTTTGTCTTGTGATTCTTAAGTTGGATCTACCACCCAAGCTCTTGCATAGCAAAAGGGCAGTCTTCCAAGCTGGAACTCAGAGTCATTCGCTTGGCTGAAGAGGGGAAATTCCAGACAAACTGTGCATATTTTGTTATTGTCTGACTGTAATGGAGAAGTTTTAAATTAAATCAAGTTCTAAAAAGGATAATATCTATCAAAGTATCATTTTCATATCAGTAAACCTTTTTTAATTCATTTTGGGGGTTGAAGAACTTTTTGCCTAATTGATGTCATTTTATGCAAGATGTCTTTTGAGCCTTTGTTTCAAATTATCTGATCATATATATAAAATGATCATGTGGACAATTTAGTAGTACCTTTGACATTCTCTAGGAACAGTTGGCAGATCCTCTAACTTAAAATATTAGGAAATATATACCACAGCATATTTGTGCACCTCCATATTAATTTTATACTAAAGGTGTGCAGTCATGTCATATTTTGTTTGTTTGTAGTCTGTTTTCTGGGAATAACCCTTAGTTGCCCATCTTTCCCAAAAATGTTTAATTGCAAGCTAAGCCTTGTTCCTCTTCCCTATTTCATTTGAGGCCTGTCTGGATCAATATAGAGGTAAGTCATTAGAGTTAGGGTCCATCCACAAGAGATCACCTTGGCATGATTGGATGTCTTTTATGCTTTTTGATCAAGAAATGTTAATGAAGTACCTCATGTTTTTTACGTGTATAGCAATAATGGAATTCATGTACTCATTAATGGCAGTGTGCTGACATACAGTGTATGTTTGTAATATGTAAAGTGTTTCTCCCTGTATGGAAGCCCCAGCACATCCCCTGATTCAAAATATAATTTGTGTAATTGTTACTGTGGTGCTGTTGAGAAATTAAATGTGAACTGCACTTTCAACACACTTTGCATAAGTCCCCCTTCACACGTCCTGATATTTTCAGTAAAGGAAAAATCAATATCGGAACTATCCGTGTGCATGTGTACGTGTGTGTCATCCGTGTGCCATCTGTGTTCACCATCCGTGTGACACGTACTGAAAAAGAATGCAGAATAGAAATGACAGATGTTTAGCTGTTAAAGATGTGCAAAGATAAAGATAGATAGATATCTGTAAGATATATTATTAGTGCCTTGCATGTGTATTGTACTATACTGTATTTAGCTAATAAATAAATAAATAAATAAATAATTAAATGACGTGCAGTCCCCCATATTTTTTATTAACCAGCAAAGGTAAAGCAGTCAGCTGCTAGCTGATATTATCAGGCTGGGAAGATCCATGATTATTAGGCCATTCCAAGCCTAAAAATACCAACCCGCAGCCACCCCAGAATTAGGTAATGGTATTGAGGTTGATGTCAGCTGTAATTTGTCAACAATCACAGCTGGCATCAAGCCCTCGGGTCTGTAATGGAGAGGTGTCTATCAGACACCCCATCACTAAAAATAATAAAAAAAACAACACACACATAAAAAACCTGTTTGAATAAAGACTCCTCTGCATGATGCCTGGTTCACCACTTTATTAAAAAAATAATATCATGCAGGTTCGAAATAATCCACTGAATCTAATATAGTCCAGAAATGGATACCTGAAAAACAAAAAGAGATAAATAAACACAAGAGACTGCTATTCTCACACACGCCGGGTAGTGATGACACTGTTCTCAGTGATTCCTGGAGGCTCTGATGTACATTGTCATCACTACCCGGCACCAGTGAGAATACCAGTAAGTTTACTGCTATTCACAGATGCCAGAGCCTGGATTTGGGGAACATGGACTACACTGGACCTGTGGGGGAACATTTACAAATAAATTGGTGTTTATTTTTACAAATAGATTGGTGAGCAAGGGAAAGTCTCTTGTTGTTATTTCTCTCTTTTTATGCCTTTCAGGTATCCATTTCTGGATTACATCGGATTCTGTGGATTACTTCGAACCTGCATGGATTTTTTTCTCCAATAAATTGGTGAACCAGGGATGGTATGGAGGAGTCTTTATTCAAATAAAGTTTTTTTGTTTGTGCGTTTTTTATTTATTACTGGATTAGTAATGGGGGTGTCTGATAGCCACCACTCCATTACCAACACCAGGGCTTGATGCCAGCATCAATCCCAATACCATTACCCCAAATGCCAACGCACCAGGGCAATCAGGAAGAGCTGATCATCTAAAGCAGTGGTTCCCAAACTCCAGTCCTCACGGACCCCAACAGGTCATATTTTCATGATTTCCTTAGTATTTCACAGGTGATGGAAGTATCATCAAGGCATCAGGAATTCTCTCACATGTGTAACACTATGGAAACCCTGAAAACATGACCTGTTGGGTTCCGGGAGGACTGGAGTTTGGGAACCACTGATCAAAAGGATGTGCCAATTCTGGGGCGGCTGCGGCTTTGTGTTTTTAAGTTGCTAAGGGCCCAATAACCATGGACCTTCCCAACCTGATAATATCAGCCTGCAGCTGTCTGCTTTACCTTTGCTGATTATCAAAAATAGGGGGGAACACATGTCATTTTTCCAGTTATTTATTTATTAGATTAAACAATGACCGTAGTGGAGGCCAGCTGCATCCTGCTATATGTGCATTTGTCATCAGACAAGGTTCTGGTAAGGCCATATCTTGTTGTGTGAGTTTTTTTGAATTTTTTCTGTTAGCTGTTTTGATATTAGTGTTAGGGACCTGCAATATCATGAGGAACCTTGACGTTGGCTTGCAGGCTATTTCTATTTTGGCCAAAATATTAACCAATACCTCATTTAATGTTCTCATTGTATGCATTATTTTTTTTGCACTTACATCATTTTTTGCAGGATGCAGTCTAGCCTCTTTTTGATGGCTTGGTCTATTGGGGCGTCTGTCACTGAGTGTTGCATATTTTAGTGCTGTAGCAGCCCGCCCGCTAATACTATGGGCGTCATTAATAGGTTGCAAGCCAGACACTTTGCATCACACTTATGTGACTGACATCCTATGCCAGCCTTATCTATGTGCATTTTTCCTACTAGGCAGCCAACCCCACCATGGTTTGTTAGGTGTAGGGTGGTTGTTTTTATCAGTAGTTTGCACCTGAGCTGCCCCTTGCCTCTATTAGTGGAGGCCAGCTGCATCCTGCTATATGTGCATTAGTCATCAGACAAGGTTCTGGTAAGGCCATATCTTGTTGTGTGAGTTTTTTTAAACAATGACCGTAAACTAAACACACAAGTCACTTATATATCTCACGGATATATATCTAGCTATCTATGTACCCAATATCTATCTATCTATCTATCTATCTATCTATCTATCTATCTTTGCACGTATAAGACACCTAAAATGTGTCATTTCTGTTTTTGTCATCCATGTGCAAGTGTGCTGGATTTATTGACATCCGTGCTGCCAGAAAAAAATGGACTTGTCTACGTGTGAGTCACAAGGACACACGTAGACATGTACAAAGCCCCATAGATTATAATAGGTGTGTGTGTTTAACTACGGTTTCTCCAGTACTTGTGAAAACTTTCACCACACATACTGGAAACACGACATGTGAAGGGGGCCTAAATCAGTAGTGTATGCAAATATAAGAAACTTAGTAATATACCATATCAGAGAATTCTGCTTCTTTCTTCACTTGGAGCCACTTCTTTTCTTTCCCCTGACGTCTGAATTTATCATCCACTCTGAAAAAGCAACTCAACTCTGACTCACGCAATGCAAGGTGGACTGACAGTGAGCTGTCAGGCTACAGTTCTAATTATACTCTATGGAGAGTGATGAGGATTGAGGATCAGTGTGAGAAAACAAACAGAGGGAAGCTCAAAAAGATCATGCTGAACTTTAAAACAAGTCATTGACCTAACCCTATAGCTGGATTCACATCTACATAGCTCAGCACTGCTTATAATTTTCTCCATGCCTTAGTTGCTTCTCTCTATGTTATAACTAAGGATTTTGGAGAAGCGAACCATCTCAGTGTGTTCTGTATCACATCCATCATAGCAGCTCTGATTTAATTTCAAATCATGAGGTAGAGCTTGCAGTGAGGAAAACTGATGAAAATCGATGATATAAGACATATAATGGCCATGAATAGTGTCATGATCTCAGTGCGGGTCTGACTCGCACACGTGGGCTTAATGTCTGGAACGAGTGCTGATGACTGGCATTTCTGGGGTTAAAGGTTGTGATCCCAGTGCAGGCTTACCTGCACACCTGGGGCTATGATTGTGGCCTCTCCCTGGTTCTGGGAGAGGCTTCTTATAGCCTCAGGACGCTCCCATCCCCGTCAGTTATACTTTCGCCCTTGGCATTGTGTGGTGACCCCTGAGTGTGATTGTGCTGTGTTCTGGTTACTTGATTCTCTGTGTACGACTCGGTCTGTTCTCTGGATATTGCTTTGGATTCTGCTTGGTACCTTCTATGTCTGTTTGATTTTGACTTCTGCTTGGCCCTGACTATCCGTTCTGTCTCATCCCTGGTACTTTACTGATATCTCTGTGTATGACCTCCGTTTTGCCTGACTCTGAGTATTTCTGTATAGTGTCCTGCCATCTCTGAAAGCAGGACGCTAAGCCCCGCCCCCTTGCAGTCACAGGACCGTAGGTCCTGTGACTGCTTGCTAAACTTCAGCGTCCACAGGTCCTGTGTATCTGTACTTTCCGGCTGTACATGACCCCGGACCCCCCCTACAGTGCGGGTGAGTCCCTGCTCAGCGGAGGCTGCACGCTGGCGCTGACAGGATCCTGACAAATAGTGTTTTTCTTCTTGTCCATACACATGACCTCCTATTTTGAAAAGTTACTTGAAGATATAGTTCACGAGTTTGCAATTTTCCGCTTTTGTTCTTTCCTCCCCTTCTTCCAAGAACCA
This sequence comes from Dendrobates tinctorius, assembly GCF_039654945.1. Classification (NCBI taxonomy): domain Eukaryota; kingdom Metazoa; phylum Chordata; class Amphibia; order Anura; family Dendrobatidae; genus Dendrobates; species Dendrobates tinctorius. The sequence goes on from NW_027361959.1 coordinate 5,307,637, forward strand.
TAATTTTTTTTATTTTCCATTCACATAGCCAGTAGTGGTTTTCATCTTAGAACTCTGTCATGCAAACCATTTTTGCCCAGTCCCTTCCTTATGGTGGAGTCATGAACGCTAACCTTAACTGAAGCAAGTAAGGCCTGCAGTTCTTTAGATGTTGTTATGGGGTCTTTTGTGACCTCTTGGATAAGTTGTCGCTGCACTTTTGGGGTAATTTTGGTTGGACAGCCACCCCTGGGGAGGTTCACCACTGTTCCATGTTTTTGCCATTCATGGATAATGGCTCTCTCTGTGGTTCGCTGGAGTCTCAATGCTTTAAAAATGTCTTTATAACCTTTTCAAGACTGATATATATCAATTACTTTGTTTCTTGTTTGTTCCAGAATTTCTTTGGATCGCTACATGATGCCTAGATTTTGATGATCTTTTGGTCTACTTACCTTTGTCAGGCAGGTCCTATTTAAGTGATTACTTGATTGAGAAAAGGTGTGGCAGTAACCAGGCGTGTGTGGCTAGGGAAATTGAACTCAGCTTTCCAAATATGTGATAAAGCACAGTTAATTTATGTTTTAAGGGGGTAGGTGCACTTACTTTTTCACACAGGGCTTGTAGGTTTGGATTTCTTTTTCCCTTAATAATAAAGACCTTAATTTAAAAACTGCATTTTCTGTTTACTTGTGTTATCTTTGTCTAATATTTAAATTTGTTTGGTGATCTGAAACATTTAAGTGTGACAAACATGCAAAAGAATAGGAAATCAGGAAGGGGCAAACACTTTCTCACACAACTGTATATTTACCTGACTATATATACATCTTCTGTGGTTTTCTTGTATCAGTATAATACACAGAATAAGTCCAGGAAGAAATAATAGGATAAATCAATGTTAGAATTTGCTGAATTATGTCAGGGCTACTATGCAATATTTAATGGCAATGGGGTTAGAGTCGGGTGTAACTTTACAGCAAATGGGCAGTTTGAGAATCAAATGTTGATGTATTTGAAGGGATTTTCAGCACTAGAACTAATGATAACATTGAAATAGATTTCTGTTGAGCCCTTACTTCCTGAACATCTGCCTTGTATATTTTACTTGCACAACTGTTCTTTTGACAACTTTACATAGAAAAAACTAATGATAGTAGTAATTAAATTTGTGTTTTAGAAATTAATTCTAGTCAAATTAATTACTCTTAAAGGGTTTTTTTGTGCTTTTTAAGTGGTGGTCTAGTACTGGTAGACCAAGGAAGACGCTTTGATGTCTTCCTCGGTCTACCAGTATGTTTGCCTTTAACAACCTTCCCATGTTGTTTGTATTTGGTCTAGATTTTAGACACAGGTGACTGTGAACAACCAACATCTTTGGCAACATTGCGTGATGATTTACCCTCCTTTGTTTCAATTGACATCTCTCATGTGATTCATGTCCCTCCACTTGGTACAACAGCTCTCCAAGGTGTGCTCACTCCTTTTTACATGCAGACTAATGAGCAGATCTAATTTGATGCAGGTGTTAGTTTTGGGAATGAAAATTTACAGAGTGATTCCATAATTTTTCCTCAGAATTGAGTGATTCCATAATTTTTTCCCTATGCTTGGTTTAAAAAAGTAACCATTACTGACTACCACATTTTTTGTTCTTGATTTCTTTTAGTGTTTCTTAAAACCAGAAAGTTGCCCTTTGAATTGACTTTAGTTTTGTGTCATGTCTGTGATCTGCTTTTTTCCTACAAAATTAAACAACTGAATGAACATAATAATTTTTGCCAGGGGTTGTACATAGAGCTTAGGATTCAGCTAGTCAGTGATGTCATAGACCTAATGGAAAACAGAAGAATTAACTGAGTAGAAAGGTAAATTTAGCAATTGTAAGTACATAATGCAACACTGACGAGTAAAAGGGTAACAGTGTTTTGAACTTTTGACTTTCAGGCTCCATGTCTCACCATCCACTACTGCTTCACACGAGAGACTAGCAGCATTTTATAGACAATCATCTTGGCTATCTCATACATAAATTTGACTTGCAACTATTTTGCATATGATTAGTTATGCAGATTCTTGTCATGTCGCTATATTGTTACTGTTTTCCTCCTAAAAAACAAAATTTCATTTTTTATTATTTTTTTAGTATTTTATAAATCCAACTTTGGCTTTCAACACTGCCTGAATCCTTCTGGGGATGCTCTCAATCCGATTCAAGCATGTCTCAACCAAAATCTGATCCCAGGTTTCTTCTACACGTTCCTAAAGTTGGTGAATAGTGCTCCACTCACTTTGGTATGTATACAGCATTTTTTTCATCTCTACCCACAAGTGTTTGATTGAGTTGAGGTCTGGGGACTGTGGGAGCCAATCCAGCACTTCTACTTCATTGTCATTGAACAATTTATTTGCCAATCTTAGCATATGCTTTAGGTCATTGTCCTGCTGGAACACTATGTTGTCATAGAATCATAGAATCGTAGAGTTGGAAGGGACCTCCTGGGCCATCTGGTCCAACCCCCTGCTCAAAGCAGGATTCACTAAATCATCCCAGTCAGATGTCTGTCCAGCCTCTGTTTGAAGACTTCCATTGAAGGAGAACTCACCACTTCTCGTGGCAGCTTGTTCCACTCATTGATCACTCTAACTGTCGAAAAGTTTTTTCTAATATCTAATCTGTGTCTCCTCCCGTTCAGTTTCATCCCATTGCTTCTAGTCTTTCCTTGTGCAAATGAGAATAAAGATGATCCTTCTACAATGTGACAGCCCTTTAGATATTTTTAGACAGCTATTAAGTCTCCTCTCAGTCTTCTCTTTTGCAAACTAAACATTCCCAAATCCTGCAACCTTTCCTCATAAGACAGGGTTTGCAGACCGGTCACCATTCTGGTCGCTCTTTTCTGAACTTGCTCCAGTTTGTTGATGTCTTTTTTAAAATGTGGTGCCCAAAACTGGACACAATATTCCAGCTGAGGTCTGACCAAAGAGGAGTAGAGGGCAATAATGACTTCACGTGATCTAGACTGTATGCTTCTGTTAATACATCCTAGAATTGCATTTGCTTTTTTGCTGCTGCATCACACTGTTGACTCATATTCAGTCTGTGATCTATTAGTATACCCAAGTCTTTTTCACATGTGCTGTTGCTTAGCCCTATTCCTCCAATTCTGTATATTCTTTTTTCATTTTTATTGCCCAGATGTAGTACTTTGCATTTTTCCCTGTTAAAAACCATTCTCTTAGTTGCTGCCCACTGCTCTCGTTTATTTATATCTTTTTGAATCCGCTCTCTCTCTTCTCTAGTATTAGCTATCCCTCCTAGCTTTGTGTCATCAGCAAATTTAATCAGTTTACCCTCAATTCCTTCATCTAAGTCGTTGATAAAGATGTTGAACAATACAGGGCCCAGGACAGAGCCCTGTGGTACCCCACTTGAGACATTCTTCCAACTGGATGTGCAGAAATTTACGACCACTCTTTAGGTCCGATCACTAAGCCAGTTATGAATCCACCTAACAGTTGCCTTGTCCATTCCATACTTAATCATTTTTTCAATAAGGATTGTATGAGATACTTTGTCAAATGCTTTGCTGAAGTCAAGATATACTATATCTACAGCATTTCCTTGATCCACCCAATCAGTGATTCCGTCATAGAAGGAAATTAAGTTAGTCTGACATGACTTATTAGTTACAAACCCATGCTGACTCTGTTTAATCACTTCATTCTTATCCGGGTACTGACATACATGTTGTTTAATAATTTGTTCAAAGATTTTTCCTGGCATAGAAGTCAGACTCACCGGCCTATAGTTGCCTGGGTCCACCTTCTTCCCCTTTTTGAAGATAGGAATAACATTTGCTCTTCTCCAGTCTTCTGGGACTTCTCCTGTTCTCCAAGAATTTTCAAAGATTATGGAGAGGGGTTCAAAAATTTCTTCTGCTATCTCCTTCAGTACTCTGGGGTGTAATTCATCTGGACCTGGAGACTTGAATTCATTTAGGTAAGCTAAGTGTTTCCTCACTATCTTTCTGTTTATAGATATCCTGGATTCTTCTATTCCTTTAATAGGACAGTGAAGAACAGTTGATGTTACATTTCTTTCGGAGAGAAAACAGATGCAAAATAGGAATTTAAAACTTCGGCCTTCTCAACATCCTGTCTTACCATTTCATCAATTTCATCCTGTAAAAATCCTATAGCATCTTTGACTTTTCTTTTACTTTTGACATATCCCCAAAATCCTTTATTATTGCTTTTGACATCTCTTGCAAGCCTCAATTCATTGTCAGCTTTAACTAATCTGATTTGTGCCCTGCAGGTTCTGCAGACATCATTATATTCTTCTTTAGATATGCCTCCCTCTTTCCATTTTATAAACATTTCTTTCTTCCTTTTTAGCATGTGCTTAAGTTGTGTGTTCATCCATCCTGGTTTCCTTAAATGCTTCCTATTCTTCCCTCTTTTCGGAATTGTTAACAATTGTGCTTTGAGAATTTCATTTTTCAAGATTTCCCATCCTTTCTGGACATTTTTGTCTTTAAGGATATCCAGCCATTGGATCCCTCCAATTCTCTTTCTGAATCCCTTAAAATCTGCCTTTCTGAAATCTAACCTTGAAGTCTGAGTCTTCACAGGTCTTCCTCCTCTAGTTATCCAAAATTCTAAAATAGCATGGTCGCTACCTCCTATGGTTCCAGCCACTTTTACCTCCTCAACCATTTCCTCCCTGCTTATAAGGATTAGATCCAAGGTAGCAGTTCCCCTTGTTTTCTCCCCTACCTTTTGGAAGATAAAGTTGTCAGCAAGAGAGGATAAGAATTTCCTTGACCTGTTAGTTTTGCCTGAGAGAGATTCCCAACAAATGTCTGGATAGTTGAAATCTCGCATGAAACAACTATATCATATTTTTTGGAGAACTTGGCCATTTGATGCATAAAGAGTTCATCCATATCTTCAGCTTGCACAGGCGGCCTGTAGTAAATGCCTACAATGGTGTCCTTTCCATTGTTCTGTCCTTGTATTCTTACCCAAACAGTTTCCACAGAACTCCCAGTCTCTGAAGCTTCAATCTCTGTGCAGATATACGCATTTCTAACATACAATGTGACACCTCCTCCTCGTTTATCAAGTCTGTTTCTTGCAAATAAGTTGTATCCTTCTAGTCTTGTATTCCAATCATGTGTAGTGTCCCACCAAGTTTCAGTGATTCCAATGACATCATATTTCTTTTCCTGCGTTAGTAGTTCCAATTCTCCTTGTTTGTTGCCCATGCTTTGTGCATTAGTATAGAAACATTTTAGTTTGTGATTGGTTTCTCTTTCTCCAATATTTTTATTATTTAGATTCTTTTGTCTTTGTTCTTCCTTTCCACTTCTAATAGCAGAGTTCTCAATAGCATTTGTCAGGCTTTTTCTGGTCTTTTGCTTCCCTTCCCACGTTGTTCTAGTTTAAAACTCTCCTTACAAGTGTAGCAAGGCAACTTCCAAATACTTGTTTTCCAGTCTTCGTAAGGTGCACCCAATCTCTAGCAAGTAGTCTATCATATAGGTAATTCACTCCCGTGATCCAGAAATCCAAATCGTTGCTGACGGCACCATCGATGTAGCCAGTTGTTCACCTGCAGAATCTTATTCCACCTCCTTGTTCCATGGCCATCCACTGGGAGGATGGAAGAGAAGACCACCTGCGCTCCCAGTTTCACTGTCCTTTCATACTCATAGTACTTGAGTGTACAAAGTAACTCATCTTGTAGGATACTCCCATAGAACTCAGCATTGAGACCATTATCGATCCTGGTCAAGTATCCAACACCTTTTGTTGTTCCTCCTCCAATTTCCTGATCCGTTAGCCCCTTTTTCCATTTACACCCATTAGAGCCTAGTCTATTGAGTTTTGTCTCATTGCTCCAAATCACCAAATTCCAATCTTCTACTGTCCACTTTTCAAACTCAAGTTGACGCTTCTTATGATAATATTGAAGTTGAGGCTTCACCACCGTTTCTCGGTCCACCATTCCAGACTTGTGTAACATTTGTCTCATGGTGCTTACGTGGATGTCTGTGATTTCACTAATGCGAAGCATACCAGCCTGTATAGAGACTGTCGTGTTTGTCGCTCCAGAACTGACGACCTTGTGATGAGCTTACTTGTTGACACCGATATTGTGCCTGGCCGTCCACCTCTTGGCTTTTCAATAAATGGACAGACTTAATTTCATATTCTTCTAATTGTCATGGCACTCTCATGATGCAGTTTGGCAATTTTCTTGGCTGAGAGACCATTATCGATGAGCTGGTTTCTCTTTTCTTGGGAAATGTTCTTCATGGCTGCTCCTCGATTCGAACCAGTGACCTTTTGCTTGTGAATCAGCCTAATAATACACTGAGTTATTAGGCAATGTGAGAACAAGCTGTAATTTGCAGTATACAGGAAGAAAAAGATTTTTCCACAACCTAGAGCAAAACAGTAACAATGTAGTGACTTGACTAGAATCCGCATAACTAATCCAATGCAAAGTAGTTGCAAGTCAAATTTATGTGTGAGATAGTCAATATGAGGGTATGTTCACAGGTATGTGTTTTTGCTACTTTTTTTCAGTGTTTTTATTTTACCTGAGTTTTGCAATACCAGCTATGTCTTTGATATTTCAGAAATCTCATGCACACAGTTTGGCTTTTTTATCCTCAGTATGTTGTGCAAAACGTGGGTTTTGCAGAATAGAGCATGTCACTTCTTTCAGCGTTTTTTCAGCATTTTTCACCCATTAAAAGTAATGGGTGATGAAAGCAGTGCTGAAAAAAGCAGATATCAGCTTTTGCTGAGCTTTTTGCGCCAAAACCTGATAAAATGCACAAGAAGCAAATGTAGCACGACAAAAATGCAACAAAAAACACAGCAAAAATTCAGCAAAAACCAAGCAACACCTGCTTATTTGCAGCAAGTTTCTTAATGCCAACAGAGCAGGTTTTGCTGCAGAAAAAAATGCAGCAAAAGCGCAATGTGTGAACATAGCATGATTGTCTATAAAATGATGGTAGTCTCAGATTCAAATTAGTAGTGGATGATGAGATTTGGAGCCTGAGAGACAAAAATTCAAAATAGTGTTACCCCTTTTTCTCATCAGTGTATATAATATGATGATTGTAATATATTAAGAGGATAAAAGCTTTGATGGGAGGAGGAATGCTTCTTTAAGAAAAAGATTTTGAAACCATTGGCCGTTCATTTGTGACCTGTAAAGTCATATGCAAAGGACATTTCCAAAATCCACATAAAGAGCAAAGAGTTGTACCAATGGTGTATGATACTATAAATATATAATGGCTGGATCTTTAGGTTTATTAAGCACCTCATACTTTTTCAGCCACTATTGCCAGACTGAAAATTAATAAATTATTCTAACAGATCCCATCATATGATCTGAGTCAGGTTTTCAATTTCTTTCTTTTCTAATATCTACATATTTAGTCTTGTACATAAACATGTCATTTTAGTAATAGAGAGAGCTAAATGCCATGAGGAAAAAGAGATACAATTTCAACAGAGGATTAAAATGCACATTCAATTCAGTGACTCTGTTTATTATGACAGCATCAATGCTAAATCGTAAACTGAGTAATCTAGCTGAAGTTGGAGTATACAATAATACGCAGGGCTAATGGATAACACAACGTAATGGCAACGATAATGCTTATATAAGCTATGTTAAGTGGTCTCTGACTCTCTGCAGCTTTGGAGGTGGGAAGACAGTCTGTGAACTGGAACGAAAGCTACCATTGAGTCACGCATCACAATGTGTATGTATTCCTACAGAAACAGTGAATTTGTATTATTCATATAATAAGTGCGTATTGGTATTGTTAGATTTTATAGTGCTGGCCATTGTTTTTGGTCTGTATGTGTAAATTCCTTTATTAGAGTAAGTTAAATAAAGCTGAATCAAAAGTCAAAGGAACATACAGAATTAGAAAAAAATAACTGCTTTTTACAGAAATTCCTACTATAAAGCTCCTTAAATGCCATGGTCGCTGTTAATTGTGGCATTTAAGGGGTTAAGGTTTATCTCATCTCCCTATCGCGTCACATGGGCACAGCTCATTTGCCCACACAATCATTTTTACTTAAGTATATATTAAGGGTAATTAACTTGGCAAGTTATCACTTATCCAGAGGATATGTGATAACTTTCTGATCCATTGGAGAGCAGTCGCTGGACTCCATGAGAACAAGACACTGAAATGCCCCATTGGAATGGAGCGATGACCATGAATGTATCCTGCTGCTCTAATTATTGTGTATGGTACTCTAAGACGGTGGATTATCTTTGGCAGTCCCATTGGTAATGAGTGAGAAGGCGTCAAGATCAAGATCGGCGGGGACCAGCTTTAGGACTCCCAGGAATGAGCAAGTTAGAAGCTATTTGTGAATGGGTGATAATTTGCTGAGTTGGGTCAATCGATTTAATCGATTTAAAGCAACACATTTCACTGACAAAAATTTATGTCAACTCGCTCCAAATGTTGAAGAGGTTCTCCACTTTGGTAGATCCATATTTGATAGATTGTTACCTTGACTGTAGGCTGAGCAAAACATTTACCTACTATTCAGGTTTGTAAATGAAAAAGCAGAGACTGCTGTTTTTTGAGCAGCCCATTATTAATTTTTCTTTACTCTCAGTTTAAAAAGTGATATTTTGCTCATGTTTTCATTTGGAATTGAATGTGCAGCTCCCAGTGCCTCTGTCTATATGGGAATAAATGCTATTATGAGGACTGAGCTTTTTCTCAGTTGTTTTAAACACACTGATTTTATTTTGTACAAAACTGTAGATAGATTTAAGTTCAAATATTATGTTCCATATGAATAGCTACAATGTAATACTACATTTCCTCAGCATTGGGTAATGTCATATAGCTGCAGCCTTCCATGCCAAAATCAGCTGTTTGCTTAGGCAGGTGAGGAGACTATGCCTGTAATGATGCTGTGCGCTGATGTCGCGGAGGTGGTTACTCTGCAAAACAAGAACAGGACAGTGGAATAACAATGAGAATGAAGCCGCCAACAGGAAGCCATGGCCAGTTCTTCAGAGTGTGTATCGCTAAATAGAAATAGATTCATTAGGTACATATTTATCAATAGATGCTAGCTATAATTGTCACATGGACCCGTCCTGTGTGACGCGACCCGCAGGCCGGTAACTAAAACAACAGGACGCGGCACATGATACTGTTCTGTGTGACATGGCTCGCGGGCCGGTAACTAAAACAACAAGACAAGGGGTAGGGAAACAGTTACAACAGTGGGCCCTGCGATAGGGACAGGGGACGTGGAGACCTCCTGCACTCCCCTGAGTCCGTGTCCCTAACGCTCCTAACGTTCCCTATGCCGGTTCCACACCAGGCGCCGCTCAGGATACCTGTCGCCCTAACACACCCTACACATATCCCTTGCTAGGGAGCTGGGTGGCGCAGGCACTGGCCCCACCGCTGTACTAATACACACTAAGGAAAAACACAAACAGGGAAACACAACTTAGCTTTACTATGCTGCACTTGCTTCTGGCAACAGAGTCCACCACCAGAATGCAGCTCTCCTCCTGAATCGCTTCCACCAAGCTCTGTCAGAGCTACAAGGAAATCCCCTATGATTCCTTCCACACCAGGGCTAATACAGAGCTGCAAGGAATGCTCTCCAGCTCCTTCCTCCGCCAAGGGATGGTTGAAATGAACACTAATATCACCAACACTGATTGCAACACCTGTGACTCTTTTATAGCAGAGCCAGCAATCACACCTGCATTATAATCATGTGCACTTAACTAAAGAAAAAAGAGTGCAATGACGCTAACCACCACCGGGGGCAAACTTGAACAAACGACACCACAGTGCAATAATCCTAATGGCCACCGGGGGCAAAAACCAAACCTAAGCACAGCTTAGGGAAAGAAAAAGGTTAGGCTGCTTTCACACTTGCCTTTTTTTGGGCACTATTTTTGCGCAAAAATGCATGCTTTTTTTCCTATACTTTACAAGGGTGCGCATACACATGCGTTTTTACGCGTTTGTATGCGCATGCGTTCTTTTGTAGTGTGCGCTCGGGCGCACAAAATGCATCCTGTTGCATTTTTTGTTCATCCGACTTGCCCCCAAAAAATGCATGCGCACGCACTGCGCACAAAATACACCGAAACACGTAATGCGCACGTCAGCACAAAAAAGCATGCGTTTTTTTTTAAAAAAACCATGCGCAAAACTGCAAAAAAGCACACAAACGCATGATGCGTTTTTATGTGCGTTTGCACTGCGCACGGTGCGCAGCGCAAAAAAACGCAAGTGTGAAAGTAGCCTTACCTGTGCTTTTAATCAGTCATGATCCAGCATGGATCATGACAATAATCAACCCAAGCATATGGTAGTAGGGCCCAAATGCCACTCCAAGCAATATATCTAAGCAACTCATTGGTTAATTTTGACTGGGTTCATTATGGGTAAGTGTGCAATATATCATTTTTAATATGGATGTGTTATCTTTCTAAGTGTTTTTCATTGAGACAGGCTGTGAGTGTGATATTTATTTTCATAATGACATTTTTACATTATAAACACTTCCCTCCTTTTACTTCATTATGAACTTGGATACTTTCTGAAAAGCACTTTTTGCATACCCTTATTGTAACTATCCCAGTATATACACTGCTCGAAAAAATAAAGGGAACACTAAAAGGGAGTCTGTCACCTCATTTTGGCGGTTTATGTAAATGATTTCGGTCCTGTCCGATGGGCAGTGTTTTGGGTCCTTTCCTCCAACCCTCTTTGGCCGCCATCTGCAATACTTCTGGGAATTTCCATAGTTGTCCTCCATATTACGCGTGTGCGCATTGCAATCTTGCCTCCCACACGCGCAGTATGCTTTGCTCAACTGTGGGCAAAGCCGAAAAGCATTAGTGCGCCTGCGCTGGTGAACTATGTCCCGGAAGTATTTCGCTGTGTTCCGGGACATAGTTCACTGGCGCTTGCGCACTAATGCTTTTCGGCTTTTGCCGCAGTTGGGCAAAGCATCTTGCACGTGCGCGAGTCAAGATTGCAATGCGCACGCGCACAATATGGAGGACAACTACGGAACTTCCAAGAAGTATTGCAGACAGCGGCCAAAAAGGGGTGGAGAAAAGGGCCTATCTACATATTTGTGTCACTTAGTAGTTTTGCTGCTGGTTGTTCATCCTTTTTAAATCAACTGTTTGTATGTGTCTATAAGTGTAAGAACGTTTAATACTTTTTTGCCTTTAAAACTTCTTTGTTGTGTTGTTTAAAGACTGTGCATTGTTGTCTCCAGGAACTGGTTTTCTGCTCTAGCAAAAAGTTATAGGAAACAAAAAAAACTGCACACATTTTCACCCATAATCAACATGGGGGTATTTGAAGAGATTATTAATGGAAGAAACCTCGTTCACATCATAAACAAAGATCAGGAGAACTCGAAATATCTTTCTGGACATGAGTTACTGGATAATTTGGTTGACGTTCTAAACCTCAGTGATGAAAGATGCCGACCTCTTGGTGTTTTTCATTTCTTACCAATTCCTACCCAAAGTCTGCAGGGAAACATATTGGAAAGTCAACTCCACAACTCTTGGCATAACACTCATGAAGGGCATAGATCTGACCAGGGCAAAATTGTGGCCCTCGGTCACCTGCGGCTGTCCGGGACAGCCAAAGATCTTTACACAGTGGCGTCAAGCACCACATGGCCGCTCTCTACCTGGTGACTTCACTTCATAAACATCTGCAACATTGGTATGTAGATGCCAGTGAATAGAATGATGGGACAGGGAGCCATCATCTCCCTGTTCTATTTTTGAGTCTTTACATCATAGGGTATGTTCCCATGGTCAGTAAACGCTGCGTGTTGGATGCTGCGTACATCCACAGCGTCCAACCTGCAGTGGTCAGATGTTACAGCATAGTGGATGCATACCCACTATGCTTCACTGATGCCCGGATCACCTGTGGAAACGGACATGCGGCACATCTTTCCAGACCGCAGCACGTCTATTTATCTTGCAGAGACCCGTACAATGTATTGGACATGGTGATTCCGTACGGTTCAATGAACACAAGCGGAATCACCTGCTTTCAAAAGCCAGCAGTGCTTTGGACGCAGCTGACATGTGCTGCGTTCAAAGCACTGTCAGTTATTGACTGTGGGGACGTAGCCTTAGAGCACAGCTGTACGCATGAGAGCACAGACTGTACATCTGATGAAGCTGGCATGACCAAATGTGTGGAGATCCATCACTGGCATTCCCATATACTGACCTTGAGGCCACATTATGGGTTTAACATATTTAATACCAGAGTTATACTTTATCATCCAGAGTACAGTATATAGCATTTTTATTACTATATTATTGACCATTACACAGTTTCTTTATTATTACTTTTTCATTGTACAGTGGCTTGCAAAAGTATTTCCCCCTTGGCATTTTTTGTGTTTTGATGCCTCATAACTAGTGTTGAGCATTCCGATACCGCAAGTATCGGGTATCGGCCGATATTAGCGGTATCGGAATTCCGATACTTAATTCCGATACTTTTTTCATATCGGATTCCGGGATCGGAATCGGAATAGGAAGTTCCCATCATGCTATGAGCCTGCTTGCTTTGATTAAGCCAATGGGAATCCTCCGAAGTGTGGGCACATCCTGTTAGGCATGTAGGCATGTTAACTATTGGCATGGCTGTGATTGGCTGCCGAAATGATGTCATGATGCACTATAAAAGCCACCGCAGCCGCCATTTCTGGTCACTCTGCTGTGAATTCAGTTAGGGACAGGCTGCTGTAGAAGACTGTGAGGGACAGTTAGAAATAGCGATTCCACCAAACATCTAGTGCTTTACCCAGGCTACATAAACCACCACTGTAGCGTTCTTTGCCCTAGCAGCAGTGTTCACAGCTGTCTGCAAGGGCTGTGTGAGTGCAGCTCACGCTGTGGAGTGGGTCCTGCAGCCACGTCAGGCTGTAGGCCACCCAGTGCCTCATACATCTTTTATTTTTTGAGCTGCATTTTTTAAATAATTTCAATCTAGTGTGCTTCCATCCGTATCCATATACGTTGGTTGCAAACACTAGTAGTAGACAGCGGAGCCTTTCTGCAGCCTTTCAGTGCTAGTGTCCACTTTGCTGCACTGTTCACGGCTGTCTGAGAGGTCTCTGACTGTGTGTGAGTGCAGCTCACGCTGAGTAGTGTGTCCTGCAGCTACGTCTGGCTGTAGGACGCTCAGCGTGCGTCACTGCCTCACACATATTTTTATTTGAGTGCAGCTCATTTTTTCTTCTATTAGTGTGCATCCGTCCGTCTCCATCTACGGTGGTTGCAAACACTATATAGGAGTACACAGCGGAGCCTTTCTGCAGCCTGTCAGTGCCAGTGCCCACTTAGCTGCACTGTTGACGGCTGTCTGAGAGGTCTCTGACTGTGTGTGAGTGCAGCTCACGCTGAGTAGAGTGTCCTGCAGCTACGTCTGGTTGTAGGACGCTCAACGTGCGTCACTGCCTCACACATATTTGTCTTTGAGTGCAGCTCATTTTTTCTTCTCCTATTAGTGTGCATCCATCCGTATCCATCAACATTGGTTGGTTGCAAACACTATATAGGAGTAGATAGAGGAGCCTTTTTTTCTGGCTTGTGCCCTGCCGGCGCAGCCAGATTAGTATTACCCAATTTTTTGGGAGCCTCATCTTTTGCATTGTAGGTTACCTGCCTGCATTGTAATAGCTCCAAAAAGTTGGTGATACTATCAGTTTCAATTCTTTGTTCTCATACTTTGAGTTTGTTTCAAACAAAGAAACCACATAAAAAGTTCACCAAACACTACATTTTGAACTTGTGTAGGCCACATCAGCTCCTATTAAAGTCTAGTCCACACACACACACTTCATAAAATTAGTGTTTCTTGTACCTGTAACCAGCTGTTCAGGAATAAGCACACTAAGGCCCCCCTTTGTACTTTTTTGCCTATCTTAAGCAGTCTTGCAAGATGAAGAAGGCAGGGAGTAAGGCGCGGGGGCGTGGGCGTGGGCGTGGAGTTTCAGCAGGGAGAGGACGTGGGGATTCTGCAGGGAGAGGACGTGGGGATTCTACAGGTAGAGGACGTGGGGATTCTGGGCCTGCTGCGGGCACCAGTGGATCAGCATCCCCCAGTTTTAGCAGGCAACAGTCCTTTATGCGCAGCTTTGTAGGACCTCAACGTACCCCACTGCTGCGGGAGGAACAAATTGAAGCCGTTGTCGGATGGATGGCAGCTAACGCATCGACTTCAATTACTTCCGCATCCTCTCAGGGTCAGAGCACCGAAGAGCAACCATCTGTCTCTTCACCACCTGCCAAAGTGCCCAGGCAGTCAGAGAGACATGGACAGGAGCCATCACAGTCTCTACTTCTGTTCTCGGAATCTGTTGGCTTGGAAAGAGGGGGCCAGCCAAGCAGCATTCCTGAATGTGAAGAAGAGGGAGTATGCAGTGATGCGCAACTTCTTTGTCCCTCTGAATCTGAAGAGGCGAGTGGGCCAGTGCCTATGGTCAGCACACCTCAGTACGCATCAGATGATGACGAGACTCAGTTGCCACTTTCTGGTGCGTACGGTGCTGGCGAGACAACCCCGGAGAAGCAGCTGTTTGAAGAGGGGAGGGAAGATGATGAGGTCCTTGACCCATCATGGCGTGAGCAACAGGAAGGTGGTGGTAGCAGCTCTGAGGAAGAGATTCCCCTACCGGCCAAAACAGGAGGCAGAGGGAGGGGGAAGACTTGGTTGCCTGTACCCTCCACTTCGGCACCCGTTAGGAGCATTCCTCCTTCCAAAGGCAAACCGGGCGCTCACAAGAGTTGCAGTGCGTGGTCCTTTTTTGACACAGTTGCAGATGACATTTGCTTTGTCAAATGCAAGCTGTGTCATCAGAGAGTCAAAAGAGGGAGAAATGTCAGCAACCTCAATACCACAAATATGTGGAAACATGTGCGCACCAAGCACGAGTTGGAGTTGCAGAGACACCCTGAAGACGTAGGCCAACGTACAGCACCACCTACCACCTCTTCAGTTCGTGTTGGGCCCTCTTCCTCCAGCTCACACACTGCTGGTTCGGCTTCCTCACAGGATCGCCAAGGAAGAACCTCTGCCACTGTTGTCCGGAGACCCTGTCAGATTCCACCCATAACAGCACGTTCCCATCCATCACAGCCATCGGTAGCACAGGCATGGGATAAAAGGCGCCCTTACTCGGCAAACCATCCCCGAGCACAGTCTCTGAATGCTGGCATTGCCAAACTTCTGGCAGTTGAAATGCTGTCATTCAGGCTGGTGGACACTGACACCTTCCGGGACTTAATGGCATTGGCAGTCCCCCAATACAACGTGCCCAGCCGCTTTTATTTCAGCAGGCGAGCCGTCCCTGCCCTGCAGAAACATGTTGAGGGCAAAATAAAACATGCGCTACTAAACGCCGTTAGTAGCAAGGTCCACCTGACCACCGATGCGTGGACCAGTAACCATGGACAGGGACGATACCTTTCCCTCACTGCCCACTGGGTCAATGTTGTGGAGCCGGGTACGGATCTGGAGAGTGGCGCTGTACGTGTTCTTCCAACGCCACGGATTGCAGGACTCCAGTCTGTACACATAGACTCCTCCTCCTGCTCAAGTTCCTCAGAAACAGCAGAGCAGGAGCCTGTTACGACCGATATGAGCACAGCCGTGGCCAAACGTCAACAGGCTGTACTCAAATTAATTTCTTTGGGGAATCGAAGCCACACAGCGCAGGAGCTCTGGAATGCTATCAAGCTGGAGAGCGATGTGTGGTTTGGGCCAGCGAATCTCCAGCCGGGCTTGGTAGTGTGTGACAATGGCCGAAATCTGGTGGCAGCTCTTGGCCTAGGCAACCTCACACACATCCCATGTCTGGCACATGTTCTTAACTTGGTCGTGCAGAGCTTTCTGAGGGACTATCCGGATCTTGATGCACTGTTACACAAGGTCCGCATAGAGTGCGCTCACTTGCGACGTTCCAGCACGGCAAGATCGCGCCTCGCTGCTCTGCAGCGACGATTTGGCCTTCCGGAACATCGCATCATATGTGACCTACCCACCCGGTGGAATTCAACGTTACATATGTTGGAGCGGTTGTGTGAGCAGCAGGCAGCAGTCATGGAGTACCAGCTGCATCAGGCGCAAACAAGTCGCACTGTGCGCCGTTCACACTTCAGCACCATTGAGTGGGCCTCTATGAAGGACATCTGCCTCGTTTTGCGTGCCTTCGATGAATCCACGCGGATGGCAAGTGCAGATGATGCACTAGTCAGCATGACTGTCCCCCTTATCTGCCTGCTTCAACAAACACTGCAAGCACTAAGGGATGAGGTTTCAGAAGAGGTGGAGGATGAGGAGTCCCAAATGCCATCTGCTTCTGGACAGTCTGCGCTACGTGTTTCCTCACAAAGGCCTAGGCAGGGGACACTTTGTGAGGAGGATGAGGAGGAGTCGATGGAGGAGGAAGACATCTCTCCAGAGGAGGGAGGTACACAAACCTCTACTCAGTATGTACAGCGAGGGTGGGGTGATGCAGAGCAGGTCAAGGTCACGCCTCAAACAGGGGACAGCGGTTCTTTGGCAGTTGGGAGTCTGCAGCACATGGTTGATTTCATGCTGCAGTGCCTGAGAAACGACCGCCGCATCGCCCACATTCTCGTCTCGGCTGATTATTGGGTGTACACCCTCCTAGATCCTCGCTACCGGGACAGCGTACAAAGGCTCATACCAACGTTGAACCGGGAGCGTAAAATGCGGGAGTACGAAGAGTCACTGGTGCAGTCCATAATGTTTTCCATTCCACCCGACAGCATTGTTGCTAGTGCTTTACAAAGCAGCTCTGTGCGTCGAGGCAGTGGAGGAAACTCTGCACAAAGAGGGAGCAGAGGCAGTGCCGCAGCACAAGGCAAGACCACTATGGCCCAAATGTGGCAAAGTTTTGTGTGTCCACCACAATTGTCTACACCATCAGCGACGCCTCGAGTCAGCAGGAGGCAACGCTTCCGTCAGATGGTGTCAGACTACATGTCTTGCCCTGTCGCTGTACTCCCAGATGGCTCTTCCCCCTTCAAGTTTTGGGTCTCTAAGCTGGATACATGGCCAGAGCTTAGCCAGTATGCATTGGAGGTGCTGGCTTGCCCTGCTGCCAGTGTATTATCGGAACGTGTCTTTAGTGCCGCAGGTGGTGTACTAACAGACCGTCGCACGCGACTATCTTCCGATAATGTTGACCGGCTGACTTTTCTGAAAATGAACAAGGCCTGGATCTCCAAAGACTTTGCCATTCCTCTTACAGACTAAATTAGTGGTTGGCAACTGTATCCAGGTCTGCTGGTATGTTCATTTTTCTACCACCTGAACTATAATCCCTGTGCTTCAACACAGCCAGTTGTCGCTCAGATGTGTCGTCTGCACAGAGAAACACACTAGCTCCTGTGTTACTGGGGTTCAGTAATGCCAGCTGATCCCCTGCTGTGTGGACGGCAGAGTCACCAGCTCCATCAACATTCAAACCACTACTGATTTTTAACCGTGCCCAACTTAGGTCTCTGGCTCCACTGTCTCTACTATTTCCCCTGACCTCCAACCCCGCCATCTACATCTCTGAAGTGGCGTCAGCACAATCTACACTTGTTCCTGTGTTCCTGTGGCTCAGTCCCATCAGTTTATCCCCTGATGTGTGTCCGGCAAGGTCTCCTGCTCTGTCCACATTCCCATAACCAGTAGTGGGAATGAGGACAGAGCTGGCGAACTTGCCGGACAAACATCAGGGGATCAACTGATGGGACTGAGCACCAGTAACACAGGAACAAGTGTAGATTGTGCTGACGCCACTTCAGAGATGTAGCTGGCGGGGTTGGAGGCCAGGGTAAATAGTAGAGACAGTGGAGCCAGAGGCCTAAGTGGAGCATGGTTAGAATCAGTAGTAGTCCACAACCTCCATAAAAACCGATGCCCATTGGCCTCTGCATGCGGCATGCGTAATCCTGGGCTCCAACAGCGTCAGTTGGTGTTCAGAAGTGTCGTCTCCACAGAGCCAAACACATTCGTTCAAGTGTTAGTGGGGTTCAGCACTGCCAGCTGTTCCCCTGCTGTGGAGATGGCAAGTCTCCTGCTGCCTTCACCTGCCAAAATCCAGTAGGCCCCAGCCTGCTCCTCGCCTAATCCTGGGCTCCAACAGCGTCAGTTGGTGTTCAGAAGTGTCGTCTCCACAGAGCCAAACACATTCGTTCAAGTGTTAGTGGGGTTCAGCACTGTCAGCTGTTCCCCTGCTGTGGAGATGGCAAGTCTCCTGCTGCCTTCACCTGCCAAAATCCAGTAGGCCCCAGCCTGCTCCTCGCCTAATCCTGGGCTCCAACAGCGTCAGTTGGTGTTCAGAAGTGTCGTCTCCACAGAGCCAAACACATTCGTTCAAGTGTTAGTGGGGTTCAGCACTGTCAGCTGTTCCCCTGCTGTGGAGATGGCAAGTCTCCTGCTGCATTCACCTGCCAAAATCCAGTAGGCCCCAGCCTGCTCCTCGCCTAATCCTGGGCTCCAACAGCGTCAGTTGGTGTTCAGAAGTGTCGTCTCCACAGAGCCAAACACATTCGTTCAAGTGTTAGTGGGGTTCAGCACTGTCAGCTGTTCCCCTGCTGTGGAGATGGCAAGTCTCCTGCTGCATTCACCTGCCAAAATCCAGTAGGCCCCAGCCTGCTCCTCGCCTAATCCTGGGCTCCAACAGCATCAGTTGGTGTTCAGAAGTGTCGTCTCCACAGAGCCAAACACATTCGTTCAAGTGTTAGTGGGGTTCAGCACTGTCAGCTGTTCCCCTGCTGTGGAGATGGCAAGTCTCCTGCTGCCTTCACCTGCCAAAATCCAGTAGGCCCCAGCCTGCTCCTCGCCTAATCCTGGGCTCCAACAGCGTCAGTTGGTGTTCAGAAGTGTCGTCTCCACAGAGCCAAACACATTCGTTCAAGTGTTAGTGGGGTTCAGCACTGTCAGCTGTTCCCCTGCTGTGGAGATGGCAAGTCTCCTGCTGCATTCACCTGCCAAAATCCAGTAGGCCCCAGCCTGCTCCTCGCCTAATCCTGGGCTCCAACAGCGTCAGTTGGTGTTCAGAAGTGTCGTCTCCACAGAGCCAAACACATTCGTTCAAGTGTTAGTGGGGTTCAGCACTGTCAGCTGTTCCCCTGCTGTGGAGATGGCAAGTCTCCTGCTGCATTCACCTGCCAAAATCCAGTAGGCCCCAGCCTGCTCCTCGCCTAATCCTGGGCTCCAACAACGTCAGTTGGTGTTCAGAAGTGTCGTCTCCACAGAGCCAAACACATTCGTTCAAGTGTTAGTGGGGTTCAGCACTGTCAGCTGTTCCCCTGCTGTGGAGATGGCAAGTCTCCTGCTGCATTCACCTGCCAAAATCCAGTAGGCCCCAGCCTGCTCCTCGCCTAATCCTGGGCTCCAACAGCGTCAGTTGGTGTTCAGAAGTGTCGTCTCCACAGAGCCAAACACATTCGTTTAAGTGTTAGTGGGGTTCAGCACTGTCAGCTGTTCCCCTGCTGTGGAGATGGCAAGTCTCCTGCTGCCTTCACCTGCCAAAATCCAGTAGGCCCCAGCCTGCTCCTCGCCTAATCCTGGGCTCCAACAGCGTCAGTTGGTGTTCAGAAGTGTCGTCTCCACAGAGCCAAACACATTCGTTCAAGTGTTAGTGGGGTTCAGCACTGCCAGCTGTTCCCCTGCTGTGGAGATGGCAGTCTCTCCTGCTGTCTCCGCATTACAAAGACAGTAGGCCTCTGCCTACACCCTCCTATTTCCTGGGCTTCAACACAGCCAGTTGTAGCTCGGAAGTGCCGTCCACACGGAAAGAGACACTTGCTCCCGTGTCTCAGTGGGGTTCAGTAACGTCAGCTGATCCCCTGCTGTGTGGATGGCAGTCTCTCCTGCTGTCACCTCATTCAAAATACAGTAGGCCTCTGCCTACACCCTCCTATTTCCTGGGCTTCAACACAGCCAGTTGTAGTTCGGAAGTGCCGTCCACACGGAAAGAGACACTTGCTCCCGTGTCTCAGTGGGGTTCAGTAACGTCAGCTGATCCCCTGCTTTGTGGATGGCAGTCTCTCCTGCTGTCACCTCATTCAAAATACAGTAGGCCTCTGCCTACACCCTCCTATTTCCTGGGCTTCAACACAGCCAGTTGTAGTTCGGAAGTGCCGTCCACACGGAAAGAGACACTTGCTCCCGTGTCTCAGTGGGGTTCAGTAACGTCAGCTGATCCCCTGCTGTGTGGATGGCAGTCTCTCCTGCTGTCACCTCTTTCAAAATACAGTAGGCCTCTGCCTACACCCTCCTATTTCCTGGGCTTCAACACAGCCAGTTGTAGTTCGGAAGTGCCGTCCACACGGAAAGAGACACTTGCTCCCGTGTCTCAGTGGGGTTCAGTAACGTCAGCTGATCCCCTGCTGTGTGGATGGCAGTCTCTCCTGCTGTCACCTCATTCAAAATACAGTAGGCCTCTGCCTACACCCTCCTATTTCCTGGGCTTCAACACAGCCAGTTGTAGTTCGGAAGTGCCGTCCACACGGAAAGAGACACTTGCTCCCGTGTCTCAGTGGGGTTCAGTAACGTCAGCTGATCCCCTGCTGTGTGGATGGCAGTCTCTCCTGCTGTCACCTCATTCAAAATACAGTAGGCCTCTGCCTACACCATCCTATTTCCTGGGCTTCAACACAGCCAGTTGTAGTTCGGAAGTGCCGTCCACACGGAAAGAGACACTTGCTCCCGTGTCTCAGTGGGGTTCAGTAACGTCAGCTGATCCCCTGCTGTGTGGATGGCAGTCTCTCCTGCTGTCACCTCATTCAAAATACAGTAGGCCTCTGCCTACACCCTCCTATTTCCTGGGCTTCAACACAGCCAGTTGTAGTTCGGAAGTGCCGTCCACACGGAAAGAGACACTTGCTCCCGTGTCTCAGTGGGGTTCAGTAACGTCAGCTGATCCCCTGCTGTGTGGATGGCAGTCTCTCCTGCTGTCACCTCATTCAAAATACAGTAGGCCTCTGCCTACACCCTCCTATTTCCTGGGCTTCAACACAGCCAGTTGTAGTTCGGAAGTGCCGTCCACACGGAAAGAGACACTTGCTCCCGTGTCTCAGTGGGGTTCAGTAACGTCAGCTGATCCCCTGCTTTGTGGATGGCAGTCTCTCCTGCTGTCACCTCTTTCAAAATACAGTAGGCCTCTGCCTACACCCTCCTATTTCCTGGGCTTCAACACAGCCAGTTGTAGTTCGGAAGTGCCGTCCACACGGAAAGAGACACTTGCTCCCGTGTCTCAGTGGGGTTCAGTAACGTCAGCTGATCCCCTGCTGTGTGGATGGCAGTCTCTCCTGCTGTCACCTCATTCAAAATACAGTAGGCCTCTGCCTACACCCTCCTATTTCCTGGGCTTCAACACAGCCAGTTGTAGTTCGGAAGTGCCGTCCACACGGAAAGAGACACTTGCTCCCGTGTCTCAGTGGGGTTCAGTAACGTCAGCTGATCCCCTGCTTTGTGGATGGCAGTCTCTCCTGCTGTCACCTCTTTCAAAATACAGTAGGCCTCTGCCTACACCCTCCAATTTCCTGGGCTTCAACACAGCCAGTTGTAGTTCGGAAGTGCCGTCCACACGGAAAGAGACACTTGCTCCCGTGTCTCAGTGGGGTTCAGTAACGTCAGCTGATCCCCTGCTGTGTGGATGGCAGTCTCTCCTGCTGTCACCTCATTCAAAATACAGTAGGCCTCTGCCTACACCCTCCTATTTCCTGGGCTTCAACACAGCCAGTTGTAGTTCGGAAGTGCCGTCCACACGGAAAGAGACACTTGCTCCCGTGTCTCAGTGGGGTTCAGTAACGTCAGCTGATCCCCTGCTGTGTGGATGGCAGTCTCTCCTGCTGTCACCTCATTCAAAATACAGTAGGCCTCTGCCTACACCCTCCTATTTCCTGGGCTTCAACACAGCCAGTTGTAGTTCGGAAGTGCCGTCCACACGGAAAGAGACACTTGCTCCCGTGTCTCAGTGGGGTTCAGTAACGTCAGCTGATCCCCTGCTGTGTGGATGGCAGTTTCTCCTGCTGTCACCTCATTCAAAATACAGTAGGCCTCTGCCTACACCCTCCTATTTCCTGGGCTTCAACACAGACAGTTGTAGTTCGGAAGTGCCGTCCACACGGAAAGAGACACTTGCTCCCGTGTCTCAGTGGGGTTCAGTAACGTCAGCTGATCCCCTGCTTTGTGGATGGCAGTCTCTCCTGCTGTCACCTCTTTCAAAATACAGTAGGCCTCTGCCTACACCCTCCTATTTCCTGGGCTTCAACACAGCCAGTTGTAGTTCGGAAGTGCCGTCCACACGGAAAGAGACACTTGCTCCCGTGTCTCAGTGGGGTTCAGTAACGTCAGCTGATCCCCTGCTGTGTGGATGGCAGTCTCTCCTGCTGTCACCTCATTCAAAATACAGTAGGCCTCTGCCTACACCCTCCTATTTCCTGGGCTTCAACACAGCCAGTTGTAGTTCGGAAGTGCCGTCCACACGGAAAGAGACACTTGCTCCCGTGTCTCAGTGGGGTTCAGTAACGTCAGCTGATCCCCTGCTTTGTGGATGGCAGTCTCTCCTGCTGTCACCTCTTTCAAAATACAGTAGGCCTCTGCCTACACCCTCCTATTTCCTGGGCTTCAACACAGCCAGTTGTAGTTCGGAAGTGCCGTCCACACGGAAAGAGACACTTGCTCCCGTGTCTCAGTGGGGTTCAGTAACGTCAGCTGATCCCCTGCTGTGTGGATGGCAGTCTCTCCTGCTGTCACCTCATTCAAAATACAGTAGGCCTCTGCCTACACCCTCCTATTTCCTGGGCTTCAACACAGCCAGTTGTAGTTCGGAAGTGCCGTCCACACGGAAAGAGACACTTGCTCCCGTGTCTCAGTGGGGTTCAGTAACGTCAGCTGATCCCCTGCTTTGTGGATGGCAGTCTCTCCTGCTGTCACCTCTTTCAAAATACAGTAGGCCTCTGCCTACACCCTCCTATTTCCTGGGCTTCAACACAGCCAGTTGTAGTTCGGAAGTGCCGTCCACACGGAAAGAGACACTTGCTCCCGTGTCTCAGTGGGGTTCAGTAACGTCAGCTGATCCCCTGCTGTGTGGATGGCAGTCTCTCCTGCTGTCACCTCATTCAAAATACAGTAGGCCTCTGCCTACACCCTCCTATTTCCTGGGCTTCAACACAGCCAGTTGTAGTTCGGAAGTGCCGTCCACACGGAAAGAGACACTTGCTCCCGTGTCTCAGTGGGGTTCAGTAACGTCAGCTGATCCCCTGCTTTGTGGATGGCAGTCTCTCCTGCTGTCACCTCTTTCAAAATACAGTAGGCCTCTGCCTACACCCTCCTATTTCCTGGGCTTCAACACAGCCAGTTGTAGTTCGGAAGTGCCGTCCACACGGAAAGAGACACTTGCTCCCGTGTCTCAGTGGGGTTCAGTAACGTCAGCTGATCCCCTGCTGTGTGGATGGCAGTCTCTCCTGCTGTCACCTCATTCAAAATACAGTAGGCCTCTGCCTACACCCTCCTATTTCCTGGGCTTCAACACAGCCAGTTGTAGTTCGGAAGTGCCGTCCACACGGAAAGAGACACTTGCTCCCGTGTCTCAGTGGGGTTCAGTAACGTCAGCTGATCCCCTGCTTTGTGGATGGCAGTCTCTCCTGCTGTCACCTCTTTCAAAATACAGTAGGCCTCTGCCTACACCCTCCAATTTCCTGGGCTTCAACACAGCCAGTTGTAGTTCGGAAGTGCCGTCCACACGGAAAGAGACACTTGCTCCCGTGTCTCAGTGGGGTTCAGTAACGTCAGCTGATCCCCTGCTGTGTGGATGGCAGTCTCTCCTGCTGTCACCTCATTCAAAATACAGTAGGCCTCTGCCTACACCCTCCTATTTCCTGGGCTTCAACACAGCCAGTTGTAGTTCGGAAGTGCCGTCCACACGGAAAGAGACACTTGCTCCCGTGTCTCAGTGGGGTTCAGTAACGTCAGCTGATCCCCTGCTGTGTGGATGGCAGTCTCTCCTGCTGTCACCTCATTCAAAATACAGTAGGCCTCTGCCTACACCCTCCTATTTCCTGGGCTTCAACACAGCCAGTTGTAGTTCGGAAGTGCCGTCCACACGGAAAGAGACACTTGCTCCCGTGTCTCAGTGGGGTTCAGTAACGTCAGCTGATCCCCTGCTGTGTGGATGGCAGTCTCTCCTGCTGTCACCTCATTCAAAATACAGTAGGCCTCTGCCTACACCCTCCTATTTCCTGGGCTTCAACACAGCCAGTTGTAGTTCGGAAGTGCCGTCCACACGGAAAGAGACACTTGCTCCCGTGTCTCAGTGGGGTTCAGTAACGTCAGCTGATCCCCTGCTGTGTGGATGGCAGTTTCTCCTGCTGTCACCTCATTCAAAATACAGTAGGCCTCTGCCTACACCCTCCTATTTCCTGGGCTTCAACACAGACAGTTGTAGTTCGGAAGTGCCGTCCACACGGAAAGAGACACTTGCTCCCGTGTCTCAGTGGGGTTCAGTAACGTCAGCTGATCCCCTGCTTTGTGGATGGCAGTCTCTCCTGCTGTCACCTCTTTCAAAATACAGTAGGCCTCTGCCTACACCCTCCTATTTCCTGGGCTTCAACACAGCCAGTTGTAGTTCGGAAGTGCCGTCCACACGGAAAGAGACACTTGCTCCCGTGTCTCAGTGGGGTTCAGTAACGTCAGCTGATCCCCTGCTGTGTGGATGGCAGTCTCTCCTGCTGTCACCTCATTCAAAATACAGTAGGCCTCTGCCTACACCCTCCTATTTCCTGGGCTTCAACACAGCCAGTTGTAGTTCGGAAGTGCCGTCCACACGGAAAGAGACACTTGCT
This sequence comes from Dendrobates tinctorius, assembly GCF_039654945.1. Taxonomy (NCBI): domain Eukaryota; kingdom Metazoa; phylum Chordata; class Amphibia; order Anura; family Dendrobatidae; genus Dendrobates; species Dendrobates tinctorius. Next base: position 5,332,586 of record NW_027361959.1, read on the forward strand.
CCCGTGTCTCAGTGGGGTTCAGTAACGTCAGCTGATCCCCTGCTTTGTGGATGGCAGTCTCTCCTGCTGTCACCTCTTTCAAAATACAGTAGGCCTCTGCCTACACCCTCCTATTTCCTGGGCTTCAACACAGCCAGTTGTAGTTCGGAAGTGCCGTCCACACGGAAAGAGACACTTGCTCCCGTGTCTCAGTGGGGTTCAGTAACGTCAGCTGATCCCCTGCTGTGTGGATGGCAGTCTCTCCTGCTGTCACCTCATTCAAAATACAGTAGGCCTCTGCCTACACCCTCCTATTTCCTGGGCTTCAACACAGCCAGTTGTAGTTCGGAAGTGCCGTCCACACGGAAAGAGACACTTGCTCCCGTGTCTCAGTGGGGTTCAGTAACGTCAGCTGATCCCCTGCTGTGTGGATGGCAGTCTCTCCTGCTGTCACCTCATTCAAAATACAGTAGGCCTCTGCCTACACCATCCTATTTCCTGGGCTTCAACACAGCCAGTTGTAGTTCGGAAGTGCCGTCCACACGGAAAGAGACACTTGCTCCCGTGTCTCAGTGGGGTTCAGTAACGTCAGCTGATCCCCTGCTGTGTGGATGGCAGTCTCTCCTGCTGTCACCTCTTTCAAAATACAGTAGGCCTCTGCCTACACCCTCCTATTTCCTGGGCTTCAACACAGCCAGTTGTAGTTCGGAAGTGCCGTCCACACGGAAAGAGACACTTGCTCCCGTGTCTCAGTGGGGTTCAGTAACGTCAGCTGATCCCCTGCTGTGTGGATGGCAGTCTCTCCTGCTGTCACCTCATTCAAAATACAGTAGGCCTCTGCCTACACCCTCCTATTTCCTGGGCTTCAACACAGCCAGTTGTAGTTCGGAAGTGCCGTCCACACGGAAAGAGACACTTGCTCCCGTGTCTCAGTGGGGTTCAGTAACTTCAGCTGATCCCCTGCTTTGTGGATGGCAGTCTCTCCTGCTGTCACCTCATTCAAAATACAGTAGGCCTCTGCCTACACCCTCCTATTTCCTGGGCTTCAACACAGCCAGTTGTAGTTCGGAAGTGCCGTCCACACGGAAAGAGACACTTGCTCCCGTGTCTCAGTGGGGTTCAGTAACGTCAGCTGATCCCCTGCTGTGTAGATGGCAAAGTCTCCTGCTGCCTACACAGTCATACCACTACTGATTTTTAACCGTGCTCCAATTAGGCCTGTGGCTCCACTGTCTCTCGTATTTCCCCTGTCCTCCAACCCCGCCAGTTACAGCTCCGAAGTGGCGTCTGCACAATCCACACTTGTTCCTGTGTTACAGGTGTTCAGTCCGGTCAGTTAATCCCCTGATGTGTGTCCGGCAATGTCGCCTGCTCTGTCCACATTCCCATTATGGGAATGTGGACAGAGCAGGCGACATTGCCGGACACACATCAGGGGATTAACTGACCGGACTGAACACCTGTAACACAGGAACAAGTGTGGATTGTGCAGACGCCACTTCGGAGCTGTAACTGGCGGGGTTGGAGGACAGGGGAAATACGAAAATCAGTGAAGCCACAGGCCTAAGTGGAGCTTGGTTCAAATTAGTAGTCTACAACCGATCTTAAAATTTCTTCAATGCAGCCTCAGCCTGCTCCGTGCTTGTCCCTGGGCTTCAACACAGCCAGTTGTTGCTCGGAAGTGCCGTCTTCACAGAGTAAAACACTAGCTCCTGTGTTTGTGGGGTTCAGTAACGTCAGCTGTTCCCCTGCTGTTTTGATGGCAATCTGTCCTGCTGCCTCCCAATTGACAGCACATCAGGCCTCAGCCTGCTAAGTGCTTGTCCTGGGCTCCAACATCGCCAGTTGCTGCTCATAACTGACTTTGGCACGGGTACTCCCTCCTGCCCAGCTTGGTTCCAGCCCTGCCTGCTGTTTCCGGGAAGTGTCAATGTCAGTTTGCCACCCCAAGTTGCCATGTCGTGTTGCGGTTGGGTTAGCCGAGGCTAGGGTGCCAGCAGTTTAGGTGCTTCCTATGTGGACTGCGGGTTCTGGTAAGAAAGGCTTGTTCCATAGTGCCAGTAGGACAAGCACCCCCTGTAGGACTGTGTGATTCGGTAACTGCGGCCAGCTTGCGGCATGCCAACTTTGCTTTTCAGGGGTAACTTCTGATACCCCTCCGTGTTCCAGCACCGTCAGCTGGTTCTCGTCAGAGCCTTTGGCCTAGGTGCCTCCATCTCGGTATCCGAGTTCCGGCAACGTCTGCTGGTCCTTGGTAGTGCTTTGTAGCACAGGTACCTCCTGCTTAGTAACCGGGTTCCAGCACCGTCAGCTGGTCCTTGGTTGTGCCATTGGCTCTTATTCCTTCTGCTGCCCCTCCGGGTGCCAGCACTGTCAGCTGGTCCTCGCTATTTCCATTTGCTCTTGCAGCTTATGCTACCCCTCCGGGTTCCAGCACCGTCAGCTGGTTCTCGTCAGAGCCTTTGGCCTAGGTGCCTCCATCTCGGTATCCGAGTTCCGGCAACGTCTGCTGGTCCTTGGTAGTGCTTTGTAGCACAGGTACCTCCTGCTTAGTAACCGGGTTCCAGCACCGTCAGCTGGTCCTCGGTAGTGCCATTGGCTCTTGTTCCTTCTGCTGCCCCTCCCGGTGCCAGTACCGTCAGCTGGTTCAAGAGGACAAAGAACAGGAAGACAACCACCAAGATGCAGAACAACAAGAGAGAGAAGACCAAGAAGCATAAAAATAACAAAGCAGAAGAACATTAAGCATAAGACTAATACTCTGAGCAAATGATATTATCTTATTTATAAGCAGAAGAAGACTAAGCAGTGTATGGGGGTGAGTCCGTTCCTCCTCGTGGTGCCCCTGGAAAAGGCCTGCTGCTGCAGGCCAAACTGAACGCGGACAAATCCTGTTGTAAATCTTTTGTGACAGGCAGAACGGAAGGTGTAAACTTCTAACTTTTCCAGATAACAACTACAGGAATGCCTGACACAAACAAGAATATGATGAAGAAGAATAGGAAGAAGATGAAGAAGTTGAATATGTAGAATAATAATTGTTGAATAAGAAGAATATGAAGAATGTAAGAAAAGGAAGAAGAAGAAGAAGAATGTAAAAAAAGGAAGTAGAAGAATTTAAAAAAGGAAGAAGAAGAAGAATGTAAAAAAAGGAATAAGAAGAAGAATGTAAAAAAAGGAAGAAGAAGAATGTAAAAAAAGGAAGTAGAAGAATGTAAAAAAAGGAGGAAGAAGAAGAAGAAGAATGTAAAAAAAGGAATAAGAAGAAGAAGAAGGTAAAAAAAAGGAAGAAAAATAAGAAAGAAGAAGAAAGAAGAAGAAGACATACATGTCTGGCAAAATATAAATGAGGCTAACATAGTCAATATCTTTGTAACTCCTAACATCTTTAAAAAATGTTTAATTCCTGCTATTCCATTTGATTGGGCTAAACCTCTATGGCTTTAATGTCTCCTCCACCTCCCACAATACATTCTACATTATTCTTAGTTGTTTTTCTTCATGTAGAATTAACCTACAAGGAAAGAAAGGTTTTTTTTTAATTCCGATATTTTGGCCCCATTGACTTGCATTGGTTCCCGGTATCGGAATCGGCGATACCGATACTTTTTTTTAAGATCGGCCGATCCATTCCGATCCGATATTTTCAAGTATCGGCTGGTATCGCTCAACTCTACTCATAACCTGGAATTTCAGTGTTTATTTTTGAGGGTTTGCATCAATTCACGTTAAGAACATGCCTACAACTGTGAACATTTGGTTTTCTTTTTATTGTGAAGCAAACAAAAAAGAGGACAAAATTAATCTTGGTATTCTTGGGGTGATGAGCTGTGTTGGTTTGACACCAGACATAGCGTTTACCTTGGGGACCAAAAAGTTTAATTTTGTTCTCATCTGACCACAGCAACTTTCTCTATACATTTATGGAGTCTCTCACATGTCTTTTGGCAAACTAAAATGAGCCTTCCAATTTTTGTGTGTATGTAAAGGAATTTTTCTGACCACTTGTAACGACTGTTGGAGTGGACCCTCTGGGCCGTGATACCAACCCACCCTGGATGAGCTGACTTAGCGAGGACCACCCCTATACAGGGAGCATCAGGGGCAGACCCAGGGGGATGAAGTACCACGACTGCTGGTACCAGGTGTACGGCTCGAAGGAGGCACGAGAAACCGTGTCTAGCAGCATGAATACGGGGGCACGCTGGGTACAGGAGGGCGCAGAGCACGTACTCGGAAGCGTGCAGGGTATGAGAGAGTGCAGGGTGCATACTAAGAAGCATGCCTGGGTTCAAGAGAGTGCAGAGTGCATACTGGGAAGCACGCCAGGGTACACGCAGGGACCTGAGTACAAAGAGCGACCATGCAGGAACCTAGCTGGCCTAGCAGGGAAGCAAAGTGACAATCAGGCGCCTCCCCTAGCAGGAAGCAGCCTGATATACTAGTGGCTGCTGCAGGTCAGGAAAGAATTCCGGGTCAAGAGCTTCATTTAGAAAAAGAGGCCAGTGACACGCGCGGCCGTGGCCTAAGCCGAGGACGGAGCGCGCGCGAATCACCGGATCCAGAGACAGACCGTCAAACCCGAAGCGAGGACATCAAGCGGCGCACCCCTCATCCAGAGACGTGCCAGGAGTGAGGTGAGTAAGTCGAGGTGGCGTGGCCCGGGGTGTGACACCACTCTTCTATAAATTACGGAGTGTATGGCTTATTGTGGTCATAAGGACAAATACTTGAGTCTCTGCTTGGGAACTCTGCAGCTCCTTCAGGGTTACCTTTGGTCTCTGTGCTCTCTTTCTGATTAATGCCCTCCTTGTCCAGGCTGAGAGTTTTGATGGGCTATCCTCTCTTGGTAGGTTTGTTGTGGCGGTACCATGTTCTTTGCATTTGATGATAATGGATTTGATGGTGCTCCAGTGGATCATCAGAGATTGGGATATTATTGTATAACCCAACCCTGACTTGTACTTCTCAACAACTTTGTCCCTAATTTGGAGATTTCCTTAGTCTTCATGATGTTGTTTGGCTAGTAGTGCCTCATGCTTAATGGTGTTGCAGTCTCTGTGGCCTTTTAGAAAAGGAGTGCATATGTTGACAGTCGGTGTGACGCTTAGATTGCATAGAAGTGGACTTACTGTCACTAAGCATGTGACTTATGAAAGTAATTGCTTGCACAAGAAATTTTTAGGGGCTTTATCGCAAAATGGGTGAATGCATATGCACTTGCTAACTTGTAGTTGTTTGATCCCATAAATTTAATTTATGCCTTTATGTTTTTCACTTCACTTCACCAACTTAGACTATTTAATGCTGATGCATCACACAGAAATTGGATTATAAAAATAATTAAACACAGGTTGTTATATTAGAAAATAGGGGGAAAAAAACAAGGGGGTGAATACTTTTGCAAGTCACTGTACCTACTGTCATGGCCAAATTTGTTGGTACATTTGAAGTTGTTTCTGAAAATGAACTATTTCTCCCAGAAAATGATTGCAATTATACATGTTTTATTATACACGTTTCTTTCCTTTGTGTACATTGAAACAACACAAAAAAAAACAGAGAAAAAAAGGCGAATTGGACATAATTTCAACCAAAACCTAAAAAAATGGGCTGGGCAAAATTGTAGCTAAACTTTGTTTCAAGCATGTGATGCTCATTCAAACTCAACTGTGGCAAGTAACAGGTATTGGCAATATGAAAACCACACCTGAAACCAGATAAAAACGGGAGAAGTTGGCTCAATCTGTGCATTGTGTGTCTGTGTGTGACACACTGAGCATGGAGAATAGAAAGAGAAGAGAACTGTCTGAGGTCTTGAGAAACAAAATTGTTGAAAAATATCAACAATCCCAAGGTTACAAGCCCGTCTCCAGAGATCTTGATGTTCCTTTGTCTAGGGTGCACAACATAATCAAGAAGTTTACAACACATGGCACTGCCGCTAAGCTTCTTGGACGTGAATAGAAGAGAAAAATTGATGAAAGGATGTAATGCAGGATAGTCTGGATGTTGGATAAGCAGCCCCAATCAAGTTCCAAAGAAATTCAAGCTGTCCCACAGGCTCAGGGTGCATCAGTGCTTGCGCTAAGTATCCGTCAACATTTAAATGAAATGAAACGCTATGGCATGAGACCCAGGAGGACCCACTGTTGACACAGAGACATAAAAAGCTAGACTGCAATTTTCCAAAATGTATGTGAGCTAGCCACAATCCTTCTGGGAAAGTATCATGTGGACAGATGAGACCAAGATTGAGCTTTTTGATAAAGCACATAATTCTACTGTTTACTGAAAATGGAATGAGGCCTACAAAGAAAAGAAGACAGTACCTACAGTTAAATATGGAGGAGGTTCAAAGATGTTTTTTTTCGCTGCCTCTGGCACTGGGTGCCTTGATTGTGTGCAAAGCATTATAAATTCTGAAGATTACCAAGGGATTTTGGGTCACAATGTAGTGCCCAGTTTCAGAAAGCTGGGTTTGTGTTTTAAGTGACAGGTTCTGATGGACATTGACCCCAAACATATTTCAAGAAGCACCCAGAAGTATGAAATGGATGGAAAAAGCATTAGAGAGCTCTGAAGTGGCCAGCAATGAGTCTGGATCTAAATCCCATGGAACACCTGTGGAGATATCTTAAAATTACTGTTGGGAGAAGGCACCTTTCAAATATGAGAGACCTGGAGCAACTTGCAAAAGAAGAATGGTCCAAATTTCAGTTGAGAAGTGTAAGAAGCTTGTTGATGGTTATAGGAAGCGATTGATTGCCGTTATTTATTCCAAAGGGTATGCAACCAAATATTAAGTTGATGGTGCCAACAATTTTGTCCTGGCCATTTTGGGGGTTTTATGTGAAATGGTGCCCAATTGGCCTTCTTTTTCTCTGTTTTTTTTTTGTGTTGTTTCAATACACACAAAGGAAATAAACATGTGCATAACATGTGTATATGCACTAATTTTCTGGGAGAAATACTTAATTTTCTGGAACTATTTCAAGGATGTCAACACTTTTGGCCATAAATGTATATTGGCCAATACTGTGCTTTGTATCTCCCCCACCTCATTGTAGATTGTAAGCTCCACGAGCAGGGTCGTCTTATTTCGCTTTAATTATTGTATTGTTAACGTTGTTACTTATGACTGTTGTGTTTGAAACTGTTCAACTGTAAAGCGCTGCGGAATATGTTGGCGCTATATAAATAAAGATTATTATTATTATTATTATTATTATTTTGGTGTTTTTGTATATTAAATAGACAGTGGCATGTAAAAGTGTGGACACACCTGGTAAAAATTACTGTTATTGTGAACAGTTAAGCAAGTTGAAGATGAAATGATCTCTAAATGGCGTAAAGTTAAAGATGACACATTTTTAGGCCAAAAAAATACAGATTGCTATTTTTTTCTTCTTTTTTCAAATCAGTTCTCATACTTTGCACTGACGAGAGCCAATAGCTCGAAACACTGTGTCTGCAAACTGAGATTCTGATTTGGCTTTTATCCTAAGTCATATTACAAGACTCGTTAAAGGGTTGATTGTGACTTGTAGGATCGCTACTACCAACAGGTGGCGCTATAGAGTTCAAGTCCTCTTTTTCTCTGAAGAGGTAATTTGCATAAAACAAAAATGGGCAGATGCAAAAGTTTTGGGCACCCTTAGAGATTTGTATGTTCAGATAACTTTGACCAAGGTTTCAGATCTTAATCAGCCTATTAGGGTTATGGCTTGTTCACTATTTTTGTTAAAAAAGGCCAGGTGATGCAAATTTCCAGCTTTATAAAAATCCAACTTCCTCTAACCTTGTGCCAAAAAACAGCAGTCATGGGTTCTTCTAAACAACGTTATAGCATTTTGTGTTTCAATATTTTTTATTAATTTTAGAATTTTTTGAGGGAAGGGGAAAAGGGTACAGAACAAAACGAAGGGATTTGGGTAGGGAAAACATAATCCCTGTAAAGACAGGGATACCCCACAAAGTGGGGAATTAGACAGGCAAACATACGTGTTGTACAAGTAGTGTAACAAATCGCAAAGCAAATTGTATGCTATTCAACTCTAAGTACCTATGTCTGTAAGAATGTACTAATCAATTTTTGCTTTTTTTGCAAAAAACCTGTAGGAAGAAAGGATTACAATACAAATGCAAAGATCAATATACTTATAATAGCCGTCAGAAAAAAAAAACAGTACACATATTGTGTTAAATTTTACACAATTGTGGTAGCTCAAAAAAAAAAAGAAGATCAATACACGTATTATATTCCTGATACTTCAGAAAATTTTTTAAATAGCTAGGTACGTTATATATATCATAGATACCGCTATACCTAAAAAAAAATCATATTAAATTGAATATAAAGAATATGAAACCCTGTCCTGTCCGGGACATCCAGTGATGTCCCTAGGACTGAGCGGAGGCAAAAAATTGGTTCTTTCAAAAAAAAACTATATAAAAGTGGAAAATATTTCTTTATACAATTCTATATGTAACTCTAGATTGAACAGCAACAAATAAATTACAAGACCATCAGCCAAGAGGAAGATCCGATTTCGACGTTGAAAGTCTCGGGATAACCTTTTGAGTACTTATTCCAGCGCACTCGAGGAAGTCCTTTCCCTCATCCGGAGAAGAAATAGGAATCACTCTTGATGCATATTTTACTTGAAGAGTTGAAGAAAGAGTCCAGGTGTATGGTATCTCAGCTCGCCGGAGTTCACGTGTGGTGTGTGCAAACGCTTTCCTTTTTTGTAAAGTCTCTCTTGAAAGGTCCTTGAGGAAGATCAGATGACTGTATTTGGAAGATAGAAATCTTGGCTCTTTTGAAATACTCAGGAGCGCACTTCTTATCCAGTTGGGGTAAAAGGATACAATTATATCACTTGTTAAGCCCTGCGGCAGAGAGGGCGGCCTTCGTATCCTAAACGCTCTCTCAACCAAACATCTCTCATTAATGTCAGGGATCAAGTGAGAGATCATCGAGGATATATAATCTTTTAATTGAGAAGAGTGTATTGACTCAGAAATCCCTCTGATCTTGACATTATTTTTTCTTCTAAAGTCCTCAAAGTTAGCCATATGAATTTAGTAGATTTAAGCCGCTTCAAATAGGGGAATTGCAGGAGCTCCTGATGAACAGGTCTGCTCCCTTCCCCTGCAAACCACGCCCCATAGCATTTTGAAAATGAAAATGGTGGAGACCCACAAAGCAAGAATAGGCTATAAGCAGAGAGCAAAAAGTTTTCAAGTTTCCCTTTCCTCAGTTCGAAATGTAAAAAAAAGAAATGACAGAAATAGTGGAGCTCAAGATAAGGTCTGGAAGATCAAGCAAAATATCTGTAAGAGCTGCTCATAGAATTGCTAGAGAGGCTAATCCAGATACCTACTTGACTACAAAAGACCTCCAGAAAGAAGAAACCTCTCCTGCATTCTCATCATAAAATTCAGTTCCAGATGTATTCAACAGAACATGTAAAAGCCTAATACATTTTGGAATCAAATCCTGTGGACCAATGAAGTTAAAATAGAACTCTTTGCCCAAAATGATGAAAGGTATGTGTGGAGAAAAAAGGGCACAGAATTTCAGGAAAAGAACATCTCGCCAACTACTAAGCATGAGGTTGGATCAATCATGCTTTGGGGTTGCATTTCAGGAAATGACATGGGTAACATTTCAGGGGTAGAGGGAAGAATGGATTCAATGAAATTTCAACAAATTCTTGATGCCAGCATAACACCATCTGTAAAAAAGCTGAAAAGAGGATGACTTCTACAAATGGATAATGATCCTAAACACACATCAAAATCCACATTAGACTACCTTAAAAGCTGCAAGCTTGAGGTTTTACAATGGCCCTCACAATCTCCTGATCTGAACATCATTGAAAATCTGTGGCTAGAACTCAAAATAGCAGTGCATGCAAGACAACCCAGTAATCTCACAGAACTGTAAGAAATTTTCCAAAGAAGAATGGATGAAAATCCCTTAAACAAGAATTGAAAGGCTGGCTACTAAAATTTACAAGCATTTACAAGCTGTGATATTTTCAAAAGGGGGTCCTACTAGAGTACTAACCATGCAGGGTACCCAAACTTTTGCATCTGCCCATTTTCCTTTTTGTAATTTTTAAAATTAAAATTTATTTTTTGCCTAAAATACACAACGGAAATGTCTCATCTTTAACTTTAGGCCTTTTAGAGATCATTTCATCTTTAACTTGCTTAAATGTTCATAATAAGACGCACCTAGATTGTAGAATAGAAAATAAAAAAAAATATTGTGCAAAAACCATTAATATAATGCAAAAATATAATAATATAATACAAAAATATCAGGAGTACAGACTCTTATGGGGGATCTGTGGATTATGCTCTGTTATGGGGGATCTGCGGGTGAGGCTCTGTTATTGGGGATCTGTGGGTGATGCTCTGTTATGGGGGATCTGTGAGTGGCGCTCTGTTATGGGGGATCTGCAGATGATGCTCTGTTATGGGGGGATCTGTGGATGATGCTCTGATATGGGGGATCTGTGTATTACAGTACAGTGCCTGCGGTATCCTGAAAGATGAAGGAGGTGGTAGTCACATTTGCAATAAACGCTTTGGCCACTACATTACAGTGTATATTTACACTAAATATGGCTAGAACACTCATTATCCTTCAAAATATACCCATTGACACAGTGTATTCTGAAGGATGATGGGGGTTGTTTACTCACCTTTCCTAAAAGGATCTTGCACTTGTGAGTACTGTAGTTGTAACATTAAAGGGAATCTGTCACCCTTTTTTGGACTGAGCTGCCGGCATTGACATCAAGGGCTTATCTACAGCATTCTGTAATGCTGTAGATAAGCCCCTGATGTAACCTGAAAGATAAGAAAAACACATTAGATTATACTCACCGGAGGGGGCGGTCCGGTCCGATGGGTGTCACAGTTCGGTCCGGCGCCTCCCATCTTCTTACAATGCCATCCTCTTCTACCCTTCCTGTAGTGGCTCTGGTGCAGGCGCATTGCTCTGCCCTGTTGAGGGCAGAGCAGAATCCTGCAGTGCGCAGGCGTCGGGAGAGGTCTGGTGCCTGCACACTGTAGTATTCTGCTCTGCCCTCAACAGGGCAGAGCAATGCACCTGCGCCGGAGCCACTACAGGAAGGGAAGAAGAGGACAGCATCGTATGAAGATGGGAGGCGCCGGACCGGACCGCGACACCCATTGGACTGGACCGCCCCCTCTTTTACTAAAGTAAGGACTTTTTTTTTCATCACTTAAATAAAAAGAAACCTAGACATGTTTGGTATCTATGAACTCATAATGACCTGGAGAGTCATAATGGCAGGTCAGTTTTAGCATTTAGTGAATGTGGTAAAAACAACAAACCAAAAAACAACTGTTGAATGGCATTTTCACTGCACTTGGAATTTTTTCCATTTTCCAGTACGTGATATGTTAAAACCAATGTTGTTGTTCAAAAGTACAACTTGTCTCGCAGTAAACAAGCCCTCACATGGCCATATTGGCTGAAAAATAAAAAAGTTATGGCTCTGGGAAGAAGGGGAGCAAAAAACGAAAATACCTCCGGTCATGAAGGGGTTAACTGAACATTGCCTTGTTTCGAGCGGATTAGTTCAGAAGCTGTTTCTAAAGGAGTGTCATGAACTCTCTTTTTTTTGCACCAGGCATTTTTCAATACCTGAAACAGTAAAAAACACTCAGAAGACTGACTATATGAACAACATAGTGGTTTCACAATACTCAATCCACTAATAGGAAGATTCTTTCAAGTGTTTTTAAAGTGAATTTCCGGCCTTTTTTTAAGCTTACCTGCTTCATAAAACTCCTCAAAAACCTGTGTACCCATACCCTTAGGTTGGTAAAGCCAATAATGATCATTTCTTTTCATAACCAGTACAATCAATTGCCTTCAATCAGTGGTAACTCGTTATAATAATATCCAGCCATGCTTACAATTCTTCATTGGAGATAACTGTCATTAATTTATTCAGCGATTGCTACAATAATAAGCAGAGAATTTCCTATGGTGATATTGCAATGGGTCTATTGGTGTGATTTTCGGTTCAGTGTTAAATTGGAAAAAAACCATCTACATGAATACATAAATAAAAAGTAGCAACTGTTAACGAAGAAAGTGATGGATAATTATTGTAATGGGAAACATCCTTATGTTTATTGCCATCTTTGGATTTTAAAATTAATCCATGAGACTCAACAAGGAACGAACCAAAACACCTGTCATAATTTAGAAATTTTTTTTCGAAGAAACTAAGTTGGTCCTTGTTAGAGAACCTAATGTAAAACCATAAAATTGCAAGATATTTTCCCCTTCTGTTTTTTCCTTTTCTAGGTGAAGAGAATGGGGCATCAGACTGCACTGCTCGCCGGTCAGGATGATGCACCAGAGGAGTCCAAGTGGATGTAATAGAAAATAGACTTTATTTCTACGCGTTTCGTGGTGATCACACCACTTCCTCAGGACAGTCTATACACATACAGTGTCTGCTATTTATAGCAAAGGAGGCAGATGGAGACGCCTCCTTTAAAAAAAAAAGCCACACCCAATGGGCGGGGAATCAGACTTAAGCACAAATATACATCGTAAACACAAAAAACAATCATAAAATATAATGGAGTATATCACTTAAAACCATTGTTCATACATTTAAAAATCTACATACAGAGAAACACAATAAAAAAGTAATTCAATAAATCTTTGCTAGCTGGGGGAGTGCTTGAACCTATGGTGTTAACCCATTCATTCTTTAGCAGGACTCTGATAATGGTGTTATAAACCATTGTGCCACGGAAGGATTTGACTGGATTTCTTATTTGGTGGTAGTTGAAATCAAATAGATGATAGTGCATTAAAAAACTCTGGGAGAAAAAAAAATATATATATATATAAAAATAAATAGTAAAAAAAAATACAAAATAAATAAATAAATAAAAAATTAAAATGAAAATAAAAAATAGCAAAACAACCCAATGAAGGGATGAACCCCTTCATAACAAGGAGTAGATGTTTGTCAGATCTGTATCACAAAATACAGAGTAAAATTGAGATGGGTTGTACAGGGGAACAGAGCACACTCCATAAATAAATTGTTGAACAAATCAGTGGTTTCATTGAGTCCATGGTGATTTATAGTGTTCAGCTTGTGAATCCAGAAGATCTCTTTCCTGTTAAGAGTCGGGACTCGGTTGGGGTTATCAAGGGGAACATGGTCAATAGCGATCACCCTGAAGGAGATCCTTTTGTTATGATATAACGCATAATGCCTGGAAAGGCCATGCTGTAGAAATCCTTCTTTTATATTATGCCTATGTGAGTTTATTCTTTTATGTAGCTGTTGCGTTGTTCTGCCCACATATAATTTCTTACATTCGCATATGATGACATAGATGACGAAACTGGATTGGCAGGTCAAATGGTATTTGATTTGAAACTCATCTGAATTTCCCGTCTGATGAAAAAGTTTTTGCATCATGAATGATGCTAGAGCAGCATAGGCCTTCTGTTGTTTTGGAATTGCTCTGTGTACAACTTCATTGTGTCCCGTTAAAGCATTGTATGACAGTTTGGTCCCACGAGCTTTTAACGGAGCTTTATATTCACCAATTGAGACTTCCAATGAATATTTATTTACAAGATGATAATAGCCTGAATGTTACACTGGTAGCGGCACATTTTCTCTTGAGCTTCCTTACAGCACTGATGTTTAATTACTTTACAAAAAGCTACAACATTGTAACAGTTAATAAAGACCTAATCATAATTGTGACTCTGCCAAAATCTTTATGGGGCAGGAGGGAATGTGGGTCTACAATACTGTATATTTCAGTAATAAGGAACATGTCAGTTAAAAAGTGTCAACCCCAATAAAACCTTGATTTGTCTTTTTTGTTCATCTAGAAATTAGATAAAGTAAGGAAGCTCTTTAGGAGAAATATGGCATGAAGCCGGTAAGATAAGTATAGTGTTGTTAAAATATTAATTTTGTGAAATATATTTTTGTTAGATGAGTACCACAGGAATGAGCCAAATACGCTGGTCCACTTTTGTGATATGTGGCAACCCTGGAAGCACGTAGTTTCCCTGAAACAACACCAAAGGATAAATTGACCACTACTGGGCAATCCGTGCTTAATCAATCAGGGCTCGATAGAAAATAAAAATAATGTACTCCCACCTCCCTCAGCCATGACATTACAGTAATGTCAGCACTTCTTTTCCAGGCTGCAGTCTTTACATCAGAGTGAATATGTGCTTTGGCTAAATATTAATGAAATGCAACCAATTAGCGACTGCAAGAATTGAGAAACACAACAACGCCACATCACTGTTTTGGGTACATTTCTGGGATGCTCCGTTGCGAGAAGTTTGCATACATTATTTCTGTGGTTCCCTGATTTGATTGAGGAGGGGTTGTCCAAAAAATGGATAGCCACTTTATATGGTCCTTAAAAGTCAATGGGCTTCCTGTAGAGCTTGACATGTATGAACATGCCAAGTCCTTCATGGCAAGTGATACTCCTCGTAGGTACACTTGGTAATAGATTGGGTCCTGGACAAGGGGACCTATATATTGTATTTCAGAGCTATCACAGAGTAATTGGGAATTGTTTTAGCAGTTCTCATATTTTTACTGAAGCTAAGTCTTCTTCTATAGAGGTAAATAAACTCCCTATAATTTAGCACTGACTCACACTATGTAGGAATTCGATTAATGGTCTTTTGCTTTCATTTTCAAGTGACTGTGATCATAAGGATGTTTCATACGAATGATTACTTGTGTGATTACTTGTCCAGACTTCGCTATTCACGAGAACTCACTTGGCAGAACACTCCTGTACTCTGGCAGTGGCTCATATGTCAGAGAACAAAGGGATCGGTAGTCCAAAATAGAGAGGCCCCCCTATTTTATTTATTTATTTATTTATTTATTTAATTCACTTGTAAAGAGCCATTATTTTACAGTGCTTTACATACATTATGATTGTTGTCCCTAATGGGACACACAGTCTAAAGTCCCATTCAGTATGTCTTTGTAGTATATGAGGAAATCAAAGAAGCCAGAGGAAACCCACGCCAATTTGGGGAGAACATACAAACTCCTTGCAGATGTTGTCCTTGGTGTGGTTTGAACCCAGGACCCCGGCGCTGGATAGCAGCAGTGTGTAAGGATTCCGGACTTTCCTTTGTGCCTGTTTGCCCTTATTCAAGACTAGATGGTGGCCCGATTCTAACGCATCGGGTATTCTAGAATATATATGCAGTTTCTTTTTGAAGATTTAATAATAATGCAATAATGCACCCCCCAATCCTGATATGTATGGTTCTCTCACCCCCAATCCTGATATGCATGCTACCCCTCAACCCCCTATCCTGGTATGCATGGTCCCCTGACCCCCCCAATCCTGGAATGCATGGTCCTCTCACCCCCCAATCCTGGTATGCATGGTCCTCTCACCTCTCTTTCCTGGTATGCATGGTCTTCTTACTCCCCTTTCGGGGTATGCATGGTCCCCTCACCCCCCAATTCTGGAATGCATTGTTCTCTCACCCCCCAATCCTGGTATGCATGGTCCTCTCACCCCTCCTTCCTGGTATGCATGGTCCTCTCACACCCCTTTTGGGGTATGCATGGTCCCCTCACCCCCCAATCCTGGTATGCATGGTCCCCTCATCCCCCTTTCTTGGTATGCATGGTCTCCTCACCCCCCAATCCTGGTATGCATGGTCCCCTCAACCCCCTATCCTGGTATGCATGGTCCCCTCACCCCCCAATCCTGGTATGCATGGTCCCCTCACCCCCAATCCTGGTATGCATGGTCCCCTCTCACCCCTTTCCTGGTATGCATCGTGCCCTCTCCCCCCAATCCTGGTATGCATGGTCCCCTCACCCCCCAATCCTGGTATGCATGGTTCCCTCACCCCCCTTCCCTGGTATGCATGGTCCCCTCACCCCCCTTTCCTGGTATGCATGGTCCTCTCACCCCCCAATCCTGGTATGCATGGTCCCCTCACCCCCAATCCTGATATGCATGGTCTCCTCACCCCCCTTTCATGGTATGCATGGTCCATTCACCCCCCTTTCTTGGTATGCATGGTCCCCTCACCCCCTTTCGTGGTATGCATGGTCCCCTCACCCCCCTATCCTGGTATGCATGGTCCCCTCACCCCTCTTTCTTGGTATGCATGGTTCCCTCACCCCCCAATCCTGATATGCATGGTCCCCTCAACCCCCTATCCTGATATGCATGGTCCCCTCACCCCCCAATCCTGGTATGCATGGTCCCCTCACCCCTAATCCTGATATGCATGGTCTCCTCACCCCCCTTTCCTGGTATGCATGGTCCCCTCACCCCCCTTTCTTGGTATGCATGGTCCCCTCACCCCCCAATCCTGGTATGCATGGTTCCCTCACCCCCCTTTCCTGGTATGCATGGTCCCCTCACCCCCCTTTCCTGGTATGCATGGTCCCCTCACCTCCCCTTTCCATGTAGCCACGACCAATCAGCATCACGGCCCTCTGTCCGCGACCAATCAGCAACATGGCCCTGTATCCGTGACCAATCACTGCCGTGGTCCTGTGCAAAAATAATATTAAAAAAAAAAAAAAAAAGTTATTCTCACCTTCCGACGGCCTCCTGTCTTCTTTCCACGCGCCCGGCCTCGCATTCCCAGTAATGCTTTGCGGCTTAGACCGCTGATGACGTCGGTCTTCTTTCTCGCTCTCGCGAGAGTGACGTCGGTCTTCTTTCTCGCTTTCGCGAGAGTGACGTCATCAGCAGTCTAAGCTGCAAAGCATTACTGGGAACACGAGGCCGGGCGCGTGGAAAGAAGACAGGAGGCCGTTGGAAGGTGAGAATAACTTTTTTTAATTTTAATTCTCTTTTTTAGAGATTAAGGCCTGCGCCTGCCGCTGAATCAGCGGCAGGCGCAGCTTACCATTACAAACAGCTGCGCCTGTCGCTGATTGGTAGGGACCTGGCGGGGGCCTGGTGGCCGCGACCACTCAGTGGCCCGCGATTTCGGTTACAGACAGACACGATAAGACGTTTATATATATAGATGGAGCCTTGTATCTCGCCCTGTCATGGAACTTCCTGTCTGTTTTGTGACTTAAGTCCAAGTAGTGTGTTCCTCTTTGCATGAGTACTTTGTTGGTGTTGGCTCTTTAGCTCCTGACTGTCTACTGGTGGACTCCCTGCTGCTGCTGCTCATTACTCGGCGCTTCGCCTCTCCATTCTCTGCTGCTTACAGTCTCCTGTATTTCTCCCCGATAACTGCTATCTGGACTTCTAGTGAGGAGCCGTTCGCCTCTGGAACTGCTGTGGCCAGTAAGGAATCCTGACATCACCATCTCCTCTTGGTCTGTGTTTGTGTGGACTGCTGTGCTGGATTTGTGCGGGACTTTCAGCCCAAAAGGTACATGTGGTGAGCTTCCCCTGTTAATGCTACTCCTGTAAATTGCTGGGCTTCTACGTCTAGGTGCTGTGTGCATTTTCACCTTATATGATTGCTGGACTTCTACACGCTAGTGTGGCGTGCGTGCTTATCCATAATATTGCTGGACTTCCTCATTAAGGGCCATGTGCTTCCTCTTGTATATACTGCTGGACTCTCACGTTTAGTGCCTTGTGCACACCTGTGTCATATTACAGTTGGACTGGTTCATATTAGCGGTTGCACCCCGCTCTTTAGTTTCACTGGACAATACTATATTGTGCTGTGTTTTCATTACTATTGCAGGAAGTGCTCTGTTAGTTTTGCTTCACTTGCATCATTCTATATTGTGCTGTGTTTTTGTTACTATTGCAGGAAGTGCTTTGTTAGTTTTTCTACACTTGCATCATTATATTTTGTGCTGTGTTTTCATTACTATAGCAGTAAGTGCTCTGTTAGTTTTGTTTCATTTCTTAAAATGCTTATTTACATCAGCTTTGGTCTCAGTCTCGTGTTATCCCACGCAATCAGATTCCATAGTACCCTTATAATTATTACACAATGCTAACCACTGAGTCATCATGCTGCCCATTGACACTGAAATTGGTAGGTTGAGCAAACATTAGTTTAATGTGCATGGGGGCCTGAAGTTTAATATCTGCATAAAAGTTGAACTCAATGACAAGTGTTTGTCCTTTTGTTATTTGCACAGGCATTTATCACCCATTGTAAAAAGCCCTAAGGCGTGTTAATTTGATAAACACACATACAAGCCATTAAGAAGGGACAACAAGCACATTTAGGGATGTTACTCTATTTGCCAGAGCAGAGGAGGATGATTTTGATAGGATTTGCTGCAACACAACATTTCAACAACCCGTACATATTATGACTATATAGTATATGCAAGACAAAATAATATTACAACTATAAATTAATGGATTCACTTTGATTTGTAGCGGAGGTCAATCACACACACTACTACTCCATTCATTCTTAATGGGAGAACCAGAGATTTCTGAACATAGAGCTCAGCTGATCTCTCATTAGAGTGAATGGAGCGGTGGAGTGTATGATCACACTCTACTTCGTTCAGCTGGGGCTGTTTAGAGCCCTGGTTCTCCAGATTGGTGGGAGCCACGGTGGTTGGAACCCCAGTGATCAAAAAGTTACCCGTATCCGGTATGTAGACGATAACTTTTAAACTTGAGAACACCCTATTAATATCCAAGTAACCTCAGATTAAGTGACTAGGGGAAACCATATGGTAACCAACAGCCCATTTATCAACACTGCAGTAGCAAAATTATCCCTTTTGGGGACAGATGTCTTCGATGCTGGTATTTTATAAACAGAGAGGAAATGGTTGATAAGGTAAAAGTGGCTGGGACCCTAGGAGGTAGCGACCATGCTATTTTAGAATTTTGGATAACTAGAGGAGGAAGACCTGTGAAGACTCAGACGTCAAGGTTAGATTTCAGAAAGGCAGATTTTAAGGGATTCAGAAAGAGAATTGGAGGGATCCAATGGCTGGATATCCTTAAAGACAAAAATGTCCAGGAAGGATGGGAAATCTTGAAAAATGAAATTATCAAAGCACAATTGTTAACAATTCCGAAAAAAGGGAAGAATAGGAAGCATTTAAGGAAGCCAGGATGGATGAACACAGAACTTAAGCACATGCTAAAAAGGAAGAAAAAATGTTTATAAAATGGAAAGAGGGAGGCATATCTAAAGAAGAATATAATGCTGTCTGCAGAACCTGCAGGGCACAAATCAGATTAGTTAAAGCTGACAATGAATTGAGGCTTGCAAGAGATGTCAAAAGCAATAATAAAGGATTTTGGGGATATGTCAAAAGTAAAAGAAAAGTCGAAGATGCTATAGGATTTTTACAGGATGAAAATGATAAAATGGTAAGACATGATGTTGAGAAGGCCAAACTTTTAAATTCCTATTTTGCATCTGTTTTCTCTCAGAAAGGAAATGTAACATCAACTGTTCTTCACTGTCCTATTAAGGGAATAGAAGAATCCAGGATATCTATAAACAGAAAGATAGTGAGGAAACACTTAGCTAACCTAAATGAATTCAAGTCTCCAGGTCCAGATGAATTACACCCCAGAGTACTGAAGGAGATAGCAGAAGAAATTTTTGAACCTCTCTCCATAATCTTTGAAAATTCTTGGAGAACAGGAGAAGTCCCAGAAGACTGGAGAAGAGCAAATGTTGTTCCTATCTTCAAAAAGGGGAAGAAGGTGGACCCAGGCAACTATAGGCCAGTGAGTCTGACTTCTATACCAGGAAAGATCTTTGAACAAATTATTAAACAACATGTATGTCAGTACCTGGATAAGAATGAAGTGATTAAAGAGAGTGAGCATGGGTTTGTAACTAATAAGTCATGTCAGACTAACTTAATTTCCTTCTATGACGGAATCACTGATTGGGTGGATCAAGGAAATGCTGTAGATATAGTATATCTTGACTTCAGCAAAGCATTTGACAAAGTATCTCATACAATCCTTATTGAAAAAATGACTAAGTATGGAATAGACAAGGCAACTGTTAGGTGGATTCATAACTGGCTTAGTGATCGGACCCAAAGAGTGGTTGTAAATGGCTGCACATCCAGTTGGAAGAATGTCTCAAGTGGGGTACCACAGGGCTCTGTCCTGGGCCCTGTATTGTTCAACATCTTTATCAGCATTTTAGATGAAGGAATTGAGGGTAAACTGATTAAATTTGCTGATGACACAAAGCTAGGAGGGATAGCTAATACTAGAGAAGAGAGAGAGAGGATTCAAAAAGATATAAATAAACTGGAGCAGTGGGCAGCAACTAAAACCAGGGAAAAATGCAAAGTACTACATCTGGGCAATAAAAATGAAAAAAGCATATACAGAATGGGAGGAATAGGGCTAAGCACTTGTGAAAAAGACTTGGGTATACTAATAGATCACAGACTGAATATAAGTCAACAGTGTGATGCAGCAGCAAAAAAGGCAAATGCAATTCTAGGATGTATTAACAGAAGCATACAGTCTAGATCACGTGAAGTCACTATTTCCCTCTACTCCTCTTTGGTCAGACCTCATCTGGAATATTGTGTCCAGTTTTGGGCACCACATTTTAAAAAAGACATCAACAAACTGGAGCAAGTTCAGAAAAGAGCGACCAGAATGGTGACCGGTCTGCAAACCCTGTCTTATGAGGAAAATTTGCAGGATTTGGGAATGTTTAGCTTGCAAAAGAGAAGACTGAGAGGAGACTTAATAACTGTATACAAATATCTAAAGGGCTGTCACATTGTAGAAGGATCATCTTTATTCTCATTTGCACAAGGAAAGACTAGAAGCAATGGGATGAAACTGAATGGGAGGAGACACAGATTAGATATTAGAAAAAACTTTTTTACAGTTAGAGTGATCAATGAGTGGAACAGGCTGCCACGAGAAGTGGTGAGTTCTCCTTCAATAGAAGTCTTCAAACAGAGGCTGGACAGACATCTGACTGGGATGATTTAGCGAATCCTGCTTTGAGCAGGGGGTTGGACCAGATGGCCCAGGAGGTCCCTTCCAACTCTACGATTCTATGATTCTATGATTCTACACAGATGTTAAAATGGAAGAAACCTTGGCTGTATTTGTGTGAGGTCCCAGAGTGTTAGGGCCCCATTACACATAGCGATCTCGCTAGTGAGATCGCTGCTGAGTCACTAGTTTTGTGACGCAACAGCGATCTCACCAGCGAGATCGCTGTGCGTGACAACAATCAGCGACCGGCCCCCCTGCCAGTATTACTGATCGTTGATGGAAAGCCCTGGACATTTTTGGGGTCGCTGGTCTCCCGCTGGTCAGCACATCACTGCATGTGACAGGCGGGAGACCAGCGACCAGCGAGCAGGAGCTGGTAACTAAGGTACACATCAAGTTTCTAAGGGGGCGCGCTGTGCCTAGAAACCCGATGTGTACCTTAGTTACCAGCACATTGATGCAGGGAGCTGGTAACCAAGGTACACATCGGGTTTCTTAGAAACCCAATGTGTACCTTAGTTACCAGCTCCCTGCATCAGCGCGCTGGTAGCTAAAGTACACAGCGACGCTGCGCGCTCGGCGTCGCTGTGCTGATCGCTGGTGAAGCTGCCTGTTTGACAGCTCACCAGCGATCATGTAGCGACTCACCAGTGATCCTGACACGTTGATATCGTTGTCGAGATCGCTGGTGAGTCGCTATGTGTGACGGGGCCCTTAGTCACATTTCCAGGGAATGAAAGGATTTATTGTATTGAGATTTTTTTGTGAATTTATTCACCACAAATCAAATTTTTGGTAAAATGTCATAAAAGTTGGCCACTTTGAATTTTAAAAGGTTTGCTCATCCCTACGTACAACTAGAGATAGACAAATAATATCATAATCCCAGCCGAATATTAAAATATTCGCTCATCTCTACTTGCAACCAAATATTATTCTCACAAACATCTACTTTTATGAATGTGTGAGAAGTTTGCATGCAGTTCCAGCCAAGTGATCTTATTTGGTTCTTTCCATAACACTTATACAGTTTTATAGAAAAACTAGCTGAAGAGCCCAGTGCTGCCCGGGCATAGTAGCTAACTGTGGTTAGTTATAGCAAATTATAATTATCCTCTATCCCATAGTCCCGTGCCCATATACCCATCATACATATCCACGATCCCATAGTCCCGTGCCCATATACCCATCATACATATCCTCCATCCCATAGTCGAGTGCCCATATACCCATCACACATCCTCCATCCCATAGTCCCATACCCATATACCCATCACATATCCTCCATTCCATAGTCCCATGCCCATATACCCATCATACATATTCGCCATCCCATAGTCGAGTGCCCATATACCCATTACACATCCTTCATCTCATAGTCCCATGCCCATATACCCATCATACATATCCTCCATCCATAGTCCCGTGCCCATATACCCATCATACATATCCGCCATCCCATAGTCCCGTGTCCATATACCCGTCATACATATCCTCCATCCCATAGTCCAGTGCCCATATACCCATGACACATCCTCCATCCCATAGTCCCGTGCCCATATACCCGTCATACATATCCTCCATCCCATAGTCCAGTGCCCATATACCCATCACACATCCTCCATCCCATGGTCAACCATTATGACATCTAATGAGCGGCGGGGCTTGCAACCTATGATGACATCAGCGTCACCATGGCAACCAGTATGACATCATAATGAGGGGCGGGGCTTGATACACACACACTTTTCCCCCATTAGGTAGGTAGGGGCAAAATTGTTTGGTCAATTGGAAAGCATGGGGTTAAAATTTCGCCTCACAGCATAGCTTAGGACACTCTCGGGGTGCAGACGTGTGACTGTGCAAAATTTTGTGGCTGTGGCTGCGACGGTGCGGATGCCTATCCCGGACATACATACATACATACACACACTTGAGCTTTATATATTAGATTTATCATTAGTATGCCTGCACATCCACCACTATAAACAAACTTCCCACCATGCAAGCTTGGAATAATTGGGGACTTAGAACCCAGCATATTTTATCAATGGGTCACCGGCCTTGTAGCATTAATCACTTATATTTCATTTTCAAGAATAGCATTGCATGGCCTATAAGTCTCCTTACACTGACTTGGCATTCTTTAAATAAAGACGGACATTAACTATTTGACACACTTATTCAGAGGATAGGTGATTATATTGATTAATGCAAAGCTCCAATATCTCTGTTGAAACATAAAGTGCTAACAGTTTTGTGGAAGGATGTCCCATACATAATGGCAACCTGGAATTTAATTTTTCAAAAAGAAAGGTGGAGAAATAAAAATGTATTGAATGGTCACAAGTTGGGATTTAGCCGTTCTGCTTCAAAAGATACATAAAGTAAAAGCGGTCGTCGTATGGGCACAAGAGGCAACTGATAGGTCATTGACCTCTATGCCCATTACCAAACTGTGCATATCAAAGTTGGAAAAAATAAATATCAAAATGCTTCTGAAAAACAGGAAAGCAAGAACATCACTAAAAAGCTTCAGCAAGTATCCAGAATTGCAGAACGGCACTCAAACAAGCAACATTCGCATTCAAATCAGCTCTCACTTCTGCTAAACAGGCCTACTTTACATCCCTTGTATCTTCCTTATCCCACAACCCCAAACAGTTGTTCAACACTTTTAACTCCCTCCTCCGCTCACCACTTCCCTAATCTCTGCCGAGGACTTTGCCATGCACTTCAAAAATAAGATAGACCAAACAAGGCAAGTCTTTGTTGTCCAACCACCACAACCTCTTTGTATGCCAGACCATTGCCCTAACCCTTTAACTTCCCTCTTCAAAATCACTGAAGGAGAGCTTGCTCATCTTCTCTCCAAATCACACCTCACCACTTGTTCACTTGACCCCATTCCATCCCATCCCACCTCCTCCCCAACCTCACCACTACATTAATCCCATCCCTAACCCATCTCTTTAATCTATCACTAACATCTGGTACCTTCCCCTCTGCTATCAAACATACCACAATCACACCTATCCTGAAAAAGCCATCCTTTGACCCAAGCGCTATGTCCAACTATCACCCCATATCTTTGCTCCCATTTGCTTCCAAACTCCTTGAGCAGCACGTCCACACTGAACTTTCCTCTCACCTTGCATCTAACTCGCTCTTCAACAACCTACAATCTGGCTTCCACCCCCACCATTCCACTGAGACTGCCCTGACCAAATTTACGAATGACTTACTTACAGCCAAAGCTAACAGACAATTCTCTATACTCCTCCTTCTAGACCTGTCCTCTGCCTTCGACACAGTTGACCACTGCCTCCTACTACAGATCCTCTCTTCCTTTGGTGTCAAAGACCTCGCCCTATCCTGGATCTCCTCATACCTTACCAACCGCACATTTACCATTTCCTACTCCCATACTACCTCTTCATTTCGTCCCCTCACTGTTGGTGTCTCTCAAGGCTCTGTCCTAGGATCCCTTCTCTTCTCAATCTATGCTCTTGGCCTGGAACAACTCATAAAGTCCTATGGCTTCCAGCACCATCTATATGCTGATGACACCCATATCTACCTCTCTGGTCCAGATATCACCTCTCTGCTCTCCAGAATCCTAGAATGTCTATCGGCCATATCCTCCTTCTTCTCCTCTCGCTTCCTCAAACTCAATGTGGACAAATCTGAACTAATTATCTTTCCTCCATCTCGCATACCTTCCCTACCTGATCTATCTATCACAATAAATGAAATCACACTTTCCCCTGTCCCGGTAATCCTCTGCCTCAGAGTAACCCTTGACTCTGCCCTGTCCTTCAAACCGCACATCCAAGCTCTCGCCACCTCCTGTCACCTCAGTTCAAAAATATTTCCAGAATCCATCCTGTCCTCAACCCTCACTCTACCAAAATGCTTGTGCATGCCCTAATCATCTCCCGCCTCGACTACTGCAACATCCTCCTCTGTGGCCTACCTTCTAACACTCTCGCACCCCTCCAGTCCATCCTTAGCTCTGCTGCCCTACTAATTAATCTCTCTTCTCGCTACACTCCTGCTTCCCCTCTTTGCAAATCCCTTCACTGGCTCTCAGTTTCCCAGCATATCCAGTTTATACTACTAACACTGACCTAAAAGCCATCCATAACCTTTCTCCTCCATATATTTCCAAACTAATCTCTCAATATCTTCCCTCACGTAATATCTGGTCCTCCCAAGACCTCCTTCTCTCCTCCACGCTTATTCGCTCCTCACCCAATCGCCTCCAAGACTTTTTCCGAATATCCCCCATCATCTGGAATTCTGTGCCCCAACACGTCCAGTTATCCACCACATTTGGATCCTTCAAACGGAACCTGAAAACCCATCTCTTCAAAAAAGCTTACAAGCTGTAATGACCACATGGTCATCTCAACACCTTCGGAGCTACTGCAACCCCCGACCTACTGTCTCCTTCCCCTAATCCTGTAGAATGTAAGCCCGCAAGGTCATGGTCCTCTTCCCTCTGTTTCAGTCTGTCATTGTTAGTTTTGTTTACTGTAAGTGATATTTGTATTTTGATGTAACCCCTTCTAATGTACAGCACCATGGAATTAATGGTGCTATATAAATAAATAATAATAATAATGGAGAATGCCAGTAACAAGGCATAGTTTGGAATTGCTATCACATAAACTCAATTATTTCCTTGAAATAAATTGCTTGTAATATTACCACAGACTTAGCAGACTGCACAAAAAAGCAAAAAAAAATTAAAAAGGCTCAAATGCTTCTAATCCTCTCAAATTGTTTCTGCAAATATTTTCTAGCCCTGTATGAAAATCCCCTGAACTGGGCATTGCTAAGTCAATGAAAAGTGCGTTTTGTACATGAAAGTGAAGCTTTTTAAGTCATCCACATAGCAAACCAGCTATTAATGGAGATTAATCCATAACTCTCGCGTTCTAGGTAAATGCAATCTCAATAGGGTCTCAAAATGAGAGTATGTGTTATATTTCTCCTACTGTGATGTACATTAAAATTCATTGAATTCTCTTAGCAGAGCTGACAATGAGAAGACAAGACAGGCAAGATTGATTTACATTAACGGAGACTTCATTCATTTTCAGAAGTCTACTATATGGCCACTTTATCGTATAGTGCCCAGACAATTAAACCCTTAGCCAGCTAACACCATGTGAAGCTTCTAAACTATGAGTGAGAGGAATCTATTATTCTTAATAATTGTATTCCAACTGCTATTACACTTTAGTAGCTGCAGTCACATTCCTCATAATGAATTCACTCACGGAGCACCAGTTAAAGATGATTAGGGTTAACACACAAGTTGCAAAGTACCGCTGCTTATTTAAATTTGTGAGATTCAGTCTGTATACCTCAGGCTGTTTAAGTGGACTCTCCTGACTAAACAAAAATGCAGTAAAGGGCAATCAAAATATCATATGTAGTCCAAAATTAAACCATTAAAACCTACATTCAGTACACAAAAAACAAGTCCTCAAACATCTCCATATATGAAAAAATAAAAGTTATGGGCCTCTGGAAGTGGCAACACGAGCTGTAAATGTGTATACAAGGAGACCACAACCAGAGGAGCACACCTGCGGTCACAAAGTGATGGCATGAGTAAGAAGGGCAGTCAGTCACTTCCAGCTATGACATATGGCACCTTGCACCGAAGTTGGCCTGAGTTAAGACAACAGATGGGGAGGGGGCCAGTTGGTGTGCAGGAGGCTCAACACACCTTGACATGGTAGCTCCCACGAATGGTTGTGCTACCCTTGTGAGGAGAAAATTATCATAATACAGTATATCAAGGAACTTTCCCTGTTATTACAATTGTATTGTTGTATGGTTCACTGTTGATTTGCATTGTTTGATACCACTAATTGTCTGTTACATACTGTATGTGAAAAGAATTAAACCGTTTATTGACTGCTCCTGCCTTATGTGTTCTGTGCTTTGCATCCGGCCATCTGCAATACATTTGAGGAACCAACTAGTTGCTGGACTGAGGGACCCCTATCTTAGACAGGCCTTAAAGGAGCATCTGCCCGTGAATCCAGATCTGGGCCTTCTTGAAGTCGGAGTGGAAGCTCGGGTCTTGGAATGAAAATCCTCTATCTTAACAGGCACAGTTTGGAGCCATGAATATGCAATATACACTGAGTCCAACTGGGCCTGGGAGCTATGCCTGGAAATAGGGGATTTCCATGGTGAATTGTGCAGTATCAAGAGGACCCCTGCTTGCATCCTCCCACCAGTCATGACCCAAAGGGAAAAGAGGCCAAAGCAGGAGAGTCTTTTCCCACAAGCTCCGCCATGAAGCTTCTGCAGTCCATGAGTGAAGCGCATGCCCGACTGCTGGACTTGCGGTGAAAGGGGACATATATTAAGTGATTGTCTAAACTGAGAAAGGAGGAGAAAAGGAAGTCTGTTAAACTAATGCGCCCCACCGTTGAGGAACATATCATGGGCTAACGAGCTCCAGATGGAAGAGAAGAAGACTCTGAAGATATTGTCTCCGAAAGACCCATTAATTGGGGTGAATTCAATGGGTAGAGCATTTGCTGCTTGATGGACACAGGATCCCAGGTGACTATTATGCCTGAAGAATATTTTTGGATTCACTTTCCCAAAGATGATTGCTCCAGAACACATCATCCGACTGGGGTCTGGGCTCTAGTTGGGCTATTCCAAAACTTTGATCTTCTTCTGGCAAAGCCATTTTTTTTATGTGGAGATAGGCTAAGCTTCATTAAAAGTTTAAAGTAACACTCTGTGTAAGTATCACTCTAGTGCTAACATACTTGCTGATTGCTGTATTCCCTTATTTTTAGAACTGTTCTGGTCCTCACCTCTACCATGTGATCCACACTGTGACTAGCCAGATCACACTGCGTCTTCTGGGTGGACTGGAAGCTAGTTGCCTAATGCAAGTCTTTGAGACTCACATCAACGCTTAGAGTCATCAATACTTTGAAAGAGAGACTTCAGGTCCACACAAAAGATGCTGTGATCGAGCTCCTCACAGTGCGGGTGGCATAGTGTGAATGAGGTGGTGCAGATGAGGACTGGGACAACACTGATAATGGGAGAATGCAGCAATCGGTAAGTTTATTATTTTTATAAATCATGAACATTACTGAAGTGACTAGTAAATAACAGTTTTCAGTCAAGTCTGTCTGCTGAGAAAATACAATTACAGTAATTACCTAGAGTTTTAGTAGCAGTACTAAGCTAATTTTTCATTTCTATAATTCTGTAATTCTCTACACAATAATGCTTTACAATGCTACCACCATCATATAATTTACAAAGATTATATTATACAATGCCTACATGCGGTGCTCTAATAATACCAACATGCAGTGACCAAATAAAAGTTCTATACTAGCTCTAGCTTCAAAAGAGACAAAGCATTAAACAGGTCAATGGGCCCAATAGGCAACTAGTAGGTCACTAAGCTCTATGTTGCTTGCAAACCAGTACATTATATCAAGAATGGAAATAAAGAAATAACAGCAAAGTGCTTCTGAAAAATATACTGTTATCACAATGATTGGACAATTTGTATTTTGATGATTTATTTTATTATTGAACAACTACAGAGCTCTCTGTCAATCCAAAGGGTTAATAACTTGAAACCTGAATATTTAAGAAAGTAAAAGTGAGGTTTTGTCTATCTTAGGGGAATATCTATGTGTGCAGAAATATTGTGCAACTATTAGTGCGCAGAATTATAATGCAACTATATGAAAACATACGTTTTCCCCTCTCATTTGTTTCTTTTCATCTGCTAAAGAATAATAACCAAATAACTCAACATTAGCAAAAATACATTTATTAACAATATAGCCTCCCTTCTTTTCAATATCATTTATAAGCCTTGCATTAAGAGAGTCTGTCGGTTTCTTAATGGGAACATGTCAGGGTTCCCATGCCCTCCAACCCACCTTAACACATGTTGAAAAAAAGTATTTATAATCTCAGTTTTTCTTATGCAAATTAATTCTTTGATTAGTCAATGCGTGAGGCTTTCTTTAGGTCAGGTACATATTCTACACTTTCGGTCATGCGCAATGCGCCTCTAAAGTGGAGACCTACACCTGGCTTCAGAGGAGCAATATCCCACAGGGACGTGATATCATGCAAAGAGAGAAAATTAGTCTGGGGAAACTAACGCCCCATGGACTGGTCAAAGCCTTAATTTGCGTAAGAAAAACAGTTTATAAATACTTTTTTCAACATGTGTTTAGGTGACTAACAGGATTTCGAAATCCATAAGCAATAAATACACAAATGTTTGTGGTTTGGAGGGCATGAGGGACCTGACAAGTTCCTTTTAATCTTTAGACAATCACATTTTTGGGAAACACCAACCACAGCCTCCCACACTTGTTCAGAGAGGTGTACTGTTTTTTTTTTACTATAAATAAGAAGGGCCCACAAGTTCTCAATAAGTTTTAGATCAGATGAGGAAGGGACTGTATTCTTCTTCTTTCATCTTTAAGTCCATTACTGGCAGCCATGCAGAAACTTCAATGCTTGAGATGCAAAAAAATAATGGTTATCTTGAAAGATGCCACATTTTTGGTATACCACTGCTTGAATAAATAGTCTTCTAGAAACTGCCAGTTGGTTTTGGAATTGATTTTAAGCATTGTGAAAAGGTCCATCTAGCTCATTTTTTAAAATACAAGCCAATAGTAGAACCCCAGCTTGCTGGCATCTGAGTCAAAGTGGAGATCTGTGCCCATTACTGATCCAGCCACGAACCCATCAATCTGGTCCGTAAAGAGTCGCTCTCATCTCACTAGTCCATAAAACATTTGAAACAACTGTCTCCAAATATTTCTTTGTCCAATCGAGATTTTTGTGTCTTGCTCAGTGGTGGTCGAAGTTTCACCTTTCCTTACCTCAGCCATGTCTCTGAGCACTGAACACCTTGTACTTCTGGTAAATCCAGGAAGGTTGTATTTCTGAAATAGAACAGCCCTGGAGGTTAATGAGTTCCTGTTCACTTCACATTTGATTCTTCTCAAATCTTAGACAGTTAATGTTCGTCTTGTTTTCTCAACACGCTTTTCGCAACCCTGTTGGCTAATGGCAACAACACTTTTGATGCTTCTGTGATCACGCCCCAATATCCAATATCCCAATATCAATCCCTCTGTAAGACTTGTAAACTTTTTTTTAACTTTTCAGTGGAAGTTATATCTCTGGTTTGGCCCATTGTGCTTGAGGAAGACAAGCTGCCTAATAATTTTGGACACCTTGATAAAGGTGACATCCTTAGGCCTCACCTTCCCTCATTACACAAATACAGCTCAACTCCTATGCTTCATCCAATAAACATTTAAGTTTATACAACTTGGAGTCAGAAAATCTGCACAAATATGAATGCCCCTGGGGATTGTGCCCTGCCAATGATTTCTAGTAGTGGTTTGTTCACCATTCTCTATTGATATAAAACTGCACCCTCAGCCGATTTGACCATGCAAGTCTATGCAGAAAGACAAGAGAAATGGCTGTTGGCCTTGAATACATCAAGCCTGCAGCTCATGGAAAATACTTAAATTCAGCAGATTAGCACCCTACATCAGATCTCACATTGCCATCAGACTCAGAAAGCATTTTAGTTTCATATAATTTTAGAATATTTCTTTTCATCCACATGAACTAATGTAACTGCTCCAATCTTCTTGTATATGGTTTTTAAAATATTAATGTGCCTTAGTATTGGAAAACCTCAGTCTCAGAAAAATGCTGCGCTGGTCTGTGTCTGCTTGAGTCAACACTGCACCATATCTGTAAATGTTTGTTTAGTTTGAAGAACAAACAGGAAAAAATGGATTTCCCTGAGGAAGTTTGAGGATCTGAAACGTGATTAGTAATCATACTTACACTAAAAGCACAGAGAAGAGAAAAGATGCTAACAACACAACTGCTGGTATCGCTGCAAAAATCTAGTAATATACAGTATGTGAGTTATATAAAAAACAGCCACGTGGGAGTACACATGGAGTCAGACTACAAAGGAATTTCAGAGTTAACCAATTAGAATATGGGCAGACTGGTACAAAACAAACAGGTATATACAGTTACAAACAAAATTATTCAAACATCCATTGCAACTTAGGCTTATTTACAACATTTACAAACTTTCTGCCATTTGCATTAAAACCAATCAAACAAGAACAATTTAAATGGCTCAAAACAACTAACATAAAATGTGGTTTCTCCAAAATCAACAGAAAATGCCACTTTTAGTAACCTACAGCAGTCTTAGCATTATTCAATCCATTTATGATAAGCGTCTTTAGAAGAGATTAGTAATTTGATTTGATGCAAATTTAATTCATGTCAATTTTTTAGGAATTCACTCAATCTGGCGAATGTTAACATTTTGTGTTGCTCAAAAATGCCAATGTTATTTTATATATAAGAGTGCATCAAGCAGAGTTGGTTCTCATGACCTAGGACGTGGTGGGATTCCTCGTAATGACTTGGAGATGTAACATCACATTGTATTGCACAGCCAATCTGGAGGGACTATTACAGCCTGTATAAAAGCAGAAGCAGTGAATGCTGCAGCCATTTTGTGGTGAATCTGGATGGTGAGAGGATGTAACAGCTTAGCCATAGAGATAGGGATAGAAATAAATAAAACACTTAACAAATTGCACCTATTGTGTGTGTGTGTGCTATAACAGCATTAAAAAAGACACGTGAACAATAGAGTAAAGTAAACAAGAGAATACAGAGATTGACAGGGAGAGAGGTAGGAGGGCTGGCAGTGATTGATCAAAGTGGTTATAGTGGTGCTTCTGAATTTCAATTGCACATTTCTTTTGCATTCATGTAGAAGGAGTCACCAATATGGCTGAAAGAACTAAAAACATTTAACTCTAACTGTCTCATAAATATGCATGTCACAAGCTACTGAAAACCATTTTATTAGTCATATATACCACACCATATATATGCCATGCCAGTGCACAAACCTGATTCCACTCCTGTTTTCTAGGTCTAGATGTGGCATGGTCTTGATAGGGTTCTTTTTGAGGAGGAATTGTGTAAAAAAAAATACAAACATTTAACTGTGTGAGTGCCTCACAAAATGTCATGGAAGAAAAGTTCTGCTCCAGCTGCTATAAAAATCTTCTTTAATGAAAAACCATTAAAACATGCAATGGTGAAGACTCTCCAAATAACCACACCACAACAGAGATGACAGGCTACGCGTTTCGACCCGACGGTCTTTGTCAAAGCTTTGACAAAGACCGTCGGGTCGAAACGCGTAGCCTGTCATCTCTGTTGTGGTGTGATTATTTGGAGAGTCTTCACCATTGCATGTTTTAATGGTTTTTCATTAAAGAAGATTTTTATAGCAGCTGGAGCAGAACTTTTCTTCCATGGCTTATGACGTTGGTCCGTACGGAGCTCCGAGTTTCTGCGCTTGATCTTTGGTGAGCTGGCTATTTCTTTCTATTTCTATCCTCACAAAATGTGTCTCACAAACTATTTTTACACACCTATTTTATTAGTCAAATTTGACATACCGTATGTACAGGGCACAACAGTGCTATGGACTATTGCTACTGGTGTTTTTTGTGCCTGTGTCAAGCAATATTTAGTCTGTCCTTTTTTGGATTTGTGAATTGTAGTTCACAAAAGTGCCAAAAGTGAATTCTAGCCCATTAAAAAAAGTATGGTAAAATAAAGTGACAGTGTGTAGGGTAATGTAAAACATAACTTGGCATTGGCAATAAGAATGTGGGAGTAACAGTAACATCACAACTGGCATTAGCAGTAGTACAACCAAAGACAGATCCAATTTTTCCTCCTTTGACTCTGGAAAGCATATTAGTGGGGAGGGAGCAGAAG
Organism: Dendrobates tinctorius; assembly: GCF_039654945.1. Lineage (NCBI taxonomy): Eukaryota > Metazoa > Chordata > Amphibia > Anura > Dendrobatidae > Dendrobates > Dendrobates tinctorius. The sequence continues at coordinate 5,365,454 of NW_027361959.1, forward strand.
AAATTATTGACTATATGACACATCACTTATCTCAGACAGCAGGTTGATGTTACCTCTGACAGAGACACCATCAGTTTGAGTCACTGTTTATCCCTTCCTCTGCCATAATATTTAGTTTTTTTGATTGTGGACTTTTAATTCCATCAATGACATCTGCTTTTTCTGAGCACTAGTCCCCTAAATCCATTCCACTCCAGGTGCTAACAATGTCATTTCACAACTTCTTCCAATTGCTGTAAGAACAGTTAGACTTTGAGCTTGGATAAGATTGGGGGTGGAGGATGTGAAAAATATTACTCAAATGCCTAGCTTTGGTGATGATGGTGAAAGTAGTAGCACTGACAGCCATGAGGGAAGTGGCATTGGCAGAGTAAACCAAAGCTTTAGAGGCACTCTGACTCAAAGTAAATCTATAGTTGGAAATCAGGTTGGAAGTAGCTCTGGACATTTCCCACATTGAAACAACTGTCAATGAGTCACTTATGATGATGAAGATTGCGTTATGAACAGAAACTGGAAACCAAAGGCGGGTCACAACAAGATGCTGTCATCAGTGGAGGGTGGTGGAATCAGCTATACAGAGTGGAGCCGAAGAGTGGAGAACTTGTAATTGTCACAAGCTCTCAATCCAAGTCTGTGAGGGCCTCGTTTTGTCTCTCTTCTACATACACTGAGTTGCGACTTCTGGATCGCCCAGCAAATATTGGAGTCATCCAGCGTGCCACAAAATGTTGGAGATTGACAGGAGTGACACCAATAAAAGGTGAAGACTGAGGCTGGTAAGTATGAAACTAGGGTCAGAGAACTTAGATTAGTAGCATTACTCCAGGGTTGAAATAAAGAAAACCCTGGAATGGAAACACATTAATCTGTTAGTGTTCCGTGGTACTAAATGGGCTGTTGTTTGTCTCTGTGTTAACTTCCATTTCTACTGTGTGGTCACTTTGACATTGCTAAGGCAGTGTTTGCATTAATTAAAGAGCTTGAAAGCGATTGCATACAGTCTCGTAAACTTCACAATGTAATACAAGTCTAATCAGGAGAATTCACTGCCAATCAATTTTTCAGTGCAAAATTTAGTAAGGCTGTCAAACTCAAATTTCAAAAGCTTCGATCAACTCTAATCTTTAGCACTTAGTAGAGCACTTTTGGCTGTTATGACCTGCTATAAACATGATGCATACCCAGACACCAGCTTCTTAGCACAGGTCTTAGCCCATTTCTCATGAGCAATTAACTCTAGGTCACTAATATTTTTGGACTATCAAATTAAGAAAATAAATTATTGCCTTGAACAAACAAGGAAAAGGATACAAAATATAGCTAAGACACTGTTTTTTCTTAGAGTTACAGTTTAAGCATAGTTAACAGGTTGAAAATACACATTTGAACCTTAGGCCTACAAATAGTATGATCGTGTTCGAACTGACATACCTGCGTTCCAATAAGGCAACCTACCAAAGACCACAAGCATCCCAGTGAAGCACCAATAATGCTTTGTTCCTACAAGCACAAAAAAGGAACCATATAGTAGTAAAAATAACAGACGTGCTTCATGATATCACAAGCTAAGGGTAATGTGAACATGGGGATAGGAAAATCAGGCAAAGCAGAGAGCTGTCCATGCAATGTTGTCAGTGTTCAGAAAACTGAATCTTAGGCGTAACTGGAGTTTCCACCAGGACAATAGACCCTGGCATACCTCAAAGTCCATAAAGGCTTAACGAGGACCTGTCAGTAGGTCAAAAGGTACCAGTGATTGCTTTTATTTCATTCCCACTGCATCCCTGAGTATTCCATTTTCTTTTTTAAATCCTCCATACTGATCCAGAGATATTTTTTGATACAGCTCTTGTCAGTTGATACACTGGTCTTGGGAGTTGAATGTCTTCAGTCTGCAGACCATACTGACACATGTCTAGGATGGGTTGCAGTTTTAATTATATTAGGCACTCTATTTTATTTCATTCTTGGAGAACCCTTTTAAAGATCTCTATTATCTCCAGAGGGACACAGTTGTGACATCACCTCTGAAGCTCAAAAGCAAAATCTAAATTAGTGTCCACCATGATGTGGATTTTTCTCTCTAAGGGCAGTTTCACACGTCAGTGGCTCTGGTACGTGTAGTGACAGTTTTCTCATGTACCGGAGACACTGACACACGTAGACCCATTCTAATGAATGGATCTATGCACATATCAGCTTGTTTTCACTGACCGTGTGTCTGTGTGCAAAATACGCTGACATGTCCATTTTAACACGGACACACGGCCAGCAACACGTGCTGCACAAGTGCACACGGAGAACTGTTCACACAGTCCTCAGTGCTCACGGATGGCCGCCAGGAAAAAGCGCTACTGTAAGCGCTGTTCATGGCGGCTGGTGCTGACCGCGGCTGTAATTCTGCTCTCCTGCTCAGTCGGCGCCAGCTCAGTAACTAGCGGTGACGTCACCGCTCATCACTGAGTGCGCTCTGCTTCATTCATTCCCCAGTCATTTACAATCGGGAGTGGATGTATTAGCAGCGCTCCCACAGTAAATATATTAACCCCCGAGATGGATTTACGCCATGGGACGTGACTGAGCACCGGACAGGTAATGTATATTGTTGGTTTATTATGTTAACCTTTTTTTCATAAGAACGAGGGCTTCGATAAGGAATTACCAGTATAATAAAGATTAAAAAAATGTGTGTGTTGTATTTTTTCATTAAAATAATTTATTCTTATTGTGTGATTGTGTTTATTTAACCCTTTCTTTACTCTAGGATTAGTAATGGATTGGTGTTTTATTGACATCTCTCCATTACTAATCCGGGCTTAATGGCACCTTATAATTGAAAGGTGCCATTAACCCCTTATTACCCCACTTGTCACTGCTACAGGGCAAGTGGGAAGAACCGGGCAAAGCTCCAGAATAGGCGCATATAATAGATGCGCCTTTTCTGGGCAGCAGGGGGCTTCTGTTTTTAGGCTGTGGGGAGCCAAGATCAATGGCCCCTTACCAGCCTGAGAATATCAGCCCTCAGCTTTAGTCAGGTTGGTTGTCAAAAATAGGGGGGAACCCATGCCATTTATAAAATTATTTATTTAAATAATTAAAAAAAAATGGGTGAGGACCCCTCTATTCTTCACAACCAACCTGGCTGAAGCTGACAGCTGAGGGTCGCAGCCCCCAGCTGAAAGTTTCATCTGGTTGGTTAAGAAAATGAGGGAAACCCAACGTTGGGTTTTAATTCATTCTGCTCTCCTGCCGGCAGAGCAGGAGAGCAGAAAGTCAGCTGCGGTCAGCACCAGCTGCCGGGAACAGTGCTTACTGCAGCGCTTCTTCCGAGCGCCGTCCATGTGGTCCTGATGTGGCACACGTGCGGCACACAGTAACCACATATGTGCCACACAGAGGAACCACGTGTCCACATGGACATACGGACGCAGATAGCTCCGGTACTGGTTTTTCCGGTACCGGAATTATCTGGACGTGTGAAACCGCCCTAATACAGAGTGATTGGGCTGCAGATCTCCTCTACTATTTGTGTTTTGTGTGGGAGACATCATTAGTAGAGTTGAGCGACTTTAGTCGGATCGGGTTTCATGAAACAAAATTTGTTTCAGATGAAACTGGTCCGACTAGGGCAAAAAAAGTCGGAGTTTCGTCCAAAACCCGACCCCAATGCAAGTCAATGGTGATTAAAAGTCGGCATTGAGTGGATGAATGGCCGTATTATAGGTCCGAGTGCAATCTGACTAAACATCGGATCACATATGGACCAATTTTAGTCTATGGGCCGTGCATATGTCTGATTTTTTTCCTCAGACAGAGTCTGCCCAATGGAAAAATATCTGAGTTTGATCCGATATTTGGAACGTAGGAGGCCATTCAACTCAATGAGTGCGCGTAAATCGCTAGACTGCAATCGGATGGCATCAGAGTGCAGTCCGATTTCAACGCACTGACACAATGGAGAAGACGGAGATGGAAATCTGTTCTCCATCTTCTCCACTCAGAGTGTTTCTATTCTCTCATGCCAGAGAATCGGATCACACTGTGCTCAAACTCTCGGATAAGAGAATCTACGACCACCTTCCCCTGCCCTTAGAGTCAGCATCAAAAGTGGTTATCTTTCACTGGATCTATGGTGTCCAGAATTTCCCATAGCTGGGGTCCACCTAATTATCTGTTGGGCCACTGGTTGGTAGATTTTCTATAAAATATTTCAATTCACAGGCAAAGAAAATAAAATCCATCAGTCGGACTGATTCATTGAAGCCCCCTTTATTGCTGCTTCGCATGAAGCGCTGTATATATGAACGCTACACAGACTGAGAAGCATTAATGGGTTTATGAGCCAGATGCAGATTTCTTTTCGCACTTAGCTTTCTGCCATCCAGACATACTCCAAAAATGGAAGCATTCTTTCATCTACAAGACAAGGGATACATGTATAAACATATCCAGATATTAAAGGAAGCCAAAAAGTCTGTGCAAAACAAAATGCTCCCATAGTCCTGATGATTTATGCAGAAGCTAAATCCCAAATTACAGAGAGGGAATATTGTCTCCTAAAGACTCTGCTCTGTGTCATCAGTGCAGACTGGAGCAGATGTTGGGCTCATTACATTTCTGTGCTGTAACAATGAGTGACAGCTTCCAAGGCAAACAGTGAAGCAAAGACTACATTTACCGAGGCTGGAGTGAAATAGAAGGAGTTAATGTGTCTGCTCATCAGAATCACAGTAAGCTAATGTTTCCCTGTCTAGTCATTAATCCTAGAGCCTCAGCTTCCTTTGGTTTGTTCACTTGGATGCAGGAGAAGCCGGCAAATTAATGTCAGGGCAGCAAAAGTGGTCGCTCATCATGTCAGGCGTTATCACCATGTGGGTCAGATTTAGCCATAAGAGGGGAGCAGGAGGTGTAGCCGGCTCGGACCGAGGGGTGCTATATTCCTACTTGCTTAAATCCCACGTGGTCTTACAAGTAACCAGCATGCAGGCACCAACATCCAATTATTGGATCCACTCATACTAATAAAATGTACGCATTGCTGGATTTGAGTCATCCTAGGCCTATTTCCTGTTAATAAACATCGCTGTAACGTTACCGATTTTGTGACGTAGCAGCGATATTGCTAGCGATATCGCTATGTCTGATACTTACCTCCGACCGGCTCCCCCGCTGCTCATCGCTGATCGCGCGAGAACGTCCTGGACCATTTCTCATCAGGCACTTCCTGCTGGGCTGCCTGTGGCGCCGACGAGCGACGCGTGGACGCGGGCGGGAGGACGTCAGGATCGCCGCGTCTGACAGGTAAGTAGCGACCCCACGACCCCTGCTATGTCACTGGTGAGATCTGCCTGTGTGGCAGCTCACTAGCGACCACTTAGCGATGCACCAGCGATCTATATCGTTGTCGGGATCGCTGGTGCATCGCTAAGTGTAACGGTACCCTAATGATGTTTCCCATATTCCATTTAAAGTGGATATATACCCTACACTAAAGTCTTTGCTAATTTTGGAAAAGTCCCTTCAAAACCTACACGGGGGGAAAACCAGACATCAAGCTTTGTTCACTTTCTCCTAAGCATTTTGTTAATGTTGTGTAAAATGGCATTAGTGTTCATAAAAAAGAAGTGGTGAGAATTTTTTGTTGTATTGAGTGACTAACAATAAATAAAAATAGAAAAAATGAAATATCAGTTCCCCAAGCTAAACCAGTGTTACTGACAATTGTGAATTGTTTGCGAAATACCCAGGAAAAAGAGGAATTTGTAAATGATTGAAAAGCTGATTTGGTGTTTGTGAGCAAAAATATAGTCATAGATTTATGGACTTTTTTTTTTTTTTGCTAAGAACAAGAGTCTTAAAGGGAAACTGTCACCAAGTGTCTGCTATGTAATCCAAGAGCAGTATAATATAGAGGAAAAGGCTCTGATTCCAATGATGTGTCACTTACTAAACTGCTTGTTGTTGTTTCAATACAATCAGTGTTTTATCTGCAGGAGATTATCACTAGAGGGCTAGTTGTCTGGTCGTATGTATTCCTCCTGCTCTTTGTAACCCCACCTCCACCTCTGATTGGCTGATTTCAGTGTACACAGAGAGCTGCCAGTCAGTGTTGTGGGTGAGATTATACTCAGCATTGAGAGAACTGGTAGATCATCAGCAGAGAAAAGAGGGATTTTATCAAATTGACAGCATGCAGACCAGTCTCATCACGGTCTCTGTCCTTAATTCATGCTGCTTTCAGATTCCTTTTAACCCCTTTCTGACATTAGACATACTATTCTGTCTGACCTGGGCTTTACTTCCCATGGACGGAATAGTACGTCATTAGTGATCGGCCGAGCACATGGGGGGTGCCGATCACAGCCAGGAGTCAGCAGATTCTCACAGCTGACATCCGGCACTAAGTACCAGGACTGGTCACGGACTGCTCCTGCAACTTTAACCCAAGAATACTGCAATCGAACACGATCACAGCATTCCGGGAGCAGGCAGAGGCCTTTGGATCGGAGACCCTGCGGCATGACGCAGGGTCCCGATCGCTCTCTTGGTAGTCAGATGTCATCATGATGACATCCGGGTTACCAGAGCTGAGAAACTTCCTGTCATGTGCAGAACGTGTCCCGAAGTCTCTCATGTCAGTGTGCACAGAGTGCAGCGCTGACAGCTTCTGACGCATGAAGATGCTGCTTCATCTTCATCTGCATGCTATAGAAGAGATCAGCCTGCACAAAATGAGTGTCCCATAGTGGGACTAAGTGTAAAAATTAAAATTAAGTAAAAAAAAAATTATAATAATTGTAAAAATATATTTTTTTAAAAAAATGATAATAAAAAAAAATATTTATTCTATCATTAAATCAATATTTGAATTTAAAAAATCGAAACAATTAAAGTACACATATTTGGTATTGCCGGGTCCGTAATGACCCGACCTATAAAACTTTCCCGCTACTTAACACCTTTAGTGAACAGCATGAAAAAAACAAGGCAAAAAACAATGCTTTATCATCATACCTCCGAACAAAAAGTGGAATAACAGGCAATCAAAAAGACGGATATAAATAAACATGGAACCGCTGAAAACATCATCTTGTCCCGCAAAAACGAGCTGCCATACAACATCATCAGTGAAAAAATAAAAGTTATAGCTGTCAGAATAAAGTGATGCAAAAACAATTATTTTTTTATATAAAAAAGCCAAAACATAAAAAAATATAAATGAGGAATCGCTGTAATCGTACTAACCCAAAGAATAAAACTGCCTTATCAATTTTACCACACGTGGAATGGTATAAACGCCCCCAAAAGAAATTCATGAAATGTTGGTTTTTGCTCATTCTGTCTCTCAAAAATCAGAATAGAAAGTGATCAAAAAATGTCATGTGCCCAAAAATTATACCATTAAAAACATCAGCTCGTACAGCAAAAAAAAAAACAAGACCTCACATGACTCTGTGGGCCAAAATATGGAAAAATTATAGCTCTCAAAACGTGGTGATGGAAAAGTTATTTTTTGTATTGCATCTTTTAGCGTGTGACAGCTGCCAAACATAAAACCCTGCTATAACGCTTCTTTCACACGTCCTGATATTTCCAGTACCGGAGATGTCAGTGTGCATGTGTGTAATACTTGCAGCACACGTGTGGCATGTGTGTGCCACATCCGTACCACAATGACGGGCGTCAGGGAAGAAACGTTGCAGTAAGCGCTGTTCCCCGGCGCTGGGTGCTGAACATGGCTTTCGTCATTCTCCCCTGCTCTGCTGGCGATCGGCGCGCGAAGGGGATAATGATGAGAGTTACATTTAACCCCTTAACAACTACCGATACGCCTTTTTAATGGCGACAGTTAAGGGTACTTAAACCACAGGGCTGCTTTTTAATGGCGCTGAGGTTTAAGGTTATAGCCCCCCCTGCGTTGGAATTTCTCCAGGGTCTCGGTTGCCGGGGGTAGCCGAAACCCCAGAGAACATGATTTGGGTAGTTTTTACTGACCCCAGTGTTGCAATCACCGTTATTAACAGTATAACAGTGACCGCAAAAAAAAGTCCGATTTTCTATTTAATTTCTCTCTCCTCTGATGTGATCACACTTCAGAGAAGAGAGAAATAGGGTCCCCCGGTCCCCCGATCACCCCCCGATACCTCCGTTGTCCCTGAAGTCCCTCGGGCCGTCGGCTTCTTCTTTCGGGTGAAAATGGCAGTGTGCCCACCGAGATCAGCGGGCTGGCACCCAGCAACAATAGGAGGCTTTTCCTATTGGTTCATTTTGATCACTGTGAAAGACCTTATCACAGTGATCAAAATAAAAAAATAGTAAATCAAACCCCCCTTTATCACCCCTTTAGTTAGGGAAAACAATAAAATAAAAAAAATGTATTTATTTCCATTTTCCCGTTAGGGTTAGAGTTGGGCTAAAGTGAGTTGGGCTAAAGTTAGGGTTAGGGTTGGGGCTAAAGTTCGGGTTGGGGTTGTGGCTAACATTAGGGTTAGAGTTGGATCTAAAGTTAGGGTTAGGGTTGGGGCTAAAGTTAGGGTTGGGGCTAAATTTAGGGTTAGGGTTGGAGCTAAAGTTAGGGTTAGGGTTGGGGCTAAAGTTAGGGTTAGGGTTGGGGCTAGAGTTGGGGTTATGGTTGGGGCTAAAGTTAGGGTTGGGGCTAAAGTTAGGATTGGGGCTAAATTTAGGGTTAGGGTTGGAGCTAAAGTTCGGGTTAGGGTTGGGGCTCAAGTTAGGGTTAGGGTTGGGGCTAGAGTTGGGGTTAGGGTTTGGATTAGGGTTGGGATTAGGGTTAGGGTTGGGATTAGGGTTAGGGGTGTGTTAGGGTTATGGTTAGGGCTGGGATTAAGATTAGGGGTGTGTTGGGGTAAGGGTTGGAGTTAGAATTGGGGGGTTTCCACTGTTTAGGCACATCAGGGGCTCTCCAAATGTGACATGGCATCCGATCTCAATTCCAGCCAATTCTGTGTTGAAAAAGTCAAACAGCACTCCTTCCCTTCCGACCTCTTCCATGCGCCCAAACAGTGGTTTGCCTGCATATATGGAGTATCAGTGTACTCTGGAGAAATTGTACAACAATTTTTGGGGTCCAATTACTCCTGTTACCCTTGGGAAAATAAAAAATTGGAGACTAAAAGATCATGTTTGTGGAAAAAATATGATTTTTTTATTTTCACACTCAGACGTTATAAACTTTAGTGAAACATCTGGGAGTTCAAAGTTCTACCACATGTCTAGGTAAGTTCCTTGAGGGGTCTAGTTTCCAAAATGGTGTCAATTTTGGGGGTTTCCACTGTTTAGGCACATCAGGGGCATTTGATCTCAATTCCAGCCAATATTGCGTTGAAAAAGTAAAACGGTGCGCCTTCCCTTCCAAGCTCTGCCATGCGCCCAAACAGTGGTTTACCTGCATATATGGAGTATCAGCGTACTCAGGACAAATTGTACAACAACTTTTGGGGTCCAATTTCTCCTGTTACCCTTGGGAAAATAAAAAATATGATTTTTTATTTTCAAACCCAGACGTCATAAACTTTAGTGAAACATCTGGGGTTCAAAGTTCTCACCACACATCTAGATAAGTTCCTTGAGGGGTCTAGTTTCCAAAATGGTGTCACTTGTGGGGGTTTCCACTGTTTAGGCACATTAGGGGCTGTCCAAACACAACATGGCGTCTGATCTCAATTCCAGGCAATATTGCATTGAAAAAGTAAAACGGCGCTCCTTCCCTTTTTTTTCCTTCAAAAATTGGATCTGAAGTAAACGTTTCGTGAAAAAAGTTAAATGTTCATTTTTTTTTTAAAACATTCCAAAAATTCCTATGAAGCACCTGAAGGGTTAATAAACTTCTTGAATGTGGTTTTGAGCACCTTGAGGGGTGAAGTTTTTAGAATGGTGTCACTTTTGGGTATTTTCTATCATATAGACCCCTCAAAGTGACTTCAAATGTGATGTTGTCCCCCCAAAAATGGTGTTGTAAAAATGAGAAATCGTTGTTTAACTTTTAACCCTTATAACTTCCTAACAAAAAAAATTTTGGTTCCAAAATTGTGCTGATTTAAAGTAAACATGTGGGAAAAGTTAATTATTAAGTATTTTGTGTGACACATCTCTGTGATTTAAGGACATGCAAATTCAAAGTTGGAAAATTGCAAAATTTTCGCCAAATTTCCATTTTTTCCACAAATAAACGGAAGTCATATCAAATAAGTTTTACCACTATCATGAAGTACAATATGTCACGATTAAACAATGTCAGAATCACCAGGATCCATGGAAGCGTTCCAGAGTTATTACCTCATAAAGGTACAGTGGACAGAATTTTAAAAACTGGCCTGGTCATTAAGATGCAAACCACCCTTGGAGGTGAAGGGGTTAAACAGAAGGTCTACGTTTGCTAACATTATTTGTTTTTATTGTTCCACTGCATCTAAAATGAAAAACAAATTAAAGGGGTGTACTAATATTTTGTCTTAAGGAGCTCGTCACTCCCCTGCATCCTGGCATCCGGCTTACCACTAAAGCGATGAAGACTGAATTATGGGCAGGCGGTATGATTGCACTGTTGGTCTAAACAGTGCGCTCTCTAATGTTCCTAACAAAGGCAGCTTCACATCCGCAGCAACAGAGGAGCTCAGGATCACAGACGCTAGACAAAACCAGTGATCTGTCATTCTCATCGCCTGCAGAGGTGACCAGTTATCTTGTAATGAGCAGTAAATTATAGAATTTAAAAATTTAAAATCAGAACAGATGATATTTAATAAGGGCTCATGCAGATGTCCGTGGATCTCAGTACTAGCACTGACCACAATGCTCAGACTCGCCGCAGGTCATGTATATCAATGAGGCAGTCTCGCTTGGGTTCAGGAGACCCGCAGCCAGTCTGTGCATTGTGATGCGAGATTGGGCCTAGTTCCACGGACATCCGAATGAGCCCTAAGAAGTGAATTGCTTTTAGAAGCACTTTGCTATTTTACATATTGAAGACATTGAAACAACTTCTTTAAATGTGCAAATAGTATTAATTAAAACAATTCTATAGATTTCTGGCTACAATCACTCCATTTCCATGCCATCTGACTTTGCACTCATAACGGCTGTATGACCCCCTATCTCCTAATTTACTAACATACGGTAGGTTACTAAGACGTTGGGGACAGATGGAAGACGGTATGACTGCAGAGTCTTTTTCTAATGTGTTACCAGGAAAATGTGGATCTGTGTAGGAGCTGTAAACAGAGAAGCAAATTTTTAATTTAAGAGTTTTTACAAAGTTGTCTCTTTTTTAATTCCAGATCTAGTGTTACAATAAAAAAATTACAAAGGTGATCATTACTTTTATTGACCAGTCTAAATGAAAATTCCTGAACTACAAATTGTAAGGACCAGTGTCAGACTAAAGAACATTGGGCCCACCAGATGATTTAATTCTGAAGGCCCACCGTTCTTCCCCACTCAAGAGCCCAATTGCAGCGGCAAGGTTTGCACTATTTAATCTTCTGAATGAGAAGTGAGGGCCCACTGGAGGATTCTCCGGTTCTCTGGTGGGACAGTCCAACTCTGGTAATGACTCATGTAAGCATCTACTTTACCGCTCTGTTTTGTACTGATGTAACAAAGTTGTATCTCCATGTTCTTTTAATCTCAAACTGAAGGGACTCTGTTTGCCAGTACAACGACTGTATCACTTCTATTCCTGTAATGGGTCACGTGTTTTCATCATGTGACAAAGACAAGTTTTTAGCTTGTCAAATTAAAGAATATAAGTTCCTAATGAATAAAAGAAAACACAGATATAAAAAAGACTGTGAGAAAGTATTTTATTTTACTCAAGTACGGTATATAGCGCCACCATGTTCCACAGCGCTTTACAGACATTTTCATCTCTGGGGCTCACAACCTAAATTCGCTACCAGTATGTCTTTGGAGTGTGGGATGGAACCAGAGAATGGGGAGAAGATACAAACTCCTTCCAGATGCTGTCCTTGGTGGGATTTAAACCCAGGACCCCAGCGCCGAAATGCTACAGTGCTAACCACTGAGCCACTATTCTGCCCTAAAGTATCACAAACCATTAGTATTTTGCTTTAAGTTAAATATCAAATACAAGATAGATATGTTCTGCCCCTCAGAAATAATTCTATAACACCTTTCTGGCTTTTACATAAAGGATTATTGAAGCTTTTTCTTCCAAAAGTATGAGTGAAAACTTAATTTGGTTTGTCGGTCTAACAATATCAGGTTGTGATGATATGATTATACACCTACACATTTTTTGCAAAGCCCTATGTAACTTTCATTCTTTGACTACAGTTGATATCATGTTTTTAATGGCTAGGGGTGCATCAGTAGGAAATTCAGCAACGGGATAAAAAGTATATTCTTGCTTACTCCTGCTGTTTTCGTCTACTAATTGGCAGCTAGATGACTCCAGGAGCTCTAAACAGGCAGAGGGTTTATAAAAAGATAGGAATAAAATTGGGAAAAAAATATTTTTGACTGATCCAAGCACATTTACATCAGTAAGCCAAACAATATCACATTATTACTCTCTCTCCCACCTGGCGGCTTTTGTAAGCTTTTTCTGTCTACACACAAAGTCAAGCAGAAGACTGTGCTTTGGTTTGTTATTGAATTGCCTGGTATAGAATCTAAAATTGGTATCTAACCTTAATAAATGCTGGCTTCCTATCATCATTATTAGGCCGGTGACACACTTGCCATATGAAAAATCGGTCTGATTGTCTCACCCAAGAATCGCAGGAGTGTTCTCCATATGGTGATCCGTATGTAATCCATTTGCAATCCAATGATGCGATTTCCTCGCATCTAGTTTCCGTATGACATCTGTATGCAATGTGATTTTAACTTGAGCTTTTACATACAGCAGTTCTCTGTCATTGACACATTGTTTTAAAACTAAATATTCTTCAAAACACACACATACACACACACACACACATACATATATACAGTATATGTGTGTATACTCTGCTCAAAAAATAAAGGGAACACTTAAACAACAGAGTAAAGTAAAAATCAAACTTCTGTGAAATCAAACTGTGGACTTAGGAAGCAACACTGACTGACAATCAATTTCACATGCTGCTGTGCAAATGGAATAGACAACAGATGGAAACTAGATGTGTATTTCCTGAAGGAAGTACAGATAGTGGTTTGAAATGGTGCCTGGGCTGCCCCAGACTTGCCTGCTGCCCCTGCAAGACTTTCAACTCAGGATCCGTTTTAAGTGTGGGTGCCTCTCAGGGGCCACTTTGGCCTCAGGGTCTGATTTGGTGGGTGGGGCCCCTCAGGATCCGATTTGGTGGCCTGGGCTCCTCAGGGTTTGAATTGGTGGCCGGGATCCCTCAGGGTTCGATTTTGTGGGTGTGGCCCCTCAGGGTCCGATTTTGTGGGTGGGTCCCCTCAGGGTCCGATTTTGTGGGTGGGGCCCCTCAGGGTCTGATTTTGTGACCGGGGCACCTCAGGGTCCGATTTTGTGGGTGGGGCCCCTCAGTGTCTGATTTTGTGGGCGGGGCCTCTCAGGGTCCGATTTGGTGGGCGGGGCCACTCTGGGTCCGATTTAGTGGGCGGGGCCCCACAGGGTCCGATTTGGTGGGCAGGGCCTCTCTGGGTCCGATTTGGTGGGTGGGGCCACTCTGGGTAAGATTTCGAGGCTGGGGTCGCTCAGCCTCCGATTTGGAGGCCCTGGTGGCTCAGCCTCCGATTTGCAGGCCGGGGTGGCTCAGCCTCCGATTTGGAGGCCGGGGTGGCTCAGCCTCTGACTTGGAGGCCAGGGTGGCTCAGCCTCCGACTTGGAGGCCGGGGTGGCTCAGCCTCCGATTTGGAGGCCGGGGTGGCTCAGCCTCCGACTTGGAGGCCTGGGTGGCTCAGCCTCCGACTTGGAGGCTGGGGTGGCTCAGCCTCCGATTTGGAGGCCGGTGTGGCTCAGCCTCCAATTTGGAGGCCGGGGTGGCTCAGCCTCCGATTTGGAGGCCGGGGTGGCTCAGCCTCCCATTTGGAGGCTGGGGTGGCTCAGCCTCTGATTTGAAGGCCGAGGTGGCTCAGCATCCGATTTGGAGGCCAGGGTGGCTCAGCCTTCGGTTTGGAGGCCGGGGTCGATCAGCCTTCGATTTGGAGGCCGGGGTCGATCAGCCTCTGATTTGGAGGCCGGGGTCATTGAGCCTCCGATTTGGAGGCCGGGGTCGATGAGCCTCCGATTTGGAGGCCGGGGTGGCTCAGCCTCCGATTTGGAGGCCGGAGTGACTCAGCCTCCGATTTGGAGGCCGGGGTGGCTCAGCCTCCGATTTGGAGGCCGGGGTGGCTCAGCCTCCGATTTGGAGGCCGGAGTGGCTCAGCCTCCGATTTGGAGGCCGGGGTGGCTCAGCCTCTGATTTGGAGGCCGGGGTGGCTCAGACTCCGATTTGGAGGCCGGGGTGGCTCAGCCTCCGATTTGGAGGCCGAGGTGGCTCAGCCTCCGATTTGGAGGCCGGGGTGGATCAGCCTCCAATTTGGAGGCCGGGGTGGCTCAGCCTCCGATTTGGAGGCCGGGGTGGCTCAGCCTCCGATTTGGAGGCCGGGGTGGCTCAGACTCCGATTTGGAGGTCGGGGTCGATCAGCCTCCGATTTGGAGGCCGGGGTGGCTCAGACTCCGATTTGGAGGCCGGGGTCGATCAGCCTCCGATTTGGAGGCCGGGGTGGCTCAGCTTTCGATTTGGCGTGTCGGCCCCTTAAGACTCATTTCGGTGTGCCGGCCCTTTAACAATCACTTTGGCGCATCGGCCCTTTAAGAGCTAGTTTGGCTCACTGGGCTTCTTCTAAATCAACTTTGGCGGACATTCTCTCTCAGGGGCATGTGTCATGTGATGAAGCTAGATTTGCATTTGTGCTGTGGGTTTCGCTTTAAGAGCTGATATTATGTGGCAGAAGCTCTGTCCTGGGGGTGTCATGTGACGTTCGTAGGCATTGGCATAGTAACTGGGTGTGCCTGCGCATATCAATGAGCTTAACTGCTATTTCAATCGCCTCAGGGCACGTTTTGCCATTTCCCATTGAAAAGCATTGGAGACAGTGCATTCCAATGACGGGAAAAAAAATTTTCAAACGCAAATTGTGCAAAAACTACAAATCCGATCGACACGAAAAATACTTAGCACACCTCTCGTGGACGCTGGCTTCGAAACGACACCTCAACGGAGTCTGTGCGTGTAGCAGTTCGGGCTGTATTAATTGCGGAAATCAACTGAATAACTAGATGTGTATTTCCTGAAGGAAGAACAGATAGTGGTTTGAAATGGTGCCCGGGCTGCCCCTTTAAGAGAGACTTGCCTGCTTCCCCTGCAAGACTTTCAACTCAGGATCCGTTTTAACTGTGGGTGCCTCTCAGGGGCCACTTTGGCCTCAGGGTCCGATTTTGTGGGTGAGACCCCTCAGGGCCTGATTTTGTGGGTGGGGCCCCTCTGGGTCCGATTTTGTGACCGGGGCACCTCAGGGTCCGATTTTGTGGGTGGGGCCCCTTAGGGTCCGATTTGGTGGACGGGGCCACTCAGGGTCCGATTTGGTGGGCGGGGCCACTCAGGGTCCGATTTGGTGAGTGGGGCCCCTCAGAGTTCAATTTGGTCAGCGGGGCCCCTCAGGGTCCGATTTTGTGGGTGGGGCCCCTCAGGGTCCGATTTTGTGGTTGGGGCCTTTCAGAATCTGATTTAGTGGGCGGGGCCCCTCAGGGTCTGAATTGGTGGGCGGGGCCCCTCAGGGTCCGATTTGGTGGGCGGGGCCCCTCAGGGTCCGATTTGGTGGGTTGGGCCCCTCAGGGTCCGATTTTGTGGGTTGGGCCCCTCAGGGTCCGATTTTGTGTCCGGGGCCCCTCAGGGTCCGATTTTGTGGCCGGTGCCTCTCAGGGTCCGATTTTGTGGTTGGGGCCCCTCAGGGTCCGATTTTGTGTCCGGAGCCTCTCAGGGTCCGATTTTGTGGTTGGGGCCCCTCAGGATCCGATTTTGTGGCCGGGGTCCCCCAGGGTCCGATTTTGTGGCCGGGGCCCCTCAGGGTCCAATTTTGTGGGTGGGGCCCATCAGGGTCCAATTTTTTGGCCGGGGCCCCTCAGGGTCCAATTTTGTGGGTGGTGCCCCTCAGGGTCCAATTTTGTGGGTGGGGCCCTTCAGGGTCCGATTTTGTGGTTGGGGCCCCTCAGGGATCGATTTTGTGGTTGGGGCCCCTCAGGATCCAATTTTGTGACCGGGGCCCTCAGGGTCTGATTTTGTGGGTGGGGCCCCTCAGGGTCCGATATTGTGGGTGAGGCCCCTCAGGATCCGATTTTGTGGGTGGGGCCCCTCAGGATCTAATTTTGTGGTTGGGGCCCCTCAGGGTTCAATTTTGTAGGCGGGGCCCCTCAGGGTCCGATTTTGTGGCCGGGGCCCCTCAGGGTCCGATTTTGTGGCCGGGGCCCGTGAGGGTCCGATTTTGTGGCCGGGGCCCCTCAGGGTCCGATTTTGTGGTTAGGGCCCCTCAGGGTCCGATTTTGTGGCTGGGGCCCCTCAGGGTCCGATTTTGTGAGTGGGGCCCCTCAGGGTCCGATGTTGTGGCCGGGGCCCCTCAGGGTCTGATTTTGTGGCTGGATCCCCTCAGGGTCCGATTTTGTGGGTGGGGCCCCTCAGGGTCCGATTTTGTGGCCGGGGCCCCTCAGGGTCCGATTTTGTGGGTGGGGCCCCTCAGGGTCCAATTTGGTGGGCGGGGCCACTCTGGGTCTGATTTGGTGGGCGGGGCCACTCTGGGTCCGATTTGGTGGGCGGGGCCACTCTGGGTCCAATTTGGATGCCAGGGTGGCTCAGCCTCCTTTTTGTAGGCCAGGGTCTATCAGCCTCCGATTTGGAGCCTTGGGTCACTCAGCTTTCGATTTGGCGCGCCGGCCCTTTAAGACTCATTTTGGTGCGCTGGCTCTTTAAGAATCACTTTGGCGCGTCGGCCCTTTAAGAGCCAGGGTGGCTCACTGGGCTTCTAAATCCACTTTGGCGCACATTCTCTCTCAGGGGCATGTGTCATGTGATGAAGCTAGATTTGCATTTGTGCTGTGGGTTTTGCTTTAAGAGCTGATATTATGTGGCAGAAGCTCTGTGTTGGAGAGGTCATGTGACGTTCGTAGGCGTTGGCATAGTAACTGGGTCTGCCTGCGCATATCAATGAGCTTAACTGCCATTTCAATCGCCTCAGGGCATGTTTTGCCATTTCCCATTCAAATGCATTGAGACAGTGCATTCCAATGACGGGAAAAAAAATTTTCAAACGCAAATTGCGCAAAAACTACAAATCCGATCGACACGAAAAATACTTAGCACACCTCTCATGGACGCTGGCTTCGAAACGACACCTCAACGGAGTCTGTGCGTGTAGCGGTTCGGGCCGTATTAATTGTGGAAATCAACTTAATAATAATAACTAGATGTGTATTTCCTGAAGGAAGTACAGATAGTGGTTTGAAATGGTGCCCGGGCTGCCCCTTTAAGAGAGACTTGCCTGCTGCCCCTGCAAGACTTTCAACTCAGGATCCGTTTTAACAGTGAGTGCCTCTCAGAGGCCACTTTGGCCTCAGGGTCTGATTTGGTGGGTGGGGCCCCTCAGGATCCGATTCCTTGGCCTGGGCTCCTCAGGGCTTGAATTGTTGGCGGGGATCTCTCAGGCTCCGATTTTGTGGGTGTGGCCCCTCAGGGTCCGATTTTGTGAGTGGGGCCCCTCAGGTTCCGATTTTGTGAGTGGGGCCCCTCAGGGTCCGATTTTGTGGCCGGGGCCCCTCAGGGTCTGATTTTGTGGCTGGATCCCCTCAGGGTCCGATTTTCTGGCCGTGGCCCCTCAGGGTCCGATTATGTGGGTTGGGCCCCTCAGGGTCCGATTTTGTGGCCAGGGCCCCTCAGGGTCCGATTTTGTGGCCGGGGCCCCTCAGGGTCCGATTTTGTGGCCGGGGCCCCTCAGGGTCTGATTTTGTGGTTGGGACCAATCAGGGTCCGATTTTGTGGTTGGGACCAATCAGGGTCAGATTTGGTGGGTTGGGCCCCTTAGGGTCTGATTTTGTGGGCGGAGACCCTCTGGGTCCGATTTGGTCGGCGGGGCCACTCTGGGTCCGATTTGGTCGGCGGGACCACTCTGGGTCTGATTTAGTGGGCGGGGCCCCACAGGGTCCGATTTGGTGGGCGGGGCCCCTCAGGGTCCGGTTTGGTGGGCGGGGCCTCTCTGGGTCCGATTTGGTGGGCGGGGCCACTCGGTAAGATTTGGTGGGTGGGGCCACTCTGGGTAAGATTTGGAGGCCGGGGTCGATGAGCTTCCGATTTGGAGGCCGAGGTCAAAGAGCCTCCGATTTGGAGTCCGGGGTGGCTCAGCCTCCGATTTGGAGTCCGGGGTGGCTCAGCCTCCGATTTGGAGTCCGGGGTGGCTCAGCCTCCGATTTGGAGGCCGGGGTGGCTCAGCCTCCGATTTGGAGGCCGGGGTGGCTCAGCCTCCGATTTGGAGGCCGGGGTGGCTCAGGCTCCGATTTGGAGGCCGGGGTCGATCAGCCTCCGATTTGGAGGCCGGGGTCGATCAGCCTCCGATTTGGAGGCCGGGGTGGCTCAGCCTCCGATTTGGAGGCCGGGGTGGCTCAGCCTCCCATTTGGAGGCCGGGGTCGATCAGCCTCCCATTTGGAGGCCGGGGTCGATCAGCCTCCCATTTGGAGGCCGGGGTCGATCAGCCTCCGATTTGGAGGCCGGGGTGGCTCAGCCTCCGATTTGGAGGCCGGGGTGGCTCAGCCTCCGATTTGGAGGCCGGGGTGGCTCAGCCTCCGATTTGGAGGCCGGGGTGGCTCAGCCTCCGATTTGGAGGCCGGGGTGGCTCAGCCTCCGATTTGGAGGCCGGGGTGGCTCAGCCTCCGATATGGAGGCCGGGGTGGCTCAGCCTCCGATATGGAGGCCGGGGTGGCTCAGCCTCCGATTTGGAGGCCGGGGTCGATCAGCCTCCGATTTGGAGGCCGGGGTGGATCAGCCTCCGATTTGGAGGCCGGGGTGGCTCAGCCTCCGATTTGGAGGCCGGGGTGGCTCAGCCTCCGATTTGGAGGCCGGGGTGGCTCAGCCTCCGATTTGGAGGCCGGGGTGGCTCAGCCTCCGATTTGGAGGCCGGGGTGGCTCAGCCTCCGATTTGGAGGCCGGGGTCAATCAGCCTCCGATTTGAAGGCCGGGGTCAATCACCCTCCGATTTGGAGGCCGGGGTGGCTCAGCCTCCAATTTGGAGTCCGGGGTGGCTCAGCCTCCGATTTGGAGTCCGGGGTGGCTCAACCTCTAATTTGGAGGCCGGGGTGGCTCAGCCTCCGATTTGGAGGCCGGGGGGTCGATCAGCCTCCCATTTGGAGCCTGTGGTCACTCAGCTTTCGATTTGGCGTGTTGGCCCTTTAAGACTCATTTCGGTGCGCCGGCCCTTTAACAGTCACTTTTGCACTTCGGCCCTTTAAGAGCCAGTTTGGCTCACTGGGCTTCTAAATACACTTTGGCGCACATTCTCTCTCAGGGGCATGTGTCATGTGATGAAGCTAGATTTGCATTTGTGCTGTGGGTTTCGCTTTAAGAGCTGATATTATGTGGCAGAAGCCCTGTTCTGGAGATGTCATGTGACGTTCGTAGGCGTTGGCATAGTAACTGGGTCTGCCTGAGCATATCAATGAGCTCAACTGCCATTTCAATCGCCTCAGGGCACGTTTTGCCATTTCCCCATTCAAATGCATTGGAGACAGTGCATTCCAATGACGGGAAAAAAATTTTTCGAACACAAATTGCGCAAAAACTACAAATCTGATTGACACGAAAAATACTTAGCACAACTCTCATGGGCGCTGGCTTCGAAACGACACCTCAACGGAGTCTGTGCGTGTAGCGGTTCGGGCTGTATTAATTGCGGAAATCAACTTAATAATAATAAGAAGAATAAGTTAGCAGCGTTCGGATTACAATATAGTGGTTTTTTCAAACCACTATAATAATAATAACTAGATGTGTATTTCCTGAAGGAAGTACAGATAGTGGTTTGAAATGGTGCCCGGGCTGCCCCTTTAAGAGAGACTTGCCTGCTGCCCCTGCAAGACTTTCAACTCAGGATACGATTTAACTGTGGGTGCCTCTCAGGGGCCACTTTGGCCTCAGGGTCTAATTTTGTGGGTGGGGCCCCTCAGGGCCTGATTTTGTGGGTGGGGCCCCTCAGGGTCCGATTTTGTGGGTGGGGCCCCTCAGGGTCCGATTTTGTGGCCGGGGCCACTCAGGGTCCGATTTGGTGGCCGGGGCCCCTCAGGGTCCGATTTGGTGGCCGGGGCCCCTCAGGGTCTGATTTGGTGGGTGGGGCCCCTCAAGGTCCGATTTTGTGGCTGGGGCCCCTCAGGGTCCGATTTTGTGGCCGGGGCCACTCAGGATCCGATTTTTGTGGCCGGAACCCCTCAGGGTCCAATTTTGTGGGTGGGGCCCCTCAGGGTCCGATTTGGTGGATGGGGCATCTCAGGGTCCGATTTGGTGGGCAGGGCCCCTCAGGGTCCAATTTGGTGGGCGGGGCACCTCAGGGTCCAATTTTGTGGCCGGGGCCCCTCAGGGTCTGATTTGGTGGGTGGGGCCCCTCAAGGTCCGATTTTGTGGTTGGGGCCCCTCAGGGTCCGATTTTGTGGCCGGGGCCTATCAGGGTCCCATTTTGTGACTGGGGCCCATCAGGGTCCAATTTTGTGGCCACGGCCCCTCAGGGTCTGATTTTGTGGCAGGGGCCCCTCTGGGTCTGATTTTGTGGGCGGAGCCCCACTGGGTCCAATTTGGTGGGCGGGACCACTCTGGGTTCGATTTGGTGGGCGGGGCCTCTCTGGGTCTGATTTGGTGGGTGGGGCCACTCTGGGTAAGATTTGGAGGCTGGGGTCGCTCAGCCTCCAATTTGGAGGCCGGGGTCGTTGAGCTTCCGATTTGGAGGCCGAGGTCAAAGAGCCTCCGATTTGGAGGCAGGGGTCGATGAGCTTCCGATTTGGAGGCCGGGGTCGATGAGCCTCCGATTTGGAGGCCGGGGTCGATGAGCCTCCGATTTGGAGGCCGGGGTGGCTCAGCCTCCGATTTGGAGGCCGGGGTGGCTCAGCCTCTGATTTGGAGGCCGGGGTGGCTCAGCCTCCGATTTGGAGGCCGGGGTGGCTCAGCCTCCGATTTGGAGGCCGGGGTCGATCAGCCTCCGATTTGGAGGCCGGGGTCGATCAGCCTCCGATTTGGAGGCCGGGGTCGATCAGCCTCCGATTTGGAGGCTGGGGTCGATCAGCCTCCGATTTGGAGGCCGGGGTCGATCAGCCTCCGATTTGGAGGCCGGGGTCGATCAGCCTCCGATTTGGAGGCCGGGGTCGATCAGCCTCCGATTTGGAGGCCGGGGTGGCTCAGCCTCCGATTTGGAGGCCGGGGTGGCTCAGCGTCCGATTTGGAGGTCGGGGTGGCTCAGCGTCCGATTTGGAGGCCGGGGTGGCTCAGCCTCCGATTTGGAGGCCGGGGTGGCTCAGTCTCCGATTTGGTGTGTCGGCCCTTTAAGACTCATTTGGGTGCGCTGGCCCTTTAACAATCACTTTGGCGCGTTGGCCCTTTAAGAGCTAGTTTGGCTCACTGGGCTTCTTTTAAATCCACTTTGGCGCACACATTCTCTCTCAGGGGCATGTGTCATGTGATGAAGCTAGATTTGCATTTGTGCTGTGAGTTTCGCTTTAGAGCTGATATTATGTGGCAGAGGCTCTGTGCTGGGGTTCAAGTGAAGTTCGTAGGCGTTGGCATAGTAACTGGGTCTGCCTGCGCATATCAATGAGCTCAACTGTCATTTCAATCGCCTCAGGGCACGTTTTGCCATTTCCTATTGAAAAGCATTGGAGACAGTGCATTCCAATGACGGGAAAAAAAAATTTCAAACGCAAATTGCGCAAAAACTACAAATCCGATCGACACGAAAAATACTTAGCACACCTCTCGTGGACGCTGGCTTCGAAACGACACCTCAACAGAGTCTGTGCGTGTAGCGGTTCGGGCCGCATTAATTGCGGAAATCAACTTAATAATAATAAGAAGAAGAAGAATAAGTTAGCAGCGTTCGGATTACAATATAGTGGTTTTTTCAAACCACTATAACTAGATGTGTATTTCCTGAAGGAAGTACAGATAGTGGTTTGAAATGCTGCCCAGGCTGCCCCTTTAAGAGAGACTGGCCTGCTGCACCTGCAAGACTTTCAACTCAGTATCCGTTTTAACTGTGGGTGCCTCTCAGGGGCCACTTTGGCCTCAGGGTCCGATTTTGTGGGTGGGGCACCTCAGGGTCCGATTTGGTGGGTGGGGTCCCTCAGGGTCCGATTTGGTGGGTGGGGTTCCTCAGGGTCCGATTTGGTGGCCGGGTCCCCTCAGGGGCTGATTTGGTGGGTGGGGCCCCTAAGGGTCCGATTTTGTGGCCGGGGCCCCTCAGGGTCCAATTTGGTTGGCGGGGACCCTCGGGGTCCGATTTGGTGGGCGGGATCCCTCGGGGTCCGATTTGGTGGGCGGGGCCCCTCGGGGTCCGATTTGGTGGGTGGGGCCCCTCGGGGTCCGATTTGGTGAGCGGGGCCACTCGGTCTGATTTGGTGGGCGGGCCACTCTGGGTCCGATTTGGTGGGCGGGCCCCTCAGAGTTCAATTTGGTCAGCGGGGACCCTCAGGGTCCGATTTTGTGAGTGGGGCCCCTCAGGGTCCGATTTTGTGGTTGGGGCCTTTCAGAATCCGATTTAGTGGGCGGGGCCCCTCAGGGTCCGATTTAGTGGGCGGGGCCCCTCAGGGTCCGATTTGGTGGGTAGGGCCCCTCAGGGTCCGATTTGGTGGGCGGGGCCCCTCAGGGTCCAATTTGGTGGGCGAGGCCCCTCAGGGTCCAATTTGGTGGGCGGGGCCCCTCAGGGTCCCATTTGGTGGGCAGGGCCCCTCAGGGTCCGATTTGGTGGTCGGGGCCACTCTGGGTCTGATTTGGTGGGCGGGGACACTGAGTCTGATTTTGTGAGTTGGGCCCCTCAGGGTCCGATTTTGTAGCCATTGCCTCTCCGGGTCCGATTTTGTGGTTGGGGCCCCTCAGGGTCCGATTTTTGGGGCCGCGGCCCCTCAGGGTCTCATTTTGCGGGTGGAGCCCCTCAGGGTCCGATTTTGCGGGTGGTGCCCCTCAGGGTCCGATTTAGTGGGCGGGGCCCCTCAGGGTCCGATTTGGTGGGTGGGGCCCCTCAGGGTCCGATTTGGTGGGCGGGGCCCCTCAGGGTCCAATTTGGTGGGCGGGGCCCCTCAGGGTCCAATTTGGTGTGCGGGGCCCCTCAGGGTCCCATTTGGTGGGCAGGGCCCCTCAGGGTCCGATTTGGTGGTCGGGGCCACTCTGGGTCTGATTTGGTGGGCGGGGACACTGAGTCTGATTTTGTGGGTTGGGCCCCTCAGGGTCCGATTTTGTAGCCATTGCCTCTCCGGGTCCGATTTTGTGGTTGGGGCCCCTCAGGGTCCGATTTTTGGGGCCGCGGCCCCTCAGGGTCTCATTTTGCGGGTGGAGCCCCTCAGGGTCCGATATTGCGGGTGGGGCCCCTCAGGGTCCGATTTTGCCGGTGGGGCACCTCAGGGTCCGATTTTGCGGGTGGGGCCCCTCAGGGTCTGATTTTGTGGGTGGGGCCCCTCATGGTCCGATTTTGTGGCCGGGGCCACTCAGGGTCCGATTTGGTGGCCGGGGCCCCTCAGGGTCCGATTTGGGGGCCGGGGCCCCTCAGGGTCTGATTTGGTGGGTGAGGCCCCTCAAGGTCCGATTTTGTGGCTGGGGCCCCTCAGGGTCCGATTTTGTGGCCGGGCCACTCAGGATCCGATTTTTGTGGCCGGAACCCCTCAGGGTCCAATTTTGTGGGTGGGGCCCCTCAGGGTCCGATTTTGTGGCCGGGGCCCGTCAGGGTCCGATTTTGTGGGTGGGGCATCTCAGGGTCCGATTTGGTGGGCGGGGCCCCTCAGGGTCCAATTTGGTGGGCAGTGCCCCTCAGGGTCCGATTTTGTGGATTGGGCCCCTCAGGGTCCGATTTTGTGGCCGGGGCCCCTCAGGGTCCGATTTTGTGGTTGGGTCCCCTCAGGGTCCGATTTTGTGGTTGGGGCCCCTCAGGGTCCGATTTTGTGGCCGCGGCCCCTCAGGGTCTGATTTTGTGGCCGCGGCCCCTCAGGGTCCGATTTTGTTGCAGGGGCCCCTCTGGGTCCGATTTTGTGGGTGGGGCCCCTCTGAGTCCAATTTGGTGGGCGGGACCACTCTGGGTCCAATTTGGTGGGCGGGACCTCTCAGGGTCCGATTTTGTGGTTGGGTCCCCTCAGGGTCCGATTTTGTGGTTGGGGCACCTCAGGGTCCGATTTTGTGGCCGGAGCCTATCAGGGTCCAATTTTGTGACTGGGGCTCATCAGGGTCCGATTTTGTGGCCGCGGCCCCTCAGGGTCTGATTTTGTGGCAGGGGCCCCTCTGGGTCCAATTTGGTGGGCGGGACCACTCTGGGTCCAATTTGGTGGGCGGGACCACTCTGGGTCCAATTTGGTGGGCGGGGCCTCTTAGGGTCCGATTTGGTGGGCGGGGCCCCACAGGGTCCGATTTCGTGGGCGGGGCCCCTCAGGGTCCGATTTGGTGGGCAGGGCCTCTCTGGGTCTGATTTGGTGGGTGGGGCCACTCTGGGTAAGATTTGGAGGCTGGGGTCGCTCAGCCTCCAATTTGGAGGCCGGGGTCGTTGAGCTTCCGATTTGGAGGCCGAGGTCAAAGAGCCTCCGATTTGGAGGCCGGGGTCGATGAGCTTCCGATTTGGAGGCCGGGGTCGATGAGCCTCCGATTTGGAGGCCGGGGTGGCTCAGCCTCCGATTTGGAGGCCGGGGTGGATCAGCCTCCGATTTGGAGGCCGGGGTGGCTCAGCGTCCGATTTGGAGGCCGGGGTGGATCAGCCTCCGATTTGGAGGCCGGGGTGGCTCAGCCTCCGAATTGGAGGCCGGGGTGGCTCAGCCTCCGATTTGGAGGCCGGGGTGGCTCAGTCTCCGATTTGGTGTGTCGGCCCTTTAAGACTCATTTGGGTGCGCTGGCCCTTTAACAATCACTTTGGCGCGTTGGCCCTTTAAGAGCTAGTTTGGCTCACTGGGCTTCTTTTAAATCCACTTTGGCGCACACATTCTCTCTCAGGGGCATGTGTCATGTGATGAAGCTATATTTGCATTTGTGCTGTGGGTTTCGCTTTAAGAGCTGATATTATGTGGCAGAGGCTCTGTGCTGGGGTTCAAGTGAAGTTCGTAGGCGTTGGCATAGTAACTGGTTGTGCCTGCGCATATCAATGAGCTCAACTGCCATTTCAATCGCCTCAGGGCATGTTTTGCCATTTCCTATTGAAAAGCATTGGAGACAGTGCATTCCAATGACGGGAAAAAAAATTTTCAAACGCAAATTGCGCAAAAACTACAAATCCGATCGACACGAAAAATACTTAGCACACCTCTCATGGACGCTGGCTTCGAAATGACACCTCAACGGAGTCTGTGCGTGTAGCGGTTCGGGCCGCATTAATTGCGGAAATCAACTTAATAATAATAATAATAAGAAGAATAAGTTAGCAGCGTTCGGATTACAATATAGTGGTTTTTTCAAACCACTATAATAACTAGATATGTATTTCCTGAAGGAAGTACAGATAGTGGTTTGAAATGGTGCCCCTTTAAGGGAGACTTGCCTGCTGCCCCTGTAAGACTTTCAACTCAGGATCCGTTTTAACTGTGAGTGCCTCTGAGGGGCCACTTTGGCCTCAGGGTCTGATTTGGTGGGTGGGGCCCCTCAGGATCTAATTCCTTGGCCTGGGCTCCTCAGGGCTTGAATTGTTGGCTGGGATCCCTCAGGCTCCTATTTTGTGGGTGTGGCCCCTCAGGGTCCGATTTTGTGACTGGGGCCCCTCTGGGTCCGATTTTGTGGTTGGGGCCCCTCAGGGTCCGATTTTGTGGTTGGGGCCCCTCAGGGTCCGGTTTTGTGGTTGGGGCCCCTCAGGGTCCGGTTTTGTGGTTGGGGCCCCTCAGGGTCTGATTTTGTGTTTGGGGTCCCTCAGGGTCCGATTTTGTGGCCGGCGCCCCTCAGGGTCCGATTTTGTGGCCGGGGCCCCTCAGGGTCCAATTTTGTGGGTGGGGCCCCTCAGGGTCCGATTTTGTGGGTGGGGCCCCTCAGGGTCCGATTTTGTGGGTGGGGCCCCTCAGGGTCCGATTTTGTGGCCGGGGCACCTCAGGGTCCGATTTTGTGGTTGGGGCCCCTCAGGGTCTAATTTTGTGGCCGGGTGCACTCAGGGTCCGATATTGTGGGTGGGGCCCCTTAGGTTCTGATTTTGTGGGTGGAGCCCCCTGGGTCCTTTTTGGTGGGCGGGGCCACTCTGGGTCCGATTTGGTGGGCAAGGCTCCTCAGGGTCCAATTTGGTGTGCAGGGCCACTCTGGGTCCGATTTGGTGGGCGGGGCCCTTCAGGGTCCGATTTGGTGGGCGGGGTCACTCTGGGTCCGATTTTGGTGGGCGGGTCTCCTCAGGGTCCGATTTGGTGGGCGGGGCCCTTTAGGGTCCGATTTGGTGGGCTGTGCCACTCTGGGTCCGTTTTGGTGGGCGGGCCTCCTCTGGGTCCGATTTGGTGGGCGGGGCCCCTCTGGGTCCGATTTGGTGGGCGGGGCCACTCTGGGTCCGATTTGGTGGGCGGGGCCCCTCAGGGTCCGATTTGGTGGGCGGGGCCCCTCAGGGTCCAATTTGGTGGGCGGGGCCCCTCAGGGTCCAATTTGGTGGGCGGGGCCACTCAGGGTCCAATTTGGTGGGCGGGGCTCCTCAGTGTCTGATTTGATGGACTGTGCCACTCTGGGTCTGATTTTTTGAGCGGGGCTACACTGGGTCCAATTTGGAGGCCAGGGTGGCTCAGCTTTCGATTTGGCGTGCCGGCCCTTTAAGACTCATTTCGGTGCACCCGGCCCTTTAAGAATCACTTTGGCGCGTCGGCCCTTTAAGAGCCAGTTTGGCTCACTGGGCTTCTAAATCCACTTTGGCGCACATTCTCTTTCAGGGGCATGCATCATGTGATGAAGCTAAATTTGCATTTGTACTGTGGGTTTCGCTTTAAGAGCTGATATTATGTGGCAGAAGCTCTGTCCTTGGGGCGTCATGTGAAGTTCTTTGGCGTTGGCATAGTAACTGCGTCTGCCTGCGCATATCAATGAGCTAAACTGCCATTTGAATCGCCTCAGGGCATATTTTCTCTAAGGCAAAATTTCCCCATTGAAAAGCATTGAGACAATACATTCAAATGACGTGAAAAAAAATGTTCTAATGCAAATTGCGCAAAAACTACAAATCCAATCGACACGAAAATTACTTAGCACACCTCTCGTGGACGCTGGCTTCGAAACAACACCTCAACGGAGTCTGTGCGTTTAGTGGTTTGGGCCGCATTAATTGCGGAAATCAACTGAATAATAAGAATAAGTTAGCAGCGGTCGGATTACAACATTAATACTAGATGTGTATTTCCTGAAGGAAGTACAGATAGTGGTTTGAAATGGTGCCCGGGCTGCCCCTTTAAGAGAGACTTGCCTGCTGCCCCTGCAAGACTTTCAACTCAGGATACGATTTAACTGTGGGTGCCTCTCAGGGGCCACTTTGGCCTCAGGGTCTGATTTTGTGGGTGGGGCCCCTCAGGGCCTGATTTTGTGGGTGGGGCCCCTCAGGGTCCGATTTTGTGGGTGGGGCCCCTCAGGGTCCGATTTTGTGGTCGGGGCCACTCAGGGTCCGATTTGGTGGCCGGGGCCTCTCAGGGTCCGATTTGGTGGCCGGGGCCCCTCAGGGTCTGATTTGGTGGGTGGGGCCCCTCAAGGTCCGATTTTGTGGCTGGGGCCCCTCAGGGTCCGATTTTGCGGCCGGGGCCACTCAGGATCCGATTTTTGTGGCCGAAACCCCTCAGGGTCCAATTTTGTGGGTGGGGCCCCTCAGGGTCCGATTTTGTGGCCGGGGCCCGTCAGGGTCCGATTTTGTGGGTGGGGCCCCTCTGGGTCCAATTTGGTGGGCGGGACCACTCTGGGTCCAATTTGGTGGGCGGGGCCTCTCAGGGTCCGATTTTGTGGTTGGGTCCCCTCAGGGTCCGATTTTGTGGTTGGGGCCCCTCAGGGTCCGATTTTGTGGCCGGGGCCTATCAGGGTCCAATTTTGTGACTGGGGCCCATCAGGGTCCGATTTTGTGGCCGTGGCCCCTCAGGGTCTGATTTTGTGGCAGGGGCCCCTCTGGCTCTGATTTTGTGGGCGGAGCCCCACTGGGTCCAATTTGGTGGGCGGGACCACTCTGGGTCCAATTTGGTGGGCGGGACCACTCTGGGTCCAATTTGGTGGGCGGGGCCTCTCAGGGTCCGATTTGGTGGGCGGGGCCCCACAGGGTCCGATTTGGTGGGCGGGGCCCCTCAGGGTCCGATTTGGTGGGCAGGGCCTCTCTGGGTCTGATTTGGTGGGTGGGGCCACTCTGGGTAAGATTTGGAGGCTGGGGTCGCTCAGCCTCCAATTTGGAGGCCGGGGTCGTTGAGCTTCCGATTTGGAGGCTGAGGTCAAAGAGCCTCCGATTTGGAGGCAGGGGTCGATGAGCTTCCGATTTGGAGGCCGGGGTCGATGAGCCTCCGATTTGGAGGCCGGGGTGGCTCAGCCTCCGATCTGGAGGCCGGGGTGGCTCAGCCTCCGATTTGGAGGCCGGGGTCGCTCAGCCTGCGATTTGGAGGCCGGGGTGGCTCAGCCTCCGATTTGGAGGCTGGGGTGGCTCAGCCTCCGATTTGGAGGCCGGGGTGGCTCAGCCTCCGATTTGGAGGCCGGGGTGGCTCAGCCTCCGATTTGGAGGCCGGGGTCGCTCAGCCTCCGATTTGGAGGCCGGGGTCGCATTTGGAGGCCGGGGTGGATCAGCCTCCGATTTGGAGACCGGGGTGGATCAGCCTCCGATTTGGAGGCCGGGGTGGATCAGCCTCCGATTTGGAGGCCGGGATCACTCAGCCTCCGATTTGGAGGCCGGGGTGGCTCAGCCTCCGATTTGGAGGCCGGGGTGGCTCAGCCTCCGATTTGGAGGCCGGGGTGGCTCAGCCTCCGATTTGGAGGCCGGGGTGGCTCAGTCTCCGATTTGGTGTGTCGGCCCTTTAAGAATCACTTTGGCGCGTTGGCCCTTTAAGAGCTAGTTTGGCTCACTGGGCTTCTAAATCCACTTTGGCGCACACATTCTCTCTCAGGGGCATGTGTCATGTGATGAAGCTAGATTTGCATTTGTGCTGTGGGTTTCACTTTAAGAGCTGATATTATGTGGCAGAATCTCTGTTCTGGAGATGTCATGTGACGTTCGTAGGCGTTGGCATAGTAACTGGGTCTGCCTGCGCATATCAATGAGCTCAACTGTCATTTCAATCGCCTCAGGGCATGTTTTGCCATTTCCTATTGAAAAGCATTGGAGACAGTGCATTCCAATGACGGGAAAAAAAATTTTCAAACGCAAATTGCGGAAAAACTACAAATCCGATCGACACGAAAAATACTTAGCACACCTCTCATGGACGCTGGCTTCGAAATGACACCTCAACGGAGTCTGTGCGTGTAGCGGTTCGGGCCGCATTAATTGCGGAAATCAACTTAATAATAATAATAAGAAGAACTAGATGTGTATTTCCTGAAGGAAGTACAGATAGTGGTTTGAAATGGTGCCTGGGCTGCCCCTTTAAGAGAGACTTGGCTGCTGCCCCTGCAAGATTTCAACTCAGGATCCGTTTTAAATGTGGGTGCCTCTCAGGGGCCACTTTGGCCTCAGGGTCTGATTTGGTGGGTGGGGCCCCTCAGGATCCGATTCGGTGGCCTGGGCTCCTCAGGATTTGAATTAGTGGCCGGGATTCCTCAGGGTCCAATTTTGTGGGTGGGGCCCCTCAGGGTC
The DNA here is from genome assembly GCF_039654945.1 of Dendrobates tinctorius. Lineage (NCBI taxonomy): Eukaryota > Metazoa > Chordata > Amphibia > Anura > Dendrobatidae > Dendrobates > Dendrobates tinctorius. The sequence goes on from NW_027361959.1 coordinate 5,395,395, forward strand.
TGATTTTGTGGGTGTGGCCTCTCAGGGTCCTATTTTGTGGGTGTGGCCCCTCAGGGTCCTATTTTGCGGGTGGGTCCCCTCAGGGTCCTATTTTGCGGGTGGGTCCCCTCAGGGTCCTATTTTATGGGTGGGGCCCCTCAGGGTCCGATTTGGTGGGTGGGGCCCCTCAGGGTCTGATTTTGTGGTTAGGGCCCCTCAGGGTCTGATTTTGTGGCCGGGTCTACTCAGGGTCCGATTTTGAGGGCAGGGCCCCTTAGGGTCCTATTTTGTGTTTGGGTGCCCTCAGGGTCCGATTTTGTGGGTGGGGCCCCTCAGATTCCGATTTGGTTGGCGGGGCCCCTCAGGGTCCGAATTGGTGGGCGGGGCCTCTCAGGGTCCAATTTTGAGGGCGGGGCCCCTCAGGGTCCGATTTTGTGGGCAGGGCCCCTGAGGGTCCGATTTTGTGGTTGGGGCCCCTCAGGGTTCGGTTTTGTGGTTGGGGGCCCTCAGGGTCCGATTTTTTGGCCGGGGCCCCTCAGGGTCTGATTTCGTGGTTGGGGCCCCTCAGGGTCCGAAATTGTGGCCAGCGCCCCTCAGTGTCTGATTTCGTGGCCGGGGCCCCTCAGGGTCCGATTTTGTGGCCGGGGCCCCTCAGGGTCCGATTTTGTGGCCGGGGCCCCTCAGGGTCCGATTTTGTGGCCGGGGCCCCTCAGGGTCCGATTTTGTGGCCGGGGCCCCTCAGGGTCCGATTTTGTGGGTGGAGCCCCCTGGGTCCATTTTGGTGGGCGGGGCCACTCTGGGTCCGATTTGGTGGGAGGGGCCCCTCAGGTTCCAATTTGGTGTGCGGGGCCCCTCTGCTTCCAATTTGGTGGGCGGGGCCCTTCATGGTCCGATTTGGTGGGCAGGGCCCCTCTGGGTCCGATTTGGTGGACGGGGCCCTTCAGGGTCCGATTTGGTGGGCTGTGCCACTCTGGGTCCGTTTTTGGTGGGCGGGGCCACTTTGGGTCCGATTTGGAGGCCAGGGTGGCTCAGCCTCCGATTTTAAGGCCGGGGTGGCTCAGCCTCCGATTTGGAGCCTGGGGTCACTCAGCTTTCGATTTGGCGCGTCGGCCCTTTAAGACTGATTTCCGTGCGGCAGCCCTTTAAGAATCACTTTGGCGCTTCGGCACTTTAAGAGCCAGTTTGGCTCACTGGGCTTCTAAATACACTTTGGCGCACATTCTCTCTCAGGGGCATGTGTCATGTGATGAAGCTAGATTTGCATTTGTGCTGTGGGTTTCGCTTTAAGAGCTGATATTATGTGGCAGAAGCTCTGTTCTGGAGATGTCATGTGACGTTCATAGGCGTTGGCATAGTAACTGGTTCTGCCTGCGCATATCAATGAGCTCAACTGCCATTTCAATCGCCTCAAGGCACGTTTTGACATTTCCCCATTCAAATGCATTGAGACAATTCATTCCAATGACGGGAAAAAAAAATTTCTAACGCAAATTGCGCAAAAACTACAAATCTGATCGACACGAAAAATAATTAGCACACCTCTCAAGGACGCTGGCTTTGAAACGAAACCTCAACGGAGTCTGTGTGTGTAGCGGTTCGGGCTGTATTAATTGCGGAAATCAACTTAATAATAAGAAGAAGAATAAGTTAGCAGCGTTCGGGTTACAACATAGTGGTTTTTTCAAACCACTATAATAAGAAGAACTAGATGTGTATTTCCTGAAGAAAGTACAGAAAGTGCTTTGAAATGGAGCCCGGGCTTCCCCTTTAAGAGAGACTTGCCTGCTTCCCCTGCAAGACTTTCAACTCAAGATCCGTTTTAACTGTGGGTCCATCTCCGGGGCCACTTTGGCTTTTGGGGTCCCTCAGGGTCTGTTTTGGTGGGTGGGGCCCCTCAGGATCCGATTCGGTGGCCTGGGCTCCTCAAGGCTTGAATTGTTGGACGGGATCCCTCAGGGTCTGATTTTGTGGCCGGGGCCCCTCAGGGTCTGATTTGGTGGGTGGGGCCCCTCAGGAATCCGATTTTGTGGCCAGGGCCCCTCAGGGTCTGATTTTGTGGCCGGAGCCCCTCAGGGTCCGATTTTGTGGCCGGGGCCCCTCAGGGTCCGATTTTGTGGCCGGGGCCCCTCAGGGTCCGATTTTGTGGCCGGGGCCCCTCAGGGTCCGATTTTGTGGCCGGGGCCCCTCAGGGTCCGATTTTGTGGCCGGGGCCCCTCAGGGTCCGATTTTGTGGTTTGCATTTGTGCTGTGGGTTTCACTTTAAGAGCTGATATTATGTGCCAGAAACTGTGTCCTGGGGGCGTCATGTGTCGTTTGTAGGCGCTGGCATAGTAACTGGGTCTGCCTGCGCATATCAAATGAGCTTAACTGCCATTTGAATCGCCTTAGGGCATGTTTCACCTTCCCATTAAAAAGCATTGAGACAGTGCATTCCAATGATGGGAAAAAAAATTTTCAAACGCAAATTGCGGAAAAACTACAAATCCGATTGACACGAAAAATACTTAGCACACCTCTCGTGGATGCTGGCTTCGAAACGACACCTCAACGGAGTCTGTGCGTGCAGCGGTTCGGGCCGCATTAATTGCGGAAATCAACTGAATAATAATAAGAACTAGATGTGTATTTCCTGAAGGAAGTACAGATAGAGGTTTGAAATGGTGCCCGGGCTGCGACTTTAAGAGAGACTTGCCTGCTGCCCCGCACGACTTTCAACTCAGTATCCATTTTACCTGTGGGTGCCTCTTAGGGGCCACTTTGGCCTGTGGGGCCCCTCAGGGTCTGATTTGGTGGGTGGGGCCCCTCAGGATCCGATTCAGTGGACTGGGCTCCTCAGGGCTTGAATTGGTGGGCCGATTTGGTGGGCGAGGCCCCTCAGGGTCCGGTTTGGTGGGCACGGCCCCTCAGGGTCTGATTTGGTGGGCGGGGCCCCTCAGAGTTCGATTTGGTGGGTGGGGCACCACAGGGTCCAATTTGCTGGGCGGGGCCCCACAGGGTCTGATTTGGTGGGAGGGGCCACTCTGGGTCCAATTTGGTGAGTGGGGCCCCACAGGGTCCAATTTCGTGGACGGAGCTCCTCTGGTTCCGATTTGGTAGAAGGGGCCTCTCAGGGTCCGATTTGGTGGGTGGGTCCCCTCAGGATCCGATTTGGTGGGTGGGGCTCTTCAGGGTATGATTTGGCAGGCGGGGCCCATGATGGTCTGATTTGGTGGGCGGCGCCTCTCATGGCCTGATTTGGTGGGTGGGGCCACTCTGGGTCTGATTAGGTGGGCGGGGCCCCTTAGGGTCAGATTTGGTGGGTGGGACCCCTCAGGGTCTGATTTGGTGGGCGGGGCCACTCTGGGTCCAATTTGGTGGGCGGGGCCCTTCAGGGTACAATTTGGTAGGCGGGACCACTCTGAGTCTGATTTGGTGGGAGGGGCCCCTCAGGTTTCAATTTGGTGGGCGGGCCACTCTGGGTCCGATTTGGAGGGCGGGGCCACTACGGGTTTGATTTGGTGAGCGGGGCCCCTCAGGGTCCAATTTGGTGGGCGGGGCCTCTCTGGGTCTGATTTGGAGGGCGGGGCCACTCCGGGGCCAATTTGTTGGCCTGGGTGGCTCAGCCTCCGATTTGTAGGTCAGGGTCGATCAGCCTCCGATTTGGAGCCTGGGGTCACTCAGCATACGATTTGGCGTGCCAGCCCTTTAAGGCTCATTTTGTTGCGCCGGCCCTTTAAGATTCACTTAGGCGCGTCGGCTGTTTAAGAGCTAGTTTGGCGCACTGGGCTTCTAAATTCACTTTGGCGTACATTCTCTCTCAGGGGCACGCGTCATGTGATGAAGCTAGATTTGCATTTGTGCTGTGGGTTTTGCTTTAAGAGCTGATATTATCGCCAGAAACTGTGTCCTGCTGGGGTCATGTGAAGTTCTTTGGCGCTGGCATAGTAACTGGGTCTGCCTGCGCATATCAATGAGCTAAACTGCCATTTGAATCGCCTCAGGGCATGTTTTCTCTAAGGCAAAATTTCCCCATTGAAAAGCATTGAGACAATACATTCAAATGACGGGAAAAAAAAATTTCTAATGCAAATTGCGCAAAAACTACAAATCCAATCGACACGAAAATTACTTAGCACACCTCTCATGGACGCTGGCTTTGAAACGACACCTCAACGGAGTCTGTGCGTGTAGCGGTTCGGGCCGCATTAATTGCGGAAATCAACTGAATAATAAGAATAAGTTAGCAGCGGTCGGATTACAACATTAATACTAGATGTGTATTTCCTGAAGGAAGTACAGATAGTGGTTTGAAATGGTGCCCGGGCTACCCCTTTAAGAGAGACTTGTCTGCTGCCCCTGCAAGACTTTCAATTCAGGATCCGTTTTAACTGTGGGTGCCTCTCAGGGGCCACTTTGGCCTCAGGGTCCGATTTTGAGGGTGGGGCCCCTCAGGGTCTGATTTGGTGGCCGGGGCCCCTCAGGGGCTGATTTGGTGGGTGGGGCCCCTCAGGGTCCGATTTTGTGGTCGGGTCCCTTCAGGGTCCGATTTTGTGGCCGGAACCCTTCAGGGTCCGATTTTGTGGCCGGTGCCCCTCAGGGTTCAATTGTGTGGGTGGGGCCCCCTGGGTCTGATTTGGTGGGCGGGGCCACTCTGGGTCCAATTTGGTGGGGGCCCCTCAGGGTCCGATTTGGTGGGCGGGGCCCCTTAGGGTCCGATTTTGTGGCCAGGGCCCCTCAGGGTCTGATTTTGTGATTGGGGCCCCACAGGTTCCGATTTTGTGGGTGGGGCCACTCTGGGTCTGATTTGGTGGGCGGGGCCCCTCAGGGTCCGATTTTGTGGCCGGGGCCCCTCAGGGTCCGATTTTGTGGGTTGGGCCCCTCAGGGTCTGATTTTGTGGCCGGGGCCCCTCAGGGTCCGATTTTGTGGTTGGGACCCCTCAGGGTCCGATTTTGTGGTTGGGGCCCCTCAGGGTCCGATTTTGTGGCCGGTGCCCCTCAGGGTCCGATTTTGTGACTGGGGCCCATCAGGGTCCGATTTTGTGGCCGAGGCCCCTCAGGGTCTGATTTTGTTGGGGCCCCTCAGGGTCTGATTTTGTGGCCGGGGCCCCTCAGGGTCCGATTTTGTGGGTGGGGCCCCTTAGGGTCTGATTTTGTGGGCGGAGCCCCTCTGGGTCCAATTTGGTGGGCGGGACCACTCTGGGTCCGTTTTGGTATGTGGGACCACTCTGGGTCCAATTTGGTGGGCGGGGCCACTCGGGGGGCCGATTTGGTGGGCGGGGCTACTCGGGGGCCGATTTGGTGGGCGGGGCCACTCGGGAGTCGATATGGTGGGCGGGGTCACTCGGGGGCCGATTTGGTGGGTGGGGCCACTCGGGGCCCGATATGGTGGGTGGGGCCACTTGGGGGCCGATTTAGTGGGCGGGGTCACTCGGTGGGCCGATTTGGTGAGCGGGGCCACTCGGGGGCCGATTTGGTGGGCGGGGCTACTCTGGGTCTGATTTTCTGGGCTGGGCCACTCTGGGTCTGATTTGGTGAGCGGAGCCCCTCTGGGTCCGATTTCTTGAGCGGGGCCACGCTGGGTCCGATTTGGAGGCCCGGGTCGATCAGCCTCCAATTTGGAGGCCGGGGTGGCTAAGCCTCCGATTTGGAGCCTGGGGTCACTCAGTTTTCGATTTCGAGCGCTGGCCCTTTAAGAATCACTTTTGTGCGTCGGCCGTTTTAGAGACAGGGTGGCTCACTGGGCTTCTAAATCCACTTTGGCGCACATTCTCTCTCAGTGGCATGCGTCATGTGAAGAAGCTAGATTTGCATTTATGCTGTTGGTTTCGCTTTAAGAGCTGAAATTATCTGCCAGAAACGCTGTGCTAGAGAGGTCATGTGAAGTTCGTAGGAGTTGGCATAGTAACTTGGTGAGCCTGCGCATATCAATGAGCTTAACTGCCACCTCGCGACTGTCCCCTGTTTTCCCTATGGCAATATTTTCCCATTGAAATGCATTGAGGAAAATGTTTTTTCAAACCCAAATAGCGCAAAAACTCCAAATCCGATCTACATGAAAAATACTTAGCACACCTCTCATGGACGCTGGCTTCAAAACGAGGCCTCAACGGAGTCTGTGCGTGTAGCGGTTCGGGCCGCATTAATTGCGGAAATCAACTGAATAGTAATAATAATACTAGATGTGTATTTCCTGAAGGAAGTACAGATAGTGGTTTGAAATGGTGCCCGGGCTGCCCCTTTAAGAGAGACTTGCCTGCTGCCCCTGCAAGACTTTCAACTCAGGATACGATTTAACTGTGGGTGCCTCTCAGGGGCCACTTTGGCCTCATGGTCTGATTTTGTGGGTGGGGCCCCTCAGGGCCTGATTTTGTGGGTGGGGCCCCTCAGGGTCCGATTTTGTGGTTGGGTCCCCTCAGGGTCCGATTTTGTGGTTGGGTCCCCTCAGGGTCCGATTTTGTGGCCGCGGCCCCTCAGGGTCCGATTTTGTGGCCGGGGCCCCTCTGGGTCCGATTTTGTGGCAGGGGCCCCTCTGGGTCCGATTTTGTGGGTGGGGCTCTTCTGGGTCCAATTTCGTGGGCGGGACCACTCTGGGTCCAATTTGGTGGGCGGGGCCTCTCAGGGTCCGATTTTGTGGTTGGGTCCCCTCAGGGTCCGATTTTGTGGTTGGGGCCCCTCAGGATCCGATTTTGTGGCCGGGGCCTATCAGGGTCCAATTTTGTGACTGGGGCCCATCAGGGTCTGATTTTGTGGCCGCGGCCCCTCAGGGTCTGATTTTGTGGCAGGGGCCCCTCAGGGTCTGATTTTGTGGCAGGGGCCCCTCTGGGTCTGATTTTGTGGGCGGAGCCCCTCTGGGTCCAATTTCGTGGGCGGGACCACTCTGGGTCCGATTTGGTGGGCGGGGCCTCTCAGGGTCCGATTTGGTGGGCGGGGCAACTCTGGGTAAGATTTGGAGGCTGGGGTCGCTCAGCCTCCAATTTGGAGGCCGGGGTCGTTGAGCTTCCAATTTGGAGGCCGAGGTCAAAGAGCCTCTGATTTGGAAGCCGGGGTCGATGAACTTCCGATTTGGAGGCCGGGGTGGCTCAGCCTCCAATTTGGAGGCCGGGGTGGATCAGCCTCCGATTTGGAGGCCGGGGTGGCTCAGCCTCCGATTTGGAGGCCGGGGTGGCTCAGCCTCCGATTTGGAGGCCTGGGTCGATCAGCCTCCGATTTGGAGGCTGGGGTGGCTCAGCCTCCGATTTGGAGACCGGGGTGGATCAGCCTCCGATTTGGAGGCCGGGGTGGATCAGCCTCCGATTTGGAGGCCGGGGTGGATCAGCCTCTGATTTGGAGGCCGGGGTGGATCAGCCTCCGATTTGGAGGCCGGGGTGGCTCAGCCTCCGATTTGGAGGCCGGGGTGGCTCAGCCTCCGATTTGGAGGCCGGGGTGGCTCAGCCTCCGATTTGGAGGCCGGGGTGGCTCAGCCTCCGATTTGAAGGCCGGGGTGGATCAGCCTCCGATTTGGAGGCCGGGGTGGATCAGCCTCCGATTTGGAGGCCGGGGTGGATCAGCCTCCGATTTGGAGGCCGGGGTGGATCAGCCTCCGATTTGGAGGCCGGGGTGGATCAGCCTCCGATTTGGAGGCCGGGGTGGCTCAGCCTCCGATTTGGAGGCCGGGGTGGCTCAGCCTCCGATTTGGAGGCCTGGGTCGATCAGCCTCTGATTTGGAGGCCGGGGTGGCTCAGCCTCCGATTTGGAGGCCGGGGTGGATCAGCCTCCGATTTGGAGGCCGGGGTCGATCAGCCTCCGATTTGGAGGCCGGGGTGGCTCAGCCTCCTATTTGGAGGCCGGGGTGGCTCAGCCTCCGATTTGGAGGCCGGGGTCGATCAGCCTCCGATTTGGAGGCCGGGGTGGCTCAGCCTCCGATTTGGAGGCTGGGGTCAATCAGCCTCCGATTTGGAGGCCGGGGTGGCTCAGCCTCCGATTTGGAGGCCGGGGTGGCTCAGCCTCCTATTTGGAGGCTGGGGTGACTCATCCTCCGATTTGGAGGCCGGGGTGGCTCAGCCTCCGATTTGGAGGCCGGGGTGGCTCAGCCTCCGATTTGGAGGCCGGGGTGGCTCAGCCTCCGATTTGGAGGCCGGGGTCGATCAGCCTCCGATTTGGAGGCCGGGGTGGCTCAGCCTCCGATTTGGAGGCCGGGGTGGATCAGCCTCCGATTTGGAGGCCGGGGTCGATCAGCCTCCGATTTGGAGGCCGGGGTGGCTCAGCCTCCGATTTGGAGGCCGGGGTGGCTCAGCCTCCGATTTGGAGGCCGGGGTCGATCAGCCTCCGATTTGGAGGCCGGGGTGGCTCAGCCTCCGATTTGGAGGCTGGGGTCGATCAGCCTCCGATTTGGAGGCCGGGGTGGCTCAGCCTCCGATTTGGAGGCCGGGGTGGCTCAGCCTCCGATTTGGAGGCCGGGGTGGCTCAGCCTCCTATTTGGAGGCCGGGGTGACTCATCCTCCGATTTGGAGGCCGGGGTGGCTCAGCCTCCGATTTGGAGGCCAGGGTCGATCAGCCTCCGATTTGGAGGCCGGGGTGGCTCAGCCTCCGATTTGGAGGCCGGGGTGGATCAGCCTCCGATTTGGAGGCCGGGGTGGATCAGCCTCCGATTTGGAGGCCGGGGTGGATCAGCCTCCGATTTGGAGGCCGGGGTGGCTCAGCCTCCGATTTGGAGGCCGGGGGGTGGCTCAGCCTCCGATTTGGAGGCCGGGGTGGCTCAGCCTCCGATTTGGAGGCCGGGGTGGCTCAGCCTCCGATTTGGAGGCCGGGGTGGATCAGGCTCCGATTTGGAGGCCGGGGTCGATCAGCCTCCGATTTGGAGGCCGGGGTCGATCAGCCTCCGATTTGGAGGCCGGGGTCGATCAGCCTCCGATTTGGAGGCCGGGGTGGCTCAGCCTCCGATTTGGAGGCCGGGGTGGCTCAGCCTCCGATTTGGAGGCCGGCGTGGCTCAGCCTCCGATTTGGAGGCCGGGGTGGCTCAGCCTCCGATATGGAGGCCGGGGTGGCTCAGCCTCCGATTTGGTGTGTCGGCCCTTTAAGACTCATTTGGGTGCGCTGGCCCTTTAACAATCACTTTGGCGCGTTGGCCCTTTAAGAGCTAGTTTGGCTCACTGGGCTTCTTTTAAATCCACTTTGGCGCACACATTCTCTCTCAGGGGCATGTGTCATGTGATAAAGCTAGATTTGCATTTGTTCTGTGAGTTTCGCTTTAAGAGCTGATATTATGTGGCAGAGGCTCTGTGCTGGGGTTCAAGTGAAGTTCGTAGGCGTTGGCATAGTAACTGGGTCTGCCTGCGCATATCAATGAGCTCAACTGTCATTTCAATCGCCTCAGGGCACGTTTTGCCATTTCCTATTGAAATGCATTGGAGACAGTGCATTCCAATGATGGGAAAAAAAATTTTCAAACGCAAATTGCGCAAAAACTACAAATCCGATCGACACGAAAAATACTTAGCACACCTCTCATGGACGCTGGCTTCGAAACGACACCTCAACGGAGTCTGTGCGTGAAGCGGTTCGGGCCGCATTAATTGCGGAAATCAACTTAATAATAATAATAATAATAAGAAGAAGAACTAGATGTGTATTTCCTGAAGGAAGTACAGATAGTGGTTTGAAATGCTGCCCAGGCTCCCCCTTTAAGAGAGACTTGCCTGCTGCACCTGCAAGACTTTCAACTCAGGATCCGTTTTAACTGTGGGTGCCTCTCAGGGGCCACTTTGGCCTCAGGGTCCGATTTTGTGGGTGGGGACCTCAGGGCCCGATTTTGTGGGTGGGGCACTTCAGGGTCCGATTTGGTGGGTGGGGCCCCTCAGGGTCCGATTTGGTGGCCGGGTCCCCTCAGGGGCTAATTTGGTGGGTGGGGCTCCTAAGGGTCCGATTTTGTGGCCGGGGCCCCTCAGGGTCTGATTTGGTGGTTGGGGCCCCTCAGGGTCCAATCTTGTGGCCGGGGCCCCTCAGGGTCCGATTTTGTGGGTGGAGCCCCTCAGGGTCCGATTTTGTGTCTGGGGCACCTCAGGGTCCGATTTGGTGGGTGGGGCCCCTCAGGGTCCGATTTGGTGAGCGGGGCCCCTCAGGGTCCGATTTGGTGAGCAGGGCCCCTCAGGGTCTGATTTGGTGGGCGGGATCTATCAGAGTCTGATTTTGTGGCCGGGGCCCCTCAGGGTCTGATTTGGTGGTTGGGGCCCCTCAGGGTCCAATCTTGTGGCCGGGGCCCCTCAGGGTCTGATTTGGTGGGTGGGGCCCCTCAGGGTCCGATTTGGTGGGCGGGGACCCTCGGGGTCCGATTTGGTGGGTGGGTCCCCTCGGGGTCCGATTTGGTGAGCGGGGCCACTCTAGGTCTGATTTGGTAGGCGGGCCACTCTGGGTCCGATTTGGTTGGCGGGGCCCCTCAGAGTTCAATTTGGTCAGCGGGGCCCCTCAGGGTCCGATTTTGTGGTTGGGGCCTTTCAGAATCCGATTTAGTGGGCGGGGCCCCTCAGGGTCCGATTTGGTGGGCGGGGCCCCTCAGGGTCAGATTTTGTGGCCGGGTCCCCTCAGGGTCTGGATTTGTGGGTGGGGCCCCTCAGGGTCCGATTTTGTGGGTGGGGCCCCTCAGAGTCCGATTTTGTGGCTGGGGCCCCTCAGGGTCTGATTTTGTGGGTTGGGCCCCTCAGGGTCCGATTTTGTGGCCGGGGCCCCTCAGGGTCCGATTTTGTGTCCGGGGCCCCTCAGGGTCCGATTTTGTGGCCGGGGCCTCTCAGGGTCCGATTTTGTGGTTGGGGCCCCTCAGGGTCCGATTTTGCAGCCGGAGCCTCTCAGGATCCGATTTTGTGGTTGGGGCCCCTCAGGATCTGATTTTGTGGCCGGGGTCCCTCAGGGTCCGATTTTGTGGCCGGGGCCCCTGAGGGTCCAATTTTGTGGGTGAGGCCCCTCAGGGTCCGATTTTGTGGGTGGGGCCCCTCAGGGTCCGATTTTGCGGGTGGGGCCCCTCAGGGTCCGATTTTGTGGCCGGGGCCCCTTAGGGTCCGATTTTGCGGGTGGGGCCCCTCAGGGTCCGCTTTTGTGGCCGGGGCCCCTTAGGGTCCGATTTTGCGGGTGGGGCCCCTCAGGGTCCGCTTTTGTGGCCGGGGCCCCTCAGGGTCCGATTTTGTGGCCGGGGCCCCTCAGGGTATGATTTTGTGGCCGGGGCCCCTCAGGGACCGATTTTGAGGGTGGGGCCCCTCAGGGTCTAATTTGGTGGGCGGGGCCCCTCAGGGTCCGATTTTGTGGGTGGGGCCCCTCAGGGTCCGATTTTGTGGGTGGGGCCCCTCAGGGACCGATTTTGTGGGTGGGGCCCCTCAGGGTCCGATTTTGTGGGTGGGGCCCCTCAGGGACTGATTTTGTGGGTGGGGCCCCTCAGGGTCCGATTTTGTGACCGGGGCCCCTCAGGGTCTGATTTTGTGGTTGGGGCCCCTCAGGGTCTGATTTTGTGGCCGGGGTCTCTCATGGTCCGATTTTGTGGCTGGGGCCCCTCAGGGTCTGGATTTGTGGGTGGGGCCCATCAGGGTCCGATTTTGTGGGATGGGCCCCTCAGGGTCCGATTTTGTGGCTGGGGCCCCTCATGGTCTGATTTTGTGGCTGTGGCTCCTCAGGGTCTGATTTTGAGGGTGGGGCCCCTCAGGGTCTAATTTGGTGGGCGGGGCCCCTCAGGGTCCGATTTTGTGGGTGGGGCCCCTCAGGGTCCGACTTTGTGGCTGGGGCCCCTCAGGGTCTGATTTAGTGGGTGGGGCCCATCAGGGTCCGATTCTGTGGGTGGGGCCCATCAGGGTCCGATTTTGTGACCGGGGACCCTCAGGGTCTGATTTTGTGGGTGGGGCCCCTCAGGGTCCGATTTTGTGGCTGGGGTCCCTCAGGGTCTGATTTTGTGGGTGGGGCCCCTCAGGGTCCGATTTTGTGGCCGGGGCCCCTTAGGGTCTGATTTTGTGACTGAGGCCCCTCTGGGTTCGATTTTGTGACTGGGGTCCCTCAGGGTCTGATTTTGTGGTTGGGGCCCCTCAGGTTCTGATTTTGTGGCTGGGGTCCCTCAGGGTCTGATTTTGTGGGTGGGGCCCCTCAGGGTCCGATTTTGTGACTGGGGCCCCTCAGGGTCTGATTTTGTGGTTGGGGCCCCTCAGGGTCCGATTTTGTGGCCGGGGTCTCTCAGGGTCTGATTTTGTATCCGGGTCCCCTCAGAGTCTGGATTTGTGGGTGGGGCCCCTCAGGGTCCGATTTTGTGGGTGGGGCACCTCAGAGTCCGATTTTGTGGCTGGGGCCCCTCAGGATCTGATTTTGAGGGTGGGGCCCCTCAGGGTCTGATTTGGTGGGCGGGGCCCCTCAGGGTCTGATTTTGTGGGTGGGGCCCCTCAGGGTCCGATTTCGTGACCTGGGCCCCTTAGGGTCTGATTTTGTGACTGGGGCCCCTCTGGGTTCGATTTTGTGGGTGGGGCACCTCAGGGTCTTATTTTGCGGCTGGGGCCCCTCAGGGTCTGGTTTTGTGGGTGGGGCCCCTCAGGGTCTGATTTTGTGGGTGGGGCCCCTCAGGGTCCGATTTTTTGGTTGGGGCCCCTGAGGGTCCTATTTTGTGACTGGGGCCCCTCTAGGTTCGATTTTGTGACCGGGGACCCTCAGGGTCTGATTTTGTGGGTGGGGCCCCTCAGGGTCCGATTTTGTGACCGGGGCACCTCAGGGTCTGATTTTGTGGTTGGGGCCCATCAGGGTGCGATTCTGTGGGTGGGGCCCCTCAGGGTCCGATTTTGTGACCGGGGACCCTCAGGGTCTGATTTTGTGGGTGGGGCCCCTCAGGGTCCGATTTTGTGGCTGGGGTCCCTCAGGGTCTGATTTTGTGGGTGGGGCCCCTCAGGGTACGATTTTGTGGCCGGGGCCCCTTTGGGTCTGATTTTGTGACTGAGGCCCCTCTGGGTTCGATTTTGTGGCCGGGGTCTCTCAGGGTCCGATTTTGTGGGTGGGGCCCCTCAGCGACCGATTTTGAGGGTGGGGCCCCTCAGGGTCTAATTTGGTGGGCGGGGCCCCTCAGGGTCCGATTTTGTGGGTGGGGTCCCTCATGGTCTGATTTTATGGGTGGGGCCCCTCAGGTTCTGATTTTGTGGTTGGGGTCCCTCAGGTTCTGATTTTGTGGCTGGGGTCCCTCAGGGTCTGATTTTGTGGGTGGGGCCCCTCAGGGTCCGATTTTGTGACTGGGGCCCCTCAGGGTCCGATTTTGTGGTTGGGGCCCCTCAGGGTCCGATTTTGTGGCCGGGGTCTCTCAGGGTCCGATTTTGTGTCCGGGTCCCCTCAGGGTCTGGATTTGTGGGTGGGGTCCCTCAGGGTCCGATTTTGTGGGTGGGGCACCTCAGAGTCCGATTTTGTGGCTGGGGCCCCTCAGGGTCTGATTTTGTGGCTGGGGCCCCTCAGGGTCTGATTTTGAGGGTGGGGCCCCTCAGGGTCTGATTTTGTGGGCGGGGCCCCTCAGGGTCTGATTTTGTGGGCGGGGCCCCTCAGGGTCCGATTTTGTGGGCGGGGCCCCTCAGGGTCCGATTTCGTGACCTGGGCCCCTTAGGGTCTGATTTTGTGACTGGGGCCCCTCTGGGTTCGATTTTGTGGCCGGGGTCTCTCAGGGTTCGATTTTGTGGGTGGGTCCCCTCAGGGTCTTATTTTGCGGCTGGGGCCCCTCAGGGTCTGGTTTTGTGGGTGGGGCCCCTCAGGGTCTGATTTTGTGGGTGGGGCCCCTCAGGGTCCGATTTTGTGACCGGGGCACCTCAGGGTCTGATTTTGTGGTTGGGGCCCCTGAGGGTCCTATTTTGTGACTGGGGCCCCTCTAGGTTCGATTTTGTGGCCGGGGTCTCTCAGGGTCCGTTTTTTTGGTTGGGGCCCCTCAGGGTCTGATTTTGTGGCCAGGCCCACTCAGGGTCCGATTTTGTGGGTGGGGCCCCTTAGGGTCTGCGTTTGTGGGTGGAGCACCCTGGGTCCATTTTGGTGGGCGGGGCCACTCTGGGTCCGATTTAGTGGGCGGTGCCCCTCATGGTCCGATTTGGTGGGCGGGGCCCCTCATGGTCCGATTTGGTGGGCGGGGCCCCCTGGGTCCGATTTGGTGGGCGGGGTCCCTCTGGGTCCGATTTGGTGGGCGGGGCCCTTCAGGGTCCGATTTGGTGGGCAGGGCACCTCTGGGTCCGATTTGGTGGGCGTGGCCCTTCAGGGTCCGATTTGGTGGGTGGGGTCAATCTGGGTCCGATTTGGTGGGCGGGGCTCCTCGGGGTCCGATTTGGTGGGCGGGGTCAATCTGGGTCCAATCTGGTGGTCGGGGCTCCTCAGGGTCCGATTTGATGGGCGGGGCTCCTCTGGGTCCGATTTGGTGGGCGGGGCCACTCTGAGTCCGATTTGATGGGCGGAGCCCTTCAGGGTCCGATTTGGTGGGCGGGGTCACTCTGGATCCGATTTGGTGGGCGGGGCTTCTCAGGGTCTGATTTGGTGGGCGGGGCTCCTCAGGGTCCGATTTGGTGGACAGGGCCCTTCAGGGTCCGATTTGGTGGGCGGGGTCACTCGGAGTCTGATTTGGTGGGCGGGGTCACTCGGAGTCTGATTTGGTGGGCGGGGCCACTCAGGATCCGATTTGGTGGGCTGTGCTACTCTGGGTCTGATTTTTTGAGCGGGGCCACACTGGGTCCGATTTGGAGGCCAGGGTGGCTCAGCCTCCGATTTGGAGGCCGGGGTGGTTCAGCCTCCGATTTGGAGGCCGGGGTGGCTCAGCCTCCGATTTGGAGGCCGGGGTGGCTCAGCTGTCGATTTGGCGCGCCGGCCCTTTAAGGCTCATTTCGGTGCGCTGGCCCTTTAAGAATCACTGTGGCACGTCGGCCCTTTAAGAGCCAGGGTGGCTCACTGGGCTTCTAAATCCACTTTGTCGCACATTCTCTCTCAGGGGCATGTGTCATGTGATGAAGCTAGATTTGCATTTGTGCTGTGGGTTTCACTTTAAGAGCTGATATTATGTGGCAGAAGCTCTGTCCTTGGGATGTCATGTGACGTTCGTAGGCGTTGGCATAGTAACTGGGTCTGCCTGCGCATATCAATGAGCTCAACTGCAATTTCAATCGCCTCAGGGCACGTTTTGCCATTTCCTATTGAAAAGCATTGGAGACAGTGCATTCCAATGACGGGAAAAAAAAAATTCAAACGCAAATTGCGCAAAAACTACAAATCCGATCGACACGAAAAATACTTAGCACACCTCTCATGGACGCTGGCTTAGAAACAACACCTCAACGGCGTCTGTGCGTGTAGCGGTTCGGGCCGCATTAATTGCGGAAATCAACTTAATAAGAAGAAGAAGAAGAAGAAGAAGAAGAATAAGTTAGCAGCGTTCGGATTACAATATAGTGGTTTTTTCAAACCACTATAATAAGTTAGCAGCGTTCGGATTACAATATAGTGGTTTTTTCAAACCACTATAATAAGTTAGCAGCGTTCGGATTACAATATAGTGGTTTTTTCAAACCACTATAACTAGACATGTATTTCCTGAAGGAAGTACAGATAGTGGTTTGAAATGAGAGAGAGACTTACCTGCTGCCCCTGCAAGACTTTCAACTCAGGATGCGTTTTAACTGTGGGTGCCTCTCAGGGGCCACTTTGGCCTCAGGGTCTGATTTGGTGGGTGGGGCCCCTCAGGATCCGATTCGGTGGCCTGGGCTCCTCAGGGCTTGAATTGCTGGTCAGGATCCCTCAGGGTCTGATTTTGTGGGTGGGGCCCCTCAGGGTCCGATTTTGTGGGTGGGGCCCTTCAGGCTCCGATTTTGAGGCCGGGGCCCCTCAGGGTCCGATTTTGTTGGTGGGGCCCCTCAGGGTCTGATTTTGTGGCCGGTGCCCCTTAGGGTCCGATTTTGTGACCGGGGCCCCTCAGGGTCCGATTTTGTGGCCGGGGCCCCTCAGGGTCTGATTTTGTGGGTGGGCCCCTCAGGGACCAATTTTGTGGCCGGTGCCCCTAGGGTCCGATTTGGTGAGCGGGCCCCTCAGGGTCCGATTTGGTGGACGGGCCCCTCAGGGTCCGATTTGGTGGGCGGGGCCCCTCTGGGTCCGATTTGGTGGGTGGGGCCCCTCATGGTCCGATTTAGTGGGCGGGGCCACTCTGGGTCTGATTTGGTGGGCGGGGCCCTTCAGGGTCCGATTTGGTGGGCGGGGCCACTCTGGGTCCGATTTGGTGGGCGGTGCTCCTCAGGGTCCGACTTGGTGGGCGGGGCCACTCTGGGTCCGATTTGGTGGGCGGGGCCCTTCAGGGTCCAATTTGGTGGGCAGGGCCCCTCAGGGTCCGGTTTGGTGGGCTGTGCCACTCTGGGTCCGTTTTGGTGGGCGGGGCCACTCAGGGTCTGATTTTTTTAGCGGGGCCATGCTGGGTCCGATTTGGAGGCCAGGGTGGATCAGCCTCCAATTTGGAGGTCGGGGTGGCTCAGCCTCCGATTTGGAGCCTGGGGTCACTCAGCTTTAGATTTGGCGCGCCGGCCCTTTAAGACTCATTTCGGTGCGCCGGCCCTTTAAGAGCCAGTTTGGCTCACTGGGCTTCTAAATCCACTTTGGCGCACATTCTCTCTCAGGGGCATACGTCATGTGATGAAGCTAGATTTGCATTTATGCTGTTGGTTTCGCTTTAAGAGCTGAAATTATCTGCCAGAAACGCTGTCCTGGAGAGGTCATGTGAAGTTCGTAGGCGTTGGCATAGTAACTGGGTGAGCCTGCGCATATCAATGAGCTTAACTGCCACCTCACGACTGTCCCATTTTTCCCTATGGCAACATTTTCCCATTGAAATGCATTGAGGAAAATGTTTATTCAAACGCAAATTGCACAAAAACTCCAAATCCGATCGACATGAAAAATACTTAGCACACCACTCGTGGATGCTGGCTTCGAAAAAAGGCCTCAACGGAGTCTGTGTGTGTAGCGGTTCGGGCCACATTAATTGCGGAAATCAACTGAATAGTAATAATAATACTAGATGTGTATTTCCTGAAGGAAGTACAGATAGTGGTTTGAAATGGTGCCCGGGCTGCCCCTTTAAGAGAGACTTGCCTGCTGCCCCTGCAAGACTTTCAACTCAGGATACGATTTAACTGTGGGTGCCTCTCAGGGGCCACTTTGGCCTCATGGTCTGATTTTGTGGGTGGGGCCCCTCAGGGCCTGATTTTGTGGGTGGGGCCCCTCAGGGTCCGATTTTTTTGGGTGGGGCCTCTCAGGGTCCGATTTTGTGGCCGGGGCCACTCAGGGTCCGATTTGGTGGCCGGGGCCCCTCAGGGTCCGATTTGGTGGCCGGGGCCCCTCAGGGTCTGATTTGGTGGGTGGGGCCCCTCAAGGTCCGATTTTGTGGCTGGGGCCCCTCAGGGTCCGATTTTGTGGCCGGGGCCAATCAGGATCCGATTTTTGTGGCCGGAACCCCTCAGGGTCCAATTTTGCAGGTGGGGCCCCTCAGGGTCCGATTTTGTGGGCGGGGCCCCTCAGTGTCCAATTTGGTGGGCAGGTCCCCTCAGGGTCCGATTTTGTGGGTTGGGCCCCTCAGGGTCCGATTTTGTGGCCGGGGCCCCTCAGGGTCCGATTTTGTGTCAGGGGCCCCTCAGGGTCCGATTTTGTGGTTGGGTCCCCTCAGGGTCCGATTTTGTGGTTGGGGCCCCTCAGGGTCCGATTTTGTGGCCGCGGCCCCTCAGGGTCTGATTTTGTGGCCGCGGCCCCTCAGGGTCTGATTTTGTGGCCGCGGCCCCTCTGGGTCTGATTTTGTGGGTGGGGCCACTCTGGGTCCAATTTGGTGGGCGGGACCACTCTGGGTCCAATTTGGTGGGCGGGGCCTCTCAGGGTCCGATTTTGTGGTTGGGTCCCCTCAGGGTCCGATTTTGTGGCCGGGGCCTATCAGGGTCCAATTTTGTGACTGGGGCCCATCAGGGTCCGATTTTGTGGCCGCGGCCCCTCAGGGTCTGATTTTGTGGCAGGGGCCCCTCTGGGTCTGATTTTGTGGGCGGAGCCCCTCTGGGTCCAATTTGGTGGGCGGGACCACTCTGGGTCCAATTTGGTGGGCGGGACCACTCTGGGTCCGATTTGGTGGGCGGGGCCTCTCAGGGTCCGATTTGGTGGGCGGGGCCCCACAGGGTCCGATTTGGTGGGCGGGGCCACTCTGGGTAAGATTTGGAGGCTGGGGTCGCTCAGCCTCCAATTTGGAGGCCGGGGTCGTTGAGCTTCCGATTTGGAGGCCGAGGTCAAAAAGCCTCTGATTTGGAGGCCGGGGTCGATGAGACTCCGATTTGGAGGCCGGGGTGGCTCAGCCTCCGATTTGGAGGCCGGGGTGGCTCAGCCTCCGATTTGGAGGCCGGGGTGGCTCAGCCTCCGATTTGGAGGCCGGGGTGGCTCAGCCTCCGATTTGGAGGCCGGGGTGGATCAGCCTCCGATTTGGAGGCCGGGGTCGATCAGCCTCCGATTTGGAGGCCGGGGTGGCTCAGCCTCCGATTTGGAGACCGGGGTGGCTCAGCCTCCGATTTGGAGGCCGGGGTGGCTCAGCCTCCGATTTGGAGGCCGGGGTCGATCAGCCTCCGATTTGGAGGCCGGGGTGGCTCAGCCTCCGATTTGGAGGCCGGGGTGGCTCAGCCTCCTATTTGGAGGCCGGGGTGGCTCAGCCTCCTATTTGGAGGCCGGGGTCGATCAGCCTACGATTTGGAGGCCGGGGTGGATCAGCCTCCGATTTGGAGGCCGGGGTGGATCAGCCTCCGATTTGGAGGCCGGGGTGGATCAGCCTCCGATTTGGAGGCTGGGGTGGCTCAGCCTCCGATTTGGAGGCCGGGGTGGCTCAGCCTCCGATTTGGAGGCCGGGGTGGATCAGCCTCCGATTTGGAGGCCGGGGTCGATCAGCCTCCGATTTGGAGGCCGGGGTGGCTCAGCCTCCGATTTGGAGGCCGGGGTGGATCAGCCTCCGATTTGGAGGCCGGGGTGGATCAGCCTCCGATTTGGAGGCCGGGGTGGCTCAGCCTCCGATTTGGAGGCCGGGGTCGATCAGCCTCCGATTTGGAGGCCGGGGTGGATCAGCCTCCGATTTGGAGGCCGGGGTCGATCAGCCTCCGATTTGGAGGCCGGGGTGGCTCAGCCTCCGATTTGGAGGCCGGGGTGTATCAGCCTCCGATTTGGAGGCCGGGGTGGATCAGCCTCCGATTTGGAGGCCGGGGTGGCTCAGCCTCCGATTTGGAGGCCGGGGTCGATCAGCCTCCGATTTGGAGGCCGGGGTGGCTCAGCCTCCTATTTGGAGGCTGGGGTGGCTCAGCCTCTGATTTGGAGGCCTGGGTCGATCAGCCTCCGATTTGGAGGCCGGGGTGGATCAGGCTCCGATTTGGAGGCCGGGGTGGATCAGCCACCGATTTGGAGGCCGGGGTGGCTCAGTCTCCGATTTGGTGTGTCGGCCCTTTAAGACTCATTTGGGTGTGCTGGCCCTTTAACAATCACTTTGGCGCGTTGGCCCTTTAAGAGCTAGTTTGGCTGACTGGGCTTCTTTTAAATCCACTTTGGCGCACACATTCTCTCTCAGGGGCATGTGTCATGTGATGAAGCTAGATTTGCATTTGTGCTGTGGGTTTCGCTTTAAGAGCTGATATTATGTGGCAGAGGCTCTGTGCTGGGGTTCAAGTGAAGTTCGTAGGCGTTGGCATAGTAACTGAGTCTGCCTGCGCATATCAATGAGCTCAACTGTCATTTCAATCGCCTCAGGGCACGTTTTGCCATTTCCTGTTGAAAAGCATTGGAGACAGTGCATTCCAATGACGGGAAAAAAAATTTTCAAACGCAAATTGCGCAAAAACTACAAATCCGATCGACACGAAAAATACTTAGCACACCTCTCATGGACGCTGGCTTCGAAACGACACCTCAACGGAGTCTGTGCGTGTAGCGGTTCGGGCCGCATTAATTGCGGAAATCAACTTAATAATAATAATAAGAAGAATAAGTTAGCAGCGTTCGGATAACAATATAGTGGTTTTTTCAAACCACTATAATTAGAAAAAATGGTAATGCAATCACCAAGGATGCTTTAATGTACATATAAAATGCCTAGTGCATGTGAAGATACATATTTTCTAAACATCTCTGTAGGGTTTTAAATGAGATTCCCTTATGCAAAACAATGGTAAAAAATTGAAAAAACGCAGTGTGAAAGGTATACCAAAATAAATATAGCACATGTTTTGTGCTGAACACATCATGTCAGAAAAAGGAGGCTCTACATAGGGTTAAAATCAGTGTGATCACATAGATTTAAAGTGCTCTCGTGCACAACCACAAAACGTTGGCCGTTAAATAATTAAATATGACACATATTTTGTATTCAGATAATCATGCCAAAAAAGCCCTACATAGGGTTAAAGTCAGAGTGTAATTACATAGACCTAAAGTGCTACCATGCACAACCACAAATTGCAGGCTGATAAGCATGGAAAAAAAGACCAGCAGAATGTATCATAAAGATATACTGTACCTTAAAGTGCTTGTGTGCTAAGGCTCACAGTGAGAATCCTCCGACTGAGGACCCTATGTAGAACCTCTTTTTTCTGACGTGATGTGTTGAGCACAATACATGTGCTATATTTATGTTGGTATACCTTTCACACTGCGCTTTTTCCACTTTTTTACCATTGTTTTGCATAAGGGAATCTCAGTTAAAACCCTACAGAGATGTTTAGAGGATATTGTATCTTCGCATGCACTAGGCATTTTATATGTACATAAAAGCATCCTTGGTGATTGCATTACCTTTTTTTATAATAGATATTTGATGTTCCTTATGCTTCCATGCATCTTTGATCTTTAAACAGCAGTTAATGTGTGTGTTTGGTACTTACCTCATATTTTTCCAGTGTTGTTTTCTCCTTCATGTTCCACTAGCTTGATGTGCATCCATTTTTAAACTTTTCATAATTTTAATCATACTTCAATTAATAAAGATTATTTTTAATCTTGTGCATTTTTGGCATTTTTTCGTTGTACCTCTAGTTAAACTTTTGGAGGTTGTCTACATATATTCAGCGAATTGACGTTTTTTGCCCAAGTACTTTTGGTTATAAGACTGTGCTAACTAATTTGAAATAATTATGTGTTTTTTTTTATTATTATATTTTTCTGAACAATTGGAAAAAGGTCGGGAGTGAAGGAATTAGGAAGATTGTTCTTTTTATCTGATTTCCTTATTTGTATTGGTACAGTATGTTTTGTATGATTAAGTAAAGTTGTGAGCAAACAATTACAGCATTCTAATGATGTCACAAATGGCTGGACGCTATAGAATGCTCCGTCATCCAGGGTTCCGTTGAGGGTTTTTGTAGGCGTTTGTGGAGAGAGGAGTGTTGTGAGTGACTTGTGCAAATATGATGCGAAAAAAGCGATTTAAGAGAATTATAGTTCTCTCTGACAGCGAGGACAGCAGCGATGATGACGACTTCCATCAGGTATCATTTTATGTTCTTAAATTACTAAAAAATATTTGGGATAAAATTTCAAGAAAAAGATGGTGGGACCAAAAATATAGCTCTGAGTAGATGGTGTGATAATCATTGGAATATGGAGTAAGAATATAGATTGGAGAAGTTCATGGTTATAGATTCTCTGACATGTTTGCCATTTTTTCAGTCTCATCCAAGAAAGAGGCCGGTACCGAGGTCTCCAGACCGAGATAACATCACTGGCTTAAATTCGGGCCCGACTCCGAGTTTACCAGGTACTGTACTCCTAATCCAGAGTAAAGGCTCGGATACATATCGATGCTACATTGTAGTCATTGGGTGCAGATCACGTGCACATTGTGCTCAGGCTTGGATTTATTTCTATTGAAAGCCTACAGTAAATGAGCTCATATTAACCATTTCTTTTCAGCATTTGGTCAGGACTATTCATGCAAGAGTTATAAAGTCAGACAGAAGTGGGATTTGGGGATTTCTCATGGTGGCCATGTACAGGGCAGATTACTGTAGCTGAATGTGATTTTTTGCCCCATGTACATATAGGGGTACACCGGATACTTTATTAGGATTTATTTATTTTGATATTGAGCCTCAGTCAATATTCTAATAAGAGATTTATGTTGTGTTGCCCCCACAGATCTGAGTTTACCACCATCAGATCAAGGTCCGGACAGTACCACCTGGTAAGACACACGTCTCCTCCATTACTAAGTACATGATGGGATTAATGATTAATGGTGGCTCATTACCTGTTACATTTATTCCACAGTTCCGATGACATCATTCTTAATGATGATGATTCCAATAGGGCAGGAACTTCCACGTATAATAGTAAGTTATTTCTAGATACCATCCGGGGTTATTGTAGAAAGAACAGTGAACTTTCTATACTGTCACAGATCAGTTTCCAAATGTAACAAAGGCAAATTATAGATGGGTCTGTGCATTTTTAAATTAAAGATACATTAAAGGAATAATCCTATTTTAGTCAAGCTTTATTGGTGTAGGTCCAATGTCTGGGACACTTCCATATTGGGAGAAAAACATTTCTTTTCAGAATGTTGTCAGGAACATTATTCATATATTTGCTCTTAAGTCAGCCAGAAATGGGATTTGGGGATTTCTTCTGATGGTGGCCATGCACAGTGTGTGTTACCGAAGCTGAATGTGATTTTTCCCCCAATGTACATATAGGGGTACACTGGATACTTTATTAGAATGTATTTATTTGATGTTGAGTCTCAGTCTTTACTATTACAATAGTCTAATAATTTATTTATATTGTGTTGCCCCCACAGATCTGATTTTACCATCTTCAGATGATACGGACAGTTCCACCTGGTAAGACTTACATCTCCTCCATTACTAAATAGTCCATGATGGGCACTAATGGCTAATGGTGGCTCATACTCTGTTACATTCATTTCACAGCTCCGATGACATCAGTAGTATTGATGATGACGAATCAAATACTGGAGGAACTTTCACATATAATAGTAAGTTATCATTTCTAGACACAATCCAGGTTTATGTTATTGTAGAAATAACAATGAGTTTTCTGTACTATCACAGGTCAGTTTCCAAATCTAACAATTACAAGGGCACTGATCAGGAGTTGGAACAGCGAGCCACCTGGGGAATGTGCTGTAAATGCCACTGTCAGAGAATGACAGCAGCATTTAACAGGTTAACAGAAGGAGGCAAGGCTCCAATCCACTCTGGCAGAGGCAGATGATGGCTGAATGACACAACCATCATCTGCCGGGAAAGAGGCAGGCTCAACTCCTGAGCCCGCTCCATTCATTCTCTACTGACGAGCGCCGTACATAGTTATTAAGGGGTTAAATTAAAGCTACCTTACAGAGGTAATCCTATTTTACACATGCTTGATTGGTGTGAGTCCTATGTCTGGGACACTTCCATATTGGGAGAACAAATCACCGCCATGTTGTCTTATGGCCATTGTTGTCCCTATACAATACAGATGTGCAATACATTTGCTTGTCTCTTTTCATAAATCCAATATACATCAATAGAGAAAGCCCTGCACAAGGAATCTCACATCTCCATTAAACCCAATGGAGGCTACCATGAATCAGGAAATGAGGTGATAGGGCATCTAGTCTTATTTTACATGAAGACCCCAGAGAACGGACCCTTACCATGTGAGGGTTCACCCTCCGGCCATCGAGGACACATTCACTTCTGATCTTGTACTGAGCACATACAACATTAATAAGAATAGATTAGCTGAGCAACCGGTGGAATAGACCTTTGAGAAAGTTTATGGACCCTGTTGTTGTTGGACCCCATTATAATTTCAGAACCTGATCCCAATGGATGATCCTGTGAATTTCTGGTGGTCTGGTCAGCTACGTGTTCTGCTCTGGTCTGATCCTATATTCATAGTCTTATTAGTGCTCTACACTCTATGTAATGTATAGACCTCTCTCTAGTACGGCCCTGCATACTAACATGTCTGATTTGAGCCTTATAAAAAGTATTTTCACTCTTACATATTTCTGTACAGATAATTTACCAACTCATAGCGATAAAAGCTCCGCTACAGAGGAGAGGTAAGTTATGTCTGATGCATCTACCTCTATATAAAGCCATGAACTAGGTAAGATGTTTTCTGTGGATTTATATATGATTCCTTATCTTTCCCAGGACACCACTATGTAACATCCCCGGCTGTTTCCTGGAGGACATTATTTCTCCCACTTCAATCTATGTTACCCACTTCCAAGAAACAAAGAAGGAGCTGGTGGAGCGACTATACAATCTGTACAACAGGACAGCCTTCGAGAATATGGTATCACATCTTTTCATCAGTTTCGGGGTGATACATGACTTCTCTATTATCTCCCCCATTAAACAATAAATTCCAAGAAAAATGGCTCTAAGTTTCTGAAAGACATCCAAACCCCCATTGTCATGTTTCTGTAATATAGTTATGGAATATCTCAGGTAAATCTCTCTTAGTTTGGTAAATGTCAAAACCTTCTTATTTGTGGGATGAGAGGAAACCTTAGACGATCCACCATGCAGAGACAAAAAGATTAGCAACTTTTGGCTTGAAGTTCGCAGGATTTTTACATTTACATATAAAAACCATTTAGTTGATATTTGAACATTTTAGAAAAAGTTTATTTTTATTTTTGTTCTCACATCTTGGATCTCTCGGTAGACCTCATGCCCCATACAAGTAGACCAGTGCTGTAATTCACGTATGAGGGTTGGGGACTTTGTAAGATTGGGGTCAAAAAGTTTATAGATGTAATGGAATTTGTTTCCCCTACTTTAGCTCCCTGTGAAAATGGACATTTTGTGGAGCAATTGGCTGACATCAGCATCCGGCCAATGCTGGCATAAGCTGCAGAACAACCGCCGTTTATCAGTTATTGAGCTTTCTGAGAAAGTCTGTGATTCTGCCGGTAGGTTTCACTTCACTTCCATCCTGCGGCTTCATAAGACAACGTGCATACAGGGCAGAAAACTGTTGCTTGTGATGTAATACATCTTATAAGATCACTGTACACACTGTCATAAGAAAAACTAAGTACATCCTCTTTGAATTCTAATATTCTACATATCAGGAGAAAATAAAAAAAAGTATCAGGTCCATAGAAAGTCCTAAAAGTAGGGAAATACAATCTCAGAACACAACATGATAAATAAATAATAATGTATTTTTTTTTTAAAGTAGGCCAAAATTCCAGAGCAATGTGTGATAAATTAAGTACACCATTAGTGCAACTTCAAGTTATTGCTGCTAAAGATGATTCTAAAAGCTATTGATTCATGGGGTGTACTTATTTTTCACTCTGCTTCTGCATTTTGAAGTAGTTTTCGGTAAATAATGGCTCGGCTGACTTGTCACGTGTTGTTCATCTCAGGATGTATTTTGTCCTGCTAGGTAAAACCAAACAGTTCAATCAGGGTGTACTCAGATTTTCTCATAACTGTATAAACTCTTGTTTTAGTGCGAGTACGATCCACACTTGCGCACGAGATGTGCCATGCGGCCTGTTGGATACTCCTCGGTAAACCCAGAGAAAACCATGGCTCGTGGTGGAGGGCTTTCACCAGTAGGCTAAATCGCTTCCATCCCGAGCTTCCAAAAGTGACAGAACATCACAGTTATACCATCCACTACAAGTACAACTACAAATGCTCCCTGTGTGATAAAGAGTAAGTGGATTTTATGGTTTATCTCCTCATGAATCACAGTCACTGCGGAGAGACGTCCGTGCGGTTCTGTTGGTAGAAGGCTTTTATACTTTACTACTATCAGAGAGGACTGACGTCGGGGGCCGTGGGGTTTAGGATGTTACATGTTATATTTTATGTGCTGGGGCCAGTTCTTAATATATTGGTTTCAATTTGTTCTTTCTAATAAAATCCATGGTATTAATGAACATTCTTTCCAGTCCGGTAACCATTATTCCTCTTTTCTTTCCAGAATTGGGCGTTTTCAAAAAATAGCCGACAATAAGTGTTACTGTCGCCGGTGCGGAGGCCGATTACGTCAGCTGTCCATCAGCTAAACATGTAACTATTCTTCAGAGTATTTAGTCTCTAATTTTGTTTCTTCATAATTTAAAGTTCAGACACTTTTATATATTTCCCCTGAGCAGTGAGACAATATCTGTGTTCATCACCAGCAGTTAGCAGCAAAGATCCAGAATCCGTCCTCATAGGTTACCAGATAAACTCTGGTTCCATTTTCCATAACTTGCTGGATATGGAATGATTGATAATTCCCAGCATCTATCTACAATGCTTTGGAAAAGCTTCTATGAGATTAAGCTTTGCTGGATGTAATTATTTTTCTTTATATTTTTAGGCTTATTATTTGAATACTGAGACTTATCTAAATATCGTCATCTCATCTACCTGTGATGGAGGTAAGAACGAATCCTCCACTATCGTCAGCAATCTATAATAAGTGATTTAGTGATTTTTAAAATATTGAGAATCTGGAGTCTCTAATTTAGTCTCTTATTGAGTTTTATCATTTAAACTTTAAATGTTTTTATATATTATGCCTTTTTTTCCCCACGTAGGGAGACAATCAGTTTACATCTTCATCACAAGCAGCTAACAGCAAATGTTCAGAATCCACCTACTCTGATTGACACAAAGTTTCCACCATGTATTTTCCAGGTAAATATTTCTGTGGTTTTCCTCCATTTGTATATGTTCTTCATGTCAATACTAAATCATTGTAAGTAACAATCATTCTTGTTTTCAAGAAGTGCAACAGCGAGGCCATGATAATGTAAGCAAGGTGTAATAATAGAAGAAATGCAATATAGTTTATTACTGTATTTCTTATAATTATTTTTTCTTGCTGTACAATTTTTTAGTTTTGGTTGAGAAAAGAAGGAAATGATGAAGTTATCAGCCTACTGCTGAGGAAGAATCGCCAACACACAATCTGACGGGCGAGATAAGTCCCTCAGACATTAACTGCCGTATAGATCTATTGTGAGTGCTCTCACCATAGTCATATGGGTCATATTGCATTTTTCTATAATTACACTAATATTGGCAACTTCTTTTTACAATTTCCAAATTGGCCTTTTTTGCAGACAATATATAATGCAATATTTCATGTCTATTTCAACTTCAGCTGATGACCAAAAATATAATGTGAAGTTGCCTTTGCTGAGTTTGTTTCATTTGATAACCGGTGCATATTGTCTAGTTTTTTGAAAACATGTCTTTGAATTGTTATCAGGTTAATGAGAAAGGCGACTTATCGCTTCTATACAGGCAGAACACATCTTGGAAGAAAAAGGTGAATATCTGCACCGACCTGCACTGAGAACATGAGCAGATGCAGTTTCCAAGACCTGGAGAATCTCTACAAGCGTTTATTTTTTTCAGAGCTGCCCAGCAATGGTTATGGCATTGGACATTTGAACTTTAATAGTCATAAATTGTTGATAAACATATTACAATCAATGTCGTCTACTTGTGTTATTCAACCATCATCTGCCTCGAACAGCCGAGAGGAGCGGAGCTGTGTCCGCGGCTGTTAAACTGTTAAATGCCACTGCCAGTTTGTGACATTTAATGTGCAGGGGGACTAACCATTCTGTGTGTCCATTGGTGCCGCAGTGAAGTGATCGTGGTTCGCTGATGGGTTGCCATTATGGCCGGAAGTCTGCTGATGACCCACGTGCCTGTCATGATGGTACTCCTGTGAAAACCAGTTTGTGGCTGGCATTCATAGGGGACCATGATATTTGTTATATACAGCAATCCTGTAGCATTACTGTGCATAGCACGAATGATCAGATGATCGCAAGTTTTGTAGTACCCACAAAATATGGTCTGGTCCTGTTTCGGAACAATTACAACTGGGGAGGCCCACATACTTTTGGACTTTCTTCTTACCCCCAGCTTCAATATTTCCTCTATTTCCCACTGCATATCTGCCTTTACCTGTAAAGAAGCCTGACTATCTGACGGTTGGGGTTGCCTTTGTTTACATGATGAACGGCCAGTGAAGTCCTTCCTGATGAATACATCTAGATAGGGAGCCATTATATCATACAATTAGGACCTCTGTTCTAATGATAATTGGGGATTAATTTGAGCATCTTCAAGCGGTCGTGCCTCCTGGGCAGAGATGAGCGAACTTTTCAAGGTTCGGATCAACGAACACCCTGATGTTCACCGAATATGTTCGCTGGATGGTTCAACAAATATAACCCCAATGAATACAATAGAAGGCAAAACCAAACACATAGACAACACCTTCATTGGGGCCAAAAATATTTCAAAACAGCTCAAACTAGAGGTAGACAACAGGAAATGTGGCATCAATTGACCCAGAGTACAAATAGTATAGTTGTGCAGCATGAATGCATGGGACAGGGCTTGGGCCAGCATTTCTAGCTTTAACACTGATCAGAAACAGGTGAATGAATGACAGACGTAGCCCTGGTGCTCCGAGAGCCCTGCCATAGACACCAGCAAATGTGGCATCAATTGACCCACAGCAGAAATTTGATAATGGCGCAGAATCAGTCTGCCATGGGCCATGTGTAAGGGGTATAAGATGTTAATGTTATATTCTGCCTTTCTCGTTTCGTCCCACTGCCGTACATGATACCGTTACTTGTATAAATGTACATATATGTTCTGCTATGTATTATAATATTGTCATATGGAAGATGTAGTACCCGAGTTTAGCCACAAGATGGGGTGCATTGTAGTTTGAGGTATAGCAGTGTATAAAGAAGGGTAGGAGTCCATATAGTAAATAGTTAATCTATGAGGGGTCACTGTAGTTAAGTAAGGAAGTACTTCCTGATATAGTCAGTGGTGCCAGGGGCGCCCATAGCTCCTGCATGGGGCTTAATTGCACAGGAGTTGCAGAGACCACAAAACGTTTCCTGAAGTTTAGAACCCAGCTATATCGTGATTGTGGACAGGAATCCAGCAGAGGAAGCAACAGCACAGTGCTAGCGTTGCAGATTAGTGGGACTGCAGTTACCGGCGAGGACTAAGCAGTACGGGCAGGTCTCTCGGGATGTGGCAGCTTGTTACATGGGCTGACGCCCTCACAACAGGGGCGAAATGGTTTAGGGAGTCCCCAAAGGAAGTATGGCTAACAGAGATGACGCTGAAGGACTGAAAGGTGCGGTCCGTCACGGAAGCGAGCTTAGTGAGAGGAAGAGGACAGGGACAGAGGAGAAGTTGCCTGTCATGAACCCTTATGTTGATCCTGGAAGGAATATGACTTTGCTGTGTACCAATGTCAGTAAAGTTACATGTTTGCAAGTTGAATTGGACTGTGGCTCAGACCGAGGAAACCTCCAGGAAAGGAAAGAGGACACTGACTGAGCCGGGGAAGAGGCCACATGTATGCTGACTAAGGGACACTATGTTTATGCGAGAGGAGGCCAGGGTTTGATGGAGCAGAAGTTCTCAGCCACGACTACCAACTTGGCCCACTCTTACACATGCATGAGGGTACAGTTGAAACCAGAAGTTTACATACACTATATAAAAAGTCACATATGCCTGTTTTTTTTTCAATATCTGACATGAAATCTGAATAAACCTTTCCCGTTTTAGGTCAATTTGGATTACCATAACTATTAATATTTGCAAAATGCCAGACTAAAGAGAGAGAAAATGTTTTAAGGCATTTTTATTACTTACTGCAAAATCAAAAGTTTACATACATTTCATTAGTTTTTGGTACCATTGCCCTAAAACTGAATGACTTGGGTCGAACGTTTGGGATATCCTTCCACAAGTTTCTCCCAATAGTTGATCGGAACACTCCTCATGACAAAACTTGTGTAACTGATCCAGGTTTGTAGGTCGCCTTGCTCGCATCTGCCTTTTCATCTTTGCCCATAACTTTTCAACAAGATTGAGATCAGGGGTTTGTGATGGCCACTCCAAAGCACTGACTTTGTTATACTTAAGAAGCTTTGTTACCATTATGGCAGTATGCTTTGGCTGATTGTCCATTTGGAAAACCCATTACTGCAAAAGCTTTAACTTCCTGGCTGATGTATTGAGATGTTACTTGAGTATTGCAAAATAATCTTTTTTCACGATGCCATCTATTTTTTGAAGTGCCCCAGTCCCGCCTGCAGCAAAACAACCTCACAACATGATGCTGCCACCCCCGTGTTTAACAGTTGTGATGGTGTTCTTAGGCTTCCAAGCCTCTCCCTTTTCCCTCCAAACGTAACGATGGTCATTATGGCCACAAAGTTACATTTTAGTTCCATCAAACCAAACAACATGTTGTAACAAGGGAGACCAGGGTGGAAGTCCGGACCAAGCTCACCCACTAAACACAGTCTGTAGACACCCCAGCCCCTTGTACAAGCAATCTGGGATGGATTCAGTCTTTCCCCCTAACAGAATTACCTTCTCTCCTCGGGCCACAGCAGTCCAGGCAATTAAGAGTCCAGAGATGCAGCTGTATTCCAACATGGAAAACATAACTTTTTATTGAACAGAGAATGAAGGATGGACATAAAAGACAATTTTCAACACTCCTCTGCAGCTGCATGGGGTTCTTCCACACCTTCGCCATGGGTCTCGGCTGGAGTGGGCGCAGCCTGAGGAAGCGCT
This sequence comes from Dendrobates tinctorius, assembly GCF_039654945.1. Taxonomy (NCBI): domain Eukaryota; kingdom Metazoa; phylum Chordata; class Amphibia; order Anura; family Dendrobatidae; genus Dendrobates; species Dendrobates tinctorius. The sequence continues at coordinate 5,425,955 of NW_027361959.1, forward strand.
GGGGTCTGTGCTGCCGAAGCTGATGATGAGGACCCACGGGACTGCTCCGGTGAGGAAGGCGGGACAATGGGAAGCAGGTAAGCGGCCGACGAAATGACAAGACAGTCCAACGGGGAGTTTTTACTCACCGTCGTGCCCGATGTTAGCCAGCTGCTGCAGCCGCTGGGTTCAGCAATTGCAGCCGACACGATGCCTTGCAGGACAGCCTCCAGAACCTCATGTTCAACTTCGGGCTTTCATTGGGGTATTGCTGGTCCTTCCTCCTCATAGTCCTTGGCCTTCTCCGGTAGCAGAGGCGGCCATCGGGATAAGAGCCACTCCTCTAGGCTTTCTGTCCACCAGGCCTCGTACTGCAGGCCCGCCTCCACCTGGACCTTGGATCGCAGGGAAAACGTAACTTTTTATTGAAGAGGATGAAGGATGGATATAAAAATTTTCAACACTGGATTTCTTGCTCTTGCCTTGACATTTGCTGCAGTCGTACCCACAATGACTGCAGCAGTCGTCCAACCGCTGGAATCTGGGCGCCTGAGACCCCTCTAAAGTCTAAAAATGAGAGTGTCTTCTAAACAATATCATTTAATGTCAGGCACTATTTATGCTGCAAAATCGCGCAAAACTCAACTGTGGATTCTGAAGAAACATCAGTAGCGAGTAGGTGGGGGTCTTTATAAGTAGAAAGAGGAAATCTCACCACCAAGTAGCAACTATGCAAATTCAGACTAAGTACATTGTCTAACCAAATCAACAGAATAATAATAATAATTTTATTTCTATAGCGCCAACATATTCCGCAGCACTTTACATTATAGGGGACTTCTACACACAATAGACATTACAGCATACCAATAAACACATAGATCAAAACAGATACCAAGAGGAGTGAGGGCCTAGCTCTCAAGCTTACAATCTATGAGGAAAAGGGGAGACATGAAAGGTGGATGGTAACAATTGTTTTTATTGTTTGGACCATCCCTAGTGTAAGAATCAGGTGTTCCTGTTGCTGCATGAACCAGATAACAGTCTAAATATGTAACAGTACAGACTGTGAGAATCATGTGGGAATAGTGGATGAGGGCAGGTATATCTCGCCCAGATACCTTTCCTATGTGGCCTAGTCTGGTCAGTATCTCACCTGGTTGCTGATGAATAATGGGAGGGCGGATATAAAAGGATGCCAGGTGGTTGTGTGAGTGTCTCAGCCTGGGAACACAGAGAGCCTGTCTGTGTGAGAGACACGAGTGAAAGCAGTGCCCACTGCAACTGTGGTTTGGCTGGACGGGAGAAGCCCGCCAGTTGGTAGTTAGGTTGTACCTTGTTTAGTTAGTGCCGGACAGGCAAGGATTTATTTTATGTTTTATTTCTTTTATGCATTGCTTTCACCTTTAATAAAAATGACCCAGTGTCAGTTATACCTGGACCCCGGCTGTGCGCCTGAGTTTCATGCTGAACGCACGTGACCTTTGACCCCAGCAAAGGCGATCCCGGAGTGTTTTATCACATTGTGGTGGAGAATGCGGGCAACACGTTGGAAGCGTGAGCATGGAGGACGTGGTGAAAGCGCTGATACAGGCCACCGCCGTCCAGCAAGAAGCTAATCGGGTGATGATGGCCCAGCTGAAGGAGTTGGTGGACATGACAGCTACCGATCGTTCGCTTCTCCAGCAGGTGGCGCAGCGCCTGGCAAGCTTACCTGAGGTTAACCTGGAAGCCGAGTCGAGAGTGATTCACGTGAGTCTGTACTGGCAGAAGATGACGACCGAAGATGACATCGAGGCATATCTGACCACGTTTGAACGGACGGCGTTGCGAGAAAAATGGCCGAAGGCACGATGGGCCGGCCTGATTGCCCTGTTTCTTTCCGGTGAGGCCCAAAAGGTATATTATGACTTAGGCTAGTTTCACACTTGCTTTTTTTTGCAGCGCGTTTTTCCCGCAAAAAAACGCATAGAAAAAACGCATACAAAAGCATACAACTGCTGCGTTTTTTTCAAGCATTTTTATGAGCATGCATGAAAAAAACGCAGCGTTTTTAAGCGTTTGTATGCGTTTTTAGTGCGTTTTTACCGCGTTTGCGTTTTTTTCCAACATTTTTAGGTGGCCCCTCACACTACCCAAACCATGACTTTACTAACCCTAACCCTGACCCTAACCCTAACCCTAACCCTGACCCTAACCCTAACCCTGACCCTAACCCTTAACCAAATCATACTTAACCCTAACCCAAACCCTAAACCCTAACTAACCCTAACCCTAACCCTAACCCTGACCCTAACCCTAACCCTAACCCTGACCCTAACCCTAACCCTAACCCTAACCCTGACCCTAACCCTAACCCTAACCCTGACCCTAACCCTTAACAAAACCATACTTAACCCTAACCCTGACCCTAACCCTAACCCTAACCCTAACCCTGACCCTAACCCTTAACCAAACCATACTTAACCCTAATCCTGACCCTAACCCTGACCCTAACCCTAACCCTAACCCTAACCCTAACCCTGACCCTAACCCTTAACAAAACCATACTTAACCCTAATCCTGACCCTAACCCTGACCCTAACCCTTAACAAAACCATACTTAACCCTAACCCTGACCCTAACCCTAACCCTGACCCTAACCCTAACCCTAACCCTGACCCTAACCCTAACCCTAACCCTAACCCTGACCCTAACCCTTAACCAAACCATACTTAACCCTAATCCTGACCCTAACCCTGACCCTAATCCTTAACAAAACCATACTTAACCCTAACCCTGACCCTAACCCTGACCCTAACCCTTAACAAAACCATACTTAACCCTAATCCTGACCCTAACCCTGACCCTAACCCTTAACAAAACCATACTTAACCCTAACCCTGACCCTAACCCTAACCCTGACCCTAACCCTAACCCTAACCCTGACCCTAACCCTAACCCTAACCCTAACCCTGACCCTAACCCTTAACCAAACCATACTTAACCCTAATCCTGACCCTAACCCTGACCCTAATCCTTAACAAAACCATACTTAACCCTAACCCTGACCCTAACCCTAACCCTGACCCTAACCCTAACCCTAACCCTGACCCTAACCCTAACCCTAACCCTGACCCTAACCCTTAACAAAACCATACTTAACCCTAATCCTGACCCTAACCCTGACCCTAACCCTTAACCAAACCATACTTAACCCTAACCCTGACCCAAAACCCAACCCTAACCCTGACCCTGACCCTAACCCTAACCCTAAACCCCCTTAACTAACCCTAACTCTAACCCAAACCCCTAAATTCCATGGTTAAAAAAAAAAAACGCATATGCAAAAAAACGCTTACATGAGCATGCCAGTGCGCACATATGCGCATCCATAGGCTATAATGGCCATTTTTAGCGCAAAACGTGCGCATATGTGCGCATGCGCTTTTTTGCAGGGCCAAAAAATGCAACATGCTGCGTCTGGAAAATCCAATCGCACACCCCAAAAAAACGCAGCGCATGAAAATCGCATACATGCGCTTACAAGCGCGCAGGTATGCGCACCCATGTTAAATATAGGGGAAAAAACGCATGCGCAGGTTAGCGTTTTTTTCCAGCGCTAAAAAACGCAAATGTGAAACCAGCCTTAGAGCCTGAAGCCGCGCAGGACTTTTAGAAACTGAAAGCCGAGATCCTGGCCCGGCTGGGAGTGACGACCGCTGTCCGTGCACAGAGAGTGCATCAATGGACTTATCAGCCAGATAAACCACCGCGGTCACAAATGTTCGACCTGATCCACGTGACGAAGAAGTGGCTACAACCCGAGGTGTTGACAGCGCCAGAGATAATCCAGAGAGTCGTCATGGACAAGTACCTGAGAGCTCTACCGCCAGCCCTGAGGAAGTGGGTAAGCCATGGAAATCCTACGACGGCAGATCAACTTGTGGATCTGGTTGAACATTACTCCGTGGCGGAAGGACTCCGAGACGACGCTACCCCACCTTGTGCTTCATCATCTCCACGTGGAACCGGTAAGACTGTTCCAGGGAGTAGGGGAGAAGTAAAAATCCCTAAGACAGTGGGGGAGGAAAACGGGACTGCCCGCACTGCGAGGCCGAGAGTAATGAACTATGGTCTAAGCAAGGGGCCCGTTATGTGTTTCCGCTGCCAAGAGATGGGACACATTGCTGCGAACTGTCCGGTCACTACTGAACCCATGCAGTGCGATGTCACAGACTCTAAAAACCGCATGTCTATGGTTGCACAGGTAGTGAGTGTGAATGCCGGTCAAAAGGATGTGGAAAAATACTTGTGTGATTTAACTGTTGATGGCAAAAATGTGGTGGCATTGTTAGACTCAGGAAGTGTGGTGACTCTGGTGAAGGCCAGTCTGGTGTCAGCCCCGACTGGACCATCAGACAAATTTTCTGTAACGTGTGTGCATGGAGACACCTGTTCGTACCTCACCACGGTCATATGCATTACTACCTCCTATGGGTCTGTGCAACATAAAGTGGGACTCGTCCCTGCGTTATTGCATGATGTTATCTTGGGCCGGGATTTTCCCCACTTCTGGCAATTGTGGGAGAATCAGTTGATACCCCAGGGTAATAGTGTACATGATTCTTCTCCCAGGGCGCGTGTGGGTCCCAAACCCCTGGAAGAGGTCTCCCCGGAAGCCTCGGGGGAAGAGTCTGCTGGAAATGACCTGCAGTTCCCATTTTCAGTCATGGCGGGTAATACGGAGGAGACGTGGAAGAGGAGGAGGCCGACAGCCGTCCACCTCCCCGTTTGCTGGATTTGGAAGTTCAGAAAGATGACTTCCAAAGCGAGCAAATAAAGGATCCTACCCTTTCTCAGGCTAGGACAAATGTAAAAGTGATTAATGGGGTACCCGTAGAACCTGGCTCTAGGCTGGCATATCCTTACATGGTCCTGGCGAATGATTTACTCTATCAAATAGAGAAAAAGGGGGAAGACACGGTGCAACTATTAGTTGTGCCAAAACCCTACCGGTGGCAGGTGCTGGACCTGGCCCACGGACATATGATGGGAGGTCACCTGGGAGTCCAGAAAACCACCGAAAGGATATTACACTGTTTTGTTTGGCCAGGCATGCATCACGATAATCATGTATATTGTGAGTCTTCTCCTGACTGCAAAGCCTCTGCGCCTAAGCCCCGGTTCTGTAGCCCTTTGGTACCCCTACCTATCATTGAGGTCCCGTTTGAGAGGATTGGGATGGATTTAGTTGGGCCCCTCCCACGGTCTGCATGTGGACACCAACATATCCTGGTCATCTTGGATTATGCCACTCGTTACCCGGAGGCCATCCCTTTGCGTAACATGGCTACCAAGACGATTGCCAAGGAACTGGTGCATGTGTTTAGTCGGGTGGGTATACCAAAACAGATACTCACTGACCAGGGGACTCCCTTTATGTCCAGAGTAATGAAGGAGCTCTGCAGGTTGTTACAAATCGAACCGTTACGCACATCCGTGTATCACCCTCAAACAGACGGGTTGGTCGAACGGTTCAATAAAACTCTGAAGCAGATGCTGAGAAAGGCAATAGACAAGGATGGGAAGAACTGGGACTATTTACTTCCGTATTTGCTTTTTGCCATCAGGGAAGTGCCCCAGTCTTCCACGGGATTCTCGCCTTTCGAGTTATTGTACGCCCGACGTCCTGGTGGACTGTTAGACGTCGCCAAAGAAACCTGGGAGGGTCAGGTCACTCCGTTTAAAACGGTGATAGATCACGTATCCCAAATGCAGGACCATATTGCGGCTGTTATGCCTATCGTCAAAGAACACATGATGCAGGCTCAAGGAGCCCAAAAAAGAATCTATGATAGGGGCGCAAAGATCCGTACGTTTGCACACGGATATAGAGTGTTGATCCTGGTCCCCACGGTGGATAGTAAGTTCCTAGCCAAGTGGCAGGGCCCCTTTGAGATTAAGGAAAGAGTTGGTGAAGTAAACTACAAAGTATACCAGGCAGATAAACGGAAGCCTGAACAGATTTATTATGTAAATCTGATAAAACCCTGGAAAGATCGGTCTGCCTTGTCAGCGGAGCTAGCCCGTCCCGTCTGCTCACATACCGTACCGGAGGTACGGGTTGCCGAGACTCTATCGGAGCGGCAAAAGACTGAGGTCAGGCAGTTTCTACTTCACAACCAAAAGTTTTTCTCAGAAAAACCCGGGCAGACTACGCTAATGAAACATGACATCGTAACGAAACCTGGTGTCACAGTTCACGTAAAACCCTACCGAATCCCGGAAGCGCGCCGTGAAGCCGTTTCCCGAGAATTGAAGGCAATGTTAGAGTTAGGGGTCATTGAGGAATCGCACAGTGCTTGGTCCAGCCTGATTGTATTAATTCCTAAACCGGACGGCACCATCCGGTTCTGCAATGACTTCAGGAAACTGAATGCTGTCTCAAAATTTGATGCCTACCCTATGCCCCGGGTCGACGAGTTAACAGATCGGTTAGGAAAAGCCCAGTATATTACGACCCTAGACCTAACAAAGGGGTATTGGCAGATCCCTCTGGCGGAGGCGGCCAGAGAAAAGACGGCATTTGCTACGCCGGAAGGTTTATTTCAATATGTGTATATGCCATTTGGACTGCACGGGGCACCGGCGACCTTCCAGAGACTGATGGATCGAGTCCTGGGCCACATAGGAAGTACGCTTCGGCCTATTTGGATGACACTGTCATTTACAGCTTGGACTGGGAGACTCATCTCCAGAAGGTACAAGCTGTGATTGACGACCTGTGGGATGCAGGTCTAACCGCGAACCCCAAGAAATGTCACATCGAGCTAGAAGAAGCCCGGTATTTGGGGTATGTAATTGGGAGGGGTATTGTTAAATCCCAGCTCGATAAGATTCAGGCGGTTCAGGACTGGCCGCAACCTGTCAACAAGAAGCAGGTGCAAGCCTTCCTGGGGATCGCCGGCTATTATCGCCGGTTCATACCCAATTTTGCGGCCATCGCTACCCCCCTGACGGATCTTACAAAAGGGAAAGACTCCGTCATGATTAAATGGAGTGTAGCGGCTGAAGAAGCCTTCCATAGCCTAAAACGGGCACTTTGCTCTCAACCCGTACTGGTGACTCCAGACTTCCGCAGCGAGTTTGTGGTACAAACGGATGCCTCTGATACCGGTATCGGGGCCGTACTGTCACAAGCGAGGGACGGAGTGGAACACCCAGTCCTCTATCTCAGCAGGAAGCTGAATAAACATGAGCAAAAGTATGCGGTAGTCGAAAAAGAGTGCCTAGCCATTAAGTGGGCTCTAGAGGCCCTCAAATATTACCTGGTGGGCCGAAAGTTCAGGCTGATCACTGACCATGCCCCTCTCAAGTGGATGCACTTGAACAAGGAACGGAATAGCCGGGTGACCCGGTGGTTCCTTGCCCTGCAGGCCTACACTTTTATGGTGGAGCACCGCCCAGGGGTTCAGATGGGGAATGCAGATGCCCTGTCCCGAGTGCACTGTTTGGCGGGTGTCATTGCTCGACCGGAGTGGTCTGAGCAGAGGGGGGGATATGTGAGAATCATGTGGGAATAGTGGATGAGGGCAGGTATATCTCACCCAGATACCTTTCCTATGTGGCCTAGTCTGGTCAGTATCTCACCTGGTTGCTGATGAATAATGGGAGGGCGGATATAAAAGGATGCCAGGTGGTTGTGTGAGTGTCTCAGCCTGGGAACACAGAGAGCCTGTCTGTGTGAGAGACACAAGTGAGTGAATGCAATGCCCACTGCAACTGTGGTTTGGCTGGACGGGAGAAGCCCGCCAGTTGGTAGTTAGGTTGTACCTTGTTTAGTTAGTGCCGGACAGGCAAGGATTTGTTTTATGTTTTATTTGTTTTATGCATTGCTTTCACCTTTAATAAACCTGACCCAGTGTCAGTTATACCTGGACCCCGGCTGTGCGCCTTAGTTTCATGCTGAACGCACGTGACCTTTGACCCCAGCAAAGGCGATCCCGGAGTGTTTTATCACAAGACACAGAGGGCTATTAAATGCATAAATCATGTGAGAACATGATGCGAGGAACCTGGCTATGGTAAAAATTTTTGAATGAGCCACACAGTTATATTTAGGTTAATGCGTTGATGCGATAGGCCAGTCTGAACAAATGCGTTTTTAGGGCACGCTTAAAACTGGGGATTGGGGATTAATAATATTAACCTGGGCAGTGCATTCCAAAGAATTGGTGCTGCACATGAAAAGTCTTGGAGACGGGAGTGTGAGGGTCTGATTACTGAGGATGTTAACCTCAGGCCATTAGCAAAATGGAGGGCACGGGTAGGGTGGTAGGCTAAGACGAGGGAGGAGATATAGGGTGGTGCCGAGTCATGGAGTGCTTTGTGGGTGAGGGTAATAAGTTTATACTGAATTCTGGAGTGGATGGGTAACTAGTGTAAGGACTGGCACAAGGTAGAGGCATCGGTATGGCGATTAGTGAGGAATATGATCCTAGCTGCAGAACTCAGGACAGATTGGAGAAGGGAGAGTTTGGTAAGAGGGAGACTGATTAGTAGAGAGTTACAATGGTCCAGCCGAGAATGAATAAGAGAAACAGTAAGAGTTTTTGAAGAGTTGAAAGTAAGAAAGGGTCAAATTCTAGAAATATTTTTGAGGTGCAGATAACAGGAGCGAGCCAGTGATCGGATGTGGGGGGGTGAATGAAAGCTCGGAATCAAGTATGACCCCAAAACAGCGGGCATGTTGCTGGGGAGTAATGGTGAAATCACACACGGAAATGGCAATGTCGGGCATAGGTAGGTTAGTAGAGGGAGGAAACACAATGAGTTCAGTTTTTACAGGTTTAGTTTCAGATAGAGGGAGGACATGATGTTAGAGACAGCAGTAGGACAATCACTGGTGTTTTCCAAAAAGGCAGGCGTGATATCAGGAGAAGAAGTGTATAATTGGGTGTCATCAGCATAGAGATGGTACTGGAACCCAAATCTACTGATTGCTTGACCAAATAGGGGCAGTATACAAAGAGAAGAGGAGGGGGCCTAAAACCGATCATTGAGGAACCCCAACAGTAAGGGGAACATGAGAGGAGGAGGAGCCAGCAAAAGATACAGTAAAGGAGCGATCAGAGAGACAGGAGGAGAACCAGGAGAGAACGGTGTCCTTGAGGCCGATGAAACTAAACATAGTGAGGATGAGCTGATGATCCACAGTGTCGAATGCTGCGGAGAGATCCAAGAGAATTAGCATGGAGTAGAGACCATTAGATTTTGCTGTTAGAAGATCATTAGAGACTTTCGTGATGGCAGTTTCAGTAGAGTGAAGAAAGCGGAAACCGGATTGTAGAGGGTCAAGGAGAGAGTTATCTGAGAGATAGCGGATAAGTCGGGCGTGAACCAGGCGTTCCAGGAGTTTAGAGATGAAGGGAAGATTAGAGACAGGTCTAAAGCTAGCGGCACAGTTTTGGTCGAGGGATGGTTTTTTAAGTAATGGCTGTATGATGGAATGCTTAAATGAGGAAGGAAATATACTGGAAAAGAGAGACAGGTTAAATATTTTTCTTATGTGAGTGGTGACAACAGGGGAGAGGGACTGGAGGAGCTGTGATGGAATGGGGTCACTGGTGCAAGTGGTAGGGCGAGAAGATGCAAAGAGCCTGATTACTTCTTCTGTTACTGGTTCAAAATCAGAGAGTGAGCTAGATGCAGTGGGGGAGGGAGGACAGTGCATGGTATGAGGGGATTGGGAGATAATTTCCTGTCAGATATGGTCAAACAATTATATGTACACAACCTCCAAAAGTTTAACTAGATGTACAACAAAAAAAATGCCAAAAATGCACAAGATTAAAAATAATCTTTATTAATTGAAGTATGATTAACATTATGAAAAATTTAAAAATGGATGCACATCAAGCTAGCGGAACATGAAGGAGAAAACAACACTGGAAAAATATGAGGTAAGTACCAAACACACACACTAACTGCTGTTTAAAGATCAAAGATGCATGGAAGCATAAGGAACATCAAATATCTACTAGATGTGTATTTCCTGAAGGAAGTACAGATAGTGGTTTGAAATGGTGCCCGGGCTGCCACTTTAAGAGAAACTTGCCTGCTGCCCCTGCAAGACTTTCAACTCAGGATCTGTTTTACCTGTGGGTGCCTCTCAGGGGCCACTTTGGCCTGTGGGGCCCCTCACGGTCTGATTTGGTGGGTGGGGCCCCTCAGGATCTGATTCAGTGGACTGGGCTCCTCAGGGCTTGAATTGGTGGGCGGGCCACTCTGGGTCCGATTTGGCGGGTGGGGCCCCTCAGGGTCCGATTTGGTGGGCGGGGCCCCACAGGGTCTCAATTGGTGGGCGGGGCCACTCTGGGTTCAATTTGGAGGGCAGGGCCACTCTGGGTCTGATTTGGTGGGCTGGGCCCCACAGGGTCAGATTTGGTGAGTGGGGCCCCACAGGGTCTGATTTGGTGGGTGGGGCCCCTCTGGTTCTGATTTGGTATGCAGGGCCCCTCAGGGTCTTATTTGGTGGGCGGGGCACCTCAGGGTCTGATTTGGTGGGCGGGGCCACTCTGGGTCTGATTAGGTGGGCGGGGCCCCTTAGGGTCAGATTAGGTGGGCGGGACCCCTCAGGGTCTGATTTGGTGGGCGGGGCCACTCTGCGTCCAATTTGATGGACGGGGCCCTTCAGGGTCCAATTTGGTGGGTGGGGCCACCCTGAGTCTGATTTGGTGGGAGGGGACCCTCAGGGTCTGATTTGGTGGGCAGGGCCACTCTGAGTCCGATTTGGAGTGCGGGGCCACTCTGGGTCTAATTTGGTGGGCGGGGCCCTTCAGGGTCCGATTTGGTGGGCGGGGCCACTCTGGGTCTGATTTGGAGCTTGGGGTCACTCAGCTTTCGATTTGGTGCGCCGGCCCTTTAAGGGTCATTTTGGTGCGCCGCCCTTTAAGAATCACTTAGGCGCGTTGGCCGTTTAAGAGCTAGTTTGTCGCACTGGGCTTCCAAATCCACTTTGGCGTACATTCTCTCTCAGGGGCATGCGTCATGTGATGAAGCTAGATTTGCATTTGTGCTGTGGGTTATGCTTTAAGAGCTGATATTATCTGCCAGAAACTGTCCTGGGGGCGTCATGTAACGTTCGTAGGCGTTGGCATAGTAACTGGGTCTGCCTTTGCTTATCAATGAGCTTAACTGCCATTTGAATCGCCTCAGGGCATGTTTTCTCTATGGCAAAATTTCCCCATTGAAAAGCATTGAGACAATACATTCCAATCACGGGAAAAAATTTCTAACGCAAATTGCGCAAAAACTACAAATCCGATCGACAAGAAAATTACTTAGCACACCTCTCGTGGACGCTGGCTTCGAAACGACACCTCAACGGAGTCTGTGCATGTAGGGGTTCGGGCCACATTAATTGCGCAAATCAACTGAATAATAAGAATAAGTTAGCAGCGGTCGGATTACAACATTAATACTAGATGTGTATTTCCTGAAGGAAGTACAGATAGTGGTTTGAAATGGTGCCCGGGCTGCCCCTTTAAGAGAGACTTGCCTGCTGCCCCTGCAAGACTTTCAACTCAGGATCCGTTTTAACTGTGAGTGTCTCTCAGGGGCCACTTTGGCCTCAGGGTCTGATTTGGTGGGTGGAGCCCCTCAGGATCTGATTCCTTGGCCTTGGCTCCTCAGGGCTTGAATTGTTGGCGGGGATCCCTCAGGCTCCGATTTTGTGGATGTGGCCCCTCAGGGTCTGATTTTGTGGGTGGGGCCCTCAGGGTCTGTTTTTGTGGGTGGGGCCCCTCAGGGTCCGATTTTGTGGGTGGGGCCCATCAGGGTCTGATTTTGTGGCCGGATCCCCTCAGGGTCTGATTTTGTGGGTGGGGCCCCTCAGGGTCCGATTTTGTGGCCGGGGACCCTAAGGGTCCAATTTTGTGGATGGGGCCCTTCAGGGCCCAATTTTGTAGCCGGGGCTCATCAGGGTCCGATTTTGTGGTTGGGGCCCCTCAGGGTCCGATTTTGTGGGTGGGGCCACTCTGGGTCCGATTTGGTGGGTGGGGCCACTCTGGGTCCATTTTGTTGGGCGGGGCTACGCAGGGTCCGATTTGGTGGGCGGGGGCCCCTCAGGGTCCGATTTGGCGGGCGGGTCCCCTCAGGGTCCGATTTGGTGGGCGGGGCCCCTCAGGGTCTAGTTTGATGGGCGGGGCCCCTCAGGGTCCGATTTTGTGTCAGGGGCCCCTGAGGGTCTGATTTTGTGGTTGGGACCCCTCAGGGTCCGATTTTGTGGTTGGGGCCCCTCAGGGTCAGATTTTGTGGCTGGGGCCCATCAGAGTCCGATTTTGTGACTGGGGCCCATCAGGGTCTGATTTTGTGGCCGAGGCCCCTCAGGGTCAGATTTTGTTGGGGCCCCTCAGGGTCTGATTTTGTGGCAGGGGCCCCTCAGGTTCCGATTTTGTGGGTGGGGCCCCTTAGGGTCTGATTTTGTGGGCGGAGTCCCTCTGGGTCCAATTTGGTGGGCGGGACCACTCTGGGTCCGATTTGGTGGGCGGGACCACTCTGGGTCCAATTTGGTGGGTAGGGCCTCTCAGGGTCTGATTTGGTGGGTGGGGCCACTCTGGGTCCGATTTAGTGGGCGGGGCCCCACAGGGTCCGATTTGGTGGGCGGGGCCCCACAGGGTCTGGTTTGGTGGGCAGGGCCTCTCTGGGTCCTATTTGGTGGGTGGGGCCACTCTGGGTAAGATTTGGAGGCTGGGGTCGCTCAGCCTCCGATTTGGAGGCCGGGGTCGTTGAGCTTCCGATTTGGATGCCGAGGTCAAAGAGCCTCCGATTTGGAGGCCGGGGTCGATGAGCTTCCGATTTGGAGGCCGGGGTCGATGAGCGTCCGATTTGGAGGCTGGGGTCGATGAGCGTCCGATTTGGAGGCCGGGGTCGATGAGCCTCTGATTTGGAGGCCGGGGTCGATGAGCCTCCGATTTGAAGGCCGGGGTGGCTCAGCCTCCGATTTGGAGGCTGAGGTGGCTCAGCCTCCGATTTGGAGGCCGGGGTCGACCAGCCTTCGATTTGGAGGCCGGGGTCGATCAGCCTCCGATTTGGAGGCCGGGGTCGATCAGCCTCCGATTTGGAGGCCGGGGTTGATCAGCCTCCGATTTGGAGGCCGGGGTGGCTCAGCCTCCGATTTGGAGGCCGGGGTCGATCAGCCTCCGATTTGGAGGCCGGGGTTGATCAGCCTCCGATTTGGAGGCCGGGGTGGCTCAGCCTCCGATTTGGAGGCCGGGGTCGATCAGCATCCGATTTGGAGGCCGGGGTGGCTCAGCCTCCGATTTGGAGGCCGGGTTGGCTCAGCCTCCGATTTGGAGGCCGGGGTCGATCAGCCTCCGATTTGGAGGCCGGGGTGGCTCAGCCTCCGATTTGGAGGCCGGGGTGGCTCAGGCTCCGATTTGGAGGCCGGGGTTGATCAGCTTCCGATTTGGAGGCCGGGGTGGCTCAGCCTCCGATTTGGAGGCCGGGTTGGCTCAGCCTCCGATTTGGAGGCCGGGGTCGATCAGCCTCCGATTTGGAGGCCGGGGTGTCTCAGCCTCCGATTTGGAGGCCGGGGTGTCTCAGCCTCCGATTTGGAGGCCGGGGTGGCTCAGCTTTCGATTTGGCGTGTCGGCCCTTTAAGACTCATTTCGGTGCGCCAGCCCTTTAACAATCACTTTGGCGCGTCGGCCTTTTAAGAGCTAGTTTGGCTCACTGGGCTTCTTCTAAATCAACTTTGGTGGACATTCTCTCTCAGGGGCATGTGTCATGTGATGAAGCTAGATTTGCATTCGTGCAGTGGGTTTCGCTTTAAGAGCTGATATTATGTGGCAGAAGCTCTGTACTGGGGGCATCATGTGACGTTCATAGGTGTTGGCATAGTAACTGGGTGTGCCTGCGCATATCAATGAGCTTAACTGCCATTTCAATCGCCTCAGAGCACGTTTTGCCATTTCCCATTGAAAAGCATTGGAGACAGTGCATTCCAATGACGGAAAAAAAAAATTTCAAACGCAAATTGCACAAAAACTACAAATCCGATCGACACGAAAAATACTTAGCACACCTCTCATGGACGCTGGCTTCGAAACGACACCTCAACGGAATCTGTGCGTGTAGTGGTTCGGGCCGTATTAATTGTGGAAATCAACTTAATAATAATAACTAGATGTGTATTTCCTGAAGGAAGTACAGATAGTGGTTTGAAATGGTGCCCGGGCTGCCCCTTTAACAGAGACTTGCCTGCTGCCCCTGCAAGACTTTCAACTCAGGATCCGTTTTAAGTGTGGGTGCCTCTCAGGGGCCACTTTGGCCTCAGGGTCTGATTTGGTGGGTGGGGCCCCTCAGGATCCGATTCGGTGGCCTGGGCTCCTCAGGGCTTGTATTGGTAGCCGGGATGCCTCAGGGTCCAGTTTTGTGAGTGGGGCCTCTCATGGTCTGATTTTGTGGATGGGGCCCCTCAGGGTCCGATTTTGTGGGTGGGGCCCCTTATGGTCCGATTTTGTGGGTGGGGCCCCTCAGGGTCCGATTTTGTGGCCGAGGCCCCTCAGGGTCCGATTTTGTGGCCGGGGCCCCTCAGGGTCCGATTTTGCGGGTGCGGCCCCTCAGGGTCTGATTTTGCGGGTGGTGCCCCTCAGGGTCCGATTTTGTGGGTGGGGCCCCTCAGGGTCCGATTTTGTGACCGGGGCCCCTCAGGGTCTGATTTTGTGGTTGGGGCCCCTCAGGGTCCGATTTTGTGGCCGGGGTCTCTCAGGGTCCGATTTTGTGGCCGGGACCCCTCAGGGTCTGGATTTGTGGGTGGGGCCCCTCAGGGTCCGATTTTGTGGCTGGGGCCCCTCATGGTCTGATTTTATGGCTGGGGCCCCTCAGGGTCTGATTTTGAGGGTGGGGCCCCTCAGGGTCTAATTTGGTGGGTGGGGCCCCTTAGGGTCTGATTTTGTGGGTGGAGCCCCCAGGGTCAATTTTGGTGGGTGGGGCCACTCTGGATCCAATCTAGTGGGCGGTGCCCCTCATGGTCCGATTTGGTGGGCGGGGCCCCTCTGGGTCCGATTTGGTGGACGGGGCCCCTCTGGGTCCGAATTGGTGGGCGGGGCCCTTCAGGGTCCGATTTGGTGGGCGGGGCCCCTCTGGGTCCGATTTGGTGGGCGGGGTCAATCTGGGTCCGATTTGATGGGCGGGGCTCCTCAGGGTCCGATTTGGTGGGCGTGGCCCCTCAGGGTCCGATTTGATGGGCGGGGCCACTCTGGTTCCGATTTGGTGGGCGGGGCCACTCTGGGTCTGATTTGGTGGGCGGGGCCACTCTGGGTCCGATTTGGTGGGCGGGGCCCTTCAGGGTCCGATTTGGTGGACGGGGCCACTCTGGGTCCGATTTGGTGGGTGGAGCCCTTCAGGGTCCGATTTGGTGGGCGGGGTCACTCTGGGTCCGATTTGGTGGGCGGGGCCCATAAGGGTCCGATTTGGTGGGCGTGGTCACTCTGGGTCCGATTTGGTGGGCGGGGCTCCTCAGGGACCGATTTGGTGGGCAGGGCTCCTCAGGGTCCGATTTGGTGGACGGTGCCACTCTGGGTCCGATTTGGTGGGCGGGGCCCCACAGGGTCCGATTTGGTGGGCGGGGCCCCTCAGGGACCGATTTGGTGGGCGGGGCCCCTCAGGGACCGATTTGGTGGGCAGGGCCTCTCTGGGTCTGATTTGGTGGGTGGGGCCACTCTGGGTAAGATTTGGAGGCTGGGGTCGCTCAGACTCCAATTTGGAGGCCGGGGTCGTTGAGCTTCCGATTTGGAGGCCGAGGTCAAAGAGCCTCCGATTTGGAGGCAGGGGTCGATGAGCTTCCGATTTGGAGGCCGGGGTCGATGAGCCTCCGATTTGGAGGCCGGGGTGGCTCAGCCTCCGATTTGGAGGCCGGGGTGGCTCAGCCTCCGATTTGGAGGCCGGGGTGGCTCAGCCTCCGATTTGGAGGCCGGGGTGGATCAGCCTCCGATTTGGAGGCCGGGGTGGCTCAGCCTCCGATTTGGAGGCCGGGGTGGATCAGCCTCCGATTTGGAGGCCGGGGTGGATCAGCCTCCGATTTGGAGGCCGGGGTGGATCAGCCTCCGATTTGGAGGCCGGGGTGGCTCAGCCTCCGATTTGGAGGCCGGGGTGGATCAGCCTCCGATTTGGAGGCCGGGGTGGATCAGCCTCCGATTTGGAGGCCGGGGTCGCTCAGCCTCCGATTTGGAGGCCGGGGTCGCTCAGCCTCCGATTTGGAGGCCGGGGTGGCTCAGCCTCCGATTTGGAGGCCGGGGTGGCTCAGCCTCCGATTTGGAGGCCGGGGTGGCTCAGCGTCCGATTTGGAGGCCGGGGTGGCTCAGCCTCCGATTTGGAGGCCGGGGTGGCTCAGCCTCCGATTTGGAGGCCGGGGTGGCTCAGTCTCCGATTTGGTGTGTCGGCCCTTTAAGACTCATTTGGGTGCGCTGGGCCTTTAACAATCACTTTGGCGCATTGGCCCTTTAAGAGCTAGTTTGGCTGACTGGGCTTCTTTTTAATCCACTTTGGCGCACACATTCTCTCTCAGGGGCATGTGTCATGTGATTAAGCTAGATTTGCATTTGTGCTGTGAGTTTCGCTTTAAGAGCTGATATTATGTGGCAGAGGCTCTGTGCTGGGGTTCAAGTGAAGTTCGTAGGCGTTGGCATAGTAACTGGGTCTGCCTGCGCATATCAATGAGCTCAACTGTCATTTCAATCGCCTCAGGGCACGTTTTGCCATTTCCTATTGAAAAGCATTGGAGACAGTGCATTCCAATGACGGGAAAAAAAATTTTCAAACGCAAATTGCGCAAAAACTACAAATCCGATCGACACGAAAAATACTTAGCACACCTCTCATGGACGCTGGCTTCGAAACGACACCTCAACGGAGTCTGTGCGTGTAGCGGTTCGGGCCGCATTAATTGCGGAAATCAACTTAATAATAATAATAATAAGAAGAAGAATAAGTTAGCAGCGTTCGGATTACAATATAGTGGTTTTTTCAAACCACTATAATAAGTTAGCAGCGTTCGGATTACAATATAGTGGTTTTTTCAAACCACTATAATTATTGGCAATAGACACCCTCAATACAGGAGTGGTTCTGCAGGTGGGGACCACAGACCACATCTCAGTACCAATGCCTTCTGGCTGATGTTTTGGTCACTTTTGAATGTTGGTTGTGCTTTCACACTCGTGGTAGCATGAGACGGACTCTACAACCCACATACGTGGCTCAGGTTGTGCTACCACATTGTGACAGGTTAGAATAGAATAGATAGAATAGATATATACACATAGAATAGGTATATATATATATATATATATATATATATATATATATAGTACAGACCAAAAGTTTGGACATACCCTCTCATTCAAAGAGTTTTCTTTATTTTCATGACTATGAATATTGTAGATTCACCCTGAAGGCATCAAAACTATGAATTTACATATGTGGAATTATATAATTAACAAAAAAGTGTGAAACAACTGAAAATATGTCTTATATTCTAGGTTCTTCAAAGTAGCCACCTTTTACTTTTCACACTCTTGGCATTCTCTTGATGAGCTTCAAGAGGTAGTCACCGGAAATGGTCTTCCAACAGTCTTGAAGGAGTTCCCAGAGTTGCTTAGCACTTGTTGGCCCTTTTGCCTTCACTCTGCGGTCCAGCTCACCCCAAACCATCTCGATTGGGTTCAGGTCTGGTGACTGTGGAGGCCAGGTCAACTGGCGTAGCACCCCATTGCTCTCCTTCTTGGTCAAATAGCCCTTACACAGCCTGGAGGTGTGTTTAGGGTCATTGTCCTGTTGAAAAATAAATGATGGTCCAACTAAACGCAAACCGGATGGAATAGCATGCCGCTGCAAGATGCTGTGGTAGCCATGCTGGTTCAGTATGCCTTCAATTTTGAATAAATCCCCAACAGTGTCACCAGCAAAGCACCCCCACACCATCACACCTCCTCCTCCATGCTTCACGGTGGGAGCCAGACATGTAGTCCATCCGTTCACCTTTTCTGCGTCGCACAAAGACACGGTGGTTGGAACCAAAGATCTCAAATTTGGACTCATCAGACCAAAGCACAGATTTCCACTGGTCTAATGTCCATTCCTTATGTTCTTTAACCCAAACAAGTCTCTTCTGCTTGTTGCCTGTCCTTAGCAGTGGTTTCCTAGCAGCTATTTTACCATGAAGGCCTGCTGCGCAAAGTCTCCTCTTAACAGTTGTAGAGATGTGCCTGCTGCTAGAACTCTGTGTGGCATTGACCTGGTCTCTAATCTGAGCTGCTGTTAACCTGCGATTTCTGAGGCTGGTTACTTGGATGAACTTATCCTCTGCAGCAGAGGTGGCTCTTGGTCTTCCTTTCCTGGTGCGGTCCTCATGTGAGCCACTTGGGGACACTTTCAAAGTTTTCCCAATTTTTCGGACTGACTGACTTTCATTTCTTAAAGTAATGATGGCCATTCGTTTTTCTTTACGTAGCTGCTTTTTTCTTGCCATAATACAAATTCTAACAGTCTATTCAGTAGGACTATCAGCTGTGTATCCACCAGACTTGTGCACAACACAACTGATGATCCCAACCCCATTTATAAGGCAAGAAATCCCACTTATTAAACCTGACAGGGCACACCTGTGAAGTGAAAATCATTTTCGGTGACTACCTCTTGAAGCTCATCAAGATAATGCCAATAGTGTGCAAAGCAGTAATCGAAGCAAAACGTGGCTACTTTGAAGAACCTAGAATATAAGACATTTTCAGTTGTTTCACACTTTTTTGTTAATTATGTAATTCCACATATGTAAATTCATAGTTTTGATGCCTTCAGAGTGAATCTACAATTTTTATAGTCATGAAAATAAGGAAAACTCTTTGAATGAGAAGGTGTGTCCAAACTTTTGGTCTGTACTGTATATATATATATATATATATATATAATATATGTCAGAGACACACATATATATATACATATATATATTCGGCATGTCTCTGTATTTCATAGAGCGTTGGATAGAAGAATAGTCGGTAATTCATTTGTCGGCTTATGAAAAATCACTGCAGGAGCTGACAGGATAGGAGAGATGGATTACATTTAGTAAATCCATATATAATAGGTAGATATACACTGTGTTCCAAATTATTATGCAAATGATATTTTTCTCTGATTTTCCTAAATAGTCGGTACAAATGACAGTCAGTCTAATAAAAGTCATCACCCGTTAGAGTATGCATCGAATTTTATTGAAGAAACCTCTCAATGATAACAGTATAAACTCCAAAATGAATAAAAACTCAAATTGCACTGTTCCAAATTATTATGCACAGTAGAATTTCTAAACATTTGATATGTTTTAAAGAACTGAAAATGCTCATTTGTGGAATTTGCAGCATTTGGAGGTCACATTCACCGAACAAAAAAGCTATTTAACTCCAAAACATCCTAACAGGCCAAGTTACATGTTAACATAGGAACCCTTCTTTGATATCACCTTCACAATTCTTGCATCCATTGAACTTGTGAATTTTTTGGAGAGTTTCTGCTTGTATTTCTTTGCATGAAGTCAGAATAGCCTCCCAGAGCTGCTATTTTGATGTGAACTGCCTCCCACCCTCATAGATCTTTTGCTTGATGATACTCCAAAGGTTCTCTATAGGGTTGAGGTCAGGGAAAGATGGTGGCCACACCATGAGTTTATCTCCTTTTATGCCCATAGCAGTCAATGACTCAGAGGTATTCTTTGCAGCATGACATGGTGCAGTGTCATGCATGAAGATGATTTTGCTCCTGAAGGCACGTTTCTGCTTTTTATACCATGGAAGACAGCTGTCAGTCAGAAACTCTATATACTTTGCAGAGGTCATTTTCACACCTTCAGGAACCTTAAAGAGCCCTACCAGCTGTTTCCCCATGATTCCGGCCCAAAACATGACTCCTCCACCTCCTTGCTGACGTCGCAGCCTTGTTGGGACATAGTGGCCATCCACTACTCCATCCACCTGGACCATCCAGGGTTGCTCGACACTCATCAGTAAACAAGACTGTTTGAGAATTAGTCCTCATGTATGTCTGGGCCCACTGCAACCATTTCTGCTTGTGAACACTGTTTAGGAGTGGCCGAATAGTAGGTTTATGCACCACAGCATGCCTTTGAAGGATCCTACACCTTGAGGTTCGAGGGACTCCAGAGGCACCAGCAACTTTAAATATCTGTTTGCTGGTTTGTAATGGCTTTTTAGCAGCTGCTCTCTTAATCCGATGAACTTGCCTGGCAGAAACCTTCCTCATTCTGCCTTTATCAGCATAAACATGTTTGTGCTCAGAATCAACCACAAATCTCTTAGTAGTGCGATGATCACATTTAAGTTTTTGGGAAATATCTAATGTTTTCATCTCATGACTAGTGTTGAGCATTCCGCAAGTATCGGGTATCGGCCGATACTTGCTGTATCGGAATTCCGATACCAACTTCCGATATTTTTTCAATATCAGAAGTCGGCATCAGAATCGGAAGTTCAAAGTTGATTGACAGCCTGACGTCATCATGATGCGCGGTGTGTGCGCATCATGATGCGCCGTCATTTCGGGCCTTCCGGGGGTCTCTGCCGGCCTGCCGGGGGGCTGTGCCGGCCTGCCAGGGGGGCTGTGTGGACTGCCCGGGGTCTGTACCGGCCTGCCGGGGGGCTGTGCCGGCCTGCCGGTGGTCTGTGCACCCTGTGGGGGTCTGTGCCGGCCTGCCGGGGGGCTGTGCTGATGTCCGGGGGTCTGTGCAAGCATCGTCCGATGGGACTACAAGTCCCATCTGGCGATGCCTGCTACCATGACAGTGATTGACACATTAGCCAATGATGGGACAGTAGTAGTCCCATCATCCGGCTAATGTGTTAAATGTTAAAAAAAAAAAAAAAAAAAAATACTACATACATACTACATGCATGCTACATACATACTACATGCTACATACATACTACATACATACTACATATATACTACATGCATGCTACATACATACTACATATATACTACATGCATGCTACATACATACTGCATGCTACATACATACTACATACATACTACATACATACTACATACATGCTACATACATACTACATATATACTACATGCATGCTACATACATACTACATACATACTACATGCTACATACATACTACATACATACTACATACATACTACATACATGCTACATACATGCTACATACATACTACATATATACTACATGCATGCTACATACATACTGCATGCTACATACATACTACATACATACTACATACATACTACATGCTACATACATACTACATACATACTACATACATACTACATACATACCACATATATACTACATACATACTACATACATACTACATACATAACACATATATACTACATACATACTACATACATACTACATACATACTACATATATACTACATATATACTACATGCATGCTACATACATACTACATGCTACATATATACTACATACATACTACATACATACTACATGCATGCTACATACATACTACATGCTACATACATACTACATATATACTACATGCATGCTACATACATACTGCATGCTACATGCATGCTACATACATACTACATACATACTACATGCTACATACATACCACATATATACTACATACATACTACATACAATACATTCATACAATACATACATAGACATACAGTACATATAACATAGAGTAACATACTTACCAATACTTGTCACATTGTTCCCCGAAGCCATTGTCGTCTATGGAATAAATATTAACATAACAAACCACAAAAATACTCACCCACGATCCGAAGCAGTCCACGAGTGTGTCCCACGACGATCTTGGGTAGAGAACTGCAACATCAGCTGTTGCTGCCGTTCTCTACGGGCTGCAGGAATCCAATGACGGAAGGTAGGTATCCTTCCGCACTGTATTCCTCCGCCACTTAAAAAAAAAAAAGTCCCTAGTCTCACTTTATGCCATTGCTGTGTGGGAAATTCCCACGCAGCAATGGCATAAAGTGAGACTAGGGACTTTTTTTTTTTTAAGTGGCGGAGGAATACAGTGCGGAAGGATACCTACCTTCCGTCATTGGATTCCTGCAGCCCGTAGAGAACGGCAGCAACAGCTGATGCTGCAGTTCTCTACCCAAGATCGTCGTGGGACACACTCGTGGACTGCTTCGGATCGTGGGTGAGTATTTTTGTGGTTTGTTATGTTAATATTTATTCCGTAAAAGACAATGGCTTCGGGGAACAATGTGACAAGTATTGGTAAGTATGTTACTCTATGTTATATGTACTGTATGTCTATGTATGTATTGTATGAATGTATTGTATGTAGTATGTATGTAGTATATATGTGGTATGTATGTAGCATGTAGTATGTATGTAGTATGTATGTAGCATGCATGTAGCATGCAGTATGTATGTAGCATGCATGTAGTATATATGTAGTATGTATGTAGCATGTAGTATGTATGTAGCATGCATGTAGTATGTATGTAGCATGTAGCATGCATGTAGTATGTATGTAGTATATATGTGGTATGCATGTAGCATGTAGTATGTATGTAGCATGCATGTAGTATGTATGTAGCATGTAGTATGTATGTAGTATGTATGTAGTATGTATGTGGTATGTATGTAGCATGTAGCATGCATGTAGTATGTATGTAGTATATATGTGGTATGTATGTAGCATGTAGTATGTATGTAGCATGCATGTAGTATATATATAGTATGTATGTAGCATGCAGTATGTATGTAGCATGCATGTAGTATATATGTAGTATGTATGTAGCATATATGTAGTATGTATGTAGTATGTAGTATGTATGTAGTATGTATGTAGCATGTAGTATGTATGTAGCATGCATGTAGTATATATGTAGTATGTATGTAGCATGCAGTATGTATGTAGCATGCATGTAGTATATATGTAGTATGTATGTAGCATATATGTAGTATGTATGTAGCATGTAGTATGTATGTAGTATGTATGTAGCATGTAGTATGTATGTAGCATGCATGTAGTATATATGTAGTATGTATGTAGCATGCAGTATGTATGTAGCATGCATGTAGTATATATGTAGTATGTATGTAGCATATATGTAGTATGTATGTAGTATGTATGTAGCATGCATGTAGTATATATGTAGTATGTATGTAGCATATATGTAGTATGTATGTAGCATGTAGTATATATGTAGTATGCATGTTGCATGCATGTAGTATATATGTAGTATGCATGTTGCATGCATGTAGTATATATGTAGTATGTATGTTGCATGTAGTATATATGTAGTATGTATGTTGCATGTAGTATATATGTAGTATGAATGTAGCATGTATGTAGTATGTAGTATGAATGTAGCATGTATGTAGTATGCATGTTGTATGTATGTAGCATGTAATTTTTTTTTTTTTGTACATTCAACACATTAGCCGGATGATGGGACTACTACTGTCCCATCATTGGCTAATGTGTCAATCACTGTCATGGTAGCAGGCATCGCCCGATGGGACTTGTAGTCCCATTGGACGATGCCTGCACAGACCCCCGAAGCCTGCACAGCCCACCGGAGCCTGCACAGCCCCCCTGGCAGGCCGGCACAGCCCCCCGGCAGGCCGGCACAGCCCACCGGAGCCTGCACAGCCCCCCTGGCAGGCCGGCACAGCCCCCCGGCAGGCCGGCACAGACCACCGGAGCCTGCACAGACCCCCTGGCAGGCCGGCACAGCCCCCCGGCAGGCCGGCACAGACCACCGGAGCCTGCACAGACCCCCTGGCAGGCCGGCACAGCCCCCCGAAAGGCCCGTACAGACCCCAGAGAGGCTGTACAAGGGAAAAACAGGATTTTTCTTATTCCGATACCGGAAGTCCCATAGACTTGAATGGGACTTCCGGTATCGGAATCGGTGATACCGATACTTTTTTTTAATATCGGCCGATCCATTCCGATCCGATACTTTGAAGTATCGGACGGTATCGCTCAACTCTACTCATGACCAAGGCATTGCACTATTTGATGCTTTTCAGCAGCAGAGCGATCCGTTTTCTTTCCTAAATTCCTTGAAACCTGTGCCCTGCTTAATAATGTGGAACATCATTCTTAAGTAGTTTTCCTTTAATTGGGCTCACCTGGTAAACTAATTATCACAGGCGTTTGAGATTGATTTCAGTGATCCAAAGAGCCCTGATACACAATAGCATCTATGAGTTTATTTGAAAAACAAAAAATTACATCTTTATGACACTTAAATCCAATTTGCATAATAATTTGGAACGCAGTGTATGCATGTCAGTGACAAATACAATTAGTATATTGTGTGTACAAAATTCTGGACATGTATTTAATGAATAAAAGATTATTTTATGGAAAAAAATGGAGTGGGGTTCCCCTATAATTAATAGCCAGCAATGGCTATGCAGACAGCTGAGGGTTGATGTTAATACCCTAGAAATGGGCCATGGATCCTGGCCCCTCCTGGCTAAAAACATCAGCTCTCTGCCACCCCAGAAAAGTTCTGGCACATAGCCTTGCTCTTACCACTGCCCTGTAGTGGTGGCATATGGTGTAATAGTTGGGGGATTGTTGTCACCTTTCAGGTGATGTCACCTTTCAAGTGACATCAAGCCCCAAGGTTAGTAATGGAGAGGCATCAATTAGACGCCCTATTACTAACCCCATAGTCAAATTATAAAGAAAACACAGACACCCAGTAAAAAATCCTTTAATTGAAATAAAGACACAGACTCCTTTATTATTCTTATTTAAATCATACTTACAAACACACCTAATCCATGCAAAGCCCTCGTTCTCCTGTAATAATAATAAAATAATAAAGCAACAATATACCATATCTGTCTGTCGTTGTGTCCCACGCCATAATCCATATCTGGGGGATATACATTTAAAAAAAAAAAATTGGGGATGGGAGCTGCCCCATAGATTACCATCGGTCCGAGTGCTATGTGATGTTTTATCACATAGCACTCATCCGTATTCCTCGCTAGTGTGACTCCGGCCTTAGGGTAAATCTACACTACAGAGAAAACACAAAAAAAAGGATAAAATCAGACTTTGGACAATAGATCAAACAGAAAAAGTTGAAACAATGACATCAAATTGTATATTTAATAGGCTATTTATTAATATACTATTTAAAACATTCAAAACTACTGTGAAGGGCATTTAAAGGGAATGCATCATCAGAAAATGACATATTGCTTAAATGAGGTTTGTGTGTCATTGTTTTTTTTTTCATTCTTGCAATTGTTTTTTTTTTTCATATCATAATCTTTGTTTTTTTAATAGTAAAAGCCTGAAATTTTCACAAGGGACACTGGGGTAATTTTAGACTCATTTATTTATTTTTCTCACTTATATAGCACCGTTAATTCCACAGGGCGTTACAGACAATATCATCATGGATTCTGTTCCCTACTAGTATGTTTTGGAGTGTATTAGGAAGATAGAGTACCCTCAAGATTCCCACCCAAACACAGGGAACATGAACTCCTAGCAGATCTTTTCCTTGATGGGATATGACCCTATAACTCCAGTGCTGAAAAGCAACAGTGCCAACCACTAAGCCACTGAGCTGCCCATATAGTAACTATGAGACTCATACATTCTATTTTTTGAGCAAGAGTTTTAGTAAGTCTCATTATTTTCAAAAGTAGGATTACAATGACAGGAAACACCTCTATACAGAGCTGATTACACAGAATGATCTACCAATTATAATAGGCCATGTCACAGTTCCCGCTTCCTTGACAATGACCACACGCTCATTGTACACTTCAATACAAAACTTAGGGTCTGAGTCAGTTATTTCCTGAAGCAACAGTAACTATGAGTCTAGAAAATCCCCAGTGAAAATTACAAAATTTCAAATTTTTATTTTTAATGCAGGTTGTCATATGAAAAATTAAAAACATAGGCAAAAACATTTAAGAAATGCACTAAACTCAAAAACCTGATTTCAACTATAGGAACTTTTCCGATGACACATTTCCTTTAAGATGCCATTCCCCCCACTAAGACCAACAAGCAAAACTAAATGCAATTCCATATTTCTATAATTACATTTCTCAGTGGCCAGATGGGAATATAGGCTGTATGTGCACATAATTAGTATTCACTGTCTATAATAGAGATCAAATTACAATACAATGTTAGTATTGATCATTATGTTATTCTACAGACGATGAGTCATGAGCCTCAGCCAATTATTCAGTAAGCTAAAAAAACATAATTTTCTCCAATGACAACCTCTAAATAGCGCTTCACTATTACATCGTCATGAGACCTGTAGTGGGTTGAATACTATATTGGTAGATGGAACTATATACATATTTGACTATCATTTATCACAAGCCTGTCAGAATCAGGTAACAAGCATATAGCGACTTGGGTGCTAGTATTTTTAAAGCAAAGTTGAAATAAAGTTCACTGTGAATGTACAGTAGGCAACAGATATGCTGCAGCACGTAACTAGACTGCTGTGTCTGGTATTTACGTTCTGTGATAGCATTTAAAGACACCCAGCTGAACATAATCACATACAAATGCAACTATATATGGTGACAAAGTCACTGGCAAAGCACTGGATGGAAGATATGTTTCACTGAGGCTATTAGCTTCAGTGATTTGAAACCGTGAAGTTTGCTCCAGCATGTTATATGCTGAGAGAGGTTAGGCTACTTTCACATTTCAGTTTTTTTTAATCCGGCGCCCTGCGGCGCCCCGCCGCATCGCCGGATCTGGCATAAAATGTGAAAAACGAATGCGCCGGATCCGTTTTTTTGCCGGATCCGGTTTTTAAAAATGCCCCATAAACTTTACGGATGAGTTGATTCTTGTAGAGCATATGTTAGGTGTCGAGTTTCCCCCACTGCACAAAGAGAATCTCGAGCCATGTCCTCTGTGGTCTCCCATTCCTCTGCAGCAGCAGGGATTCCTGCTCAGCAAAGACATTGGTCCAGGCATCTTGCCCAGGCTGATGCTAGGTGTCTGGTTGCTTCTTCTGGCTCTGCTATAACTCCATCCTTGAGTCAGCAGCAAGTAGACGCTTCTGGGACTAAGTCCTGTCTTTTGGGTACTGAGCATGCCCGTGGGTCGACCTCCCATTGGAGGCTGGAGGTCACATGCGCAGGTCCTGTTCCTGCTCCGATTGGTCCCGGATGGACGCTGCTATAAAAGAGCCGCATGGCCGCATGTATATTGTGTGAGTGATGATGGATGCATGTATCTGGTGACTGACTCATTATGACTCCCCTCCCTTGGATACGTATGGTATAGGGCTATAGTGTTAGAGTTAGCGCCTACTAGTGGCTTGGTCTGCGCCACAGTGCTTCCACATCTCAGCACCTCACTCAGCGCCATATGGTGCCATCCAGAGCTGGGCACCTACAGTACATCATTAAGCGACTGCATCCGCCAGTGCGACGCCATGCGCCAGTCTAGCGCTTTCCTCCATTGTTCTGGGTGGTTAGTGGCATCCGCCAGAGAGGTGCAGTTCGCACATAGTGCGCTTTAGTTATTTAATTTGTTTCTTCTTGGCACCACTGTTGCGGTGCCGAGCACTAGTGTGACTAGAGGGACTCTAACCCAGTGTCTCAGGGGTAGAGTCCTGTGTCTATACACCAGTGCTCACATTGCCGAGCCCTGTGAGCATAAACAGGCTGCGGCATTTGTGTTTGGTGGTCGGGCGGCTCTGTGAGGTAACAGAGTCCGCCTCTGTACACACTAGGTGGAGTTAACCTCATGTGTTCCTCTATTGTACCTCCATATATCGTCCACCATTACCGAGCAGCAGTTTGTCATCTCTGCACGGTGGACTCGAGGTTGCGATCGCACTTTATTATATTTTATATTTAGTGTGATCCGCAACCCTAACAGCATGCTCAGATAGAAAAAACGGATCCGTCAAAAACCGGATGATGCCGGATCCGGTGCCCATAGGCTTCCATTATATAAAAAGCTGGATGACGCCGGATCTGGCATCATCTGGTTTTGCGCCGCAGACAAAAAACGTTACATGAAACATTTTTTTCCAGACGCCGGACAGACACTTTTTGCCGGTTCCGGCAAAAAACGGACGCGACGCATGGCCATCCGGCGCAATGTGGCGATAATGAAAGTCTATGGGAAAAAAGCCGGATCTGGTGGCAACCGTCGCCGGATCCGTTTTTTACAAATTTCGCCGCAACGTGCCTGATGCTAAAAACCTGAAGTGTGAAAGTAGCCCTAATCGGCCATGTTTTGGGCTGGGATTTTGTGGACGACTGAAGAGTGGGTGGGAGGCTGCCCACAATATATCAACCTCAGGGTGGGGTCTCGAGGGTAAATACACAGCCCTCAGACTCATTTGTGGTTCAGTATGCCTGGGGAGGATAACTCCAGAGTGGTGCTATTGTTGATGCTAAACTGAACTGTGTGTTTTTGATAATCCTGAGCGGGCGGATCCCCGCAGTCATACAAATTGTATACCACTTTGCTTTGCTTTCGTGTTTTGCCCAGAGAGCCATGTTTATTTTTACTTTGCACTGGTTTATGTATATAATAAACCAGTGGGAGATTTAAATAGACAGTGTTACTGTGTCTACCTCCGTGTGCAACCCAGTGAGCCGATCCACCACAACATCCATAAAAAATATAGATATTGTATGCTACAGTCCTTTTGACATATGCCTCCTCTGTAATGTCTTTGGAAGATTTTTAATATAGTATATGCATATGCCAACAGTGGACCTCAGACGTGGTGTCAATCGAGTCTGATCAATTTGTTAACTCTGAGAATTAATCCCTTAAGTATATGTTCATTGTCTAGCTATGATTTCTTCCACTGAATGGTTGAAACACTTTTCTAGAAAAGTACTAAGCTTAAGATGTTCACATTGCTAGTTATTAACAATGAACATTATCATATATAACCAATGAGTGGAGGATTAAGTCCCATACTAGGATTTTAGGGCAGAGATATGTATATAATTTCATTCATTTGTCTGAGTTGAAACAGATCTGTAAAAGGAGGACTACTGAGGATTTGTTTAATATAAAACTATAAAACTGTCATAGCCATTGTGTGCACTCTTGTGTGGTGTTCTCTTACACAAGAAGGTAGGAGGTTGATAGTAAATACACGTGGGCTTTCCCTCTGCTGGATATAAAAATTGCACGGGGCCCACGTTGTTTTTTTATTTAATTCTTTATTTTACACAGGAGTTAGACAACTGCTGCTGAATACAACTTCCATCATTGTCTCCTGGTCACGCTGATCTCAGCGTGAGCAGGGGACAATGATGAGAGCTTCTTTCAGCAGCTGGTGCATGGAAACTGCGCGAACTGCACGGCTTCTTCCCAGGCGCTGGTACATGTCACACTGATGACCCAAGATGTCATCCGTGGGTCATCAGTGTGCAAGTGTGCCGAAGGCATTTTATCCGTGCTGACATGTCTGTGGGTTTTTCAAATGGCCGCACAATCCATGTGAATCCCTGACATTTGCCCACCACCATTCAATACAATAGACGTGCGTATGTCTGCATTTGCGGTCCTTAAAAAACGGACAACATACGGACATGAAAAATGGATGTGAAGAAGACCTTATCCTGGGCCTCATCATGGTATATAAATTTCCAATCCTGGTATATATATATTCCCCATCCTGGTATATGTCCCTTAACCTGGACCCCATACAGGAAAATATATATCCCCATTCTGATATATATGTCCATTTTCCTGGGCCCCATCCTGGTATATATATCCCCCATCCTGTGCCCCATTCTGGTAATATATCCCTTGGTATATATGTCCCTTACGCTGGGCCACATCCTGATATATATATATATATATATATAGTATATATATATTTATATATATATATATATATAATCTATATATCTGTCTCCCATTCTGGTATATACAGTTGTGCTTAAAAGTTTACATACCTGGCAGAATTTTTGCTTTCTTGGCCTTTTTACAGAGAATATGAATGATAACACCAAAATTTTTTCTCCACTCATGGTTAGTGGTTGGGTGAAGCCATTTATTGTCAAACTACAGTGTTGACCCTGATCAAAAGTTTACATACCCTGGTGATTTTGGCCTGATAACATGCACAGAATTTGACACAAATGGGTTTGAATGGCTACTAAAGGTGCTGTCACACTTAGCGATGTACCAGCGATCCTGACCAGTGATATGACGTGGTCAGGATCGCTGGTACATCGCTAAGTGGTCGCTAGTGAGCTGCCACACAGGCAGATCTCACCAGTGACATCGTAGGGGTCGGGGGTCGCTACTTACGTGTCAGACGAGCCGATGAAGACGTCCTCCCGCCCGCGTCCACGCGTCGCTCGTCTCCACAGCAGGAAGCCCCAGCAGGAAGCTGAAGACGAGAAACAGTCCAGGACATTCTCGCGCGATCAGCGATAACCAGCAGGAGAGCGGTCGGAGGTAAGTATCACACATAGCGATATCGCTAGCAATATCGCTATAACGTCACAAAAACCAGTGATATAGCGATATTGCTAGCGATATCGCTTAGTGTGACAGGCCCTTAAAGGTAAACTTGTGACCTGTGACAAATGCCAGGAAAATTGTTTGGGATAAAAAGAAAAACCCACAAATAACATCAGCTGAAATACTGGACTCTCTGAAAACTAGCGGTGTGGCTGTTTCAAGATGCACAATAAGGAGGCACTTGAAGAAAAATGGACTGCATGGTCAAGTCACCAGAAGAAAACCATTACTGCGCAAATGCCACAAGGTATCTCACCTACAATACGCAAAGCAGCACAGAGACGAGCCTCAAAACTTCTGTAATAAGGTAATTTGGAGTGATGAGACCAAAATTGAACTTTTTGACCACAACTATAAACATTACATTTGGAGAGAGGTCAACAAGGAATATGATGAAAGGAACACCATTCCTACTGTAAAGCACAGAGGTGGATTGCTGATGTTTTGGGGATGTGTGATCTACAAAGGCACAGAAAACTTGGTCAAAGTTGAAGTAAAGATGAATGCAGCATGTTATCAGAAAATACTGGAGGCAAGTTTGCAATCATCAGCCCCGAAGCTGCGCATGGGACGTACTTGGACGTTCCAACATGACAGCGATCCAAAACTCAAGGCCAAGTCGACCTGACAGGTTTTCTTTAAATATAGTTCCAATTTATTTTCTTCATCAAATGCTAGTAACTCAAATTATTGAATGGGAACAAACGTTGTCCTGTTCACACACATGTTGTAATGGACACACCATTGCACAACTCATTAAAGTACAGCACCTGAGAGCTGGGTCTTGTAAGAATTTTTCTCTATGTGTCCTTCATATGAGCAGGACAAATTTGGATCTGAAAGTTAACAATTAAAGAGATTTGTGATGAGTAAGATATGAGGGTCCCACCACTGATACTCCACCTATCACTAAATTGGGGGTCTTGATCCCATTTTTCCTATCCATAACAAGGACTGAATATTAGCTTAATGGTTATCCACAATACCACTCCATTCATTCATAAAAATAATGATGGCTTCCTTCATTATTGACCACGGAGAGGAGAAACAGGGGATTGGACCACCATTCTAGTAGCTAGTAGGGGTAAATGCCCAGCGATCACACATTTATCAACTGTCTTGTGAATATGTATCAAATGGGTTTCATGGAAATACCTCTTTAGGTTCTTATAGAATGATTGCAAGTAGAGATGTTAAAAAATGGGAGAAATTGAATCTGAAATTACATTCAACTATTGTATGACTTTTCATTACACAGCAAATGAATGTTACTAAATTAAATCTATAACTTTTTTTACGTCAATTTTTTGAAGCTTGAAATACATTTCCAATGCAACTTAATAATAATTGTAGCACTTTCTATATAGGAGCAACGGGCAGGTCATGTCATCAAAATCTGTACTATCATAGCAATGTAATAAAAATATAAAAGACAATAATGATAGTAGTAATAATAATAATATATGTTCTTTAGGTAAGTGACTTCTCACTTTGCAAGATAAAGCTTATCTTATTTCAGTAATGTATAGCCATGAGGTTAGGGCTAATAATGGCTTTTATGCAGAACACAGAGTTGGGAGATGCTGTAAATAAATGATATCAAACATCATTATAATAGAAATATCATTTATCTTAAAGAGCAGTAAATGAAATCTCCACATGAAGATTAATCAGGCATGGTGGGTAAGATAATAGGCTTATCAGGACTCCGGATGTATGCAGACAATCAGACTTTTCATCTCTCATATTATCGGTTCCATCGTAAATCTAACGTTAGAAAGTGACAACGTAGAGAACATAAATTGATTCTGCATAAATAACAGATTGGATACACACATTGCATTCTTTTATATAGAGACGCTATGTACACCTCTATTGGTTTCCTGCACTGAAAAACATGACATTAAAGAAAACCTATCAGCTTCCCCAGGCCCTCAAATGCCACCCTGTCTTCAATGATTCCTTATATACAGTACAGTACTTCCTAACAAGCCCCTTTTCATCCCTTATGGATTTTTAAATATGCCTAAACTTAATTTTATAACTGCCCTTGCAATATGTTAATTACTAGGTGATTTGTGGCTTTGTTTTCCCAAGATTAATCATCCCACTAATCATGTTATCATGCCTCTTAGGAGTGAGTGACGTGATTTGCAAGAGCGGCGTTACCGCCAGATCTTTGCAAATCGCTGCTTCGAACGCAACGAACAGTGAAGTTTGGTGGATGCACCCTGGCTTCATTGGCGCACTGTGTATGCCCAGGGAGCATTAGTGTATGACTCAGCCTTCAATTACAGCTGGCTCTGCAAATCTCATGACTGGCGGTCTGCTAGATCACTCCTGCCTTCCTGGGTATGTACATTGAGCCGATGAAGTTGGGAAATATACTCCTGGCTTACTGTACATTTTCACGGAAGAAGAGAACTGCTATGAGCCAGCAGAGTCACCCACCAATTAGCATATTGCTACCACAGTTACTGTATTAGATTGATTTCAGTCAAATTCAAAAACCTATAAGTAATTAAAAGTGGCTTGTTTGGAAGTATTTAAGGGTCCAATAAAGACAGAGTGGCAGTTTGGAGGGTTGGTGGAAGCTGACAGGTTCCTTTTAACTTTAGTAGTAAAAAATGCAGCTGCATATCACAAAAGAATGCGTGTATCACATAACAGCCACTACTTTTACCATGTGATAACCATTGGAAATGACTGACATATTACTGATAAATACTAGAACCCAGTATCCAGATAGCATCACATATCTGGCTCATTATCACTTAATATAATCAGTAGAAAGATTCAGAGAAGATGCAAAGTAGGACCTCTCCTTAAACTGAAGCCAGTCTGAACATCAACTGATTAACGTGATCAGCTGTTATGAGAAGAAAAAGCCTTGTCTGGCCAATCATTTCCGCTACACCAGGGTAATGTATAGGGAGGGCCATTTATACGGATACACCTGGGTGGGCCATGTATATGGATACACCTAAATAAAATGGGAATGGTTGGTGATATCAACTTCCTGTTTGTGGTACATTAGTATATGGGAGGGGGAAAACGTTTCAAGATGGGTGGTGACCATGGCGGCCATTTTGAAGTTGGCCATTTTGGATTCCAACTTTATAAATGACCCACCCAGGTGTATCCATATAAATTGCCCACCCTGTAGTATTACATTTATGACATTCAAAAGTAATGAGGGACCAAGTAATGTATGGATGCACTAGGTCTTGAGTAGAGATGAGCGAAAATGTTCGGAAAACGTTCGCCAATCTCAAATTCGGCATGAACGTTGCACATTCGGATTTGTGTTCGGATTCCCGAGCTTGTTTCATCAGTGTTTCCAGTAGCAGCATGGGCCGCAAAATGTACCCCACATGTGCACACTGATGACACACAGATGACATCCATGTCAAAGTGCTAGTAAAAATCAATAGCGTTCCAATTTCACCTAACAGCTCAGCTTTTTAATTCTACTGTTTACTGTTTATTGCCAATGAGGTCAACCAAGGCTGCCATGTAAAATTCACAGTGTTTCTAACTATTTAAAAGTGAGCTTGTAAGAACTACACTGAGCCTGGTCACTGTCACTGGAGTGCACTGTTAGCTCCGGATCTCTAGGTTTAGTTCCACGGTGCCTCAGGTGCTGTAGGACCAGTAGAGGTTCGGGACAACAGTGTGGTAAAGCTGCTGTCCTAAACTGTTCGGCAATCAGAAGTGGCGGCCCTTCAGCAATCAGGAAGTTGGGAGGAAGGAGTGTGATGCACTCCTGAAGACAGAAGACAGATGAAATGTAAAGTGGCATGTTGGTATATACAAACCATAACTTTCAGAGTAGGCACCCACTGTCATGGTCCCGGTCATGGC
Source organism: Dendrobates tinctorius (assembly GCF_039654945.1). NCBI lineage: Eukaryota > Metazoa > Chordata > Amphibia > Anura > Dendrobatidae > Dendrobates > Dendrobates tinctorius. The sequence continues at coordinate 5,460,369 of NW_027361959.1, forward strand.
CCCCGTCGTGTGCCCTCTTACCTTCCAGCGCCACATCCTCTCTCCTCCCGCCGCCGTCGTCGTCCTCCTCAGACCGGCCCGCAGCCTGTGACGTCACTACGGGCCTTGCGCATGCGCCATAGGCCGCGGCCGGCTCTCCCTGCCTCTTCTTATGCTCCGGCGGTGCCCTGACCAATAGCACCGCCGGACCAATGGGGGTCGGTCCTCAGGTATTTCAGGCCGCCCTCCCATAATGGAAAATAATGAGTGATTCCTACTAAAATTTAAGAAGGGTCTGGATGCCTTTCTTGAAAAGTATAATATTACAGGTATATACACTAGTTTCCTTCATATTGCGTTGATCCAGGGAGCTAGTCTGATTGCCTTATGTGGAGTCGGGAAGGAATTTTTTTCCCCAATGTGAAGCTTACTGTTTGCCACATGGTTTTTTTGCCTTCCTCTGGATCAACATGTTAGGGCAGGTTAGGATAGGATATGGGTTGAACTAGATGGACTTAAAGTCTTCCTTCAACCTTAATAACTATGTTACTATGTTACATTTAGTGTGTGACCATATGGAGATGCTGTTATACTCTTTTTCTACATTTCCCTTAGAATCCAAAAGAGAAAAATTCTCTGTGTGCTTCTGTGTAAAATCAGACACCTGCAGTTTGGGGCCATAACTAGCTATGGGCAGTTTTGGATCAGTATAACAGCCGTGTGTTTTATGTAATTAATTTGCATTTTATTGCATGAAATAAATATCTGATACAATACAAAAACAGAACTTAATTTTTGGTACAGAAACCTTTGTTTGCAATTACAGAGGTTAGATGTTTCCTGTAGTTCTTGACCAAGTTTGCACACGCTGCAGCAGGGATTTTGGCCCACTCCTCCATACAGATTTTCTCCAGACCTTTCAGGTTTTGGGGCTATCACTGGGAAACATTGAGTTTCAGCTCCCTCCAAAGATTTTCTATTGGGTTCAGGTCTGGAGACTGGCTAGGCCACTCCAGGACCTTGAAATGCTTCTTACAGAGCCACTCCTTAGTTGCCCTGGCTGTGTCTTTTGGGTCATTGTCAAGCTGAAAGGCCCAGCCATGACCCATCTTCAATGCTCTTACTGAGGGAAGGAGGTTGTTGGCCAAAATCTCGTGATACATGACCCATCCATACTCCCTTCAAGACGGTGCAGTTGTCCTGTCCCCTTTGCAGAAAATCACCTCTAAAGTATGATGTTTTCCTGACCATGCTTCACTGTTGGGACACTGTTTTTGGGGTTGTACTCATCCTTCTTCTTCCTCCAAACACAACAATTGGAGTTGATTCCAAAAAGTTCTATTTCGGGTCTCATCTGACTACATGACCTTCTCCCATGCCTCCTCTGGATCATCCAGATGATCATTGGAAAACTTCAAACGGATATGGACATGTGCTGGCATGCGCCCTTCAGGATTGTAATCCATGATGGCGTAGTGTATTACTAACGGTAATGTTTGAGACTGTGGTCCAGTCTATCTTCAGGTCATTGACCAGGTTGTCCCATGTAGTTCTGAGCTGATTCCTGACCTTTCTCAGAATCGTCCTAACCCCACGAGGTGAGATCCTGCATGGAGCTCCAAACCGAGGAAGATTGACAGTCATCTTGTGTTTCTTCTATTTTCTATTAATTGTGTCAAAAGTTGTTGCCTTCTCACCTAGTTACTTGCCTATTGTCCTGTAGCCAATCCCAGTCTTGTGCAGGTCTACAATTTTGTCTCTCGTGTCCTTAGCAGTGGCGTAGCGTGGGGGGGGCGGGGGGCGGTCTGCCCCAGACGGCACGTGTGTGGGGGCGGCGCGGCAGCAGCAGCAATTCCTCTCTGTGGGAGAAGCACGGAGGCACAGTGCAGTGCAGCGGCGGGCAGGGAGCGATAACAGCAGCTCCGCTGCCTGGAAGAGGGAATAGCAGGAGCGGAGCTGCAAGGGTCCATCCTGCTTCCTGCCCGGAGGCCGCGCTTCCTGTTTGACACAGAGGAGCGCCGCTGAATGACGTCATCATTCAGCGGCCGCTGCTGTGTGAGCGAGGAAGCGCGGGCGATGCCACGGTCAGGTGAGAGGTGGTGTCTGTGTGTGTGTATGTATGTCTGTGTGTATGTATGTCTGTGTATGTATGTATGTCTGTGTGTGTGTGTGTGTATGTCTGTCTGTGTGTGTATGTATGTGTGTGTGTATGTCTGTGTGTGTGTCTGTAGGTTAGCCTGGCCCTGGAGGAGATGGGGACATGAGAAGACCGTGATGGGGAGAGAAGGCCATGATGCCAGGTGTGATGGGAGAAGGCCATGAGGGGGTAATGGGAGAAGGCCATGAGGGGGTAATGGGAGAAAGCCATGAGGGAGTAATGGGAGAAGGCCATGATGGGGGTAATGGGAGAAGGCCTTGAGGGGGTGATGAGAGAAGGCCATGATGGGGGTGATGCAGAGAAAGCAATGATGGGAGTGATGGGGTGATGGAGCAGGCAATGATAGGGGTGATGGAGCAGACAATGATGGGAGTGATGGGGTGAAGGAGCAGGCAATGATGGGAGTGATGGGGAGAAGGCAGTGATGGGGTGATGGAGAAGGCAATGATGGGAGTGATGGGGAGAAGACAATGATGGGGTGATGGAGCAGGCAATGATAGGAGTGATGGGGAGAAGGCAGTGATGGGGTGAAGGAGAAGGCAATGATGGGAGTGATGGGGAGAAGGCAATGATGGGGGTGATGGAGAGGGCAATGATGGGGTGGTGGGGGAAAAATAAATGATGATGGGGTGGTGGGGGAGAATGCAATGATGGTGGTGGTGGAAAGGGCAATAAATGGGGGTGGTGGAGGAGGAGGAAATGATGGAGGTGGTGGAATGGGCAATGATGGGAGTGGTGGGGGAGAAAACAAAGATAGTGGTGGGGAGAAGAAAATGAAGGAGGTGGTCAAGAGGGCAATGATGGAGTGGGGGAGAGGACAATAATGGGATGCGAGGGGAGGACAATGAGGGGTGTGGGGAATTGGGATTTGAGGAAGGGGGACTTATAATGGCCTTAGGAACAGGGGAAGGTGGAGGAAGACATTATCGCTTATTATGTATAACACAGTCTCTTAGTATATAGTGTACTCACTATGTCTAACACAGTTCCTTAGTATATAATATACTCACTATGTCTAACACAGTCCCTTAGTATATAGTGTACTCACTAATTCTGTATAACACCATCCTTAGTTACATAGTTTCCTCTTTTATTATGTATAACACCATCCCTTATTACGTATCATCCTCTCTAGTTATATACGTATGATGCCGTCCCTTATTATATAGCTTCCTCTGCTGTTATGTATAGTGCTGTCTCTTACATAGTGTATTATTGTTAATTTTGTTATTTACAGTGCCCTCTTTTATTACATAGTCCCCTCTCTTTTTAGATATAAAATGACTGCTGATCGAGGATCTGGTGACCAAACTACCAGTCCATCAGCTCCTCCATTAGAAAGGAAGCTTTCCCATGCTCCATCAGCCATCATTGCATTATACAGCCAACAAGACAGGACGGTATGTAATAAAAAACATGGCTCTATATAATCCAATATGTAAGGGATGGTACTGTACATAACAAGAGAGGGCACTGTGTAAGGGACAGCAATATACATAATAAAGGAGACTATGTAATATATATACCTGTATGTGTGTGTGTGTGGCTATATAATATCAATATCTATCTATCTATCTATCTATCTATATGTGTATATATATATATATATATATATATATATATACACACACACAGACACGTAGCTTTGACGCCATAAAAGGAGGGGGGCCCGGACACATTTCTTGCACAGGGGCCTCAAGCTGTCAGTGTCCGCCCCCTGTCCGCCAAAATAATTTGTACTTTCTGTTTTTTTTTCTGTCACATTATTAAAAATTATTATTAAAAAAGCCATTAGGTCTTCATCCAGCATCATCAAGCTAATACATACATATATATAGAGAACTGCAAGAAGATGAAAGTCTATAAATTTAGAAATAATAACAGCAGAGTTAGTAGCAGACTAAAAATTAGATCTTTGAGTGTAGTGTGGGCTCTTCGGATGCTTCCGAATTATCAACGATCAAAGGGGCGGCAAATTTTTCGACCGCCCCGGGCGCCACAAACAGATGCTACGCCACTGGTCCTTAGATAGCTTTTTGGTCTTGGCCATGGTAGAGAGGTTGGAGTGTGATTGAATGAGTGTGTGGACAGGTGTCTTTTATACAGGTAACGAGTTCAAACAGGTGCAATTAATACAAGTAATGAGTGCAGAGTAGGAGGACTTCTTAAAGAAAAACTAACAGGTTAGTGAAAGCCAGAATTCTTGCTGGTTGGTAGGTAATCCAATACTAATTTCATGCAACACAATGCAATTTAATTATTTAAAAATGATACAATGTGATTTTCTGTTTTTTCTCTCACAGTTGAAGTGTATCTACGATAAAAAAGACAGACCTGTCCATTCTTTGTAGGTGGGAAAGCTTATAAAATCAGCGGTATATCAAATATTTATTTTCCCACTGTACCTATAAGCGTTCCATATGGGTTCAAAAGGCACTATATTTTAGATCATGAAGGTACAGGATGACAAACATGTTTTCATTTGTTATAACTAAAACCTTTCTGGAAACCAAAGTATACATTATTGTCATGGGTCAGAGGGTAGAAACAGGCAACTTATATGCTAAAACGTCAATTTCCTAAATCTAAATGCATCATGCCCTTTCCTCTATCCTGATTCCAAGCCTTTGTGTATGATTTTGAGAGAATGCATGTTAACATGACCACTACATTTCCCATGTGCCTCAATTAAAGTTTTAAACATGTAATTTTCTCGCCAATTACACAAGTGCCGGTTTCTACAATCAAATGTAATGGTTAGATTTTTAAAATTAGCTTTGCTGAAATGAAACTCTAATTGCTGCTGTCAGTACTCAAGCAGATGGCACTATGGAGCTACAGAAATAAACAAAGTAGGAAAAGGGGAAAATGTATTGATCAAAGAGCCATTTTTTTCCAGTTTGGTAGATGAATGTTTTTCTTTTTAGATATTGAGTCAGTAATTGTATAGTTATAGCAATGGACAAAGAATTTCAGCCAGAATAAATACAATAATGGGGCCACTCCAGTTGGTATTAAGCAAAATTTTTTTTTACAAAAAAAGATAAAAGAAAAGATAAATACATGTTAAAAAAAGGTTTGTATGTATGTATCTGATTCTACTTCATAAGGTTTTGGCACCAAAAACGCAGCAAAAACTTTTGCAGCATTTTTGCCCTGTTTTTTGCACTAGCCATTGCTTTCAATGGGTGAAAAACTATGCAAAAACGCTGAAAGAAGTGACATGCAAAAATGCAGCTCTTTGACAAAATAGGGAAAGAAAACCCCCAAGGTCTGTGCATGAGCTTTCTGAAAGTTCATAGACTGCGCTGGTACTGTAAAATGCAGCTGAAAATTTGCATTAAAAGTGCATTAAAAATGCTGCAATACAACTTGTGAACATAGCACTGTACACTGTAATTGCCTGTGCTACACAGAGCAGGGCTACAGTCGTGATCTGTGTAGGAGAAATGCTCACTTGCTATGAGCGCCGACTATGAAAACAACAGAGGTGTTCTGCAGTCTTGTGATGGGCAGGATTAGTGACATGCTTTTGGCGCGATCATGTTAAATGCTGCTGTCAGAGACTGACAGCGGAATTTAACAGTTTAACAGTCGCGAGTGGATAGCGATTCCACCCGCGGCTGTTAGGAGCACATGTCAGCTGAAAACATGTGGGCTCAGCTCCAGGGCCCACATCAAAGTGGGAGACCTGACATGCACCGTACATGTATGGCAAATGTTGTGAAGGGGCTAAATGGTAATTACCTACTGTTTGCATTTATGTCTGCAAGCAAATATATTTTTTTAACTAACTGGTTCCCTGTAAAATGTTTTCCCAGATAAAGTATATTAAGTAGAATACTCTCCCAAACAACCAATACCACCCATGTCTGTTTCATGAACTTTGAGTTTAACTGAATTGTACTGTGACACATAAATATTTTTGGAGAATAATACATTTTCATGGTTGGATTAACGCCATGTGGACAGAGCATTTTGTGCCAGAAGGATACAGCGAGGCTCTTTTATGATGTAATCATAAAAGGGCTTTATTTTTTTATTTTTTTCTATGGCATCATTTTGGGGTGTATACAACCCGTTGATTACATTTTAGTAACTCTTTATGGGAGGAATAAAAAAAAAAACAATTCAATGTTTAATGTTTACAATTTTATGATGTTCACTGCGCAGCATAAATTACAATTTAACATAATTCTGCTGGAAAGTACAGTTATGACAATCCAAAACTGATATAATTTTTTGTTTTACTGCTTCTGCACAATAAATAGACAACCACAATTCAAAACATAAAGGCTGGGACAATGAGTATATGTACAGAAAACAATAATGCAGTGATTTGGAAATCTTTTATAGCCATATTAAATTCAGAACAGAACATAGAGCACAGATCAGAAGCTGATCTTTAGACATTTCCACTTCATATGAAAAAATAATGACTCATTTAAAAATTATTGGCAGCAACACATCTCAAAAACATTGGCACAGGGTTAACAAAAGTCTAGAAAAGTAAGTGCTAATGAAAATCAGCCTGCGGCCGGTCAATTTTCAACTAATTCACATGACTGTATAAATAGAGCCTGTTACAGAGGCAGAGTCTCTCAGAATCAGATTGATAGAGGTTCACCAATCTGTGGACAACTGCGTCTAAAAACTGTAACAATTTCAGAAAAATGCACCTCAATGTAAAACTGCATCTAATTTGTTTTTTGTCTCCATGTATCGCGAGCCATTACCTTTTACATTTTTAATTGACAGAGCTTTGTGATGTCTTGAAAGTAGTGATGGGCAAACCCCTGGATGTTCAGATCCAGCGGATTTAGCCAAACAGTTAACAAATCTGAGGCCGGGGTCACACTGGCGAGGAATACGGCCGAGTGAGAGGCGCTAAAAGCACGCATTAGACACGGACAAATGATTCTCTATGGGGTCACTCGCACCAGGCGTATATTTCTCATCCGTATTCTACGCTACGTGCCAATCGCAGCATGCTGCGATTGTCAGCGTACTACGCCCATAGTACGCCAATGCAAGTCTATGGGTGCACAAAAAATACGGATTACACACGGACCAGATATGTGACCTGCGAGCAATGCACAGGTCTTTTGGCTGGTGACAGGAATTGGGCCAATCCATCATCAGGAAGCCTAGACATGCAAATGAGCTCAAAAAGCGCTCCAGACATCCCGGAAGTACGCCTCCACGGAGTACAGCAGCAGCATGGTGTCCACTTACATAAATGTGGAGATGCTCATTGTCCTGGTGCTGGAGCGTCCCGAAATCTGGGACCAACGCGATGTCAATTATGCAAACCGGGCAAGAAAGGAGGTGTCATGGAGGCGCATCTGTCGCCAGATGTACCATGACTTTGGTCACCGACCACGTGAGGAGCAGCATAAAATTCGTAAGTACAAGGCAAAACATGAGTAACCTTAGCGCACAACAAAAAAGGAATATAGAATCAGCACCCCCCCATCCTGTGCATGTACTTTTGGCCTCATGAGGCCGTTAGATTTGGATGTGACACGTGGAATCACACAGCCATAATTTGGGGTTAGGCCACAAGCTCCTCATCCTCCTAGACAAACCAATTATTAAGTATAGCTAAAGAGACCCTGTGTATCTGCCCAATTAGATATGCCACCATGGGTAGATAGCACACCCCAGAAGGCCCCATGCCTAGACTACTGGTAGCAAATGTGACCTATCTAATATGTGAATTTGACAATATTTCCTGTCACATTGCAGTGGAAGATGTGATGAAACGCTGGCGAAGCATCCGGGACCAATACCGCCGGGAACGCCAGCAGAGGTCCAGGAGTGGGGATGCGGGATGCGTCAAAAGGAAATACATCTATTATGACCGGCTCTCCTTCCTCGCCCCAATTCTGGATCTGAGACCGTAAGCAGATACCTCACACCACATTACACAAATACTTTACAGGGCCAAAAATATTGATGTATTTTTGCCTCTGTTCTATTTCATAACAGAACTCAATCCAACCTTACGGATCGAGGAACGGCCTCAGAGACAGAGCCCATAATAGATCCTGTAGGGGATGAGGTGGCTGGCCCATCTTCTCCCCCTACAAGAAGGATGGCAGAAGATGAGGCATCACAGGACAACCCATTGGCTGTCCAACACACAACACCACCAGGACGGTCTGCTGCTGCCTCATCACCCATCCTGGAAGAGCCGGGCAACTTGAGCAGCAGCCCAACTGGCCATATCAGGGGATCCCCACAGGCTGCAGTTACATCCCGGCGAACACGAAGAAGGCGCCAGGTCACTGTTCAAGAGAGCAGGACCAATGTGGACACAGGGGTGCTAAATTATTTATCAGGAGTAACTACAGATGATGGGGAGGAGGCATACTCACGTAGCCTCACCCTTTATCTCCGTGCCCTTACCCGTGAGGTCAGGCTCCGTATTAGGGGATGTTTTCAGATCCTGCTTGATGCAAGCACCCCCCCAATACCCCATATGAGCTTTTCGAATATCTGGAGAGGTGGCAGCTCTCCCCCAGAAATCTAATGCGCATGAGACCATCCACACAGATGCTTGCTCAAGCAGGGTCCGAACATCCTCTAATACATGGGCCTGCACCTCACCCCCTTCCTCCTACTACCCAACCTTCTATTCAGCAGCCACAAATGTCAGCCTCTAGCCAACCCCACCAATATGGCCACTTGTACCAACCCAGTGTTGGAGGCTGGTCCCAACCTGGTTGGGGACGATCTGGCTATCTTGGTGGGTAGGAGCCACGTGCCTACCACAACCAACAAGATGCCCCTCCCCATCATCATTACTCTGGCCAGTATCACCAACAGTCCCAGGAGGCAGGACAATTCCCACATCATGGGCAAAAGTATGGCCCCACACAGGGTGATGTTGGCCACAGTGTCCAGCAGCATCCACAGGCTGCTCTTCCACGTTCCCCTTCCCCAACCTATGAGGATTTATAAGTCTGATGGCCGTAGATGTCCAGTGCGGTTTCACTGGTGCTCCAAATACAAAGGAAAAAACAGGTGTTCTCCATCACCAAACTTTGTTACAAAATTTAACATTCTAATTTTTTAACAATGTTTTCCAATCATATTAAGAATCCATCATGACAGGCAAGGCTACCTCACGCCTTTCAGACAGATATTACATGTGTGTACAAAAGAGAATATTTAAAAGCGCTATACTGTAAAGTCAAAGGATGAAAATACACTACTCACTTGCTAATGCCTAGGAAAGGCGTGCTGGCCTTAGTGAAGTAGTCACCTTTTTTGCTAGCAATCTATAGTAACAAATCAAGGCGACCAGCCTTCAGAATATCACGCTCTCTCTAAGTCTTAACAAGTGAGTTTTGTTTTTTAATCCTTTCCAGTATAGCATGGTTAAATATACTCTGTTCTACAGACAGGTAATATCTGTCTGAAAGCCGTGAGGTAGCCTTGCCTGTCATGGTGGAATATTTATATGATTGGAAAACATTCTGAAGAAATGTGAGTGTTATCTTTTAGCATTAATTTTGTTGATGGAGCTCACCTATTTTTTTCCTTTGTATTTAAATATTCTCAGGCAGCAATGTTGTTATTGCCTAATGTTTTTTTGGGTTATGTTATATAATGTTACTTTTCAAAAACGTTTAAGAAGGCAAAAAGGGACATTTTGCCCATTGCAAAAATGTTCATATGGCAATATTATGTTTGCCTTTAAAAAACAAAAAAAAAAAGGCAAAACTAAAAATTTGTCTACTATAGTTAACGTCTCTGTGTGATTTCTCAAAAACCCTGGGAACATACTAACATACACTAACCAATGCAATGAAACAGTCAGAGAATCATAAGGGGTTGAGTAATATATATTTAGACACACTTAAAGAAACAAATTATAACATAGACACAGCATGCTCTTGCCAAGAAGTTGCCCCCTCAGGTGAGATAAAGTAATTAGTGAAAATATCACGCACTTTGAGGCCAGAGAGCGGTCTACGTTGAGGGTTCATAGGTGGTCTCACCGTGCGCACATTGTCTGGCCTACGCACAACACCATCAGAGGAGGAACAATCATGTATCCTGGTGAAGTTATGCAGAACCACACAGGCTTTCACAACTTCATTCACATTTTGTTCACTCAACTGAATGGCAGACTGGAGTACCCGCCATTTGGCACAAAGAATCCCAAAGGAACACTCCACCAGTCGCCTAGCACGTGATAGGCGCAAGTTAAAAATTCTGCACCTGTGGTCAAGGTTGCGCCGGGGATATGGCCTCATGACATTGCGCGATAACTGAAACGCCTCATCTGCCACAAGGACATAAGGGACTGATTCTTCAGGGGAGCCTGGTAGCTGGCGTGGTGGTGGTAGATCCAACTGGTTGGTGCGTAGCCACCGAGCCATTATGGAAGTATTGAAGACTCTAGAGTCTCCCGTCCTTCCATAGGCCCCAATATCAACAAATATAAACTTGTATTGAGGGTCTACCAGAGCCAACAATACAACAGAAAAGTATTGTTTATAATTGAAGAATTGGGAGCCAGAGTTCGGCGGCTTACGTACCCGGATATGTTTGCCATCCAGGGCCCCAATACAATTTGGAAACTGGCAGTCCTCCTCAAAGTCCCTTGATATCCTCAACCAGTCTTCCATCCTGGTCTCGGGCATGACCACTTGATGGAGTCTTGTCCAGATTTCTGTACATGTAGACCTCACTACGCCTGAAATGGTTGATCTTCCAATGAGAAACTCATGGTGGAGGGCGGCATAAGACAGGCCAGTGGACAGGAAGCTGTAGAATAACAGAAATTGATAATTTTAGAATGCATAAAGTCCAAAAACATCAGTTACATGCCGACCAAACTTGGTAGGAATTGAGATAGAATAACACACACATATTTGGTTGCACAATGACTAACTGATATGCAGTACATATTAGAGCTAACATTCTGGTGTGTAAGTTGAAACATATTTGGAGTAAGATGAGGGCATTAAACTTAGTCCAAGAAGGCAAAAAAATATACTTTAGCCCACACATTATGAACATAGAGAATGTGGTTGTGTAGTACATACCGTATTGTGAGTAGAAGTCGCTCCTCTGCAGATATCACTTTGCGCATCCTTGTGTCCTGAAAGGTTATCCCAGGGCGCACTGTCTCCAAGAGTCGATCAAATGTGGAAATGCTCATGCAACAGTACTGGTAAAATTTCTCATGATGCTCCCGCAGAGAAGAATAGAGGCGGTGAAAATGCCCTCTTGTGAGTCGTTGCCTCAAAAGTGGATGGACCCACATGCGTCTCCTCCTCCGCGGATCCACTATCACTGGGTATGGTTGCCCAAAGCGCCTTGACAAAAGCCAGTTGAAGAGAACCTGCTCAGTTGTATTGAATCTCAGACCCTCTGCCATGTTGCACAAAGAACACCAACACACCTCGTGAAAGCAAGCTCACAAATGGACAGAATGGAGGCAGTCACCTGTTTCTGAGTGTATAAATAGGGTGCAGGCTAATGATTTAAATTGTTAGCAGGCCTCAAAACCGTTAAATATCCATTTTGCAAGGCTGCGAGAAAATCTCGCCATACGGATTGCATACGGATGCCATACGGATTACATACGGATACAGACATGCGAAAAATACGCGACCGCACCTTGCTTACGGATGACCTACGGAGCACTATTTAGGGGTTATTCATCCGTATTACGCCTGTAATCTACGGACCGTATTTTGCACAGGTTAGTGTGACCCCAGCCTAAGAAGTACACAAGGATTTGGGGACCTGCAGTTTTCTCTACCTTTCTCATTAATCAAGCTGATGATCCAGTTAATGGTCTGCAACTTTAGACAGCACTCCTATTTCTGGAGGTCAGATGCTTTCAGTATCAACAGTCAACAGGACTACAAATGTGGAAAGCCCTCATCTTTTCATGTGAGTCAGCTAACATACTCAGATTTTTTTATTTGACTGCACACAGACTCGTAGAGATTTATAGGTCCATTCATACATCCGTGAAATCACGGATCTGAGAATGATATCCATGCGGGTCAATGTCCTGTTCAGATCCGATTTTGAGGATCAGAATAGGACATGCTCAATGGATCTGTAAAAGGACAGTCCTTTAGTATATACTGTACTCACTTATACTCACGTATTGTGTATAGCTCAGACAATTAGTATATAGTGTACTCACTTATTATGTATAGCACAGTCCTTTAGTATATAAGGTACTCACTTATTTTTTTGCGTATAGCACAGTACTTTAGTATATTGTGTACTCACTTATTATGTATAGCACAGTCCCTTAGTATATAGTGTACTCACTTGTTATGTACTGTATAGCACAGTCCCTTAGTACATAGTGTACTCACTTATTATTTATAGCACAATCCCTTAGTATATAGTGTACTCATTTATTATATTTAGCACTGTCCCTTACTATATAGTGTACTCACTTGTTATGTATAACACCATCCTTAGTTACATAGCTTCCTTTTTTTATTATGTATAGCACTGCCTCTTACTACGTACCCTCCTCTCTAGTTATATATAGTGCCATCCCTTATTATATAGCTTCCCCTGCTGTTATGAACATTGCTGTCTATTACATGTTGTATTTTTGTTACTCAGAGCGCTCACTTTTAATACATAGTCTTCTTTTGTTAGATGTAAAATGACTGCTGATGGAACAGCATCTAACCAGAAGAGCAGTCCGTCAGCTCCTCCATTAGAAAAGAAGCTTTCCCATGCTCCATCAGCCATCATTGCATTTTACATCTAACAAGAGAGTATGGTATGTAATAAAAAACAGTGGGATATTTAATCCGATATGTAAACGATGCTGCTGTACATAACAAGATATGGTACTGTGTAATTAGGGAAGGTAATATACATAATAAAGGAGACTATGCAAGATATATATGTCACAGCTCTGTTGTCAGGTGTCCTGGGACCAGTGGGATATATAATCCGATATGTAAGCGATGGTGCTGTATATAACAAAGGATGGAACTGTGTAATTAGGAAAGGTAATATACATAATTAAGGAGACTATGCAAGATATATATGTCACAACTCTGTTGTCAGATGTCCTGGGACCAGGGGCTCCTTCCCTGTCCCCAATGCTAGGGGCGCCCTAGCTGGCCCTGTTCCCAGGATTACTTCTGATGGTGAAGACACCGGAGCCACATACCTTGCCTTATCTCCTGAATCCTCCCTCTGTCTGTACCCCTCCACCACCTAGGGAAGAAGGGAGTAGTAGTGTACCGTAATACACCAACCAGACTAACAAGATAATACAAATGGATAAAGGAAAATACCAATCATACAAATATACTTACACAAACAATAGAGGTAAACATCGTTGTGTGTAGTATGGGGTAAAAAACAAAGTAGGAAAAGGAGGGGAATTAGCACACACCCAAAACCTAACCATTTCCTAACCATGCAGCATAAGCTAGCTTGCCAGAGCCAATGAGTGCTTGCCAGTGCCCAGATTATATCGGAAATGGGAGTGGCAAACGGAACAGCTGAGCCTTAATGCAGGAAAGCTTCCAGGAGCTCTCGACGGAGCAGAATAACCCCTGCACTGCTATAAGAAACCTGCAACATTTAATATGAAGGTGAAATGCTCGGGTGCTTGTTGCTTGGATCAAGTAAATTGGAATGCTCTGGTGCTCAACCCGAGCAATGAGCCCAATGTACAGTGGGGAAAAAAAGTATTTAGTCAGCCACCAATTCTGCAAGCTCTCCCACTTAAAAAGATGAGAGAGGCCTGTAATTGACATCATAGGTAGACCACAACTATGAGAGTCAAAATGAGAAAACAAATCCAGAAAATCACCTTGTCGGATTTGGCAAGATTTATTTTGCAATTTATGGTGGAAAATAAATATCTGGTCATTTACAAAAGTTCATCTCAATATTTTGCTATATATCCTTTTTTGGCAATGACAGAGGACAAATGTTTCTGTAAGTTTTCCCAAGGTTGGCACACACTGTTGGTGGTATGTTAGCCCATTCCTCCATGCAGATCTCCTCTAGAGCAGTGATGTTTTGGGCCTGTCACTGGTCAACACAGACTTTAAAATCCCTCCTAAGGTTTTCTATGGGGTTGAGATTTGGAGACTGGCTAGGCCACTCCAGGACCTTCATATGCTTCTTACGAAGCCACTCCTTTGTTGCTTTGGTGGTGTGCTTGGGATCATTATCATGCTGAAAGACCTATCCATGTTTCATATTCAATGCCCTTGCTGATGGAAGGAGGTTTGCACTCAAAATCTCACGATACATGGCCCCATTTTGTTAGGAACGGCGGAACGCACTAAATAAAAATAAATAATAAAGTGCTTTCACCACTCAGGGTCCACCGTGCAGTAGGTGTTACACTGCTGCTAGGTAATGACAGACGAGCAATATGGCGGTATATCGCACACGGGTTGAACGTCACCCGGTGCACTAAACAATCTCTGTTTGCTCACAGAGATGCCAACAGAGGTAAATACAAAGGCTGAGCCTGTTAGTGTCACAGGTCTCAGGTAAGTGCACACACAGTATCTGGTCACAGGAGCGAGACCCAAAGCAGAGGAACTGCGTCCGTCTAGACCTACCATGCATGCGGCGTCGCTACTGCAGACGCCAAAGAGGGCTGCAACTGCAGTGCGGCGTAGGACACTGCCGCTAGTCGACAAAGCAAGGAAGCAAGCGCAATGTTGGATGCTAGCACTGTGTATGATGTAGCAGTGGCTTGAGGCTTGCCACGCACTGGTGCTGACTCTAAGCTAAGTCCCTGTACACATTCGTAATATCAGAGGGAGGGGATCTTAATGAGTCAGTCACCAGAATCATACATCCATCATCATTCACACAGTAGCAACTAGAGACTATACGAGCGCATGGCCGAACGGTCATGACATAGGCTTCAGACTTGTCCGAAGGCAAGTCTGATGTCCCGGCCGATGACACTGATAACCGGGACACGTGGAAGGCACCAGAGGCGGCAAGATCGCCAGGTTTAAGAAGGGACATGTGGGAGACAACGGGAGCGGCAAAACCGCCCGGAGCAGAAGTTGAAATGGAACACCGCGGTGTGTCAGCGGACGTCTCCACTCTCTGTTTAAGGAGGCTATTCCGAGCACAAGAGGCGCATGCCTGAATATATTTTTTAATGTCCCGAGCCCTGTGCGGCCACCAATAAGACCCTGCCAGGAGTTTTGTGGTCTGCATGTAGCCACAGTGACCACCCGCCCTGGATGCGTGTGCCCACGCAAGAACCTTCGGCCGAAGGCGAGGGGGGACAAAGGTCTTGCCCGGCGGCACATAGTTTGGCCTTTGCGGGGCCCTGTTATCCTGGGGAACAGAGTGTTGACAGTGGTAACCGCAAGTGGAGCTTAGTGCCGGACGCGCCTCGAGACTGGCGCGAGACACCTCCATGGGCTCTGGGAGTGAACACTCTGGCTCAGGTGATTCCAGAGGTTCAAAAAGGTTGGGAGCCAGAGTAACCTTCCGTCTGGATTGAGCACGCTCCAGTCCGCGCTCTGAAAAATGGAGATCAATGCGGGTGGAAATGGCAATCAGCTCCTCCAGACTTGCAGGAACCTCTCTGTTAGATAGAGCATCCTTAACATGCTCAGCTAAACCTCTCCAAAACACAGGGATAAGGGCTTTATCAGACCACTCCAGCTCGGAAGCCAGTGTCCGAAAACGAACGGCATACTGGCTGACCAAGAGGGATCCCTGAGTTAATGCAAGGAGCTGAAGAGAGGTGTCGTGTGTGACCCGTGGTCCCAGGAAGACCTGCTTGATAGATGTTAAGAACTGAGCAGCGGTCTGAACCTCATGGTCACCACGCTCCCATCGTGGCGTGGCCCACTCCAACACCCTGCCCGACAGAAGGGAAACAATAAACCCCACCTTAGCCCATTCCGTAGGGAATCGCGCAGCCAGTAGCTCCAGGTGGATAAAGCACTGGCTCACGAAACCCCTGCAGGAGGCACCATTGCCAGAAAATTTATCGGGCAACCGGAGGCGGGAAACTGTCGGCGCAGGGGAGGACGTGGACATATGTGAACCCGCCTCTGCGATTGCCCATACAGCAGCTTCAGTAGACTTCGCAGCTGAGATAGCACTCTCAAGAGTAGCCAACCGGCCCTCTAGCTGGCGAATGTACTGTAGGAGTTGCTGCTGATCTGCCATTACTAGCCAGACCCTGGCGCTAGTATAATGTTAGGAACAGCGGAACGCACTAACTAAAAATAAATAATAAAGTGCGCTCGCCGCTCAGGGTCCACCGTGCAGTAGGTGTTGCACCGCTGCTAGGTAATGACAGATGAGCAATATGGCGGTATATCGTACACGGGTTGAACGTCACCCGGTGCACTAAACAATCTCTGTTTGCTCACAGAGATGCCAACAGAGGTAAATACAAAGGCTGAGCCTGTTAGTGTCACAGGTCTCAGGTAAGTGCACACACGGTATCTGGTAACAGGAGCGAGACCCAAAGCAGAGGAACTGCGTCAATCTAGACCTACCGTGCATGCGGCGTTGCCACTGCAGACGCCAAAGAAGGCTGCAACTGCAGCGCGGGGTAGGACACTTCCGCTAGTCAACAAAGCAAGGAAGCAAGCGTAATGTCGGATGCTAGCACTGTGGATTATGTAGTAGTGACTTGAGGCTTGCCACGCGCTGGTGCTGACTCTAAGCTAAGTCCCTGTACACATTCGTAATATCAGAGGGAGGGGATCTTAATGAGTCAGTCACCAGAATCATACATCCATCATCATTCACACAGTAGCAACTAGAGACTATACTAGCACTTGGCCGAACGGCCATGCACGCTTTTTATAGCCGGGACCTTCCGGAAGCTTCCAGATCTCCGAGATGGACCAATGAGATCTGGAGCAGGACCTGGGCACATGACTCCCAATCTCCAATGGGAGATTGTCTCGTGAGCATGCCCAGTAGGAGAACAGAGGGACTTAGACTCTGGAGTGATCTGCTGCAAAGCAATCTCCTTTGCGGTAGATAGACAACAGGAGACCTCAGAATGTAAGGCTCTGGATTCCTGCAGAGCAGATGCAGAAACCCGACGCCTAACACATTCATTCTTTCATGTACACGGATCAGTCGTCCTGGTCCCTTTTCAGAGAAACAGCCCCAAAGCATGATGTTGTCACCCCCATGCTTCACAATAGGTATGTTGTTCTTTGGATGCAACTCAGCATTCTGTCTCCTCCAAAGATGACAAGTTTTGTTTCTACCAAACAGTTCTACTTTGGGTTCATCAGACCATATGACATTCTCCTAATACTCTTCTGGATAATCGAAATGCTCTCTAGCAAACTTCAGATGGACCCAGACATGTACTGGCTTAAGCAGGGGGACACGTCTGGCTCTGCAGGATCTGAGTCCCTGGTGGCGTAGTTTGTTACTGTGAGTCATGGGGGAACGCAAAAGAATTGTCAATGGATCTATGGTAAAAGGTAGTTGAACTGTACAAAACAAGAAAGGGATACAAAAAGATTTCCAAGGAATTGATAATGCCAGTCAGCAGCGTTCAAACTGTGATTAACAAATGGAAAATCAGGGGCTCTGTAAAAACAAAACCACGGTAAGGTAGAGCAACAAAAATTTCATGCACAACTGCCAGGAAAATTGTTCGGAATGCAAAGAAAAACCCACAAATAACATCTCTGAAAACTAGCAGTGTGGCTGTTTCAAGATGCACAATAAGGAGGCATTTGAAATAAAATGGGCTGCTTGGTCGAGTCGCCAGAAGAGAGCCAAATGACCCCGATGAAATGTTCACATACCCCATTTCTTAATACCGTGTACTGCCCCCTCTAACATCAATGACAGCTTGAAGTCTTTTGTGGTAGTTGTGGATGACATTCTCATTTTCGCAGATGGTAAAGCTGCCCACTCTTCTTGGGAAAAAGCCTCCAGTTCCTGTAAATTCCTGGGCTGTCTAGCATGAACTGCACGCTTGAGATCTCTCCAGCATGGTTCAATGATATTGAGGTCAGGAGACTGAGATTGTCACTCCAGAACCTTCACTTTGTTCTGCTGAAGCCAATGACAGGTCGACTTGGCCTTTTTTGGTTCGTTGTCATGTTGGAACGTCCAAGTATGTCCCATGCGCAGCTTCCAGGCTGATGACTGCAAATTTGCCTCCAGTATTTGCTGATATCGTGCTGCATTTATCTTTCCTTAAACCTTGAACAAGTTTCCTGTGCCTTTGTAGCTCACACATCCCCAAAACATCAGTGACCACCTCCATGCTTTACAGTAGGAATGGTGTTCCTTTCATCATAGGCCTTGTTAACCACTCTCCAAATGTAACGTTTATGGCTGTGGCCAAAAATTTCAATTTTGGTCTCATCACTCCAAATTACCTTGTTCCAGAAGTTTTGAGGCTTGTCTCTGTGGTGTTTTGCATATTGTAGGCAAAATACTTTGTGGCATTTGTGCAGTAATGGTTTTATTCTGGTGATTCAACCATGCAGCCCATTTTTCTTCAAGTGCCTCCTTATTGTGCATCTTGAATCAGCCACACTGCTAGTTTTCAGGTGTTATTTGTGGGTTTTTCTTTTCATCTCGAACAATTTTCCTGGCGATTGTCACAGGTCACAGGTTTAGTACCTTTAGTAGCCATTAAAACCCATTTTTGAAAACTTCTGTGCATGTAATCAGGCCAAAATCACCAAGGTATTTAAACTTTTGATCAGGGTCATTTGGATGTTTTGGGTTGTCATTATGATTTAAAAAAGAGAAAACACAGTAGTTTGACAATAAATGGCTTTACCCAACCACTAACCATGAGTGGTTGGTGTTAATATTCATATTCTCTGAAAAAAGGCCAAGAAAGCAAAAATTCTGCTGCAGTATGTAAACTTTTGAGTTCAACTGTATGTCCCCAGTGTCTTCTTTTAAAAATTAATCACAAAGAGTCAACTGCACTCCAGACCGATGCAAATCTGGAAAATCATTAGTGAGTAGCACCATCAATAACACCTAACATCACAGCTGCACCAAAGAGTAGCACTTCCATTATGAGTGAGTTAATTAAATTATTATATAGCAGAATAAATATCAAGTTAAACATTTTCTACTGCACCCGAATGATAGTATAAATATCAAAATGAACCCTGGCAGCAGAAAGGTTGCCCAACTCGAATTGAATAAATTACAATGCAGGTTTGAGAAACATTTACAAGCTATTAACCTCACAAGGTAGGGCCAGTTAATAGTGTTGTGGATGTGCTGTCGAAGTTCCAACTACCCACGGCGTGCCAATGGCCGCTCAGTTGTAAAATATAATCTTGTGGCAATTGTCCATAGTGGTGAATGTAATTTTTTTGGGATGCAGCCTGCTGCCCCACTGTCTCATCATCTCCACTAGCCTTCGGGACAAAGCTACTTGTGGCCTAAAGCAGGTTTCCCCAACTCCAGTCCTCAAGGCCCACCAACAGGTCATGTTTTCAGGATTTCCCTTGCATTGTACAGCTGATGCAATTATCACCTGGGCAATACTAAGGAAATCCTGTAAACATGACCTGTTGGTGGGCCTTGAGGACTGAAGTTGGGGAACCCTGGCCTATAGGACTGATGCTGTTTATTCGTTTTTGCTGAATTTTTAGGCCAGGCTATTTATAAATAGAGTTTAATTTATTCTTTAGTAATATAGCTATGCAGCTGACAAGGCAACAAAATCAATAAACTACCCATAAAATAGAAATATCTAAGAAACAGCTGATGCAGCTAATGGCTTTACCAAAGCTTTCCATATTGTTTAAGGAATAGTCATCCAAGTGCTTTGCAGTCATATGTTTGCTCCAGGGTGGAAGGTGTTTTAATGCATCATGTTTCAGCCATATGTTCCCGTCGTAACACAATAAGCAGGAATAAGGTATCGGGTATCTGTAATGTATATCTTATACCGTGCATCCATTGAGTATCCATTCCTCTGAGGCCCACAATATGACAGCTGTAGCCAGCTGTTCAAAGAAGTAATGTGATAAATTTGTGATTGCAAAGTCACAGATAAATGAGAAACACTATAAAGCTGTACAGGAGGAAAAATAAAATACAGGCACCTTTACATTTTGTTCCTCTCTAAATAAAATAGCAAAAGGATAACAATCCTAGATTATACTGGTGTGATAGATACCAATATGCAACAAGAGATGAAAACCCACGGCTATCAATAAAAGATTTGGATGAAAATTCTAATTTTTATGAGTACTTACTAGTGTTCATTGGTTTATTGTGGTCCTTGAAAGAATCAATTGTCTATACAGTTGCAGGTCAATGGTTGGATTTAGAAAAAACAGCATCTACAGGGGGGTCGTTTTGGAATCATGTCGCCATTCCTGTGTTAGTTAATGACATGTTAAATACTATCCTGCCATTGCATCCTCCAGGCGATGGAGATGTTGCTCAGAAGGGGCCATTGAATAGTGCCCCATATCTGACTTCTTGTTAGATGTTGTAGTACTAGAAATGTTGCACACAGGGGTCTCCAAATGATGTTGGAAATGGATAGTGACTTGGTGGCTGCACACATCTGTGGAGACATTAGGACACTCTCAATTTATATTTACACTGCAAGATTACCCATAATAGCATGTTCCTGATACAAGGCCACATTTCTAGAAAAAAATATTTGGCGCTGTTAATATTATGGCCTAGGCAGACGTCCGCAATTGAAAATACAAATTGTTTTTGCTAATAACATGTTCCTGAAACAAAGCCAAATTTAAGTATATAAATATTTAGTGCTACTAGTTTTTCTGCAGCCAGGAGTCCACATTTCTGCATCTATATTGTTTTGACTAATAGTGTGCTCCAGAAAGCTGGCTATAGTTAAGTATATAAATCCTTTTGTGCTAATTGTGTGCTCCAGCCAGCAGGCCACATTTCAGCATGGGACAAGGCATGGGACAGGGCTTGGACCAGAATTTCTAGCTTAAACATTGATTAGTAACAGAACCCTGTCAAATTCAGGCAAGACACATGAAGGAGACCCAACTTGGAGTCCAAAGATTTTCAAAAGTTAGGGACAAACACCACTAAAGTGGCATCAATTTATTTTATTTATTTATTTTTCTCACGTATATAGCACCCTTAATTTCGCAGCGCAGCACTACAGACATTATCAATTTCCCCAGAGTAGAAATAGTATAATGGGACTCTGATACCCCTTCCACAACAGGCAGACCACTAGATGGAGACCCAACTTGGAATCTCATTTCATAAATTTGTTTGTAACATCAGCAGCAATAGCAACAGCAGGCACAGAAGCCATGACAAAGGAGTCACAGACTGCGATAACGTGAGCTCAATGCAGCACACTAAAAATGACACCATCGCTTTGTCTGCCCAATCTGCGGATGGGGTGCAAAAGTCATTGGAGACCCATGACTTGTGTTCATCTTGATGAAAGTTAAGAGGTATACACTTTCAGGTGACAGGCGGATGCGCTTATCCATCAGGACACTACCAGCAGAGCTAAAGACACATTCTGAGAGATCGCTGGCTGTGGATATAAATAAACCTCCAAGGCGTGACAAGCGTGCTCAGGCCACTCTTCCATTTTTAAAAACAAAAATGCAAAAAGATCAAACCCCCTTTATGGCATTGATATTGAGCTTGAGATACTCCTTCACCATCTTCTCCAGTCATTCATTACGTATCAGACTTGAACTCTGTTTGTCACGACTCATTTTTGGAGTCATAACAGCTCTAGTTCTGCTGTAATTTAAACGTGGTTTTTACTTTTGGTCAGCAAGGGTTAATGTCATTTTCCTTGCTGGCAGCTTCTGTGTTGCTGGTCAGCTGATGTGGGTGGTGAGCACTCCCACCATCCTTTAAATAGTCAACTGACGCATCAGCTGACTGTTGGTGATAGAGTTAGTCTCTGAAAACCAGCCGAGGAGTCGGGAGCTCTCTGGTGCCAGCGTGTACCAGCTGTTTGAGGTCCTGGTTCCGTATTCTCTGCTGTGTGGACCTTGCAGCCGAAGCTTGAAAGCTAAGTTCTTGTCCTTGTCTTTGTCTGTACAGTACAGTGCTTGTCTCTACCCCCTGTGTTTTCACCATCAGCAGTGTTGTTGATGCTAGTGTCCTTGCCGGCCAGTGCGCTAACCAGGATATAATGAGATGACAGCTACTGACCAGGCACATGGCGGCAGCAGGGGGAAGGACATTAGGAGATCTTAGGGATAGGCACAGGCTGTGTTAGAAAGTGTCCCATCCCTTGTTCCATATTGTTAGGGCTTTCCTCTCCCTTTTTCCAACCCATTGTTGGTGTTTGCTTAGCCGTCCACCGGACTGACCCTTGTGGGTCGTGACATTCTCACCAACCATACCATTCTTCTGGCAAACCTATGGTGCAAGAAGAGGCTTTGGCTCGCCTGATCCTGACCCTCACAGATGAGTTAATGGAGCTGCGGTCTCAGGTGGTACAGCAGCTTCAGCAAATGTCTGGGTTCATGGTCTCGGCTCATGTCTTGGCTCAATTGGAACCCAAAATATCTCTCCCTGATAGGTTCTCTGGAGGGAGAGATACATTTTTTGTCTTTAAGGAAACTTGTAAGTTATATTTCAGGCTTTACCCTTGTTCTTCAGGGAGCGGAACAGCATGTGGGGATTATAGTCTCCCTTCTCAAGGGTGATCCCCAAACCTGGGCCTTCTACCTGCCGACCGATTCACCATCTTTGCTGTTGGTGGATGAGTTTTTGCGGCATTGGTGCTGGTGTATGGGGTTCCTGATGGCGTCTCCCTGGCTGAGTCTTGACTGCATAAGATCAAGCAGGGGGGCAGGCTGGCTGAGGAGTACTGCTCAGAGTTTCAGAGATGGGCCACTGACAAGCAGTGGAATGACCCTGCTCTTAGGAGCCATTTTTGTCAGGGTCTGTCAACTAGGCTTCAGGATACTCTGGTGCAAAATGCTACTCTTGGGTCGTTGGAAGCCGACATGGCCCTTGCAATCCGGGTGGATAGATGCTTCATGGAGATACATACACCGAATCTACCCCTGTTGCTCTTTCTAGGGATAACGACACACTGGTGCAGATGGACGAACCGATGCAGGTGGGAGGAGTCTATTCTCTAACTGGCTTGCCTGTGGTTTGCCGTGGGATAGGGGCATGTTTCTATTGTGGTCTTACGGATTGTTACATCAATGTCTGCCCATCTCGCGCCAAAGTTGGTACTTCATCACCAAAGCCGCATAGAGGTGGTTTGTGGGTAGACTGAGACAATACCAGTTCTTGTGGAAAGTGGAGCTGAGAGCTGAGCTGAGATCAATCTGGTGGATTCTCGCTTTGCTCAGACTCATGGTCTGATTGGTAAGATGCTGGTGAGACCCATTTCCTTTCATGCGATTGACTATGTCCCTCTCAGCCAGAGGAGTCTGACTCAAGTTGTAGACAATTCTAACCTGTGTCTAGGAACTCTTTATGAAAACTCCCTGTCGTACTACGTCTTGTAGGGTATGCCAACTCTCATCATCTTAGGTTTTTCCTGGCTGAAGAGACAAAATCCGGTCATTGATTGGTGGTCAAGGGAAGTAGTTAGTTGGAACCAGTCTTGTAAAGACTATTGCCTGGGAGCTACGGTCTCTGCAATCCTTTTCGAATCTACTCCTTCTTCTCCTGTGAAGACAAATAATGTACTTCCAGGGAATAGGGGCAAGATTCAACCCTCACCACAAGTAAACCCTGAGTCTCAGGGTCCTCTAAGGAAGAGGGATCAGGGGAGGGTGGTGGTTCCCCCTAAATATAGTGAGGGTATGAGTCTGGTTACAAGGGGAAATGCCTCTGCTGTCTGTTCCTCAGGGAGATTACCGTCTTTTGGCAAATGCAGGCATGGAAATAAACTTTCACCTGTGTGAATGAGTACGTGTGGGTGTCCACTAAAAACATCAAGTATAAATACGCATCTGGGACCTGGAGTTCTAGGGTAATCGGGCCTTATCTGGTGTCGGCCGTTCTCAGCCCTAGGACCTTCCAGTTGACGTATTCCACAGGTCGTCGCTCTGGAGATTTGTTGCGCCTCCAGAGCCTACGTTATTTCCATCACAATCGGGCTTCTTTTGCCGTAAACCAGAAGATCAGGTGACTGCAGGGTGAATCCTAGTGGGTTGAGGCATCCTCACGGTACATCATTTCCGGTGTAGTCTGGGGTTAAGGGTCCAGAGGCCCATCATTGAAAAGGAGGCACTGCGACGACTCATTTTTGAAGTCATGACAGCTCTGGTTCTGCTGTAATTTAAACGTGGTTTTTACTTT
This sequence comes from Dendrobates tinctorius, assembly GCF_039654945.1. Classification (NCBI taxonomy): domain Eukaryota; kingdom Metazoa; phylum Chordata; class Amphibia; order Anura; family Dendrobatidae; genus Dendrobates; species Dendrobates tinctorius. The sequence continues at coordinate 5,484,781 of NW_027361959.1, forward strand.
TGGCCAGCAAGGGTTAATGTCAGTTTCCTTGATGGCAGCTTGCTAGCAGCTTCTGTGTTGCTGGTCAGCTGATATGGGTGACCACTCCCATCATCCTTTGGTGATAGAGTTAGTCTCTGAAAACCAGCTGAGGAGTCGGGAGCTCTCTGGTGCCAGCATGTATCAGCTGTTTGAGGTCCTGGTTCCATATCCTCTTTGGTGTAGACCTTGCAGCTGAAGCTTAAAAGCTAAGGTTTCTTGTCCCTGTCTTTGTCGGTCTCATGCTTATCACAGCCCCCTGTTTTTTCACCATCTGTAGTGCCGGGCCACTGTGCTATCTAGGGTATAGTGAGGTGACATCTAGGGACCAGGCACATGGCGGCGGCATGAAGAAAGACCCGCATAGGGCGTTAGTGGAGTTTAGGGATAGGCACAAGCTGTGTTAGGAAGTACCCCATGCTTCATTCCCTATTGGTAGGACCTTCCTCTACCTTTTTCCATCCTGTTGTTGGTGCTTGCTGAGCAGTCCGCCGGACCGACCCTTGTGGATCGTGACATTGTTCTGCTGGTGCACTGGCTGGTCTAAAAAAAATAGTGAAACGACTCACAGAAATTGCTTATTTTAAGTTTTAGTTAATTTACTCACTTATATAGCACCATTAACCCCTTTCTGCCATCCGACGTACTATCCCGTCCATGGGACCTGGGCCCCTATGCCCATGGACGGGATAGTACGTCGGCGCGATCAGCGCGCCCACGTGGTGAGCGTCGCTGATCGTGGCCGGGTGTCAGCTGATTATCACAGCTGACACCCGGCACAATGTGTCGGGGGCGGTCACGGACCGCCCCGACACGTTAACCCCTTGCACACCGCGATCAAACACGATCGCGGTGTACCGGGGGTTAAAGGGAAGCATCGGCAGGGAGGGGGCTCCCTCCGTGCTTCCCTGAGCCCCCCACGGCAGCGCAATGTGCAGCGCTGCTGCGGGGGACTCCTTTCCTCCAGGCCCCCGAATCCAAGATGGCGACGGGGGCCTTCAGGGGCCTGCAGGAAGCTGGCTTCCTCAGTGCCTGCAAAGCGCAGGCATGAGGAAGCCTTCTGCAGTGCCTGTGTCAGATCGCTGATCTGTCACAGTGATCTGTGATGTGACTGATCAGCGATCTGTCACAGGACAGTGATGTCCCACCTGGGACTATTTAATAAAGTAAAAAAAAAATAAAAAAAAGTGTAAAAATAATTTTAAAAAAAATCGCCAAATATATTAGAAAAAAAAAAATATTCCCCCAATAAATCCATTTTTTGGAAATAATAGAAAAAACAAACAATAAAAGTACACATATTAGATATCGCCGCGTCCGTAACGACCCGCCCTATAAAACTGTCCCATTAGTTAACCCCTTTAGCGAACCCCTTAAAAAATAAAAATAAAAAACGAAGCAAAAAATAATGATTTATTATCATACTGCCAAACAAAAAGTATAATAACGCGCGATCAAAAAGACGCATATAAATATCCATGGTACCGCTGAAAACGTCATCTTGTCCCGCAAAAAACGAGCTGCCACACAGCATCATCAGTGAAAAAATAAAAAAGTTATAGCTCGCTGAATAAAGCGATGCAAAAATAATTATTTTTTATATAAAATAGTTTTCATTGCATAAAACCGACAAAAACATAAAAAAAGACCTAAATGAGGTATCGCTGTAACCGTACTGACCCGAAGAATAAAACCGCTTTATCAATTTTACCGCACGCGGAATGGTGTAAATGCACCCCCCCCAAAAGAAATTCATGAAACGCTGGTTTTTGTTCATTCTGCGTCCCAAAAATCGGAATAAAAAGCGATCAAAAAAATTCACGTGCCCGAAAATGGTACCAATAAAAACGTCAACTCGTCCCGCAAAAAATAAGACCTCACATGACTCGGTGGGTCAAAATAAGGAAAAATTATAGCTCTCAATATGTGGTGATGCAAAAACTATTTTTACAATAAAAAGCGTCTTTTAGCGTGCGACAGCCGCCAAACATAAAAACTGCCATAAATAGTAAATCAAATCCCCCATTATCACCCCCTTAGTTAGGGAAAAATAATAAAATAAAAAAAATGTATTTATTTCCATTTTTCCATTAGGGTTAGGGCTAAGGTTAGGGCTAGGGGTGTGTTGGGGTAGGGTTAGGGCTAGGGTTAGGGTTAGGGTAGGGTTAGGGTTAGGGCTAGGGCTAGGGTTAGGGTTAGGGCTAGGGTTAGGGCTAGGGTTAGGGCTAGGGGCGTGTTGGGGTTCGGGTTGGAGTTAGAATTGGGGGTTTCCACTGTTTGGGCACATCAGGGGCTCTCCAAATGCAACATGGTGTCTGATCTCAATTCCAGCCAATTCTGAGTTGAAAAAGTCAAATGGTGCTCCTTCCCTTCCAAGCTCTGCTATGAGCCCAAACAGTGTTTTACCCCCACATGTAGGGTATCAGCCTACTCAGGACAAATTGAAAAACAATTTTTGCAGTCCAATTTCTCCTGTTACCCTTAGGAAAATAAAAAATTGGGGGCAAAAATATCATTTTTGTGGAAAAAAATGATTTTTTTATTTTCACGTTCGAGTGTTATAAACTTCTGTGAAGCACTTGGGGGTTCAAAGTGCTCACCACACATCTAGATAAGTTCCGTGGGGGGTCTAGTGTCCAAAATGGGGTCACTTTTGGGGAGTTTCAATAGTTTAGGTACATCAGGGGCTCTCCAAACGCACATGACACCCGCAGACCATTCCATCAAAGTCTGCATTCCAAAACGTCACTGCTTCCCTTCCGAGCCCCGACGTGTGTCCATACAGTAGTTTTCTCCCACATATGGGGTGTCAGCGTACTCAGGACAAATTGGACAACAACTTTTGGGGTCCAATTTCTCCTGTTACCCTTGGGAAAATGAAAAAATTGGGGACTAATTGATCATGTTTCTGGAAAAAATACGATTTTTTTATTTTCATGCCCGGGCATTATAAACTTCTGTGAAGCCCTTGGGGGTTCAAAGCGCTCACCACACATCTAGATAAGTTCCTTAGGGGGTCTCGTTTCCAAAATGGGGTCACTTGTGGGGGTTTCCACTGTTTAGGTACATTAGGGGCTCTCCAAAGGCAACATGACACCCGCAGACCATTCCATCAAAGTCTACATTCCAAAACGTCACTACTTCCCTTCCGAGCCCTGACGTGTGTCCATACAGTAGTTTTATCCCACATATGGGGTGTCAGCGTACTCAGGACAAATTGGACAACAACTTTTGGGGTTCAATTTCTCCTGTTACCCTTGGGAAAATAAAAAGATTGGGGACTAATTGATCATGTTTGTGGAAAAAATACGATTTTTTTATTTTCATGCCCTGGCATTATAAACTTCTGTGAAGCCCTTGGGGGTTCAAAGTGCTCACCACAAATCTAGATAAGTTCCTTGGGGGGTCTAGTTTACAAAATGGTGTCATTTGTGGGGGGTTTCCACTGTTTAGGTATATTAGGGGCTCTCCAAAGGCAACATGACACCCGCAGACCATTCCATCAAAGTCTACATTCCAAAACGTCACTACTTCCCTTCCGAGCCCTGACGTGTGTCCATACAGTAGTTTTATCCCACATATGGGGTGTCAGCGTACTCAGGACAAATTGGACAACAACTTTTGGGGTTCAATTTCTCCTGTTACCCTTGGGAAAATAAAAAAATTGGGGACTAATTGATCATGTTTGTGGAAAAAATACAATTTTTTTATTTTCATGCCCTGGCATTATAAACTTCTGTGAAGCCCTTGGGGGTTCAAAGTGCTCACCACACATCTAGATAAGTTCCTTGGGGGGTCTAGTTTACAAAATGGTGTCATTTGTGGGGGGTTTCCACTGTTTAGGTACATTAGGGGCTCTCCAAAGGCAACATGACACCCGCAGACCATTCCATCAAAGTCTGCATTCCAAAACGTCACTACTTCCCTTCCGAGCCCCGACGTATGCCCATACAGTAGTTTTCTCCCACATATGGGGTATCAGCATACTCAGGACAAATTGGACAACAACTTTTGGGGTCCAATTTCTCCTGGTACCCTTGGGAAAATAAAAAAATGGTGACTAAAAGATCATGTTTGTGGAAAAAATACGAATTTTTTATTTTCACGCCCGGGCGTTGTAAACTTCTGTGAAGCATTGGGGGGTTCAAAGTGCTCACCACACATCTAGATAAGTTCCTTGGGGGTTCTAGTTTACAAAATGGTGTCATTTGTGGGGGGTTTCCACTGTTTAGGTACATTAGGGGCTCTCCAAAGGCAACATGACACCCGCAGACCATTCCATCAAAGTCTGCATTCCAAAACGTCACTACTTCCCTTCCGAGCCCCGACGTGTGCCCATACAGTAGTTTTCTCCCACATATGGGGTATCAGCATACTCAGGACAAATTGGACAACAACTTTTGGGGACCAATTTCTCCTGGTACCCTTGGGAAAATAAAAAAATGGTGACTAAAAGATCATGTTTGTGGAAAAAATACGAATTTTTTATTTTCACGCCCGGGCGTTGTAAACTTCTGTGAAGCATTGGGGGGTTCAAAGTGCTCACCACACATCTAGATAAGTTCCTTGGGGGTTCTAGTTTACAAAATAGTGTCATTTGTGGGGGGGTTCCACTGTTTAGGTACATTAGGGGCTCTCCAAAGGCAACATGACACCCGCAGACCATTCCATCAAAGTCTGCATTCCAAAACGTCACTACTTCCCTTCCGAGCCCCGACGTGTGCCCATACAGTAGTTTTCTCCCACATATGGGGTATCAGCATACTCAGGACAAATTGGACAACAACTTTTGGGGACCAATTTTTCCTGGTACCCTTGGGAAAATAAAAAAATGGTGACTAAAAGATCATGTTTGTGGAAAAAATACGAATTTTTTATTTTCACGCCCGGGCGTTGTAAACTTCTGTGAAGCATTGGGGGGTTCAAAGTGCTCACCACACATCTAGATAAGTTCCTTGGGGGTTCTAGTTTACAAAATAGTGTCATTTGTGGGGGGGTTCCACTGTTTAGGTACATTAGGGGCTCTCCAAAGGCAACATGACACCCGCAGACCATTCCATCAAAGTCTGCATTCCAAAACGTCACTACTTCCCTTCCGAGCCCCGACGTGTGCCCATACAGTAGTTTTCTCCCACATATGGGGTATCAGCATACTCAGGACAAATTGGACAACAACTTTTGGGGACCAATTTCTCCTGGTACCCTTGGGAAAATAAAAAAATGGTGACTAAAAGATCATGTTTGTGGAAAAAATACGAATTTTTTATTTTCACGCCGGGCGTTGTAAACTTCTGTGAAGCACTGGGGGGTTTAAAGTGCTCACCACACATCTAGATAAGTTCCTTAGGGGGTCTAGTTTACAAAATGGTGTCATTTGTGGGGGGTTTCCACTGTTTAGGTACATTAGGGGCTCTCCAAAGGCAACATGACACCCGCAGACCATTCCATCAAAGTCTGCATTCCAAAACGTCACTACTTCCCTTCCGAGCCCCGACGTGTGCCCATACAGTAGTTTTCTCCCACATATGGGGTATCAGCATACTCAGGACAAATTGGACAACAACTTTTGGGGTCCAATTTCTCCTGGTACCCTTGGGAAAATAAAAAAATGGTGACTAAAAGATCATGTTTGTGGAAAAAATACGAATTTTTTATTTTCACGCCCGGGCGTTGTAAACTTCTGTGAAGCATTGGGGGGTTCAAAGTGCTCACCACACATCTAGATAAGTTCCTTGGGGGTTCTAGTTTACAAAATAGTGTCATTTGTGGGGGGGTTCCACTGTTTAGGTACATTAGGGGCTCTCCAAAGGCAACATGACACCCGCAGACCATTCCATCAAAGTCTGCATTCCAAAACGTCACTACTTCCCTTCCGAGCCCCGACGTGTGCCCATACAGTAGTTTTCTCCCACATATGGGGTATCAGCATACTCAGGACAAATTGGACAACAACTTTTGGGGACCAATTTCTCCTGGTACCCTTGGGAAAATAAAAAAATGGTGACTAAAAGATCATGTTTGTGGAAAAAATACGAATTTTTTATTTTCACGCCCGGGCGTTGTAAACTTCTGTGAAGCACTGGGGGGGTCAAAGTGTTCACCACACATCTAGATAAGTTCCTTAGGGGGTCTAGTTTCCAAAATGGAGTCATTTGTGGGGGGGTTTTACTGTTTTGGTACATCAGGAGTTTTCCAAATGTGACATGGTGTCCGATCTCAATTCCAGCCAAAAACGTCAAATGGCGCTGCTTCCCTTCCGAGCTCTGCCATGCGCCCAAATAGTGGTTTACCCCCACATGTGGGGTATCAGCATACTCAGGACAAATTGCACAATAACTTTTAGGGTCCTGTTACCCTTGGAAAAATAAGAATTGAGGGTGAAAAGATCATTTTTGTGGAAAAAATATGATTTTTTAATTGTATGGCTTTATGTTATAAACTTCTGTGAAGCCCATGGGGGTTCAAAGTTCTCACCACACATCTAGATAAGTTCCTTAGGGGGACTAGTTTCCAAAATGGTGTCATTTGTGGGGGGTTTCCACTGTTTTGGTACATCAGGAGTTTTCCAAACGCGACATGGTGTCAGATCTCAATTCCAGCCAAAAACGTCAAATGGCGCTGCTTCCCTTCCGAGCTCTGCCATGCGCCCAAATAGTGGTTTACCCCCACATGTGGGGTATCAGCGTACTCAGGACAAATTGCACAATAACTTTTAGGGTCCTGTTACCCTTGCAAAAATAAGAATTGAGGGTGAAAAGATCATTTTTGTGGAAAAAATATGATTTTTAAATTGTATGGCTTTATGTTATAAACTTCTGTGAAGCCCATGGGGGTTCAAAGTTCTCACCACACATCTAGATAATTTCCTTAGGGGGTCTAGTTTCCAAAATGGTGTCATTTGTGGGGGGTTTCCACTGTTTTGGTACATCAGGGGTTTTCCAAACGCGACATGGTGTCCGATCTCAATTCCAGCCAAAAACGTCAAATGGCGCTGCTTCCCTTCCGAGCTCTGCCATGCGCCCAAATAGTGGTTTACCCCCATATGTGGGGTATCAGCGTACTCAGGACAAATTGCACAATAACTTTTAGGGTCCTGTTACCCTTGGGAAAATAAAAATTGGGGTGAAAAGATCATTTTTGTGGAAAAAATATGATTTTTTAATTGTACCGCTGTACGTTATAAACTTCTGTAAAGCCCTTGTGGGTTCAAAGTTCTCACCACATATCTAGATAAGTTCCTTGGGGGGTCTAGTTTCCAAAATGGGGTCACTTGTAGGGGGTTTCCACTGTTTAGGTACATCAGGGACTCTCCAAACGTGACATGGCCTCCAATCTGAATTCCAGCCAATTTTGCATTGAAAAAGTCAAACGGCACTCCTTCCATTCTGAGCTCTGCCATGCGCCGAAACAGTCGTTCCCCCCCACATATCAGGTATCTGCGTACTCAGGACAAATTGCACAATAACTTTTGCAGTTCAATTTCTCCTGTTACCCTTGGTAAAATAAAAAAAATTGAACCTGAAGTATTTTTTTTATGAAAAAAAGTTAGATGTTCATTTTTTTTAAATATTCAAAAAAATTCCTGTGACGCACCTAAAGGGTTAATAAACTTCTTGAATGTGGTTTTGAGCACCTTAAGGGGTGCAGTTTTTAGAATGGTGTCACTTTTGGGTATTTTCTATCATATAGACCCCTCAAAGTGGCTTCAAATGTGATGTGGTCCTAAAAATAAAATGGTGTTGTAAAAATGAGAAATCGCTGGTCAACTTTTAACCCTTATAACTTCCTAACAAAAAAAAATTTTGGTTCCAAAATTGTGCTGATGTAAAGTACACATGTGGGAAATGTTAGTTATCAAGTTTTTTGTGTGCTGTATCTCTGTGATTTAAGGGCATAAAAATTCAATGTTGGAAAATTGCGAAATTTTCAAAATTTTCGCCAAATTTCCGTTTTTCTCACAAATAAACGCAAGTTATTTGAATGAAATTTTACCACTAACATGAAGTACAATATGTCACGAGAAAACAATGTCAGAATCACCGGGATCCATGGAAGCGTTCCAGAGTTATGACCTCATAAAGGTACAGTGGTCAGAATTGTAAAAATTGGCCCGGTCATGAACGAGCAAACCACCCTTGGGGGTGAAGGGGTTAATTACGCTTCACAGACCTTTTCAGCTCTGTCCCCATTTGAACTCACAATCTAAATTTCCTATCAGCATATCTTTGGAGTGTGGGAAAAATTCTTAGTACCCGAAGGAAATCAACGCAAACACAGTGAGATTATACAAACTCCTTGTAGATGTTGTCCTTGGTGGCCTTTTAACTCAGGACCCCAGTGCTGCAAGGCTACAGTGCTAACCAGTGAGCCACCATGCTGTCTCTGCCATTTACACTGCTGCTAATGTTTTTGTGTTGACGACTCAACGCTACTGCGGTTGGAAGTCTATAACTGCGACGTGCACTGTGTCCCTCACTGCTGTCTTGGGAAAATTCATTATTAAGAATTTCTACAGGTGTGTTTCGATACTCCAGCATGCGCGTGTCCCTTTCGAGGGGGTAAAGCATCTGGCCTAATTACTTCTACCACATGAGGAACGGCGTAAATAATAAATACAACCAATTCTTCACATGCTGTAGATTTTTTCATTCTGCCTCCCAAAGATCGTAATAAAGTTTGGTGCACATTTATCCTGTGCTCTGGGGTTTCCGTGTAAATCTCTGAAATACGTGATTCAGACGAAATGGAAGCACTGTGGACGCCATCTGACCTGGGGAGCTCTAAACCACTATGCACCAATGGATAGTGAACTAAAACACTAAATACCAAGGTGTCACTAGACAGCAAATCATGGAATCCCCAAGGCTTATGGGTCAAACCTCTGTATGTAACCCTTCCTCCACTGCCTCTGCCTCCTTTACCTCCAGTAGGGCCTCCAACTGTGTCCTCAACCTCTCCCATAATGAGACATGCTTTCCAATAGTACAGTTATAATTCCCCCACTTCAGTACTGCGCAGCCAGGAAAAACTGCAAACAGATAGTGTTTTAATTAATATGCCTTGGAGAATGCAGTCATACAGCTCAAGAATTGTGGACAGCTATCCAGGCTGAGTTTGAGCAATGGCTGTCTCAACTGAACCTGCAGTCACTGAAGGCCATGTAGGTTGGTGGCGGACCTACGCCGGGGCAACATCACTCAAGTCCCTTGTATGGATCACGTCCTCAACCTGGTGGTACAGCAATTTCTATGCCACTATTCAAGCCTGGATGCACTGATGCAGAAAGCACAGCTGCTGTGTGCTCATTTCTGGCGTTTACACCACTCGTGTCATCAACATACATCACTACAGAGGTCTTTCACTCTACCGGTAAACCGGTTGATATACAGTGGGTACAGAAAGTATTCAGACCCCTTTAAATTTTTCACTCTTTGTTTTATTACAGCCATTTGGTAAATTCAAAAAAGTTCATTTTTTTTCTCATTAATGTAAACTCTGCACCCCATCTTGAATGGGAAAAAGCAGAAATTTTTCAAATTTATTAAAAAAAAGACTGAAATATCTCATGGTCATAAGTATTCAGACCCTTTGCTCAGTATTGAGTAGAAGCACCTTTTTGAGCTAATACTGTCATGAGTCTTCTTGGGAATGATGCAACAAGTTTTTCACACCTGGATTTGGGGATCCTCTGCCATTCTTCCTTGTAGATCCTCACAGATGAACCACAACAGGGATCTGTTACAGTCCTGTGGAAAATGGGGGAAGCTTCTCTGGCTTTGAGAATGTCCTCCTGTGGTCCCGGGTTCTAGCATGGGCACTGGCCCCAATGGATGCAGGGCAGAAGGAGGGTAAAATCTTCCCTCAGCGATGAGAACCCTTGTACTATCGGGGCCTGGGACATGGTCCTGAAACAGTTCACGGTGGCCTGTTTGGTCTGCTGAGTTGTACCGTTGAGCACCGGTATCCCTCACACAGACCTTGCCTTCCTCGGTCAGTACCGTCGGCCGAGGAAGTTGTGTCAGCATCGTCAGCCGAGTTTGCAGTCTCGTTAAGGTCCTTGATGTAGGCAGGGACTGCTGTGTTAGTAGGGACAGCGGTACATGTGGTGTGTCAGCGGGACCCCGTCGTTTGATTCCTGTCAGCACATCCTCTCATCCCCGGCTTCCCTTAGCTCTGCCTCTGCCCCCTCGCCTCACAGCTGAATTTTCCTCACAGGAAAGATGCGCGCTCAGCGTTCCCGTCTCAACAGTTTGAATTTCTGCGCACACATTTTCTGCCTGCTTAGCCATGTCCCCTTCTCTCTAGTACAGGGAACACCCAGTTACACTAAGAGCTCCCCGCTGTAACTTAGGTGGCAGACCCGACGGTTTTGGACCCATTATGGATGAGACAAGCCTGTCTTGCTTCTTCTCCTTACACCTAAGAGCACAGTGGCCTCCATAATCCATAAATGGAAGAAGTTTGGGACCACCAGAAGTCTTCCTAGACCTGGCTGTCCAGCCAAACTGAGCAATCGTGCGAGAAGAACCTTGGTGAGAGAGGTAAAGAAGAACCACAAGATCACTGGGGCTGAGCTCCAGAGATGCAGTAGGGAGATGGGAGAAAATTCCACAAAGTCAACTATCACTGCAGCCCTCCAACAGTTGGGCCTTCATGGCAGAGTGGCCTGACAAAAACCTCTCCTCAGTGCCAGACATATGAAATCCTGCATAGAGTTTGCTAAAAACCACATGAAGGATTCCCAGACAATGAGAAATAAGAACCTCTTGTCTGATGAGATGAAGATGAACTTTTTGGTGATAATTCTAAGTGGTATGTAAGGAGAAAACAGGCACTTCTCATCATCTGCCCAATACAATCCCAACAGTGAAACATGATGGTGGCAGCATCATGCTATGGGGATGTTTTTCAGCTGCAGGGACAGGACGACTGGTTGCAATTGAAGGAAACATGAATACGGCCAAGTACAGAGATATCCTGGATGAAAACCTCTTCCAGAGTGCTCTGGACCTCAGATTTGGCCAAAGGATCACCTTCCAACAAGATAATGACCCTAAGCACACAGTTAAAATAATAAAGGAGTGGCTTCAGAACAACTCTGTGACCATTCTTGACTGGCCCAGCCAGAGCCCTGACCTAAACACAACTGAGCATCTCTGGAGAGACCTGAAAATGGCTGTCCATCAACGTTCACCATCCAACCTGACGGAACTGGAGAGGATCTACAAGGAAGAATGGCAGAGAATCCCCAAATCCAGGTGTGAAAAACTTGTTGCATCATTCCCAAGAAGACTCATGACTGTATTAGCTCAAAAAGGTGCTTCTACTCAATACTGAGCAAAGGGTCTGAATACTTATGACCATGAGATATTTCAGTCTTTTTTTTAATAAATTTGCAAAAATTTCAGCATTTCTGCTTTTTTCCCATTCAAGATGGGGTGCAGAGTTTACATTAATGAGAAAAAAATGAACTTTTTTGAATTTACCAAATGGCTGTAATAAAACTAAGAGTGAAAAATTTAAAGGGGTCTGAATACTTTCTGTACCCACTGTATATCAACCGGTTTACCGGTAGAGTGAAAGACCTCTGTAGCGATGTAAGTTGATGACACGAGTGGTGTAAACGCCAGAAATGAGCACACAGCAGCTGTGCTTTCTGCATCAGTGCATCCAGGCTTGAATAGTGGCATAGAAATTGCTATACCACCAGGTTGAGGACGTGATCCATACAAGGGACTTGAGTGATGTTGCCCCGGCGTAGGTCCGCCACCAACCTACATGGCCTTCAGTGACTGCAGGTTCAGTTGAGACAGCCATTGCTCAAACTCAGCCTGGATAGCTGTCCACAATGCTTGAGCTGTATGACTGCATTCTCCAAGGCATATTAATTAAAACACTATCTGTTTGCAGTTTTTCCTGGCTGCGCAGTACTGATGTGGGGGAATTATAACTGTACTGTTGGAAAGCATGTCTCATTAAGGGAGAGGTTGAAGACACAGTTGGAGGCCCTACTGGAGGTGGAGGAGGCAGAGGCAGTGGAGGAAGGGTTACATACAGAGGTTTGGCCCATAAGCCTTGGGGATTCCATGATTTGCTGTCTAGTGACACCTTGGTATTTAGTGTTTTAGTTCACTATCCCTTGGTGCATAGTGGTTTAGAGCTCCCCAGGTCAGATGGCGTCCACAGTGCTTCCATTTCGTCTGAATCACGTATTTCAGAGATTTACACGGAAACCCCAGAGCACAGGATAAATGTGCACCAAACTTTATTACGATCTTTGGGAGGCAGAATGAAAAAATCTACAGCATGTGAAGAATTGGTTGTATTTATTATTTACGCCGTTCCTCATGTGGTATAAGTAATTAGGCGACTTTATTCTTTGGTTCGGTTCGATTAAAGCGATACCAGACTTTTATTTTATTCTATGTTTGGCTGCTGTCCCACGCTAAAATATGCTTTTTATTGCATCGCCATATTTTGATAGCTGTAATTTTTCCATACTTCAGCCGACAGAGTCATTGTTTTTTGCGGGACGAGTTGACGTTTTTATTGGTATCGTTTTCAGGCACATGACATTTTTTGATCGCTTTCTATTCCGATTTTTGGAGGCAGAATGAACAAAAATCAGCAATTCAGGAATTGTATTTATTTTTGATAAGCGTGTGGTAACAATGATAATGCAGCTTTATCATTTTGGTCAATACGATTACATCGATACCACATTTATATCTTTTTTATGTTTTGGCGCTTTTACACAATAAAATCTGTTTTATAGAAAAAATAATTATTTTTGCATCGCTTTATTCTGAGAGCTATAACTTTTAATTTTTCCGCTTATGCAGCAGTGTGGTGGCTTGTTTTTTTGAGACAAGATGACGTTTTAAGAGATACCATTTTCATTTACATTTGTCTTTTTGATCACGTTTTATTCCACTTTTTGTTTGGCGGTATGATGATAAAGTATTGTTTTTTGCGTCATTTTTTTACAGGGTTCACTGAAGGGGTTAACCAGTGGGACAGTTTTATAGGATGGGCCATTTCGGATGTGGCAATACCAAACGTGTACTTTTTTAATTTATTTTTTCATAAAAATATTACAATACATTTTGTTTATTTTTTTCATAAACGTATAATAATATATTATTATTATTATTATTATTATTATTATTATTATTATTATGTTTTACATATATTTACAATTTTTTTTTTGCTTAGTCATTCTATGGGACTTAGGCTGGTTTCACATTAGCGCATTTTCAGCGCGCGCACGGCCGGGGGTAGCTCCGCCCCCGAGCCGGCTCTCTGCCCGGCGTGCCCGCCCCTTCCTTGTAGCGCCGCCTCCTAGCGGACAGCGGCGCCTGCGATCGGCGCACCCTATCTTTAGCATAGGGTGCGCCGATCGTGCGCAGGCCGTGTGCTAGTTGCGCTTTGACCTGCGCTGCGCACTTTTGACGGTGCGCCGTGCGCGCCAAAATCCGAAAAGTTTGATTTTGGCGCGCACGGCGCACCGTCAAAAGTGCGCAGCGTAGGTCAAAGCGCAACTAGCGCACGGCCTGCGCACGATCGGCGCACCCTATGCTAAAGATAGGGTGCGCCGATCGCAGGCGCCGCTGTCCGCTAGGAGGCGGCGCTACAAGGAAGGGGCGGGCACGCCGGGCAGAGAGCCGGCTCGGGGGCGGAGCTACCCCCGGCCGTGCGCGCGCTGAAAATGCGCTAATGTGAAACCGGCCTTACACTTTTTCTCTCTAATCGCTTATGAAGCATTGCAATCAGCAAAAAAAAGGAATATAAAAATGACAAAATTAGGACTCATGTATCAAGAAAAACTAAAACAAAAATTATTTGACTATCTGATATAGAAAAATTGTTTAGAGCTCTAAAAACTGCCTTTAAAAAAAATTGGAACTGGTCAGGAACAAGTGCAAATGGCCTTGTCTTTACCTAGTTAATGGATGAATGAATCTGCGCAGTGTGTACTAGTGGTGTTATCATTAGTACCCGGGAAATACATTTCTTTCTTGAGAGTTCCAGAGTAGTACCTTGATATAATGTGTTGGAAGGTAATGAGATTTTTCACCTACTGCATCACAATGTAGTCAAATCAATGATGGTCTTAAGGCCTCGTCACACTAAACAATGCACCAGCGATCCCGACAACGATCCGACCTTGTCAGGATCGTTGGTGCCTCGCTACATGATCGCTGGTGAGTTGCCAAACAGGCTGCTTCACCAGCGATCAGGACCAGCGAGGACGCTGGTATCTAAGGTAAATATCGGGTAACTAAGCGCGCGTGTCACTTAGTTACCCGCTGTGTACCTTAGATACCTGCGTGATCACGCTAGGACTCTGGTATCTTTGGTAAATATCGGGTAACTAAGCGCATGTCACTTAGTTACCCGCTGTGTACCTTGGATACCAGCTCCTAGCATGAGCACGCAGGTATCTAAGGTACACAGTGGGTAACTAAGTGACACACGTGCTTAGTTACCCAATATTTACCTTAGATACCAGCTCCCAGCGTCTGCTTACAGCGCTAGGAGCTCGCTGATCATCGGTCTCCCGCTACCACACGCTGGCCAGCGGGAGACCAACGATCAAAAAATTGCCCAGGACATTGCTGCACGATCAGCGATACCCGGCGGGGGGGGCGGTCGCTGATGTGTGTCACACACAGCATGATTGCTGGAGAGATCGCTAGGGATCTCGCTGTGTGTGACGGGGCCTTTAGTTGTGCTTATTTCTATTTCTCCATTTGTATTTTTATGCACATTCTATAAGCCTCTGGCCACTTTAATTTCTGCCTTTTCTTTGCAAATAAATTGAAGATTACTTTACAAACAAACTTTTATGTTTAGCTAACATTGTACAGCCAGCTTTCAGCAAGCTATTGGTTTGAAAGGTTTCTTTGTTGGCTATTTAATAATTTAAGGCAATTAAAGTTAATTTGTTGTAGCTTAGGTACAGTTTGTCTTTGAGTGGGGAAAGATTGTAACCACAGTACAGAATGCAATTTCTGTAACAGCACAGGTTATAATGTATGAAGTTAAGCGTTACCACAAAATAATGGATGTGCTTACAAATTTAAAAGTGAGTATCAATTGTAAGTTTAAGTAAATGCTTCTTGGAATGTAGCTTTGTTTACTAAAATGACCATTTTAAAAAGCCCTGTGTGCTAGTAATCTAAATTCAACAGAAAATCTGCACTAACACATGTTTGAAAAGTGGCACATAGATGCAAAAGATAAAACATGTCAAAGGTGTCACACATATTTAGCATGTGTTACTTGAAGTTTTTGGGGCCCAAAGCAAAAAAAAAACTTTTACATGACCACCCCCACCTACCATGTTCCATTTGTTAATGCTATGGTTTTCTAAGGTCACCTTTTTGAAGCATTAGAGAGCAACTGCTTTTTTTTTCTTTAAATCTATCAGAAATTTCAGCACTAACTTGGCTGGTTATAAAAGATAGCGAGGTACCCATCCCCATATTTTAATGATTTAAGTAAATAATAAAAAAGGTGTAGGTTCCCCCCATATTTGACAACCAGCTAAGCTAAACCAGACAGCTGGGAACTGGTCTTCTCAGAGTGCTAAGGAGCCATGGATATTAGCATTCCCCCAGCTTAAAAATAGCAGGCCACAGCTGCCCCAGAAAAGGAGCATCTATTTGATGTGCCCATTCTGGCACTTTGCCCGGCTCTTCCCACTTGCCCTGGTGTGGTGGCAAGTGGAGTAATAGTTGAGGGGTTGATGTCAGCTTTGTAATGTCAGCAGACATAAAGCCAACGTCTATAAGATGCTCCCATTACTAACCCCATTGTCAGATTGTAATAATGACACTGCCAGTGGAGAGTTTTATTTCAAATAAAGAATTCTGTGTTTTATAGACCACTCCATTATTAACCTGTGGGCTTGATGTCAGCTGTCATTACAAAGCTGACATCATCCCCACAATTATTACCCGACTTGCCACCTCACTAGGGCAAGTGGGAAGAGCATGGCTAAGCAGCAGAATTGGTGCATCTAATGGATGTGCAATTTCTGGAATGGCTGAGAGCTGATGTTTTTAGTCTGGGTGGGGGCCAATATCCATGGCTCTTTCCTAGGGCATTAATATCATCCTGCAGCTGTCTGTTTAGCCTTTGCCGGTTATAGATTATAGGGTAACCCCACATCATATTTTTGGGGAGATCTCCAGTATAATAAGCAGTAAAGGCAAAGCAAACAGCTGTGAGGTGATATTAATAGCCTTGGAACCTTTATGGATATTGGCCTGTTCCCAGAATAATAACATCAGCCCCTGATATCAGCTTTCCCTCTTCTGGTTCTGAAAATTATGAAGTACAGAAAGGTCACCTGAGTTCATAGCAGCTGTTAAGCTTGCTTTGTAAGTGCCAGTGCCGGACTGATGAGCAACCACGAGTGAAGTACTCAGCACGCCAACATTCATTAGTCTGACACTCAAGCTACCATGAGACCCGGTTACTGTGAACTCAGGTAACCTTAAAGTGGGAAGAGCCTTGGCACAGTGCCAGAATTGTTGCATCTAATAAATATCCATGTCCCTTTACCAGTTTGAGAATACCAGCCCTCAGCTGTCTGCTTTAGATTGACTGGTTCTCAAAAATGGAGGGGAATCCACACTGTTTTTTAAATTATTTAATTAAAAAACGGTGTAGCACCCCCTCTATTATTGATAATTAGCCATGATAAATCTGACAGCTGGGGACTGCAGCCAACAGCTGTCTGCTTTGCCTGCGCCGGTTACCAAGAATAGAAGAGAACGTTTTTTATTTTTTTGTTGCACAGGTGGCGACAGGTTAATACTCCAATCATCCTACACCTGCTCTTGCTGCTATCAGCGAGACCAGGTGTTAGATGATGAGAGTAACCTTTTTACCTCCAGTCAGAGCTGCTGACTTACACGTTCTCATCTGTATAACAGAGTGTGAACCGCAGTGCTCTGACCAGCGGTAATGAACTTACTGTTGATTTTATGGTACTGTTCTTGGTTTATGATTTCAGGTCCTTATGTGATAGGTTTTTATTATTTTTATGACCTGCTTTGGGCCATTTATGCATCATTATTATTATTATTTGGGCCTTTTTGTTATCCTAACTTTCTTCCTGTGCTATTTTAATATTTTGTTTTGTTGGGTCTTTTTTTCTGTATTATTTTGTTGGTTATTTATTGTCAATAAAATTGTTATTGTCTATGAATATGTGTTGTGTATCATGTTTTAGGTTACTATTGAATTAAGGTTACACAACAATTTTGATCATTGGATTTGATGTATTAACCCCTTCGTGACGGGCTAATTTTTTAAATTCTGACCAATGTCATAACTCTGGAATGCTTCAACAAATCCCAGTGATTTTGAGAATGTTTTTTCGTGGCACATTATAAATTATGATAGTGGTAAATTTAGATTGATATATTTTGTGTTTATTTATAAAAAAATATCAGAAACTTGACAAAAATGTAAAAAAAAATGCAATTTTGAAATTTTGAATGATTATCCCTTTAATCCAGATATGCAAATAAAGTCCTTGGAGCCTCATTTAAAAGTATCAAACACGGGACTAGCCAGATCTTCCTCCAGGGAAGGACCCAGCCAAGGGGTGGCTCCTTTCGGAAACCACCATTACCACCATATTAAGTGGCCCTTTAAGTCAATATCCAGCTCTTTACGAGTTTACAGATATGACAAGGAAAATACCAAGGCCAGGTATCTATCCACAGACAGCTGTTTCGGGGTGTTGCCCCTCATCAGTGTGGAGTAGGATTCTGGCTAAGTGGGAGCAATGCCTAGTAGACCAATGGTGGCTTCCGAAAGGAGCCACCCCTTGGCTGGGTCCTTCCCTGGAGGAAGATCTGGCTACTCCTGTGTTTGAGACTCTTAAATGAGGCTCCACGGACTTTATTTGTATATTCGTATTTCCCAGGGAGCATTGCACCTAGGATTTCACTGTGATTTAGCGCCTTTGCCGGCTGCCGCAGTATTTTCTTCGACTGGTCTCCCTGAGGTCAGTGATTGTTTCGTGATGTTTAATCCAGAGTCATACCACAGAAAAACATTAATAAATAACATTTCCCACATGCCTGCTTCACATCAGCACCATTTTTAAAACGCTAATTTATTTTGTTAGCCTTTTAGGAGGTTTAAAAATGTAGCAATAATTTTTCATTATTTCAAGTAAATTTACAAAATTTATTTTTTTGAGGGACCTATCCAAGTTTGAAGTGACTTTAGGGGTGCTATGTATTGGAAAACCCTAAACATGATACCATTTTAAAAACTGCACCCCCTGACATATAGAAAACTGCTGTAGTTTTTTAACCCTTCAGGTGATTTTCAGGAATTAATGCAAAGTGGTATAGCCGGAATGAAAAAGTGTTTGTTTACCACTTAAATGTCACTAACTTCTGAACTGGCCGCTGTAGCTGGCAGACTCTAAAGGGGGCTTTTCACATAGCGATATTGCTAGCAATATCGCTAAAGCGTCACCGATTTTATGATGAAGCAGCGATATTGCTAGCGATATCACTACATGTGATACTTACCTCCGACCGGCTCCCCCGCTGGTTATCGCTGATCGCGCGAGATCGGCCTGGTCCATTTCTCGTTGTCGTCTTCCTGCTGGTGCCGATGAGCGAGCCATGGACGCAGGTGGAAGACGGACACCCTCGCCGCGTCTGAAAGGTAAGTGCGACCGCCGACTGCTGCTTCATCGCTAGTGAGATCTGCCTGTTTGACAGCTCACTAGTGACCATTTAGCGATGCACCAGCGATCCTGACCGGGTCATATCGTGGTCGGGATCGCTGGTGCATCGCTAAATGTAAAGGGGCCTTAAGGCCATGAACTGCTATGGCAAACATCAGGACCACACAATCATGATCTCGGTGTGTCAATTAGATTAAAGTGCAAGCCCACACATTATTAACCATTTATTTGATGTAGTCACTTTTGATTGCAGCAACTAAGGGGTTAAACAGATATGGATGGTGCCAACACCGATCATTTGTCATACAGCAAGTTGTCAGATATAGTGGACAGCCGACAGCTGCTGGATTGTCACCTGTACGGGGATGATATTCCCTTATATCTCAGGTCAGTAAAAATACATATTGGCTGTCATGAAGGGGTTAATAAGCTTTTATTTCTCAGTTGACGGAGCTGTATGGCAGATTTGTTTTTTTTTGCAGCACAAGATAGCATTTTCAGAGATACCATTTTTATTTATATTCGAATTTTTGATTGCGTTTTATGCACTGTTTTGGCGGTATGATGAAAAAGCATAGTTTTTTTGCCACATTCTATAGTAATTTTTTCAACTATTTCCCCGAAGGGGTTAAATAGTGTGACAGTTTTATAGGTCTGGTCATTATGCAAGTAACGATACCATATATGTTTACATTTTTTGTTTATTTTTTTTGCATAAATATACCTATTTACTCATTTAATACTTTATTTATTTTATGATATTTTTAAAACATTTTTTACATTTTTTTTACTTTTTTTAAACTTTTTTGCTTAGTCCCTCTATGGAACTTTAACTTTCATTACTTTCATCGCTGGTATAATGCATTGTAATATACTAGCTCTGCAAAGCATTATACCTCTCAGTGCTGCGCTAACAGAAGGCTCTTATATCATACTCTCAGCTTGGTCTAATACACTTGCTGTGGCTGGCTAACCCGGCCCCCTCCCTCTCCCAGCCTGCTAAATGCTGTCATTATGGCATTTAGAGGATTAAATCAGTGGCGGACATACTGCCGATGCAGCCTGTGCAAGTGCAGCAGGGCCTGAAGATGCAGGGGGGCCCCTGAAGGCAGGGGTGTACTGCCCATAGCAGTAGAGTAAGCAGCCGCTATTGGGCCACTGAGTCAAGATTGTGGGCAGGAGGGAGATGAGCCCTGTATCATGCAACAAGGGGCCCCTATCTGTTGTGAATTCTCTTACTTCTGAGTCGGGGCTCCCTCTGGTGGTTGCTGTGGGTGGTGGAGCTGGCCGGATTGACAGAGGACTGCCACCTGCATTTTTCAGCTAAGATGTTCATTTGCTAATCCTTTGCTTCTGATCTGGTTTTGACTCTTTCTGCTTTGCTGTGCTGGTTCAGCGGGTTCTGTTATGAACAGGTCACGGAGGAGGATGGCAGGAATAGGCTAGGCCACCAGGAAACCAGAAAGGTTGGTCACTTAGCGAATTGCAGACCCCTAATCCTAACAACACAACTAACAGTGGCCGTGGATCGTACCTACGATGCCCTAGATGCCTCGACACAGCTGGAGAACTAACTAGGCCTAAAGCAAGAAAAGTGAAATCTAAACTGCCCCAGAGTAGCACCCCAAAGAAATAAATAGCCCCCAAACATATATTGTCGGTGAGACCAGATGAGGGACAAACACAGGCAGAAAATAGACTGAGCAAATGATGGGGCCCAAACTGTCTACATAGGATAGGAAAGGAAAGACACTGTCTGCAATCACGCAAAAACCCTAAAAAATCCAACACGTCTGATGTACAAAAACACTGATGTCTCACAACTTCTCCCCCACTATATCAGCATTCTGGTGTAAACTGGCAGCAAAGCAAAAGAGACTAATATAACAGGGGACTGAACAAACTGTAACTGTAACATATGGAGCGGGGTCCAGCACAGGTTTAGGGGTCTGCAATTCGCTAAGTGACCAACCTTTCTGGTGGCCTAGCCTATTCCTGCCATCCTCCTCGGTGACCTGTTTATAACACCTCTCCCTCCTGTAATCAGGCGACTATCCAGAGCTGGGGAGAGCGGCAAGCAAATTGCAGGAGTTCAAAAAAGGGAGCGTGACATGCAAGGAGAGACAATGGTCAATGACCGCTTTCTCCACCAGACTGAGGAGAGCGCTCACTGGCTGCAGTCTCTGTTCTCCTGCATGGCGCATCTCAATGGTGAGTGTTCACCTGTAGTCAGAGGCTGGGCTGCACAGCACACAGGGACAGTAGTGGAGGAAGAGAAGGACTTACATTGTATCCTCTGCTCCCTCCACTTTTCCATTCCCAGCAGGCTGCAGCATCTCCTCAAAGATAAGAGGTCGGGGAAGGAGGCTCACTGCACGGGTCAGCATGGCAGCAGCAGGGGGCTGATGTCTGTCCTCTCTGCTGTGTACCCATTCCCCACAGTGGGTTCTGCAGCCCTCTCCAGCTGATCTCTGAACTATGAGGCCGACCTCCTCCACAGCTCATCTGATCACCTGATGTCATTGATAAGTTTGTGTGTGTTTGTATATGTACATATATGTGTGAGTGTATGTATGTTTCTATGTATGTACGGTATGCTTGTATCTATGTGTGTGCATCTGTGTATGTATGTATGCACAGTATATGTATGTTCAGTATGTATGTGTGTATCTATGTGTGTATGTATGTGTGTGTACATCTGTGTATGTGTGTTTCTATATGTGTTTATCTATGTACAGTATATGTATACAGTTGTGGCCAAAAGTATTGACACCCCTGCAATTTTGTCAGATAATACTCAGTTTCTTCCTGAAAATGATTGCAAACACAAATTCTTTGGTATTATTATCTTCATTTAATTTGTCTTAAATGAAAAAACACAAAAAGAATTGTTCTAAAGCCAAATTGGGTATAATTCTACACCAAAGATAAAAAAGAGGGTGGACAAAAGTATTGGTACTGTTCGAAAAATCATGTGATGCTTCTCTAATTTGTGTAATTAACAGCACCTGTAACTTACCTGTGGCACCTAACAGGTGTTGGCAATAACTAAATCACACTTGCAGCCAGTTGACATGGATTAAAGTTGACTCAACCTCTGTCCTGTGTCCTTGTGTGTACCACATTGAGCATGGAGAAAAGAAAGAAGACCAAAGAACTGTCTGAGGACTTGAGAAACCAAATTGTGAGGAAGCATGAGCAATCTCAAGGCTACAAGTCCATCTCCAAAGACCTGAATGTTCCTGTGTCTACCGTGTGAAGTGTCATCAAGAAGTTTAAAGCCCATGGCACTGTGGCTAACCTCCCTAGATGTGGACGGAAAAGAAAAATTGTCAAGAGATTTCAACGCAAGATTGTGCGGATGTTGGATAAAGAACCTCGACTAACATCCAAACAAGTTCAAACTGCCCTGCAGTCCGAGAGTACAACAGTGTCAACCTGTACTATCCGTTGGCGTCTGAATGAAAAGGGACTGTATGGTAGGAGACCCAGGAAGACCCCACTTCTTACCCCAAGACATAAAAAAGCCAGGCTGGAGTTTGCCAAAACTTACCTGAAAAAGTCTAAAACATTTTGGAAGAATGTTCTCTGGTCAGATGAGACAAAAGTAGAGCTTTTTGGGCAAAGGCATCAACATAGAGTTTACATGAGAAAAAAGAGGCATTCAAAGAAAAGAACACGGTCCCTACAGTCAAACATGGCGGAGGTTCCTTGATGTTTTGGGGTGGCTTTGCTGCCTCTGGCACTTGACTGCTTGACCGTGTGCATGGCATTATGAAGTCTGAAGACTACCAACAAATTTTGCAGCATAATGTAGGGCCCAGTGTGAGAAAGCTGGGTCTCCCTCAGAGGTCATGGGTCTTCCAGCAGGACAATGACCCAAAACACACTTCAAAAAGCACTAGAAAATGGTTTGAGAGAAAGCATTGGAGACTTCTAAGGTGGCCAGTAGGGATGGGCGAATCTACTCGTTAGGACTCGTTACTCTGCGAGTAGTAGGGGACTCGCAGGAGTCGGTACTCTGCGAGTTTCCAAGCAATTACTCGCAGAGTAACGAGTCCAATGCAAATGAATGGCAATCCTAGTTTTTGCAGAGTTTCTTAGCGATTTTGTGTCAGCAGCTGGACACAAAATCGCTAAGAAACTAGGATTGCTTGTATTAAACTGTGAAAAAACTAGCTAGGAGTTCTCTCTCTCTGTTTTGCAGCGATTCCTGTGCTGGGGGATTCCTGTGCTGGGGAGGAGGAGAATGGGGATGCGAGTTTTGCTGCGATTCCTGTGCTGGAGGGGAGAGAGAGAGAGAACTCCTAGCTAGTTTTGTGTGTCCTAGCTGGACACAAAATCGCTAAGAAACTAGGATTGCTTGTATTGAACTGTGAAAAAACTAGCTAGGAGTTCGTTCTCTCTCTCTCTCTCTCTCTCTCTCTCTCCTCGCATCCCCATTCTCCTCCTCCCCAGCACAGGAATCGCTGCAAAACAGAGAGAGAGAACTCCTAGCTAGTTTTTTAACAGTTTAATACAAGCAATCCTAGTTTCTTAGCGATTTTGTGTCCAGCTGCTGACACAAAATCGCTAAGAAACTCTGCAAAAAAAAAAATCTGCATCCCCATTCTCCTCCTCCCCAGCACAGGAATCGCTGCAAAACTCGCATCCCCATTCATTAACATTGGACTCGCTAGACTCGCAACGAGTAGCGAGTTTCCAAGTCGGACTCGTTTCAGCCTAGCGATTCCGAATATTTCAGGATTCGCCCATCCCTAGTGGCCAGCAATGAGTCCAGACCTGAATCCCATAGAACACCTGTGGAGAGATCTAAAAATGGCAGTTTGGAGAAGGCACCCTTCAAATATCAGGGACCTGGAGCAGTTTGCCAAAGAAGAATGGTCTAAAATTCCAGCAGAGCATTGTAAGAAACTCATTGATGGTTACCGGAAGCGGTTGGTCGCAGTTATTTTCGCTAAAGGTTGTGCAACCAAGTATTAGGCTGAGGGTGCCAATACTTTTGTCTGGCCCATTTTTGGAGTTTTGTGTGAAATGATCAATGTTTTGCTTTTTGCTTCATTCTCTTTTGTGTTTTTTCATTTAAGACAAATTAAATGAAGATAATAATACCAAAGAATTTGTGTTTGCAATCATTTTCAGGAAGTAACTGAGTATTATCTGACAAAATTGCAGGGGTGTCAATACTTTTGGCCACAACTGTAAAAGCTCCTGTTGGTGAAATGTGTGCGTTTCTCAATACTTTTCTTTATATATAACTGAATTGTGTATGTAACAAATATATCACACATCATTTTTATACATAATCATTAAAGCATGTTGACTATAAGTATTGAATTTTTGTGGAACTGTCTTTCAAGTTAAAAGGGGCTGTCAACTACGTGTATCCCATCTTTATGTTTCCCCCAAATAAAATAATAATAGCTATATTCACTTCTGGTGCTGGCAGTGTCGTCACTGGCTCATATAGGGGCTCGTGGGACGATGGGACATTGTTATGTCTTGTAAGTCCTGCAGCCAGTCAGTGGCCGCTTCACTCTCCCATCCTTTGGACAAATTGGAAATCTGGAGGAAGTCAGAAATTAGCATCAGCTTTTACTTCCTTCGGATGTCAGAAGAAGTGGAGAGGCAAGTGACCACAAATTGACTGCAGGGCTCTATATGAATGTCTCACAAGCCCCGGGAGAGCCAATGCTGACACCATTGCAATGGCTCTGGCACCAGAAGTTAGTACAGTCTGTTATTTTATTTGGGAACGAACATAGTGATTGAGACGGGTTTGTCTGAGTAGTGGACAACCCTTTTAATATTAGAATTTATGTTTATTACAGTACATTGTATACTTGACATATTTTACTTTTTTCATTTGCTTGAAAAAAAGATCCACTTGTTCACACATTCCATTGTTAATGCGTTTTTTTCTTTGCAGTAAAAATTGCAGCATTTTATTGTTTATTTTATTCTATTGCATCTGGATTATGTGGCCATGGGAGGACCATTATTCCAGTTTCATAAAAATGCTATTTGGTTGTGATGATGATTTGTTTTTGTATGTGCCTTTTGAAGATTATGAATGTTACCCACTGTACTACACATAGTTATTGATTTATTACAAGTAGCAAGAAATTTTCCCTTATCTTATTTACAAGCATTCCTTAACCCAGCTATCTGCGGGGAGGGATTTTCAAGTACCATAAAGTATCAACTTATCCACAGCACAGTCATTTTAAGTGAAAAGTCTGAAGCTCATTGAAAGGTCAGCTGGAGAGAGAATAGATACCAACACTCCGTTTGTATGTTCTGAACATGGCTGCTTCTCTATACATTCTAATACCTGCTCCCTCTTCATTTTTAAGCTTATCTTTTCCTAAGGGGTAGGTTCAATGCCATGAAATATTTTAAACTTACTGTAACTCCATGCTTGAGTAGCTTGAGAGAGGCTTTAGAGATTTGTAACATCTGTTCTCAGCAAATAGTCTCAGTATCTTTTAAACAGAATGGATTCATATGCTCTTTAATTACATTTCCCACCTCACAAGCATCTTCTTCACCTGAAGAACAAGCTGCTAGTTTTATGTAGAAGACCTTGGAGATCTCTCCTGAGCATGTGCCCAGACTTCCCGGAAAGCAGCTTTTCTGGAAGGTTTCTTGTGTGTAGCGCTGGGATGCGCCATCACCATTTTGACCACGTGTTCAAAAACATATTTAGGTGTATCAAGAAAAGGACAAAACACAAGAAGCACATTTACCTGGACTGGAAGCATTCCCTTATAGTAAGGAGCCCCCTCAATAGTATCTAAGTTAGAGAGATGAAGTACTCCTTTTCATAATATAAAGGTGCTTCTCACAAAATTAGAATATCATCAAAAAGTGAATTTATTTCAGTTATTCAATACAAAAAGTGAAACTCATATATTATATAAAGTCACTTCACACAGAGTGATGTATTTCAAGTGTTTATTTCTTTATTTCTGTTAATATTGATGAGTATGCCTTACAGCCAATAAAAGCCCAAAAGTCATTATCTCAGTAAATAAGAATACTTTATAACACCATCTTGAAAAATTATTTTAAAATCCGAAATGTTGGCCTACTGAAATATGTATTCAGTAAATGCACTCAAAACTTGGTCGGGGCTCTTTTGGCATGACATGGCTCCCCACACCATCACTGATTGTGGAAACTTCACACTAGACCTCAAGCAGCTTGGATTGTTTGTCTATCCACTCTTCCTCCAGACTATGGGACCTTGATTTCCAAGGTCTAGTGTGAAGTTTCCACAACAAGTGATGGTTTGGGGAACCATGTCATCTGCTGGTGTAGGTCCACTGTGTTTTATCAAGACCAAAGTCAGCGCAGCCATCTACCAGGAAATTTTAGAGTACTTCATGCTTGCCTCTGCCGACAAGCTTTTTGGAGATGGAAATTTAATTCTCCAGCCTTGCTTGGCTCCTGTCCACACTGCCAAAAGTACCAATACCTGGTTTAAAAACAACAGTATCACTGTGCTTGATTGGCCAGCAAACTCGCCTGACCTTAACCCCATAGAGAATCTATGGAGTATTGTCAAGAGGAAGTTGAGAGACACCAGACCCAACAATGCAGATGAGCTGAAGGCTGCCATCAAAGCAACCTGGGCTTCCATAACACCTCAGCAGTGCCACAGGCTGATCGCCTCCATGCCACACTGCATTACATAGTAACATAGTAACATAGTTATTAAGGTTGAAGGGAGACTTTAAGTCCATCTAGTTCAACCCATATCCTATCCTAACTTGCCCTAACATGTTGATCCAGAGGAAGGCAAAAAAAACCCATGTGGCAACAAGTAAGCTTCACATTGGGGAAAAAAATTCCTTCCTGACTCCACATACGGCAATCAGACTTGCTCCCTGGATCAACGCAATATTAAGGAAACTAGTGTATATACCCTGTAATATTATACTTTTCAAGAAAGGCATCCAGTCCCTTCTTAAATTTTAGTAGGGAATCACTCATTACAACATCATATGGCAGAGAGTTCCATAGTCTCACTACTCTTACAGTAAAGAATCCGCGTCTGTGAGTATGCTTAAACCTTCTTTCCTCCAGACTTAGAGGATGCCCCCTTGTCCCCGTCACAGGTCTAAGAGTAAAAAGATCATTAGAAAGCTCTTGGTATTGTCCCCGCATATATTTATACATTGTAATAAGATCACCCCTAAGCCTTCGATTCTCCAAACTAAATAACCCCAAATGTAATAACCTGTCTTGGTATTGCAGACCCCCTAGTTCCCTAATAACCTTGGTCGCTCTTCTCTGCACCCCCTCCAGTTCAGCTATGTCTTTCTTATACACCGGAGACCAGAACTGTACACAGTATTCTAAGTGTGGTCGCACTAGTGACTTATATAGAGGTAAAATTATGTTCTCCTCATGAGCATCTATGCCTCTTTTAATGCATCCCATTATTTTATTTGCCTTTGCAGCAGCTGCCTGACACTGGCCGCTAAATGTGAGTTTGTCGTCCACCCATACACCCAGGTCTTTTTCAGTGACTGTTTTGCCCAGTGTTTTACAATTAAGCACATAATTATACATCTTGTTCGTTCTACCCAAGTGCATGACCTTACATTTATCCCCATTAAAGCTCATTTGCCATTTATCAGCCCAAGCTTCTAGTTTACATAAATCCTCCTGTAATATAAAATTGTCCTCCTCTGTATTGATTACCCTGCAGAGTTTAGTGTCATCTGCAAATATTGATGCATTAATTGATGCAAAAGGACCCCCAACCAAGTATTGAGTGCATTTACTGAACATACATTTCAGTAGGCCAACATTTTGGATTTTAAAATCATTTTTCCAAACTGGAGTTATAAAGTATTCTAATTTACTGAGATAATGACTTTTGGGTTTTTATTGGCTGTAAGCCATAATAATCAACATTAACAAGAATAAACACTTGAAATAGATCTCTCTGTTTGTAATGACTCTATATAATATGAGCTTAACTTTTTGTATTGAAGAACTGAAGCAAAGTAACTTTTTGATGATATTCTAATTTTATGAGATGCACCTGTATACTATAGAAATTGGAGCAAACCATGATCACCAGAGAAGGATAGTTAAAAAATATTTATTAATACAAAAACACAATTCTAAAATATACATCCAGGTCCAAAAAGATGAAATGCAAGATGAGATGAGCAGGTTAGCAATCTGAAAGCCAAATAAGGATAGATATATCCCTCAATGATAGGCCAAAAGTGGAATTTCAATAATTTCAAATAGTTTAACAACTTGTGACAACTAAGCATATACAGAGCGGTAATACAGTATATATTCAATAATAACAATACTGCAATCATATAGTCTGATTGAGGTCAGTAAAGGCCATATATAGATAAAGTGCAAGTAGAAAGGCAATTTTTAATCTCTCTTATTCCCTGGTTCCTTTAGTATTGAACAATTCACAGAGGATAAATTATATAAGAGTTTTTATAACAATATCAAATAATAACAATGTAATGAAATTAAAGCAAAGGAAAGTAGTATATAATAAAGTGCAAACGCAAGGGGAGATAGTTTATAATTTCTCTTATTCACAAATCATCTTCATGTAGATCATTTTTAGAGGATAGTCTATGTGAGCTCATAGCACTAACAAGCCATACTAGCCAAAGTAAGTTATAATGAAAAGCAGGAAAGTTGCTAAAACAGCTTACCTTACCTGTCACCAATAGCCGTGCTGTGGCTTTTACGAGGGGTATGGTTTGAAGAATAAGAAGGCAACTTATATATCCAAAATTAAGTGTGTATATGTGCTTGCCATCGAGAGTCCGGCGCATGGTGGATACGCTGGCTCCTCAGTGTATGTGCCATTTTCGGAGATCTCATCACGTGGCCGAGCCGAGAGAAAGAATTTCTGCTGACATCATAGGTGCACACACATGAAAGGCCATCGGCAACAAGGGGGAGAAAGGCGAAGCCTGCACGTGCACCACGACAGCCATATTACTGGAGTTCCTGAGTGGAGAAGGCTAAAATAGGAAAACTATGTGTGACGGGGGCTTAACACTAAAGCCCCCATCACACATAGCGATCTCGCTAGCGAGATCGCTGCTGAGTCACAAGTTCTGTGACGCAACAGCAATCTCATCAGCGAGATCGCTGTGTGTGACACTGACCAGCGACCGCCCCCCCTGCCGGTTATTGCTGATCGTCCTGGAATAGCCAGGACATTTTTTTGATCGCTGGTTTCCCGCTGGCCAGCACGCATCGCGCCTGGACCAGTGATCAGCACGCTGGTAACTAAGGTAAATGCAGGGTTTCCAAGCACCGCAAGGTGCTTAGAAACCCGATGTGTACCTTAGTTACCAGCGCGCTGATGAAGGGAGCTGGTAACCAAGGTACACATCGGGTTCCTAAGTGATGCACGCCGCTTAGAAACCCGATGTGTACCTTACTTACCAGCTCCCTGCATCAGTGCGCTGGTAACTAACGTACACAGCGACGCCGCGCGCTCGGCATCGCTGGTGAAGCTGCCTGTTTGACAGCTCACCAACGATCATGTAGTGACTCACCAGCGATCCTGACAAGTTGATATCGTTGTCGGGATCGCTGGTGAGTCGTTATGTGTGACGGGGCCCTAATCTCAAATAGCGAACATAGAAAAAAATCAAAATCAAAATATCTGCATTCAGCCCCAATCAAGTCTTGCATTCTGCCCCCATCATGTCTTGCATTCTGCCCCATCATGTCTTGCATTCTGCCCCCATCATGTCTTGCATTCTGCCCCATCATGTCTTGCATTCTGCCCCATCATGTCTTGCATTCTGCCCCATGTCTGCATTCTGCCCCATGTCTGCATTCTGCCCCCATGTCTTGCATTCTGCCCCATCACGTCTTGCATTCTGCCCCCATCATGTCTTGCATTCTTCCACATCATGTCTTGCATTCTGCCCCCATGTCTGCATTCTGCCCCATCATGTCTTGCATTCTGCCCCATTTCTGCATTCTGCCCCATCATGTCTTGCATTCTGCCCCCATGTCTTGCATTCTGCCCCATCATGTCTTGCATTCTGCCCCATCATGTCTTACATTCTTCCCCCATGTCTGCATTCTGCCCCTATCATGTCTGCATTCTGCCCCCATGTCTTGCATTCTGCCCCCATGTTTATTCTGCCCATATCATGTCTGGATTCTGCCCCATCATGTCTTGCAATCTGCCCCATCATGTCTTGCATTCTGCCCCATTATGTCTTGCATTCTTCCACATCATGTCTTGCATTCTGCCCCATGTCTGCATTCTGCCCCATGTCTTGCATTCTGCCCCATGTCTGCATTCTGCCCCATGTCTGCATTCTTCCCCAGCATGTCTTGCTTTCTGCCCCCATGTCTTGCATTCTGCCCCATCATGTCTTACATTCTTCCCCGATGTCTGAATTCTGCCCTTATCATGTCTGCATTCTGCCCCTATCATGTCTGCATTCTGCCCCATGTCTGGCATTCTGCCCCCATGTTTATTCTGCCCGCATCATGTCTGGATTCTGCCCCATCATGTCTTGCAATCTGCCCCATCATGTCTTGCAATCTGCCCCCATCATGTCTTGCAATCTGCCCCCATGTCTGCATTCTGCTCCCATCATGTCTTGCAATCTGCCCCATGTCTGCATTCTGCCCCCATCATGTCTTGCAATTTGCCCCATGTCTGCATTCTGCCCCCGTGTCTTGGATTCTGTCCCCATGTCTCAGTCTGCCACGGGCCCCCCGGACTGCCGCTTTCAATAAAAAAAAAAAAGTTCTTACCTGGCCGCGCTCTAGCGGTGAAGCTCCGTCCATGCAGCTGAAGCGTGTACTCGCCGGTGACTGACAATGACGTCAGACGCTGGCGACATGCGTGCTGCGGCTGATGTCAGCTGCCAGCCTCTGATCGTCAATAGCAACCGGGCCTGCATGTCAATAGCGTTCAACTGCCGCACCGCAGCGCAACTAAGGGCCTGGTTTAGCCTGCCAGTAGGGGCCCAGTGAGCAGATGAGATGGGTCCCTATGCGGACCCCCTCTGCTCACCGGGCCCCATATGCCAGTCAGGGCAGTAATGCCCTGATGGCGGCCCTGACTGTAAGAATTGCATGGAAATCGCATTACACTCGCATGGCACTCGCATGACAATCGCATGGTACTCGTTCATTTTTTCGGTCCGGAAATCGGACCTTTTTTTCTCACATATGGATATGAGCCCATAGGGCGACATGCACTGCCCCAAAGGGACATAGATGAAGCAGACCAACATTATAATTTAGTCAATCATGTATGTCACCAATTTTATAGTAGCCCAATGCTAATTCATCATGATGTTAGAGAGGAAAAAGAAGGATTTATCACTCACTTAAATGATTGACTATTTGTATGCATACATACAACGCCCGTGGTAGTCTCATGCATATCCAACAATGTACAGACTTAAAGTTATTTAATATCAAATGACAGTTACTGAAAAGTGGAGTAGATAACACTATCCCAGCATCATATATCTCTATTAAGTCAGAAATGTATAGAAATGGTAGCATTCATATAGTGTTGGTGGTGGCCAGACAAAAATCAACCAGTATACGAATAGCTTCTACTTTATAAATGATAGAAACAATAAATGAGGATGGCTCATGAATATGGCATATACAGTATATTACTAGAGAAAAGGAATGTTCTCATATATCTTCTCAAGAATGAAGTATATGGTTTTTCTGATAGGAACTTCCGCAAGTCTATGCGTCTATACTAGGGGTGGGCAATTAATTTTCCCGAGGGGCCACATGAGAGACCATGACTGTTGTGGAGGGCCGAACCAATAACTTGAAATTAATTCTACTCAATATTAATTGATTAATATTAATTGTATCACTTAATATTGAGCAGAATTAAGTATGCTGACACCACCCTATATATCTAAACCCCCCACAGCCCCTTATATACAGCATGAGCCTCACACAACCCACAACCCTCCCCCATATGTGGCATTATCTCCACACAGCCTCCCCCATATGCGCTTCAAACAGCCTACAACATATGCGGCATGAGCCCCACACAGCCTCCCCATGTTCAGCATGAGCCCCAGTTTCCCCATCATACTGCATGAGCCCCACACATCCTCCTAATATACAGCATGAGCCCTACAGTTTCTCCACATACTGAATGAGGCCCCCACAGCCTCCCCATATATTGCATGAGCCTCACACAGCCTCCCCATATATTGCATGAGCCCCACACAGCCTCCCCATATATTGCATGAGCCCCACACAGCCTCACCATATAATGCAGGGGGCATTTATGCACATGTAATCGAAGTACATGTATCAAAGTACTACTGGCAGTTATAACATGGATGAATGTGACACGCATCTCTATTCTCTTCATACAGGTAACCAGCTTTTCCAATCTCTGCTCTGAATCCACTCCTGTGTCTCCATTCAATGTCAGCAAGCAGTTAATCCTGAATGCTATCTATGTGTTTTCAACTATGCAAGCTTATATCTGGTATATAGTTTTTTCAACTTACTCTGCTCGTCCCCTTATGTTGTGAGTAGTGTTGAGCATTCCGATACCGCAAGTATCGGGTATCGGCCGATACTTGCTGTATCGGAATTCCGATACCGACTTCCGATATTTTTTCAATATCGGAATTCGGCATCGGAATCGGAAGTTCAGTTGATTGACGGCCTGACGTCATCATGATGCGCGGTGTGTGCGCATCATGATGCGCCGTCATTTCGGGCCTTCCGGGGGTCTCTGCCGGCCTGCCGGGGGGCTGTGCCGGCCTGCCGGGGGGCTGTGTGGACTGCCCGGGGTCTGTACCGGCCTGCCGGGGGGCTGTGCCGGCCTGCCGGTGGTCTGTGCACCCTGTGGGGGTCTGTACCGGCCTGCCGGGGGGCTTTGCCGGCCTGCCGGGGGGCTGTGCTGATGTCCGGGGGTCTGTGCAAGCATCGTCCGATGGGACTACAAGTCCCATCGGGCGATGCCTGCTACCATGACAGTGATTGACACATTAGCCAATGATGGGACAGTAGTAGTCCCATCATCCGGCTAATGTGTTAAATGTTAAAAAAAAAAAAAAAAAAAAAAAATACTACATGCATGCTACATACATACTACATGCATGCTACATATATACTACATACATACTACATACATGCTACATACATACTGCATGCTACATACATACTACATACATACTACATACATACTACATATATACTACATACATACTACATACATGCTACATACATACTGCATGCTACATACATACTACATACATACATACTACATACATACTACATACATGCTACATACTGCATGCTACATACATACTACATACATACTACATGCATGCTACATACATACTACATATATACTACATACATACTACATACATGCTACATACATACTGCATGCTACATACATACTACATACATACTACATGCATACTACATATATACTACATACATACTACATACATGCTGCATGCTACATATATACTACATGCTACATACATACTACATGCATGCTACATACATACTACATATATACTACATACATACTACATACATGCTACATACTACATATATACTACATACATACTACATATATACTACATACATACTGCATGCTACATACATGCTACATACATACATACTACATACATACTACATACATGCTACATACTGCATGCTACATACATACTACATACATACTACATGCATGCTACATACATACTACATATATACTACATACATACTACATACATGCTACATACATACTGCATGCTACATACATACTACATACATACTACATGCATACTACATATATACTACATACATACTACATACATGCTGCATGCTACATATATACTACATGCTACATACATACTACATGCATGCTACATACATACTACATATATACTACATGCATGCTACATACATACTACATACTACATATATACTACATACATACTACATATATACTACATACATACTGCATGCTACATACATGCTACATACATACTACATACATACTACATACATACTACATGCATGCTACATGCATGCTACATGCATGCTACATACATACTACATGCATGCTACATACATACCACATACATACTACATGCTACATACATACCACATATATACTACATACATACAATACATTCATACAATACATACATAGACATACAGTACATATAACATAGAGTAACATACTTACCAATACTTGTCACATTGTTCCCCGAAGCCATTGTCTATTCCGGGATAAATATTAACATAACAAACCACAAAAATACTCACCCACGATCCGAAGCAGTCCACGAGTGTGTCCCACGACGATCTTGGGTAGAGAACTGCAGCATCAGATGATGCTGCCGTTCTCTACGGGCTGTAGGAATCCAATGACGGAAGGTAGGTATCCTTCCGCACTGTATTCCTCCGCCACTTAAAAAAAAAAAGTCCCTAGTCTCACTTTATGCCATTGCTGTGTGGGAATTTCCCACACAGCAATGGCATAAAGTGAGACTAGGGACTTTTTTTTTTTTAAGTGGCGGAGGAATACAGTGCGGAAGGATACCTACCTTCCGTCATTGGATTCCTGCAGCCCGTAGAGAACGGCAGCATCATCTGATGCTGCAGTTCTCTACCCAAGATCGTCGTGGGACACACTCGTGGACTGCTTCGGATCGTGGGTGAGTATTTTTGTGGTTTGTTATGTTAATATTTATCCCGGAATAGACAATGGCTTCGGGGAACAATGTGACAAGTATTGGTAAGTATGTTACTCTATGTTATATGTACTGTATGTCTATGTATGTATTGTATGAATGTATTGTATGTATGTAGTATATATGTGGTATGTATGTAGCATGTAGTATGTATGTGGTATGTATGTAGCATGCATGTAGTATGTATGTAGCATGCATGTAGTATGTATGTAGTATGTATGTAGTATATATGTAGTATGTAGTATGAATGTAGTATATATGTAGTATGTATGTAGCATGTAGTATGTAGCATGCATGTAGTATATATGTAGTATGTATGTAGTATGTATGTAGCATGCATGTAGTATATATGTAGTATGTAGCATGTAGTATGTATGTAGCATGCATGTAGTATGTAGCATGTAGTATGTATGTAGCATGCATGTAGTATATATGTAGTATGTATGTAGTATGTATGTAGCATGCATGTAGTATGTATGTAGCATGTAGTATGTAGCATGCATGTAGTATATATGTAGTATGTAGCATGTAGTATGTATGTAGCATGCATGTAGTATATATGTGTTATGTATGTAGCATGCATGTAGTATGTATGTAGTATATATGTGGTATGTATGTAGCATGCAGTATGTATGTAGCATGCATGTAGTATATATGTAGTATGTATGTTGCATGTAGTATTTATGTAGTATGAATGTAGCATGTATGTAGTATGTAGTATGAATGTAGCATGTATGTAGTATGCATGTTGTATGTATGTAGCATGTAATTTTTTTTTTTTTACATTTAACACATTAGCCGGATGATGGGACTACTACTGTCCCATCATTGGCTAATGTGTCAATCACTGTCATGGTAGCAGGCATCGCCCGATGGGACTTGTAGTCCCATCGGACGATGCCTGCACAGACCCCCGGAGCCTGCACAGACCACCGGCAGGCCGGCACAGCCCCCCGGCAGGCCGGCACAGCCCCCCGGAGCCTGCACAGCCCCCCGGCAGGCCGGCACAGCCCCCCGGCAGGCCGGCACAGCCCCCCGGAGCCTGCACAGCCCCCCGGCAGGCCGGCACAGCCCCCCGGCAGGCCGGCACAGCCCCCCGGAGCCTGCACAGACCCCCTGGCAGGCCGGCACAGCCCCCCGAAAGGCCCGTACAGACCCCAGAGAGGCTGTACAAGGGCAGGAAAGGGTTTTTCTTATTCCGATACCGGAAGTCCCATAGACTTGAATGGGACTTCCGGTATCGGAATCGGCGATACCGATACTTTTTTTAAAGATCGGCCGATACCATCCGATACGATACTTTGAAGTATCGGACGGTATCGCTCAACTCTAGTTGTGAGGTCAAGAAACTTTTCAAAGTGCTTTATGATTCATGTAGTGCTGGACATGTGTTTATTTGACCACAACATTTTATTTGGTCCTGGTGTCTCAATTTAGTGTGATTGATTAACGAGAAGAGAGAGAGCAAAAAAAAAAAAAATCTTAGCCTTAACCTCCTATATATTCAGATATAGCTAGGGGGAGAATTTATGCAGGAGGCATTTATGCACATGTAATCGAAGTACATGTATCAAAGTACTACTGGCAGGTATAACATGGCAGTTAGACAGGGCAGGAGACAGGTAAGACATTTATATACATCTACTCCCTGTACATTTGGAGCACATCAAATATATACCATATGCATTTGTGTCATTTTTATCCTGGCCGCTGCATTCACACACATCCACCGCCCTGGCATTAACTCTATACACTCCATCCATAACGGCTCCTCGCTCCTTTCCTCTCCTATGTATAGCACTCACGCTCTGTTCACATTGTTAAATTGCACAGACCCAGTCAGTCCCACCATTCAACATCAGAGACGCTCTCAGAAATCACTTAACCATCTGCTCACTCTTTCTATCCTCCTTCTCCTAGTCGCAGGAGACATTGCTCCCAACCCTGGTCCCCCATGTTATAGAAAGTCAAACCCCCTGACTGCTACACTCAGAAACCCCTCTAATCTTATTAATATTCCCTGCATGCCATGTCTCTCTTAATTGTGCACTTTGAAATTCTCACTCAGTGTGTAACAAACTCTCCTTCATCCATGACTTCTTCCTTCCTAATTCTCTTAACCTCCTGGCTCTTACTGAAACCTGGATCCAGCAGTCAGACACTACCGCTGCTGCTGCTCTTTCATACGGGGGGCTACACTTCTCTCATACCCCAAGATCAGACAATAGAGCAGGTGGAGGCGTTGGTCTTCTCCTATCACCAAAATGTACATTTCAGGTTATCCCTCAACTACCCTCACTAGTCTTCCCTTCTTTTGAGGTCCATGCCGTCAGACTCTACACCCCCTTCTCCATGCGCATGCGAGTGGCGGTGGTATATCGTCCTCCCGGCCCCTCCCATCAGTTCCTGGATCATTTTGCCACTTGGCTTCCACATTTTCTCTCCTGTGACATCCCTACCCTCATCATGGGAGATTTCAACATCCCCATTGCTCTTCCCCTCTCACCATCTGCTACTCACCTTTTATCTCTAACCTCCTCGTTTGGCCTTTCGCAGCTTACTAATTCTCCTACGCATGAAGACGGAAACTCCCTCGACTTGGTCTTCTCTCGGCTTTGTGCAGTGGATGATTTTGCAAACTCCCCTCTCCCGCTCTCTGACCACAATCTTCTTTCATTCTCTATCAAGAACTGCCAGGCTGCTCAGGTCACCCCCACTGTCCAGACTTATAGAAACATACAGGCCATTAACACCCAGAAACTTACGAAGAACTTGCAGTCTTCATTGGCTCCTATCTCCTCCCTCTCATGTCCTGATTCTGCATTGAAGCATTACAATGAAACACTTCAAAGTGCCCTGGATGAATTTGCACCCCCTATAAATAGAACACCACAACGCAGACGGCGACAACCCTGGCACACGGTGCAAACACGTTTCCTGCAGCGGTGCTCCAGGTGTGCCGAACGTCTGTGGAGATAATTCAATCTACACGAAGATTTCATCCATTTTAAGTTTACGCTTAGAACATACAACACTGCCCTTCACCTCTCCAAACAAGCCTATTTCAACACCCTCATCACCTCACTGTCCAATAACCCAAAACGTCTCTTTGACACTTTTCATTCTCTACTCAATCCAAGAGTACAGGACCCAACCACAGAGCTCCGAGCTGACAATCTGGCCAATTACTTCAAAGAAAAAATTGACCAGATTCGACAGGAAATTATCTCCCAATCACCTCATACCATGCACTGTCCTCCCTCCCCCACTGCATCTAGCTCACTCTCTGATTTTGAACCAGTCACAGAAGAAGAAGTAAGCAGGCTTCTTGCATCTTCTCGCCCAACCACTTGCACCAGTGACCCATTTCCGTCACATCTCCTCCAGTCCCTTTCCCCTGCTGTTACCCCTCACCTAACTAAAATATTTAACCTCTCTCTCTCTTCTGGTATTTTTCCCTCCTCATTTAAGCATGCCATCATACATCCACTACTTTAAAAAACCATCTCTCGACCAAAACTGTGCCGCTAACTATAGACCTGTCTCTAATCTTCCCTTCATCTCTAAACTCCTGGAACGCTTGGTCCACTCCCGTCTTATCCGCTATCTCTCAGAAAACTCTGTTCTCGACCCTCTCCAATCCGGTTTCCGCTCTTTACACTCCACTGAAACTGCCCTCACTAAAGTCTCTAATGATCTGCTAACAGCTAAATCTAATGGTCACTACTCCATGCTAATTCTCTTGGATCTCTCTGCAGCATTCGACACTGTGGATCATCAACTCCACCTCACTATGCTCCGTTCTATTGGCCTCAAGGACACCGTTCTCTCATGGTTCTCCTATCTCTCCGACCGCTCCTTTACTGTATCTTTTGCCGGTTCCTCCTCCTCTCACCTTCCCCTTACTGTAGGGGTCCCTCAAGGATCGGTTCTAGGCCCCCTGCTCTTCTCCTTGTACACTGCCCCTATTGGTCAAACAATCAGTAGATTTGGTTTCCTGTACCATCTCTATGCTGATGACACCCAATTATGCGCTTCTTCTCCTGACATCACGCCAGCCTTTCTAGAAAATACCGGCGATTGTCTAATCGCTGTGTCTAATATCATGTCCTCACTATATCTGAAACTGAACCTGTCAAAGACTGACCTCCTGGTGTTTCCTCCCTCTACTAATGTACCTATGCCCGACATTGCCATTTCTGTGTGTGGTTCCACTATTACTCCCCAGCAACAGGCCCGCTGTCTTGGGGTCATACTTGATTCCGAGCTTTCCTTTGCCCCCCACATTCGATCACTGGCTCTCTCTTGTCATCTGCACCTCAAAAACATTTATAGAAGTCGACCTTTTCTTACTTTTGACTCTGCAAAAACTCTTACTGTTTCTCTTATTCATTCTCGTCTCGACTATTGTAACTCTCTTTTAATCAGTTTCCCTCTTACCAAACTCTCCCCTCTCCAATCTGTCTTGAATGCTGCAGCCAGGATCATATTCCTCACCAATCGTTACACCGATGCCTCTACCTTGTGCCAGTCATTACACTGGCTACCCATCCACTCCAGAATTCAGTATAAGCTTATTACCCTCACCCACAAAGCCCTCCATGCTCAGCACCACCTTACATCTCCTCCCTTGTTTCAGTATACCACCCTACCCACGCCCTCCGTTCTGCTGATGACCTGAGGTTAGCATCCTAAATAGTCAGAACCTCCCACTCCCGTCTCCAAGACTTAACATGTGCCGCGCCAATTCTTTGGAATGCACTTCCCAGGTCAATACGATTAGTCCCCAATCCCCACAATTTTAAGTGTGCCCTGAAAACGCATTTATTCAGACTGGCCTACCGCCTCAACACATTAACCTAATCTATCCCTGTGTGGCACAGCCAAAAGTCTTACCATAACCAGATTTCCCGCATCATGTTCCCACATGCTTTATGCATCCATTAGCCCTCTGTGTTTGTACTGTTACACACTCAACATTATGGCTGGTCCATACAATCAGGGCAATTGTTACCACCCACCTTTCGTGTCTACCTCTTTCCTCATAGACTGTAAGCTTGCGAGCAGGGCCCTCATTCCTCTTGGTATTTGTTATAATCTACTGTATGTGATTATTGTTATGCTGTAATGTCTATTGTCTGTACAAATCCCCTCTGAAATGTAAAGTGCTGCGGAATATGTCGGCGCTATAAAAATAAAATTTATTTTTATTATTATTGCATGAGCCTCACACAGCCTCCCCGTATATTGCATGAGCCCTTAACAGCCTTCCTATATACTGCATGAGCCCCACACAGCCTTCCCATATACTGCATGACAGTATACAGCCTTCCCATAGCCTCGTGCAGCATGTCACCCCCATAGCTTCCCCATGTGCTGCATGTCACCCCCATAGAATCCCCATGTGCTGTATGTCATCCGCATAGATTCCCTATGTTCACCCCATAGAATCCCAATGTGCTGTGCGTCCACCCCATAGAATCCCCATGTTCACTTCCATAGAATCCCCATTTTCACCCCCATATAATCCCCATGTTCACCCCACAGAATCCCCATATTCACTTCCATAGAATCCCCATGTTCACTTCCATAGAATCCCCATGTTCATACACATGAAAAAAAACCACACACCACATACTCACCTCAGTCCCGTTCCCTGACGTTCTGCTCTTCTCCCTGCCTCCATTGAGCTGACTCTCCGGCGGTACACAGCTGATGCGATGAAATCACATCATTGTGTCAGCTGTTTCACACGCTGATTGGTTTAGGAAGTGGCCAGAGGCCCCTCCTCCACCAAAAGCTTTCTGTGCCTAGTGAGACAGCGAGTGGGCAGGCACGGTGCTACCTGCGGACCTCAGGTTTCCAGCCCCACGGCTGTCTCGGGCCGCACTTTGCCCAGGTCTGGTCTATACCCATCAGTAGTCCAAGTGGGTAGTCCTTTTCAAAGTGTCTCCCGACACCTTTCCTCTTTTAGTGATTAATCAGGAAAGTTAATTGTAACATCTGTGGTTCTTCATGCCACTCATATGTAACTTCAACGCCCATAGAGATTATTTATGCTGCCATAGAATGAGAAAATCCTCTCTCATTTTATATGTGCTGCGCTCTGATATGGTGTTTATCGCATGTGATGTCATATCCGGGTCTTGGACCGCATATCCGGGTCATGGAACACACTTCTGGGTCACGGAGCACCGGCTGTGGAATACAAACATCACTTCCGATGCACATGCTACCAAAAAATGGCTTCTTAACATGCAAGATATCTCTAGGTTAATGAAAAGAGGGAGTGGAGAACCAAGAAATAGCTAAACCTCATTCATTAAGATTAAATGAATATATGGTGAAAAAAATAGTCTCCAAGAAACGTGGATGATGGATACAGCAAGAATCCGCAGACACACACAGATTAGTTAATATAATATGAATATTTACTATCCAGTTTATAAAACAAAGGAAAGGATGATAGGTAAACAGTGTATAACTAACAAATACAATGACAGCAGTTACTCTCAATACCACTGACTAAAGGGTACTTAACACATAGCGAGATTGTTAGCGAGATCGCTGAAATGTCACAGGTTTTGTGATGCAACAGTGACCTCGTCAGCGATCTCGCTACATGTGACACATAGTGCTCGAATGTCCTAGGCCATTTTTTGATTGTTGGTGTCCCGCTGACCAGCATGCGTTGCTGTGTTTGACGCCATAACAACGACGAGCGACCTCGTTGGCGACTCAGAAGTCAGGGACGCAGGTGTGATTTTGCTTTGTCTTTTCAATGCCCCCCCAGCTCCAATTGGTGTTCTCAAATTAGGGTCTTTGCAGTGTTTCCTTTTATAGGTCAGCTATCAATTATATGCAATCATAACATTTAACATGTACAATTACAATAATCACGTGTCCCCGTGTCATTGACTGTGGATCCACGAATAAATAGCGTGCTAGCGACTCAGACAGGGACGCTGAAGCAAACCGCGTAGTGATAGCGCAGTAGTGGCCACCAATCGGAGCAGAGGGGCGGGTAAAAGGCAACGCTGAAGCACGCCTATTGAGGTCTGAGTCATCAGAATAGCTGCTGTGTGACAAGGTCCCAATGACCGCCGAGAAAGTTATACGGATCGCCATATCGTTGCTGCATCGTTGAGTAGTTCTGCCTGTTTGACAGCTTACTAGCGACCATGTAGCGACGTACCAGCGATCCTTTCCAGGTCGTATAGTTGTTGGGATTGCTGGAGCATCGCTATGTGTAACGGGACCCTAAGAATATATGCAGGTACACTTTAACCCCTTTACCCCCAAGGGTGGTTTGCATGTTAATGACCGTGCCAATTTTACAATTCTGACCACTGTCCCTTTATGATGTAATCAACAGGCAAACAAAAATAGGCTTATTGCTGATTTTCAAAATCCAGCCACAAAGACTAGAGAGTCATTCCAATGTCAGGTACAGGGTCACAAACCTATTTGTCCCTATAGGGCCCTATATCTCTCTCCTACCTAGTAACTGAAAAAATCCCCCCCAAAGACAAGATTTTTTCAGGGATAATTCTAAGTTATTACCCCTGTCTCCCTTGGCCATATGTTCTGACACCCTCTTTCCTCTTTCTGGGTGAGAAGTGTAGGGGTCAGTTAGGGTCAGCCCACGTGGAGCGGGGGCACCAGAGTAACATAGGGTGTAAAAGCTCCGCTGTCAGGCAGGGAGACACCTAAATAGGGTTATTTAGACCCCTTTTCCTCC
Source organism: Dendrobates tinctorius (assembly GCF_039654945.1). Classification (NCBI taxonomy): domain Eukaryota; kingdom Metazoa; phylum Chordata; class Amphibia; order Anura; family Dendrobatidae; genus Dendrobates; species Dendrobates tinctorius. Next base: position 5,527,016 of record NW_027361959.1, read on the forward strand.
CAAAGCAAATGTTTACAAATCTGCCAAAAATTAGAGTTTTTTCCAGTTACTATTCCTCACATTTTTGTCTTGGTGGTTTGTGGCACGGGGATATTATCTGTTATATTTTTGTTCCCGGCCATCTGTTGTACTCCAAGCTGATGTTGTTTAGATAGGAGTCAACAGGGTGATTAGGGAGAGCCGCCGAGGAGCTGGGGCGCTATTTGCGTATCAAGAGGGTGCCAACCTCCGCTGTCAGGTAGGAGAGAGATATAGGGCCCTATAGGGACAAATAGGTTTGTGACCCTCTATCTGACATTGGAACGACTCTCTAGTGTTTGTGGCTGGATTTTGAAAATCAGCAATAAGCCTATTTTTGTTTGCCTGTTTATTGAAGTTTTGAAAACTTTTTAATGATTGGTCAATAAAGTATCTTTTAAGGATTGATTTTTTTTGTATATGAGCCGTTGAATAATTAATCCAGAATTATATTTATTAAGAATTTTTGTTACCCTTTATGAGGTAATAACTCTGGAACGCTTCCAAGGATCCCGGTGATTCTGACAATGTTTTTTCATGACATATTTTACTTCACGTTAGTGGTAATATTTCTTTGATATGACTTGTGTTTATTAGTGAAAAAAACAGAAATTTGGTGAAAAATTTAGAAAATTTCACAATTTTCCAAATTTTAATTTTCAAGCCCTTAACTCACAGAGATATGGTACACAAAATACTAAATAAGTAACATTTCCCACATGCTTACTTTACATCAGCACAATTTTGGAACCAATTTTTTTTTTATAGGAAATTATTAGAGTTAAAAATTGACCAGCGATTTCTCACTTTTACAACACCATTTCTTTTTAGAGACCACATCACATTTGAAGTCACTTTGAGGAGTCAATATGATAGAAAATACCCAAAAGTGACACCATTCTAAAAACTGCAACCCTGATGATGCTCAAAACCACATTCAAGAGGTTAATTAACCCTTCAGGTGCTTCTCAGGAATTTTTGGAATGTTTAAAAAATGAACATTTAACTTTTTTTCACAAAAAAATGTAATTCATATCCAATTTTTTATTTTACCAAGGGTAACAGGAGAAATTGGACCCCAAAATTTGTTGTCCAATTTGTCCTGAGTGCGCTGATATTCCATATGTGGGAGGAACCACTGTTTGGGGGAATGGCAGAGCTCAGAAGGGAAGGAGCGCCGTTTGACTTTTTCAAACTAAAATTGGCTGGAATTGAGATTGGGCGCCATGTCGCATTTGGAGAGCCTCTGATGTGTCTATACAGTGGAAACCCCCCAATTCTAACTCCAACCCTAACCCTAATCCCAACCCTAACCCTAATCCCAACCCTAATCCAAACCCTAATCCTAGCTTTAGCCACAACCCTAACCCTAACTTTAGCCCCAACCCAAACCCTAACTTTAGCCCCAATCCTAACCCTAACTTTAGCCCCAACCCTAACCCTATCCTTAATGGGAAAATGGAAATATATACATTTTTTTATTTTATTACTTTTCCCTAACTATGCGCACCCATAGACTATAATGGGTGTTTGGCTGTAAAAAAGCGCATTGCGTGCATATGTGTTTTTTGGGGCAAGTCAGATGCACAAAAAATGCAACAGGATGCATTTTGTGCGCCCGAGCGCACACTACAAAAAAAGCATGCGCATACAAACGCGTACAAACGCTTCTGTATGCGCACCTATGCGCACCCATGTAAAAGATAGGGAAAAAGACGCATGCTTTTTTTTTGCGCTAAAAAAGCGCAAAAAAACGCACATGTGAACGCAGCCTAAAAGACGCTTTTTATTGCAAAAAATAGTTTTTCCATCACCACATTTTGAGAGCTATAATTTTTCCATATTTTGGCCCACAGAGTCATGTGAGGTCTTGTTTTTTGTGGGACGAGTTGACGTTTTTATTGGTGCCATTTTAGGGCACATGATATGTTTTGATCGCTTTTTATTACGATTTCTGGGTGGGGCGTTTATACCGTTTCACGTGTGGTAAAATTGATAAAGCAGTTTTATTCTTTGGGTTAGTACGCTTACAGCAATGCCTAATTTATATCTTATGTTTTGGCGCTTTTATACAATAAAAACTATTTTATATAAAAAATAATCATTTTTGCATCACTTTATTCGGAGAGCTATAACTTTTTTATTTTTTTACTGATGACGCTGTATCACGGCTCGTTTTTTTGTGGGACAAGATGACGTTTTCAGCGGTATCATGTTCCATGTTTATTTATATTTGTCTTTTTGATCGCATGTTATTCCACTTTTTGTTTGGCAGTATGATGATAAATCATTGTTTTTTTGCCTTGTTTTTAATTTTTTTTTACGGTGTTCACTGAAGGGGTTAACTAGTGGGACAGTTTTAAAGGTCGGATCGTAACAGATGCGGCGATACTAAATATGTGTACTTTTATTGCTTTTTTTATTTACATAAAGAAATGTATTTATTGGAAAATATTTCTTTATTTTTTCTTTATTTAGGAATTTTCTTTAAAATATTTTTACACAGTATAATATTTTTTTTAAACTTTTTTACATTGTCCCAGGGTGGGACATCACTGTATAAAGTCAGATCGCTGATCTGACACTTTTCACAGCACTTTGCACAACACTTTTCAGCGATCTGACAGACAGTGAAGGAGAGTTATCCCTACACTGCTCAAGCATCATAGAGCGGTTTACGTTATTTTGCATTGCTGTGCAGGAATCCCCATAACGCCCTACAGCTATGGCATCCTATGGATTATCATAACATGTACAATGATAGTCAGTACTTAGGCCAGCACGGATCAGATTCTCTCAGTGGTGCAATTTTTATGTCTAAGTCGTTTTCCATCTACAGATTCACTGGGTAAGTTTCTCTTCTATAGAGTGTAAGCTCTTATGGTCAGTGGGGTCCTTGTTCTCTCTCTTGTAGAGTATCAGCTATTATGATCAGCGGGGTTCCCTGCCTATTCTGTAGAGTGTAAGCTCTTAGAGTCAGCAGTGTTCTCTCTCTCCTGTAGAGTGTAAGCTCTTATGATCAGCGGCGTTCCCTGCCTGTTCTATAGAGTGTAAGCTCTTATAGTCAGCAGTGTTCTCTCTCCTGTAGAGTGTAAGCTCTTATGATCAGCTGGGTTTTCTGCCTGTTCTATAGAGTGTAAGCTCTTCTAGTCAGCAGTGTTCTCTCTCTCCTGTAGAGTGTAAGCTCTTATGATCAGTGGGGTTTTGTGCCTATTCTATAGAGTGTAAGCTCTTACAGTCAGCAGTGTTTTCACTCTGTCCTATAGAGTGTAAGATCTCATCCTCAATGGGGCCCTCTCTCTCTCCTGTAGAGTGTAAGTTAAGCCCCCGTCACACACAGCGATCTTGCTAGCGAGATCGCTGCTGAGTCACAAGTTTTGTGACGCAACAGCGATCTCACCAGCGAGATTGCTGTGTGTGACACTTATCAGCGACCGGCCCCCCTGCCGGGTATCGCTGATCGTCCTGGAATGGCCAGGACTTTTTTTGATCGCTGGTCTCCCGCTGGCCAGCACGCATCGCAGCTTGTGGCAGGCGGGAGACCAGCGATCAGCGAGCTGGAGCTGCTATCCAAGGTTCACATCGGGTTTCTAAGTGTTGCGCGGCGCTTAGAAACCAAATGTGTACCTTGGTAACCAGCTCCCTGCACCAGCGCGCTGGTAACTAAGGTACACTGTGGGTAACTAAGCAAAGTGTGTCGCTTGTTACCCGCGTGTCGCTGTCCTGATTGCTGGTGAGATCTGCCTGTTTGGCAACTCACCAGCGATCATGTAGCGACACACCAGCGATCCTGACAAGGTCATATAGTTGTCGGGATCACTGGTGAGTCGCTATGTGTGACGGGCCCTTTATTATGATCAGCAGAGTCATGAGAGAATTTGTGCAAGATATTCTTCAAGATGTTTGGAACTACCTCCCTACTGAATCCCTTCAAAAGGTGTTAGCAAGTGTACCTAGGATAATTGAAGCTGTTTCAAAGGCCAAGTGTAGTCACATCAAGTATTGATTTAATTAGATATTTCTTTTGTCCATTTACTTTGCATTTTGTTAATTAACAAAAATAAACTATTAACACTACCGTTTGAGAAAGCATTCTTTTTTTTTCAGCAGACATTCATAAAATCGGTAGATAGTATTTTTTTATGTCTTATGTACTGTAAAAATAAATTTAAAATAAGTACAGTATAGACACCAGAGTAAAAAACTGTATGAATACAATTTATATAAAATACATGAGAAAAGCAATGCCCTTACTTTATCATTACTACACCTTGTTTAATGCATCAGCATTTGTGTGGAAAACTATAGTTACAGTTTGCAAAATCAATCCAGTCAATTACTTAGTTTTCAGAAGCTAAAAGTCTAATATTAATTATTTCTTTTCACTTATTTGAGGTAGGACCTCCTTCTTGATTGACAGTTCTAGTTCAATAGCTTTGTCCTACTGCTTAGCTTTTCCTGATACTTTAACATATTAACCATGTTACATTGTTATCACTATATTTGCATATAGAGTGCATTTGAACAAGCACATTGGTCAGGAAAGTGAGATTAGTTATTTTGCAAGACTGATAACAGCTGAGAAAGAGGCGGAAGGAGGTGATTTCCATAGAAAATAATAGGCTAGAGAGAGGTGGCTAGTATCTCAGGAGTTAACTCTTAAGCCTGGAATTTAACTACTGCACATACTTGGCAAGGCACTGGTGGCTGATCCCCTTGGAAACAAATTGTACTCTATGTAAGATAAAGGCTTTCATATTAAGAGAATGAACACAGACAGAAATAACAAATTATTTGCACATGCTGTCTAATTAACCAGGTTAGCCAAGTTCAAAACGTGAGAATACCCCTTTAATGTTTTACTTTACAATCTGGATGACATCCCAAAAGCAAAAAAGCATACATTTTTTATCTTTGAAGTATAATCATCCATTATTATGTCCTTTGAGAACAGAATAACAATGCAGAGTTAAAATGAAAAAGAAGACGTGTCTCAAATTGCTTTTAGAATCAGCAGAATCAGTCACAACCTGTCATTGCTGTATAATTATATAGTGCTCTGAGATTTACAGTTGTGCCTTGTGTTTGTCTTCATGACAAAACATTTTTGTTTATGCTTTGTTTGTTAAGCATAATGTATAAAAATATATAAAATTATACAAATGAGTAAACAAGATAATTTATTACACAACAGTTATCACCAAACTAAAGAAAAATAAAAGTATCAGTATATAGTATTGGCATAAGTAACTTACATGTTACCTGGAAAGAGGGTATGATTTTTCTCTATACAAAATAATTGCATGCATTGTCACATTGTTATTAGTTGTGTATAGAAAGCCTTGCATTTAGTTGCATGGTCCTTTTAGGGATGTGCAACCATTGTCACCTTCTTACACATTGCAGAAGATTATATAAGTCACAGAAGGCTGATATTACCCCAGGCTTTGCCATAATACTTTGCAAGTATCATATCACATGATATAATGCAACTAATCAAGAGAGACTATCATAGCATGTATAAAAGCCCATGCAGGGAGTTTAGCAGCCATTTTAAAGTGAATTTAAAATCGAGAGATTATGTCAGAGCTCACAGCTCAGCAATAGAGAAAGCCCTAAAACCAGGGGCGGACACATCACCGGTGCAGCTGCACCAAGGTACAGAGGTGGAGGGGGACCCACCGACATTGGTGACTATTTCAGCTGGATATGTGAAATTTATTGCGACGCAGGGGCCCTCCGGCTTCGTTTGTTGCTAAGCAAGTTGCTGGCCAATCAGTGGCTGGTAGCTGGCGTCGGCGTGCCCATGACCTCATGACCTTGTGATGTTAGGAACCATGGCCAGGTTGTCGAAGTCAGCTGCCGGCTCTTATGCTGGCAGCAAAAAAGGACTGTGCGTGACGTTGGAGAGGAAGAAGGTGAGTAGAATCATGTTTTTTTTGTATTTTTTTAAATATAGTGGAGAACAGGGAAGATTATATAAGGAAGGTGTCCAGTATGGAGCAGAGTATACCAGGTAGGGGCCAGGATGGGTCAAAGGAACCTCCGGAAGGGGACCAGGATGAGCACAATAACCAAGGGAAATGGAACAGGATGGGGCACAATAACTCCAGCATTAGGCACAAGAACCCCAGAAAGGGGCCAGAATGAGCACAATAGCTAGAGGATGGGGCACCCTACCTCAGGCAGGGGACCAGGATGGGGCACAATAACCATAGGAAGGGGACCAAGATGGGCATAATAGTCTCAGGTAGGGAACCAGGATGGGGCAAAACAACCCCAGGAAGGGGCTAGGGTGGGCACAATAACCCCATGATAGGGCACAGTGACCCAGGAAAGGGATCATGATGGGGGCACTATAACCCGAGGAAGGAAACCAGGATGGGCACAATAACCACAGAACGGGGCTAAATCACAAAGAATCACTTCTCTTCATGTAATGCTTCATCAACATAAATGAAAGTCTCTTCACAGATAACTTCTCTTCACACACAATGTCTTAGCCTAAGCAGAACTGTACCTTGCTCATGCAGCGAGATGGGGGGGAATGAGTCCGGTGCTGTAGCTCTCTCACATCTATCTTGAGGCAATAAAGATGCTCCTGGCTGTCCTGACTGCTTTTATGATTACAGCAATCATTTCCAGGTAGAACTGGTCTATACAACTTGTCTGATTTCATGATTTCAGTCCGATAGGTGACTCTCTAGCACACACGTTACTCTTGTATGTCCAGGACACCATATCTCAGAGTTTCATAGATCCATTCACATATCCGTGAAAATCAAGGATCCAAGAATGAGATCTGTTAGACTCAGAGCATGTATATTTCTGATCCGATCTTGAGGATTAGAATAGGACAAACTCAATGGGTCTGTGTGCAGTCTGAGAAAGAAATTAGGCAGCACATCGAAACTTCACCCAGATGCAGGAATGTAGCCTTATTATGTATAGTACAGTTCCTTAATGTATAGTATAATTCTTGTTACATATAGTGCTGTCCTCAATCACAGTTTCCTCTTTTATTATATACTAGCTGAAGAGCCCGGCGTTGCCTGGGCATAGTAACCAACTGTGGTTAGTTATAACAAATCATAATGATTATATTGCACATAAAAACCATGCATCTAATCCTATCCTGTGTGATACTGACTGCTGAGCCATGTATCTAATCCTGTTCTGTGTGATACTGTGTGCTGAGCTGCCTATCTAATCCTATCCTGTGTGATACTGACTGCTGAGCTGTGTATCTAATCCTATCTTGTGTGATACTGACTGCTGAGCTGTGTATCTAATCCTATCCTGTGTGATACTGGACTCCCCCTGCAGTCTGTGTCAGAGGGTGGTCTGTGTTGACACGGTAATAAATTGTGTTATTTCCAGCTTTACAGAAGGACGATAACACCATAGAAATGAAAAGAATAATAGGCCTCAGTTACCACAACTGTCTACAAAGAAAACTGTTGCTGATAGCAACCAATCACAGCTCATTTTTCATCTTTTAAACAGCTCTGGGACAGCGTGGTGAGTTTTGAGTGGCGACTTTTGTGTTTCGACTTTTATGTGGCGAGGTTGGTGTATGTGTGGGGAAAACTGTGCTGAGGGTGGTATATGTGTTGAAGCATGTGGTAGTGTGTGGCGCATTTTGTGTGTGTGTTCATATCTCCGTGTGTGGTGAGTATTCCATGTCAGGGCCCCACCTAAGCAACTGTACGGTATATACTGTTTGGCGCCATCGCTCTCATTCTTTAAGTCCCCCTTGTTCACATCTGGCAGCTGTCAATTTGCCTCCAACACTTTTCCTTTCACTTTTTCCCCATTATGTAGATAGGGGCAAAATTGTTTGGTGAATTGGAATGCGCGGGGTTAAAATTTCGCCTCACAACATAGCCTATGACGCTCTTGGGGTCCAGACGTATGACTGTGCAAAATTTTGTGGCTGTAGCTACGATGGTGCAGATGCCAATACATACATACACTTTTTCCCCATTATGTATATTGGGGCAAAATTGTTTGGTGAATTGGAATGCGCGGGGTTAAAAGTTTGCCTCACAACATAGCCTATGACGCTCTCGGGGTCCAGACGTGTGACTGTGCTAAATTTTGTGGCTGTAGCTGCGACGGTGCATACATACACACATACACACCCACATTGAGCTTTATGTATTAGATAACACTGTCTCTTATTATGTAACATTCTTTCTAGTTATGTTATTATTACATATAGTCATGGCTGAAAGTGTTGGCACCCTTGAAATAGTTCCAGAAAATGAAGTATTTCCCACAGAAAAATAATGCAATTACACATTTTGTTATGCACATGTTTATTTCCTTTGTGTGTACTGGAACAACACAAAAAACAGAGAAAAAAATTTAAATTTGACATAATTTCACACAAAACTCCCAAAATGTGTAGAACAAAATTGTTGGCACCTTTCCAAAATTGTGAGTAAACAACTTTGTTTTATGCTAATTATGCAAATTGTCTCTTCAGAGAGGAAGAGGACTAGAACTCTAGTGCCACCTATTGGAGGTAGCAATTCTAAAAGTCAATGTTGACCCTTTAACGAGCCTAGTTACATGACTTAGGATAAAAGCCAAGCCAGAATCTCCATTTGCAGACACTGTGTTTCGGGGTACTGCCCCTCATCAGTGCAAAGTGGGAGATCTGGTTTGGCTGTGAGAGAGGCGTCTGACCGATATCCAAGAAGTATCATTTCTCCTTGCGGAGAATGACATGCTAAGCATGTCGAGGTAAGGAGACTTAAAGCCGCAATGCTCCTCTGGGAAATATGCTAATTATGCAAATTGTCTTTTAAGCATGCAATGCTCTATCAAACTCACATGGGGCAAGTAACATGTGTGGGCAATATAAAAATCATACCTGAAACAGATAAAAGGGGGAGAAGATGACTCAGGCTCATAATGCAAAGATTGTGTGTGCCACACTAAGCATTGATAACACAAAGAGGAGAAGAGAACGGTCTGAGAACTTGAGAACTAAAATTTTTTAAAAATATCAACAATCTAAAGCTTACAAGTCCATCTCCAGGGATCTTGGTGTTCCATTGTCCACAGTGGGCAACATAATCGAGAAGCTTACAACCCATGGTATTGCAGTTAATTTCCCTGGAAATGGACGGCAGAGAAAAATTGATGAAAAGTAGCAACGCAGGATAGTCCAGATGGTGGATAAGCAGCCCCTATCAAGTTCCAAAGAAATTCAAGCTGTCCTGTAGGCTCAGGGTACATCAGTGTCAGCACAAACTATTCATCGACAGTTGAATGAAATCTGAAAACCTGGCCATCTCTGTCCTGACACAGAGATATATAAAAGCTAGGCTGCAATTTGCCAAAATGTACATTAGTAAGCCAAACTTTTCTGGGAAAGCATCTTGAGGACAGAGGAGACCAAGACAGAGCTTTTTGGTAAATCATATGATTCTACTGTTAACTGAAAATGGAATGAGGCCTACAAAGACATGGTATTTACAGTCAAATATGGTGGAGGTTCAGAGATGTTTTGGGGTTGTTTTGCTACCTTTGGCACTGGGTGTCTTGACTGTGTACAAGGCATCATCAAATCTGAAGTTTACCAAAGGATTTCGGGTTGCAATGCAATGCCCAGTGTTAGAAAGCTGGGTTTACATCCTAGATCATGGGTCTTCCAGCAGGACAATGAACCCAAACATACTTAGAGAAGCAAAGAAGAAATGGATGGAAACAAAGCGCTGGAGAGTTTTGAAGTGGCCTGCAATGAGTCTGGATCTAAATCCCATTGAACAACTGTGGAGAGATCTTAAAATTGTTGTTGGGAGAAGGCACCCTTCAAATATGAGAGACATGGAGCAGTTTGCAAAAGAAAAGTGGTCCAAAGTTCCACTTGAGAGCTGTAGGAAGCTTGTTGATGGTTATAGGAGGCAATTGATTGCAGTTATTTATTCCAAAGGGTGTATAGCCAAATATTAAGTTGAGGGTGAAAACAATTTTTTCCGACCCATTTTTGGGGTTCTTATGTGAAATTATGTCCTAGTTGTCTTTTATTCTGTTATTTTTGTATGTGTTCCAATACATACAAAGAAAATAAACATGCAGAACAAAACAAACATTTGTAATTGCAATAATTTTCTTGGAGAAATACTTAATTTTCTGGAACAATTTCAAGGGTGCAAACACTTTTGGTCGTTATTAATCTCCTAATATGTACAGCATTGTCCCTTACATAATGTATTTTTGTTAGTTACAGTGCCCTCTCTTCATTGCATAGTTCTCTCATTAGATATAAAATGACAGCTGATGGAGCAGCATCTTAGGCCGGAGTCACACTGGCGAGGAATACGGCCGAGTGAGAGGCGCTAAAAGCACGCATTAGACACGGACAAATGATTCTCTATGGGGTCACTCGCACCAGGCGTATATTTCTCATCCGTATCCTACGCTCCATGCCAATCACAGCATGCTGCGATTGTCAGCGTACTACGCCCGTAGTACGCCAATGAAAGTCTATGGGTGCGCAAAAAATACGGATTACACACGGACCACACGTGTGACCTGCGAGCAATACGCAGGTCTTTTGGCTGGTGACAGGAAATGGGCCAATCCATCATCAGGAAGCCTAGACATGTAAATGAGCTCAAAAAGTGCTCCAGACATCCAGGAAGTACGCCTCCACGGAGTACAGCAGCAGCATGGCGTCCACGTACATAAATGTGGAGATGCTCATTGTCCTGGTGCAGGAGCGTCCCGAAATATGGGACCCACGCGATGCAAATTATGCTAACCGAGCAAGAAAGGAGGCGTCATGGAGGCGCATCTGTCGCCAGATGTACCATGACTTTGGTGACCGACCACGTGATGAGCAGCATAAAATTCTTAAGTGCAACGCAAAACATCATTAACCTTAACGCGCAATAAAAAAGGAATCTAGAATCAGCACCCCCCTTCCTGTGCATGTACTTTTAGCCTCATGAGGCCATTACATTTGGATGTGACACGTGGCTTCACACAGCCATAATTTGGGGTTAGGCCACAAGCTCCTCATCCTCCTAGCCAAACAAATTATTTTAAGTGTAGCTAATGAGACCCTGTGTATCTGCCCAATTACATATGCCACCATGGGTAGAAAACACACCCCAGAAGGCCCCATGCCTAGACTAATGGTAGAAAATGTGACCTCTCAAATATGTGAATTTTAAAATATTTCCTCTCACATTGCAGTGGAAGATGTGATGAAACGCTGGCGAAGCATCAGGGACCAGTTCCGCCAGGAACGCCAGTAGCGGTCCAGGAGTGGGGATGCTGGATATGTAAAAAGGAAGTACATATACTATGACCGGCTGTCCTTCCTCGCCCCAATTCTGGATCTGAGACCATAAGTAGATACCTCACACCACATTACACAAATACATTACACAAATACTTTACAGCGACAAAAATATTGATGTATTTTTGCCTCTGTTCTATTTCATAACAGAACTCAATCCAACCTTACGGATCGAGGAACGGCCTCAGAGGCAGAGCCCATTATAGATCCTGTAGGGGATGAGGTGGCTGGCCCATCTTCTCCCCCTACAAGAAGGATGGCTGAAGATGAGGCATCACAGGACAACACAATGGCTGGCCTACACACAACACCACCAGGACGGTCTGCTGCTGCCCCATCACCCATCCTGGAAGAGCCGGGCAACTTGAGCAGCAGCCCAACTGCCCAGATCAGGGCCTCCCCACAGGCTGCTCTTACATCACGGCGAACAAGAAGAAGGCGCCAGGTCACTATTCAAGAGAGCAGGACCAATGTGGACACAGGGGTGCTCAATTATTTATCTAGAGTAACTACAGATGATGGGGAGGAGGCCTATGCATGTAGCCTCACCCTTTATCTCCGTGCCCTTACCCATGAGGTCAGGCTCCGTATTAGGGGATGTATTCAGATCCTGCTTGATGCAAGCACCCCCCCAATACCCCATATGAGGTTTTTGAATTTCTGGAGAGGTGGCAGCTCTCACCATGAAATCTAATGCGCATGAGACCATCCACACAGATGCTTGCTCAAGCAGGGTCCGAACAGCCCCTAATACATGGGCCAACACCTCAACCCCTTCCTCCCCCTACCCAACCTTCTATTCCGCAGCCCCAAATGTCAGCCTCAAGCCAACCCCACCAATATGGCCACTTGTACCCACCCAGTGTTGGAGGCTGATCCCAACCTGGTTGGGGACGATCTGGCCATCTTGGAGGGTATGAGCCACGTGCCTACCACAGCCAACAAGAAGCCCCTCACCATCATCATTACTCTGGCCAGTATCCCCAACAGTCCCAGGAGGCAGGACAATTCCAGCATCATGGGCAACAGTATGTCCCCACACAGGGCGATGTTGGCCACAGTGTCCAGCAGCACCCACAGGCTGTTCTTCCACGTTCCCCTTCCCCAACCTATGAGGATTTATGATTCTGATGGCGGGAGATGTCCAGTGCGTTTTAACTGGTGCTCCAAATAGAAAGGAAAAAACAGGTGTTCTCCATCACCAACATTTTGTACATAATTTAACATTCTAATTTTTAAACAATGTTTTCCAAACATATGAAACAATCCATCATGACAGGCAAGGCTACCTCTCGCCTTTCAGACAGATATTACATGTGTGTACAAAAGAGAATATTTCAACGCGCTATACTGTAAAATGAAAGGATGAAAAGACACTACTCACTTGCTAATGCTTAGGAAAGGCGTGCTGGCCTTAGTGAAGTAGTCCCCTTTTTTGGTAGCAATCTCTAGTAAAACAATTCAAGGCGACCAGCATTCAGAATATCACGCTCTCTCTATGTCTTAACAAGTGAGTTTTGTTTTTTCATCCTTTCAAGTATAGCATGGTTAAATATTCTCTGTTCTACAGACAGGTAATATCTGTCTGAAAGCCGTGAGGTAGCCTTGCCTGTCATGGTGGAATCTTTCTATGATTGGAAAACATTATGAGGAAATGTGAGTGTTATCTTTTAGCATTTATTTTGGTGATGGAGCTCACCTTTTTTTGGCAAATCTAGTTTAATCTTGTCATGCAGCAATGTTGTTATTGCCTAATCTTTTTTTGTGTTTTGTTATGTAATGTTACTTTTCAAAAAAGTTAAAGAAGGCACAAAGGGTCATTTTGCCCATTGCCAAAATGTTCTTATGGCAATATTATGTTTGCCTTTAAGCAAACCAAAAAAAAAAGGCAAAACTAAAAATTTGTCTACTCTAGTTAACGTCTCTGTGTGATTTTTCACAATCCCTCACAACATACTAACATACACTAACCAATGCAATGAAACACTCATAGAATCATAAGGGGTGGAGTAATATATATTTAGACACAATTAAAGAAACAAATTATAACATAGACACAGCATGCTCTTGCCAAGAAGTTGCCCCCTCAGGTGAGATAAAGTAATTAGTGAAAATATCACGCACTTTTAGGCCAGAGAGCGGTCTACGTTGAGGGTTCATAGGTGGTCTCACCCTGCGCACATTGTCCGGCCTACGCACAACACCATCAGAGGAGGAACAATCATGTATCCTGGTGAAGTTATGCAGAACAACACAGGCTTTCACAACTTCATTCACATTTTGCTCACTCAACTGAATGGCAGACTGGAGTACCCGCCATTTGGCACAAAGAATCCCAAATGAACACTCCACCAGTCGCCTAGCACGTGATAGGCGCAAGTTAAAAATTCTGCGCCTGTGGTCAAGGTTGCGCCGGGGTTATGGCCTCATGACATTGCGCGATAACTGAAATGCCTCATCTGCCACAAGGACATAAGGGACTGATTCTTTAGGGGAGCCTGGTAGCTGGCGTGGTGGTGGTAGATCCAACTGGTTGGTGCGTAGCCGCTGAGCCATTATGGAAGTATTGAAGACTCTAGAGTCTCCCGTCCTTCCATAGGCCCCAATGCCAACAATTATAAACTTGTATTGAGGGTCTACCAGAGCCAACAATACAACAGAAAAGTATTGTTTATAATTGAAGAATTGGGAGCCAGAGTTCGGCGGCTTACGCACCCTGATATGTTTGCCATCCAGGGCCCCAATACAATTTGGAAACTGGCAGTCCTCCTCAAAGTCCCTTGATATCCTCAACCAGTCTTCCATCCTGGGCTCGGGCATGACCACTTGATGGAGTCTTGTCCAGATTTCTGTACATGTAGACCTCACTATGCCTGAAATGGTTGATTTTCCAATGAGAAACTCATGGTGGAGGGCGGCATAAGACAGGCCAGTGGACAGGAAGCTGTAGAACAACAGAAATTGTTAAGTTTAGAATGCCTAAAGTCCAAAAAAATCAGTTACATGCCGACCAAACTTGGTAGGAATTGAGATAGAATAACACACACATATTTGGTGGCACAATGACTAAGTGATATGCAGGACATATTAGATCTAACATTCTGGTGTGTCAGTTGAAACATATTTGGAGTAAGATGAGGGCATTAAACTTTGTCCAAGAAGGCCAAAAAACATAATTTAGCACACACATTATGAACATAGAGAATGTGGTTGTGTAGTACATACCGTATTGTGAGTAGAAGTCGCTCCTATGCAGATATCGCTTTGCGCATCCTTGTGTCCTGAAAGGTTATCCCAGGGCGCACTGTCTCCAAGAGTAGATCAAATGTGGAAATGCTCATGCGACAGTACAGGTAAAATTTCTCCGGAGGCTCCCGCAGAGAAGAATAGAGGCGGTGAAAATGACCTCTTGTGAGTCGTTGCCTCAAAAGTGGATGTACCCACATGCGTCTCCTCCTCCGCGGATCCACTATCACTGGGTATGGTTGTCCAAAGCGCCGTGACAAAAGCCAGGTAAAGAGAACCTGCTCAGTTGTATTGAATCGCAGACCCTCTGCCATGTTGGACAAAGAACACCAACACACCTCGTGAAAGCAAGGTCACAAATGGACAGGATGGAGGCAGCCACCTGTTTCAGAGTGTATAAATAGGGTGCAGGCTAATGATTTAAATTGTTTGCAGACCTCAAAACCGTTAAATGTCCATTTTGCAAGGCTGCGAGAAAATCTCGCCATACGGATTGCATACGGATGCCACACGGATTACATATGGATACAGACATGCGCAAAATACGCGACCTCACCTTGCTTACGGATGACCTACAGAGCACTATTTAGGGGTCATTCATCCGTATTACGCATGTAAACTACGGACCGTATTTTGCGCAGGTTAGTGTGACTCCAGCCTTACCAGAAGACCAGTCCACCAGCTGCCTCCATTATGAAAAAAAGCTTTACCATGTTTCATCAGCAGTCATTGAATTATAACAAGAGAGGACGGTATGTAATAAAGATCAGGGCACTATAAATAAGAAAAATAACAAGAGAATCCGATATGTAAGGAACCGGGCAGTACATATCAATAGAAGGCACGGTAATAAGGGACCATGCTATACATAATGAGAAGCAATTATGTAATATGCAATATATATAATCTGTAGAATCTGTAGCCTGGTCGCCATAAAAGGAGGGGTCCAAACACATTTCTTGCACAGGGAACCCAAGCTGTCAGTGTCTCCCCCTGCTGCATAAAACATTATATAAATACTGTAGACATTTATATTTTAAATAACTGTATCACTGCCAAAGGTGAGATTAATTGTCTGGGAATAAGACCAGAGTCACATGAGCGTATGAATTGGACAAGTGTAATCCGATTAAAAAAAATGACTCAGGGTCCCCCTATTTTTGAAAAACAACAAAGGTTATGCAGACAGCTAAGAACTGATTTTACCAGGCTGGGAAGGTCCATGGTTATTGGGATCCTCCCAGACTAAAAATACCAGCCCTCAGCCACCCCAGAAGTGGCACATCATATTAGATGCGCCAATTCTGACGCTTTGGTTCGCTATTCCCAATTGACCTGGTGTGTTGAACATCAGGGTAATAGGGCTTTAAGTTGATGGCAGCTGTGATTTTTCTAAAATCACTGTTTGCATCTAGCCCTAGGGTTATTAATAGAGAGGTGTGTATCAGACATGCTCATTACTAACCCATGCAGGTCCGCCGTAGTCCACAAAATCCGAAGTAGTCCACAATTGGAAACCTGAAAAAAATAAAAAGAGAAAAAACTCAAGACACTGTCCCTCATTCACCAATTTATTCGAAAAAATGTTCCCACGCAGCTCCAACGTAGTCCGGCCACGGCCACGGCGACTGTGAATAGCAGTAAGTAATATTCCTGATATTCACAGTTGCCAGCTACTAACATCCCCACAGCTGCCATGTTTCTCTGAGCACAGCGTGAGATGGGAGTGAATGCTGCTTAGAACATATGGAGCCTCAGAACGAGGCTTCATAGGCTTTGAAAGACAGAGTTGGGGAATATCTGGGCAAGAGCTAGACTACGTCAGACTTGCATGGAACCTTTTTTTTTAGAATAAATTGGTGAATGAGGGATAGTGTCTTGTTTTATTTTGCTCTTTTCATGTCTTTTAAGCTTCCATTTATGGACTACGTTGGATTCCCTGGACTTAGTCGGACCTACATGCTTTTTTCTACAGTTGTGGCCAAAAGTATTGACACCCCTGCAATTCTGTCAGATAATACTCAGTTTCTTCCTGAAAATGATTGCAAACACAAATTCTTTGGTATTATTATCTTCATTTAATTTGTCTTAAATGAAAAAACACAAAAAGAATTGCCCTAAAGCCAAATTGGATAACATAAAAAAGAGTGTGGACAAAAGTATTGGCACTGTTAGAAAAATCATGTGATGCTTCTCTAATTTGTGTAATTAACAGCACCTGTAACTTACCTGTGGCACCTAACAGGTGTTGGTAATAACTAAATCACACTTGCATCCAGTTGACATGGATTAAAGTTGACTCAACCTCTGTCCTCTGTCCTTGTGTGTACCACATTGAGCATGGAGAAAAGAAAGAAGACCAAAGAACTGTCTGAGGACTTGAGAAACCAAATTGTGAGGAAGCAGGAGCAATCTCAAGGCTACAAGTCCATCTCCAAAGACCTGAATGTTCCTGTGTCTACTGTGTGCAGTGTCATCAAGAAGTTTAAAGCCCATGGCACTGTGGCTAACCTCCCTAGATGTGGACGGAAAAGAAAAATTGATAAGAGATTTCAACGCAAGATTGTGCGGATGTTGGATAAAGAACCTCGACTAACATCCAAACAAGTTCAAGCTGCCCTGCAGTCCGAGGGTCAACCCATACTATCCGTCGGCGTCTGAATGAAAATGGACTGTATGGTAGGAGACCCAGGAAGACCCCACTTCTTACCCTGAGACATAAAAAAGCCAGGCTGGAGTTTGCCAAAACTTACCTGAAAAAGCCTAAAACGTTTTGGAAGAATGTTCTCTGGTCAGATGAGACAAAAGTAGAGCTTTTTGGGCAAAGGCATCAACATAGAGTTTACAGGAGAAAAAAAGAGGCATTCAAAGATAAGAACACGGTCCCTACAGTCAAACATGGCGGAGGTTCCCTGATGTTTTGGGGTTGCTTTGCTGCCTCTGGCACTGGACTGCTTGACCGTGTGCATGGCATTATGAAGTCTGAAGACTACCAACAAATTTTGCAGCATAATGTAAGGCCCAGTGTGAGAAAGCTGGGTCTCCCTCAGAGGTCATGGGTCTTCCAGCAGGACAATGACCCAAAACACACTTCAAAAAGCACTAGAAAATGGTTTGAGAGAAAGCACTCTAGACTTCTAAGGTGGCCAGCAATGAGTCCAGACCTGAATCCCATAGAACACCTGTGGAGAGATCTAAAAATGGCAGTTTGGAGAAGGCACCCTTCAAATATCAGGGACCTGGAGCAGTTTGTCAAAGAAGAATGATCTAAAATTCCAGCAGAGCATTGTAAGAAACTCATTGATGGTTACCAGAAGCGGTTGGTTGCAGTTATTTTGGCTAAAGGTTGTGCAACCAAGTATTAGGCTGAGGGTGCCAATACGTTTATCTGGCCCATTTTTGGAGTTTTGTGTGAAATGATCAATGTTTTGCATTTTGCTTCATTCTCTTTTGTGTTTTTCATTTAAGACAAATTAAATGAAGATAATAATACCAAAGAATTTGTGTTTGCAATCATTTTCAGGAAGACACTGAGTATTATCTGACAGAATTGCAGGGGTGTCAATACTTTTGGCCACAACTGTAAATAACTTGGCGAACCAAGGATAAAGTCGGGGAGTGTTTTTTAAAATAAACTATTTTGGTGTCTGTGTTTTTTACTATTTATTACTAGGTTAGAAATAGAGAAGTCTAATAGTCACCTCTCCATTACTAATGCTAGGGCTTGATGTCAACTATGCTTTTAGACAATTCACAGCTGACATCAACCCCAAGCCCGATTACTCCAATTACTAGGGCAATTGGGAAAAGCAAAGGTGAAGAGCTATACTTGGAGCATCTCATGTGATGCTCCACTTCTGTGGTGGCTGAGGGCTGGTTCTTCTAGGCTAGGAAGGGCCCAAAAACCAGGGACCTTCTCAGCCTGATAATATCAGCACTCAGTTGTTTGCTTTACATTTGCTGGTTTCATAAAATAGGGGGGACACCACATGTTTTTTTTATTTATTCATTTATTTATTAGGTTGAACAAGCATAACAACCTGTAGAATAAACTCCACATGAAAGGCACTAAAGGGAGCAATTTTAAAATATGTAGGGTGTTGTGAAATTCTTTAGCTGCAGGAAATCTATCTATTCATCTATCTTTCTATACTGTTATATATCTAATATCTTTCTATCATCTATCTATATATTTGTCTAAGATTTTTTTCTTATTTTTTTCCTGGTTGCCAGGATGTTTCTGGCTGTGAAATTCGAATGCTTGGCTGCTCCAATTTATTGGTTCCTTTGAGATATCTGCATAGAAATCGGGCGCCATATGGTTGGTGCCTGTGCCCTCCGATTTTTTTCTCGCACCCATAAACTTGCATTGGCGAGTCACATCTGATTTTACGCATCCATGCACAGCATATTTTTTCCTGACGCCAAACACAGGTGAGAAAAAAATAGCAAATCTGCACTGCCTCATTGAATGACATTGGTGTGAGTGCAATACAATTTTTTATTATTACAGTTCTCTCAGTATATTTATATCCAAGTGTGTGCAAACCCTTAAAATATATATTTTTTCATATATTTTTTTTCCACTTTTTTCAGTGATAGGCTGTGCATCATATTTGCAACACGTCATAACAGCCAAAGTAATTGAATGAGACTGCAGGAGTCAGTAAAAGTGGAATTTTGTGCTGAATTTAGAGAAATATAATACTTGTGCTGAGTTTTTTAAAGAGAATCTGTCATCCTTTTTTTGGACTATGAGCTGCCGGCATCAACATTAGAGGCTTATCTACAGCATGCTGTAGATAAGCCCCCGATGTAACCTGAAAGAAAAGAAAAAAGAGTTAGATTATACTTACCGGGGGGGGCGGTCTGGTCTCGGTCCAATGGGTGTTGCCGTCCGGCGCCTCCCATCTTCATACGATGCCGTCCTCTTCTTCCTTTCCTGTCGTGGCTACGGTGCAGGTGCACTGCGCACTACAGGACTCTGCTCTGCCCCCAACAGGGCAGAGCAGTGCGCCTGCGCCGGAGCCACGACAGGAAGGGAAGAAGAGGACGACATTGTATGAAGATGGGAGGCGCCGGACGGACGATGAGTAAAATCTAACTCTTTTTTTCTTATCTTTCAGATTACATCGGGGGCTTATCTACAGCATTACTGAATGCTGTAGATAAGCCCCTGATGTCGGTGCCGGCAGCTCATAGTCCAAAAAAATTGATTGGTTTATTGAAAAGAGCAGAAAATTTGTGAATTTTGCTAATAATCTTAACTTGCAATGGAGGATAAATAATTTGATTATTTCTGTATTGTCATGTCCAGCATTGTCATGTTCCAGCAGCAGCGGGGCCCACCGCCACCTGTGCCCGCCTCCTCCTCGCTCCCGTCCTCCCGGCGCGTGGTGGTCACGTGCACTCGCTCTAGGTCGCGGGCGCACGCTCTGCAGGTTCCTTAACCCTGCAGCGCCCGCCCAGAGGTCTGGCCGCCCAATCAGACTGCAGCACGTGCTATATCAGGCGTCTCCAAGATGGTGGAGACGCCTGATTATCGTGTGTTGTACCTTGCGGTACTCTGGCCAAGTTGTAGGGGTTCTTCCCTGCAACTCTCTCTGCATTCCTGCCTTGCCTCAGTCCTGTACTCCTTGTTCAGTTCTGTACTCCGTCCTGTACTCCTTGTTCAGTTCTGTACTCTGTCCTGTACTCCGTCCTCCATCCTGTACTTCCTACTCAGTCCTGCACTTCACACTCAGTCCCGTACTCCTGTCCTCCGTCCTGTACTTCCTTGTTCAGTTCTGTACTCCGTCCTGTACTCCTTGTTCAGTTCTGTACTCTGTCCTGTACTCCGTCCTCCATCCTGTACTTCCTACTCAGTCCTGCACTTCGCACTCAGTCCTGTACTCCGTCCTGTACTCCGTTCTCAGTCCTGAACCCCATGCTCAGTCCTGCGCTCCGCACTCAGTCCCGTACTCCTCACTCAGTCCTGTACTCCGCCCCATGTGCCTGACCCGTCCTGTATCCCTGGTTCGTCTTGTGCTCTGGTTCCGCCAGTCCCTCTCTGGTCCTTTGAGCCGCCCCTCTTGGTTCTAGCTGTCGCGGTATCTGTCTTCCGAGGGTCTGCCCCTAACGGTCCCTGTATAGGGGTCTGCTCCACCTGCTGCGCTCGCCCCCGGGAGCTCCAGTTCCGCGACCCAGAGGGTCCACTCTCGGACGTTACCTTCCTGGTCGTCACAGCATAATCAGGCCATGGACCCCGCTAGCGCCTCGGCGGCAACGCAGAAAGAATTGCTCTTTTGCATGAGAACCAGACCAGAATAATGTCCTTTATGAAATCCATGAACACCTGCCTTTCCGCCTTACAAACTGCTGATCCAGGGAACGCCCCGTTGCTAGCCGGATTTCAGCAGGAGCTCGCGCAGCAGCGTGACGCCCAGTCCCACATTCTGAGCTACATGGCGTCCGTGGACGACCGACTTCTGTCTTTACAGTCCTCTGCTGCCGCTTCTGCTCTACCTCGGGACCCCGTATCTCACCCGCCACCACGCTTGGGGAAACCTCCTAGGTTTAGCAGCGACCCCAAGTTGTGTCGGGGGTTTCTAAACCAGTGCCGGTTGCACTTTGAGCTCCTGCCTTAGCAATACCCCTCTGGTCGAGCCAAAGTAGCCTTTATTGTGTCCCATCTTGAGGGGGAGGCCTTAGCTTGGGTAAATCCCCTGTGGGAGAGAGATGACCCGGTGGTATCTAGCATACAGAACTTCCTAGATACTTTCTGCAGGGTATTTGACGAGCCTGGACGTGTAGCCTCCAACACTGAGGCTCTTTTCAATCTTCGCCAGGGTTCTCTCTCCGTAGGACAGTATGCCATCTGCTTTCGGACACTGTCCTCTGAACTGGGGTGGAATAATGAGGACTTGGTCGGGGGCCTTTTGGAGGGGACTCTCCGGCAAAATAAAAGATGAGCTTGCCGTCCGAGACACTCCTACCACCCTGGAGGATCTTATATCCCTAGCCACCTGTATAGATTTACGGTTTCAGGAACGCTCCTAGGAGTCAGTTAGGGAGAAGAGACCTTTTAGGCGATATCAAGCACCCATTCTTTGCTCCCCGGCGTCTTCTAGTAATTCCGCTCCCAAGCCCATGCAAGTGGACTGAGTAAATTTGTCGGAGCAACAACGCAGGGATGGAAGGACGCAGGGGCTATGCCTTTATTGTGGCGGAGCCAATCATTTTGTGCGTACTTGCCCAGTGAGGCCGGGAACTTCATCCGGCTCAAGGAAGTGGACCAGTTCCAGATTCCGGTGGTTACTCTAGAGAATCCACGCACCATCGCCTCTGTGGATGGCAAACCGCTACCTGAACCCATCACCATGGTCACTGTCGAGGTGGAGATACAAGTTGGAGCTCTTCACCGAGAAAAGATTGCCTTTTATGTTCTGCCTAATTTGTCCCACGCTGTGCTCCTCGGCCTACCATGGCTACACCTACATGATCCCGTTCTGGACTGGCGTTCTGGGGAGATCCTCCTCTGGGGACCCTCCTGCCATGAACATTGTCTGTTGTCGGTATCTCGCCCTGGTCCGCAGCACGCTCCTACCGATCTTCCTGGGCTTCCTGTGGCTTATCACTTGTACGCCGATGTCTTCAGGAAAAAAGAGGCTGAGACCCTGCCGCCGCATCGATCCTACGATTGCCCAATTGAGCTGATTCCAGGAGCTATTCCCCCCAGGGGAAGAACTTATCCACTGTCTCCGGCAGAGAACGCGGCCATGTCTGAATACATCCGGGAAAACTTGGCTCGGGGTTTTATTTGGAAGTCATCCTCCCCTGCTGGAGCAGGGTTCTTTTTCGTCCAGAAGAAAGATGAATCCCTCCGGCCATGTATTGACTACCAAGACTTGAACAGTATCACAGTCACAAATAGGTATCCTCTCCCGCTAATCCCTGAACTCTTTGACCACTTGAGAGGGGCCCAGATCTTTACCAAATTGGATCTGCGGGGAGCCTATAACTTGATCTGAATCCGTCAAAGGGATGAGTGGAAGACATTCAAAAAGAGGAAAAAAAGCCAGCTCACCTGAAGGCATGTGTAGTGGATAGCCCGGACCACGTGCAGTCTTCACGCAGTAACCAATTACAAACACATGGTGTGAAGGGAGAAAAAAAAAAATAAAAATTAATGAACACCAAAGAAGTACTGAATTTTTTCGTGTCATGGGCATTGAGAGAATAACACCACATATAAGAGGTGGAGATCTGAAAAAACGTCTTCCAACACGCGAAGCATATTGGATTTTCTATCTAAATACATGCTTTCCAAATGGATTGAATGCCAGAAGAGAAATTATGTTTCATTATTGATGTTATTATAATTGTATTTATATATATATATATATATGCACAAAAAAACTTTTAAAAAAATTGTTTGTTTTTTTATTCTTTTTTGTTTTTTTTTTTTGGCTCCCCCCTCTTTTCACAAAAAATGTGTTTTACTTTGTAATGTTATCTTTTATATCTCACACATGTTTCCCTCTCCCCTTTTTTTTTTTTTTTTTTTCTCCCTTCACACCATGTGTTTGTAATTTACTGGGTGTAAAGAGTATATATTGCAGTAACACCCAAGGGAAGTAGTTTTGAGAAAGAACAAGCTATTGTTCGAAACGCGTAATCTACTACTTGTTACTCATGTGAACACACCATTTTTTGCTCTGTTTTGGACTTGTTTTTAACAATAAATTGGACTTGAATTTGCAAAGCTGGACCTTTTTTCTTTTTCCATGAGTGGAAGACAGCCTTCAATACTCGGGACGGCCATTACGAGTATTTGGTTTTGCCTTTTTTGATCTCTACAATGCCCTGGCGGTTTTCCAGGAGTTCGTTAATGAGATCTTTCGAGACCTACTGTACTCATGTGTCGTCGTATATCTAGATGACATTTTCGTCTTTTCGCCTGACTTATCCACCCACAGGAGGAGTGTTCGGCTGGTTCTGCAACGCCTAAGGGAAAACCGACTCTATGCTAAACTAGAGAAATGCCTGTTCGAGCAAACTTCACTGCCCTTCCTAGGGTATATTATCACGGACTCCGGGGTGAAGATGGACCCCGAGAAGTTGTCTGCTGTACTCAAATGGCCACGTCTGGTCGGAGTAAAAGCCATCCAACGGTTCCTGGGTTTCGCAAACTATTACAGGCAGTTCGTTCCCCACTTCTCTTCAGTGACCAAGCCCATCTCCGCTCTGACCCGAAAAGGGACCAAAGCAAATGTCTGGACTCCAGAGGCTGAAGAGGCCTTTCTTGCCATGAAACGGTCATTTGCTACTGCCCCGATTTTACATCGGCCGTTAGTCAATAGGCCCTTCATCCTAGAGGTGGATGCGTCCTCCACTGGAGCGGGGGCGGTCCTTTCCCAGCGGACATCTTCTGACCATTTGGTGCCTTGTGGGTTCTTCTCTAAATCATTCTCCCCTGCAGAATGCAACTATTCAATTGGAGATCGGGAATAACTGGCCATTAAGATGGCTCTGGAGGAGTGGCTTTATCTTCTGGAGGGGGTGGTCCATCCATTCATAATCTTCATGGACCACAAGAATTTGGCGTATCTTCAGTCTGCGCAAAGGCTCAACTCCAGGCAGGCCAGGTGGTCGCTATATTTCTCCCGTTTTGACTTCAAACTCCATTTTCGACCTGGGGACAGAAACATCAAGGAGGATGCCCTATCCAGGTCCTTGCAGTCACCTAAGACTGAGGAGGTTTCTTCCTATATCATTGAGCCTGCCAAAGTTATCACCGTGGCACCCGTGATGCTCTCCCCCATTCCGCCGGGCAAGACCTTCAACCCACAGAATAAGAGGTCGGAAGTCCTAGACTGGGGGCATTCCTCCAAGATTGCGGGCCACGTCAGGGTCAAGAAAACCCTCTGCCTCCTCTCGCGCTACTATTGGTGGCCTTCTCTTCGCCAAGATATGACAGATTTCATAGCCTCCTGAACGACTTGTGCTCTGAACAAAGTACCAAGAAGTCTGCCATCCGGCCTGCTTCACCCTCTGCCTCCTCCTGAGGCCCCTTGGCGACAGATTGGTATGGACTTCATTACCGATCTACCTCGCTCTTCCGGGTGTACTACTATCCTAGTAGTGGTCGATCGCTTCTCCAAAATGGACCATTTTATCCCGCTGCCCGGATTACCCACGGCACCTGAATTGGCCAAGGTCTTCATCCACCAGATCTTCAGGCTTCATGGACTCCCTCAACGAATTGTCTCTTATTGAGGGGTCCAGTTTACCTCCCGATTGTGGAGGGCGCTCAGCAAACTCATGGGTATATCTCTGGACTACTCCTCTGCCTATCACCCTCGGTCCAATGGGCAAGTGGAACGGATCAACCAGGTATTGGCAGCCTACCTGCGTCACTTTTTATAACGCCCATCAAGACAACTGGGTGTCCCTCCTGCCATGGACAGAGTTCGCCCATAACAACCATCCTAATGAGTCCACCACTAAAACAGCGTTCTTCGTGGTTTCTGGCCAGAATTCTGGTGTTCCGCTACCTCTCTCCATGCCTTCTGGTGTTCCCTCAGCGGATGCGCTTTCTTCCGAGTTTTCTTAAGTCTGGAGGGAGACCAGAGAGGCACTTGAAAAATCAAGTAT
The DNA here is from genome assembly GCF_039654945.1 of Dendrobates tinctorius. Lineage (NCBI taxonomy): Eukaryota > Metazoa > Chordata > Amphibia > Anura > Dendrobatidae > Dendrobates > Dendrobates tinctorius. Next base: position 5,552,235 of record NW_027361959.1, read on the forward strand.
CCGGATTAAGAGACATGCTGACAAGAGACACAGGGACCTTCCGCCATACCAACCTGGCGACAAAGTCTGGCTGTCAACTAAGCATAACCGCCTAAAGATGCCCTCTTACAAACTGGGTCCACGGTACATCGGTCCGTTTGAGGTTCTTGGACGCATTAACAACGTGGCTTGTAAATTGAGGTTGCCGGCTTCACTCCGGGTCCCTAGCGCCTTCCATGTCTCGCTCCTTAAACCTGTTGTTCTTAATCGGTATCGCCCGGTACCACCTCCTTCCCCTCAGCCAGTAGGGGCCGATAACATCTTTGAGGTAAGAGATATTTTAGCCGTGAAGAGAGTTCGGGGGCAAACCTTCTTCCTTATCGATTGGAAGGGTTTTGGTCCTGAGGAGAGGTCTTGGGAACCTAGAGAAAATGTTAACGCTCCTCTTCTTTTAAGGAAGTTTTTGTCCAACCTCAGGAGGGGGAGACATAAAGGGGGGGTACTGTCACGTCGGCGGCGGTCACCGCTGCCGTTCCAGCAGCGGCAGTGCCCGCCGCCGCCTGTGCTGACCTGCCCTCAGCTCGCCACGCTGTGCCCGCCTCCTCCTCGGTTCCGTCCTCCCGGAGCGTGGTGGTCACGTACACTCACTCTAGGTCACGGGCGCACGCTCTGCAGGTTCCTTAACCCTGCAGCGCCCGCCCAGAGGTCTGGCCGCCCAATCAGACTGCACCACGTGCTATATCAGGCGTCTCCAAGATGGTGGAGACGCCTGATTATCGTGTGTTGTACCTTGCAGTTCTCTGGCCAAGTTGTAGGGGTTCTTCCCTGCAACTCTCTCTGTATTCCTGCCTTGCCTCAGTCCTGTACTCCTTGTTCAGTTCTGTAATCCGTCCTGTACTCCTTGTTCAGTTCTGTACTCCGTCCTGTACTCCTTGTTCAGTTTTGTACTCCGTTCTGTACTCCTTGTTCAGTTCTGTACTCCGTCCTGTACTCCATCCTCCGTCCTGTACTTCCTACTCAGTCCTGCACTTTGCACTCAGTCCCGTACTCCTGTCCTCCATCCTGTACTTCCTACTCAGTCCTGCACTTCGCACTCAGTCCTGTACTCCTGTACTCCGTCCTGTATTCCGTTCTCAGTCCTGCACCCCATGCTCAGTCCTGTACTCCATCCTCTGTCCTATACTTCCTACTCAGTCCTGCGCTCCGCACTCAGTCCCGTACTCCTCACTCAGTCCTGTACTCCGCCCCGTGTGCCTGACTCGTCCTGTATCCCTGGTTCGTTTTGTGCTCTGGTTCCGCCAGTCCCTCTCTGGTCCTTTGAGCCTCCCCTTTTGGTTCTAGCTGTCGCAGTATCTGTCTTCCGAGGGTCTGACCCTAATGGTCCCTGTATAGGGGTTGGCTCCACCTGGCGCGCTCGCCCCCGGGAGCTCCAGTTCCGCGACCCAGAGGGTCCACTCTTGGACGTTACCTTCCTGGACGTCACATGTATAGCAATAACAGCAACTTAGATAATGGTACAGTCATACTACATACAGTCAGTCCACCTCATTTCAGACTGATTGTGTGGAGATATGGAGGCAGTGCAGGTCAACCAAGCAAAATACGCCTGTCATGTTCCTGGAAGCATGAAATGATCACAAAACCCTTTAATGCATGATCTTTTATGAACACTGGACATTTCAGGTCAAGAACAATATTTGGACAATATTTAGGTATCCTGTACTATTCAGAGTTCAGCAAGGACTCAATATGTGTTCTGATAATATTTGTTTATCAATGTCATATGTATAAATAATGACTTGTCCCTTTATTTGTGTCAGGTTCGTCCGTCCATCCGTCTATCTATATTTAACATATGTGCATATGTGATATACCCAGGACCCAAATAAGTAAAATATTGTGAAACCATGTAAGAAGTCTGCATATACAGTACATGTAACGTAGACAGACTTTTCAAGTGTGCTCACAGAAAGATAAAAAGCTTCCCTATTAAATGTGTTATTGTTTAGAGCAAGACCACAGTCCCTACAGCAAAATGCTAATAATCTCATTGTAATTAGTATGTGAATCTCCAACATAGTTGCTAATGGGCACATCAGGATGGATAATCAGGGATCAGAAATTCGTTTCCATGGTCTGATCAAAGGAGTCATAAATATTTCAGTATGTTCCCTTGTGCGAGGTGACAGGATGACACGCTGCCTCCGTCAGTTATTCCCCATCCTCCAGAGATTTCCTTCTCATTTTTGATGCTTGATGGACATTATTATAAACTGTCTTGAATAGCTTCACGTAGGGCCGAATAGAGCTAATGATTGTAACTGCACATATAAAATGGAGTAGATCGGGATTGAATACAGAATGTTCTGATATTTCAGCTGTTTCAAGCAGTAAATAGGAAACTGAAAACTATTGAAGAAAGAGAATTTAACCTATGAAAATGTCATATGCTTCAGTGACTGTTATTAAATATAGATTTCAGCACAAAACTCATTGAATTTTGTAATTTATACATATAGATTTCCAAAGAACTTTCCTGTTTAGAGATTGCATATCCATTTTTAGATGCAAACTTTTACTACATTACTTTCAAAACTTTTGGTAGAACATTTATTAAACTCGATCATTGTGGAGGATTTTCTGTTTAGAGAAATGTTTGAAATAAGGTAATAGATATTACCAAAATATATGTATAGCCCTCAACACTATTCAGCGCACATATCCATCATGAGCATGTTCCTTTGAGGTCCATGATGGCTATGTATGTCATGCTGAATGCTGATCACAAAGTATAGCTTCTGTATCGATGTCATCACCTGCAGTAGCCTGACTAATCTACACAGCCAGGCTCCTACTGTAACTGAGAAAAGCATGGAGATTGCAAATCAATCCCTACTACTTTCAAGGACTGTCCCTGAGCATTGTTAATGGACATTGCAAATGCCAGTTGAACTAGAAACTGGAGACGTTTAAAATCAAAAGGCAAATCAGATGGAATGAGTGGAATTCTTGGAATGAAAATGTCCTCTCCTTTGGCACATCTTGTTGCTGAGCTGTGTATCTAATCCTATCCTGTGTGATACTGTCTGCTGAGCCGTGTATCTAATCCTATCCTGTGTGATACTGTGTGCTGAGCCGTGTATCTAATCCTATCCTGTGAGTTACTGTCTGCTGAGCCGTGTATCTAATCCTATCCTGTTTGATACAGTCTGCTGAGCAGTGTATCTAATCCTATTCTGTGTGATACTGGGCTCCCTCTGCAGTCTTTATCGGCACAGCTTTACAGAAGGATGATAACAACCTAGAAATGATAAGAATAATAGGCCTCAGTTACCACAACTGTCTACACGGAGAACTGTTGGTCATAGGAACCAATTACAGCTCAGCTTTTATCTTTTAAACAGCTCTGGTGAAATGAAAGATGCTTAGTGATTAGTTGCTATGGGGAGTTGGCTTGGCTTGATTCACACACAAATGGAGCGCTCGCCAGGGCCATGGGGACACTCGGTACCAGTTCGGTTTCCTTAAAGGGATGTGTCACGGCAGCAGTGACCTGCTTTGTGGCCCTCGGCATCCAATGAAAAATGATGATAAAATGGGAATAAAGTTTATAAAAGATAGTTTGTGACGCCACCTGTGGTATTCGGCAAATAGGAGATGTTAGCCGACACTGCTTGAGGAGACCGCTGGGGCTGATGGTGATGCAGAAGAGTTGTTACAGCTCTCCACAGGTAGAGCTAAACCCCAGGGCAGTTGTAGTGTGATACGATGGTGATGATGGTGGTTGTAGTGCAGGGCAAGTGACGCAGTAAATAAATTGGAGGACACAGCAGTATGCAGTCTTCACAGGTTTTACTCACAGTTCTGATGTTACAATCCCCAGCCGGAGTGCTGCGTCCTCAGGGTCGGTGGTCCAGACAGCTCTCAGGTAAATTGGGGTACACCGTGTGAGAACCTCCTTTAGATGTTCCTTTCCTGGCCGTCTCACTGCGCTGGTTCCCTCCTGCAGCACATGCAGATACTGCAACCTCCGGTTAGCTAGCTGAGTCCTTAGTTTCTCCACTATTCTGGGGCCAGTCCCCTACTGCGACCTGGTCCCTCAACCCGACTACGGTTGGCGTGGATGCGGGCCCCACAGGTGGATTCCTCACTACCCGTGCCCCTAGGACCTCTTCTTTCTCTCCTCCACTGAAGCTCTCTCTCTATTGTTTCTCTCTTTCCTTTCTCTCTTTCCACTGTCTGCAGATGTTGGGATGAGCTTCTCGCTGCTCAAGTCCCCAGCTCCAACTGACTGCACTTTCTCCCTGTCACTTCCTTCATCTTCATGCTGCTACCACCATGTTTCACTGTTGGGATTGTATTGGGCAGATGATGAGCAGTGCCTGGTTCTCTCCACACATACCTCATAGAATTATCACCAAAATGTTCTATCTTTGTCTCATCATACAAGAGAATCTTATTTCTCATAGTCTAGGAGTCCTTCATGTGTTTTTTAGCAAACTCTATGTGGGCTTTCATATGTCTGACACTGAGGAGAGGCTTCCTTCAGGCCACTCTGTCATAAAGGCCCGACTGGTGGAGGGCTGCAGTGATAGTTGATTTTGTGGAACTTTCTCCCATCTCCCTACTGCATCTGTGGAGCTCAGCCACAGTGATCTTGGGGTTCTTCTTTAACTCTATCACCAAGGCTCTTTTCCCACAATTGCTCAGCTTGGCTGGACAGCCAGGTATAGGAAGACTTCTGGTGGTCCCAAACTTCTTCCATATAAGGATTATGGAGGTCACTGTGCTCTTAGGAACCTTGAGTACTGCAGAAATTCTTTTATAACATTGGCCAGATCGTTGCCTTGGCACAATTCTGTCTCTGAGCTCCTTGGCCATTTCCTTTGACCTCATGATTCTCAGTTGGGCTGACATGCACTGTGAACTGTGAGGTCTTATATAGACAGGTGGGTGCCTTTACAAATCAAGTCCTATCAGTTTAATTAAACACAGCTGGGACTCCAATTAAGGAGTAGAACCATCTCAAGGAGGAGCACAAGGAAATGGACAGCATGTGACTTAAATATGAGTGTCTGAGCAAATGGTCTCAATACTTATGACTAGAGTTGAGCGAAACGGGTCGAAAAAATTCAAAAGTCGCCGACTTTTGGCAAAGTCGGGTTTCATGAAACGAAACCCGACCCTAGGATGAGGTCGGCCACGAGGTCGGCGACTTACGCGCCAAAGTCGCGTTTCAAAAGTTTGTTTTGCGCTCTTTTTCAGCCAATCAGGATCCACGGACACTGTGGGCAACGTGATGACATAGGCACGGGTCACCACCATCTTTCAGAAGGGCATGCAAGTGATTGGCTTGCTTTGGTGGGCGTCACAGGGGGTATAAAAGGGCGTGCACGCCGACCGCCATCTTACTTCTGCCGATCTTAGTATAGGGAGAGGTTGCTGCTGATTCTGTAGGGAGAGCGTTAGGCAGGGAAGAAGACAAAAAAACTACTTCTGCTGCTAGCGATTTGGCCTGCACAACACACAAGTCACTGTGTGTGCAGTGCAAGGGGAGGCTATATTGTGGTGTATCAGTGGTGTTGGTTGTTGGGCTGCCTTCTAAGGCTTCCTGACACGCTGGCATTGCTGTTTACCCACTGCTCCGCAAACTGCTTTTTTAAAAGCAATCCAATCTCCCTTATCCTCTCGTCACTTTGGTCACAGGCAGCTGTGCCATCGAGCGTGTCACATAGCGCTCAGATATCAGTGGGCCGCACACAATCCACAAGTGTCCAGTGTCCAAAAGTGTACGCAGAGATTCAAAATCTCCATTATCCTCTCGTCACTTTGGTCACAGGCAGCTGTGCCATCGAGCGTGTCAGATAGCGCTCAGATATCAGTGGGCCGCACACAATCCACAAGTGTCCAGTGTCCAAAAGTGTACGCAGAGATTCAAAATCTCCATTATCCTCTCGTCACTTTGGTCACAGGCAGCTGTGCCATCGAGCGTGTCACATAGCGCTCAGATATCAGTGGGCCGCACACAATCCACAAGTTTCCAGTGTCCAAAAGTGTACGCAGAGATTCAAAATCTCCATTATCCTCTCGTCACTTTGGTCACAGGCAGCTGTGCCATCGAGCGTGTCACATAGCGCTCAGATATCAGTGGGCCGCACACAATCCACAAGTGTCCACTGTCCAAAAGTGTACGCAGAGATTCAAAATCTCCATTATCCTCTCGTCACTTTGGTCACAGGCAGCTGTGCCATCGAGCGTGTCACATAGCGCTCAGATATCAGTGGGCCGCACACAATCCACAAGTGTCCAGTGTCCAAAAGTGTACGCAGAGATTCAAAATCTCCATTATCCTCTCGTCACTTTGGTCACAGGCAGCTGTGCCATCGAGCGTGTCACATAGCGCTCAGATATCAGTGGGCCGCACACAATCCACAAGTGTCCACTGTCCACAAGTGTACGCAGAGATTCAAAATCTCCATTATCCTCTCGTCACTTTGGTCACAGGCAGCTGTGCCATCGAGTGTGTCACATAGCGCTCAGATATCAGTGGGCCGCACACAATCCACAAGTGTCCAGTGTCCAAAAGTGTACGCAGAGATTCAAAATCTCCATTATCCTCTCATCACTTTGGTCACAGGCAGCTGTGCCATCGAGCGTGTCACATAGCGCTCAGATATCAGTGGGCCGCACACAATCCACAAGTGTCCAGTGTCCAAAAGTGTACGCAGAGATTCAAAATCTCCATTATCCTCTCGTCACTTTGGTCACAGGCAGCTGTGCCATCGAGCGTGTCACATAGCGCTCAGATATCAGTGGGCCGCACACAATCCACAAGTGTCCAGTGTCCAAAAGTGTACGCAGAGATTCAAAATCTCCATTATCCTCTCGTCACTTTGGTCACAGGCAGCTGTGCCATCGAGCGTGTCACATAGCGCTCAGATATCAGTGGGCCGCACACAATCCACAAGTGTCCACTGTCCACAAGTGTACGCAGAGATTCAAAATCTCCATTATCCTCTCGTCACTTTGGTCACAGGCAGCTGTGCCATCGAGCGTGTCACATAGCGCTCAGATATCAGTGGGCCGCACACAATCCACAAGTGTCCAGTGTCCAAAAGTGTACACAGAGATTCAAAATCTCCATTATCCTCTCGTCACTTTGGTCACAGGCAGCTGTGCCATCGAGCGTGTCACATAGCGCTCAGATATCAGTGGGCCGCACACAATCCACAAGTGTCCACTGTCCACAAGTGTACGCAGAGATTCAAAATCTCCATTATCCTCTCGTCACTTTGGTCACAGGCAGCTGTGCCATCGAGCGTGTCACATAGCGCTCAGATATCAGTGGGCCGCACACAATCCACAAGTGTCCAGTGTCCAAAAGTGTACGCAGAGATTCAAAATCTCCATTATCCTCTCGTCACTTTGGTCACAGGCAGCTGTGCCATCGAGCGTGTCACATAGCGCTCAGATATCAGTGGGCCGCACACAATCCACAAGTGTCCAGTGTCCAAAAGTGTACGCAGAGATTCAAAGTCTCCATTATCCTCTCGTCACTTTGGTCACAGGCAGCTGTGCCATCGAGCGTGTCACATAGCGCTCAGATATCAGTGGGCCGCACACAATCCACAAGTGTCCACTGTCCACAAGTGTACGCAGAGATTCAAAATCTCCATTATCCTCTCGTCACTTTGGTCACAGGCAGCTGTGCCATCGAGCGTGTCACATAGCGCTCAGATATCAGTGGGCCGCACACAATCCACAAGTGTCCAGTGTCCAAAAGTGTACACAGAGATTCAAAATCTCCATTATCCTCTCATCACTTTGGTCACAGGCAGCTGTGCCATCGAGCGTGTCACATAGCGCTCAGATATCAGTGGGCCGCACACAATCCACAAGTGTCCACTGTCCACAAGTGTACGCAGAGATTCAAAATCTCCATTATCCTCTCGTCACTTTGGTCACAGGCAGCTGTGCCATCGAGCGTGTCACATAGCGCTCAGATATCAGTGGGCCGCACACAATCCACAAGTGTCCAGTGTCCAAAAGTGTACGCAGAGATTCAAAATCTCCATTATCCTCTCGTCACTTTGGTCACAGGCAGCTGTGCCATCGAGCGTGTCACATAGCGCTCAGATATCAGTGGGCCGCACACAATCCACAAGTGTCCAGTGTCCAAAAGTGTACGCAGAGATTCAAAATCTCCATTATACTCTCGTCACTTTGGTCACAGGCAGCTGTGCCATCGAGCGTGTCACATAGCGCTCAGATATCAGTGGGCCGCACACAATCCACAAGTGTCCACTGTCCACAAGTGTACGCAGAGATTCAAAATCTCCATTATCCTCTCGTCACTTTGGTCACAGGCAGCTGTGCCATCGAGCGTGTCACATAGCGCTCAGATATCAGTGGGCCGCACACAATCCACAAGTGTCCAGTGTCCAAAAGTGTACGCAGAGATTCAAAATCTCCATTATCCTCTCGTCACTTTGGTCACAGGCAGCTGTGCCATCGAGCGTGTCACATAGCGCTCAGATATCAGTGGGCCGCACACAATCCACAAGTGTCCAGTGTCCAAAAGTGTACGCAGAGATTCAAAGTCTCCATTATCCTCTCGTCACTTTGGTCACAGGCAGCTGTGCCATCGAGCGTGTCACATAGCGCTCAGATATCAGTGGGCCGCACACAATCCACAAGTGTCCACTGTCCACAAGTGTACGCAGAGATTCAAAATCTCCATTATCCTCTCGTCACTTTGGTCACAGGCAGCTGTGCCATCGAGCGTGTCACATAGCGCTCAGATATCAGTGGGCCGCACACAATCCACAAGTGTCCAGTGTCCAAAAGTGTACACAGAGATTCAAAATCTCCATTATCCTCTCGTCACTTTGGTCACAGGCAGCTGTGCCATCGAGCGTGTCACATAGCGCTCAGATATCAGTGGGCCGCACACAATCCACAAGTGTCCACTGTCCACAAGTGTACGCAGAGATTCAAAATCTCCATTATCCTCTCGTCACTTTGGTCACAGGCAGCTGTGCCATCGAGCGTGTCACATAGCGCTCAGATATCAGTGGGCCGCACACAATCCACAAGTGTCCAGTGTCCAAAAGTGTACGCAGAGATTCAAAATCTCCATTATCCTCTCGTCACTTTGGTCACAGGCAGCTGTGCCATCGAGCGTGTCACATAGCGCTCAGATATCAGTGGGCCGCACACAATCCACAAGTGTCCAGTGTCCAAAAGTGTACGCAGAGATTCAAAATCTCCATTATCCTCTCGTCACTTTGGTCACAGGCAGCTGTGCCATCGAGCGTGTCACATAGCGCTCAGATATCAGTGGGCCGCACACAATCCACAAGTGTCCAGTGTCCAAAAGTGTATGCAGAGATTCAAAATCTCCATTATCCTCTCGTCACTTTGGTCACAGGCAGCTGTGCCATCGAGCGTGTCACATAGCGCTCAGATATCAGTGGGCCGCACACAATCCACAAGTGTCCACTGTCCACAAGTGTACGCAGAGATTCAAAATCTCCATTATCCTCTCGTCACTTTGGTCACAGGCAGCTGTGCCATCGAGCGTGTCACATAGCGCTCAGATATCAGTGGGCCGCACACAATCCACAAGTGTCCACTGTCCACAAATGTACGCAGAGATTCAAAATCTCCATTATCCTCTCGTCACTTTGGTCACAGGCAGCTGTGCCATCGAGCGCGTCACATAGCGCTCAGATATCAGTGGGCCGCACACAATCCACAAGTGTCCACTGTCCACAAGTGTGTGCAGAAATTCTAAAACTCCCCTGTCCTACAGACACCTTGTACCTTGTTTTACATTACTATATAGTTTGTTGGATTTTGTCTACATTTCTACCAAAAATGAGGAAGGCTGGTGGAAGAGGCCGTGGAATTGGGCGGGGGTTGGCAGCTGGTAATGATGGTGTTGGTGGTGGATCTGATGGTAGTGGCAAGAGCAAAATAGGACCAAATGCAGGAGGTGCTGACCCTGCGTCATCGTCTGTCTACATAAGGCCTCGAACGCTTAGTTTTCTAGGAGTTGGCAAACCGCTTTTAAAGGCAGAGCATCAGGAAAACGTTTTGTCTTACATTGCTGACTCAGCCTCCAGCTCTATCGCCTCCTCTTCTTCAGTTGTAAAAAGTAAAAGCACTGAGTCGTCATTGGAGGCTCATGTTCATGAACCACACCTTTCCTTGTGTCCTTCACCCCAACCAAGATTGAAGGATGACGCAGGCCATACTACTGATTACTCCATGGAGCTGTTTTCACATACCATGCCTGGATTATCAAGTCAAATGGTGAATTACCCAGGCCAAGATGAATCTGACATGGAGTGCACTGATGCACAGCCGCTGATGGATGATTCTGCTGGTACATTCACTCAGAGCACTACATTGTCCTCGCAGTGTACAGAGCCAGATTTTGACCCTGATGAGACTCAGGTGCCCCTTCCCGCACACTATACCACCATACACGGTGACACAGAGAAAGGTGCACATGACATAGAAGAGGAGGTGATGGATGACCCAGTTGTTGACCCAGATTGGCATCCATTGGGGGAAGAGGGTGCTGCTTCCAATAGCTCAGATGAGGAGCATCCACAGCAGACATCGACATCGCAACAGCTGTTATCTGGCAGGCCCGGAGCACTCCAAAGACAGGTTCCAAACATCAAAAGAGTTGCTGGACAGCTTGTCCAGAGGGTCAAAAGATCACAGCGTGCTAGGCCGCAAAATGTCTGCCAAAGTAGGAAGAGTGCAGTGTGGCAGTTTTTTGAACAAAATCCTCATGATCAGGCCAAGGTTATCTGTAAGAAGTGCGCAAAGACCTTTAGCCGAGGGAAAAATCTGAAAAATTTGAATACCAGTTGCATGCTTAGACATTTAACCAGCATGCACTTGCAAGCGTGGACACAACACCAAACCTCAAGTGCCACATGTGCAACTGATCACAACGAAGGTAGTCAGCAACGCTACATTGTTTCCCCCACTGTAAGCACACCGGTTAGCACAGCAGCAAATGTTGAGGTGTCGTTGCAAGGCCACAGCAGTCAGGGAATCCCACTGTTATATCAACGAAAGACTGATTCTAGGCCATCAGAAAGAACACCAACTCCATCACCATCATCAACCCTCTCTCAGTCCGCCCTGTCCACCGCTACTTCCACCATATGCAGCTCTCAAGTCCAGCTCACCCTCCCAGACACTATGAGTAGGTCAAGAAAGTACTCAGTCTCTCATCCGCGTACACTGGGTTTGAACGCCCACATTGCCAAACTAATCTCGTTTGAGATGATGCCCTTTCGGTTGGTGGAAAGCACAGCTTTCCGCGAACTCATGGCCTATGCAGTACCACGCTATGACCTACCCAGTCGCCACTTCTTCTCTCGCAAAGCCATCCCAGCCCTCCACCATCATGTGAAAGACCGGATTGTCCATGCACTCAAGCAGTCAGTGAGCGGAAAGGTGCACCTCACAACTGATGCATGGTCCAGTCGGCATGGCCAGGGCCGTTACGTGTCCATCACTGCGCACTGGGTTAATGTGGTGGATGCAGGGTCCACAGGGGACAGCGGTGGTGGGACAGTGCTGCCTAGCCCACTGTCTAGGAAACAGTTGGCTGTAGGCGTTCGACCCTCCTCCTCCTCCTCCTCCTCCAGAAGCGACAGCTCGTCCACAGAGCGCAGTCGTACGAGCACTCCATCTGCAGCTGCCACTGTTGCACACGATGTGTCCCCCTATCGAGCAGCTAGTGGAAAGCGTCAGCAGGCTGTGTTGCAGATGATTTGTTTGGGCGACAGACACACCGCCGAGGTGCTGGCCGAGTACTTGAAGCGACAAACTGAGTCATGGCTGGGCAGTGTACATCTTGAGGCAGGCAAGGTAGTTAGTGATAACGGCCGTAATTTTGTGGCAGCCATAGCCCTTTCAAAACTCAGCCACATACCTTGCTTGGCTCACACCTTGAACCTGGTGGTGCAGTGCTTCCTCAAAAATTATCCGGAGTTAACAGCCCTGCTCCAGAAGGTGCGAAGACTGTGCGCGCACATCCGCCGGTCGCCTGTATACTCCGTTCGTATGCAGAAGCTGCAGCGATTGCTCCACCTTCCCAACCACCGCCTCATTATCGACATTGCAACAAGGTGGAACTCCACCCTGCACATGGTGGAGCGGCTGTGCGAGCAGAGGCAGGCCATAATGCATTTGTGGGAGGATACACGGCCAGGCACTTTGAGAGCAGACATGGAGTTGACAGGCGTGCAGTGGTCGAAGCTGAAAGACCTTTGTAAAGTCCTTCAGTGTTTTGAGGAATGCACACGGCTGGTAAGCGCAGACGACGCCATCCTAAGCATGAGCATCCCACTTATGCGTCTGCTCATGCAAACTTTGACGCACCTTAAGGAGCAGGCGTCTGCAGCCAATGTTGATGAGGAGGAAGAGGAGGAGGGAATCCTTGATGACATTCATCCATTGTCTGCTCAGGGACCTCTCCTGGACGAGGTGGAGGAAGAAGAGGAGGAGGAGGATGATGGGGATGATTACTTAGGGGAGGAGGATGCATCTCGTGGGGCAAGTGAAAATGTTGGCGTGGCAAGGTCTGGTACAGGGTTTGTGCGTGACTGGAGGGATGTGGATTTGCCAGAAAGTGCTCCTCCACCCAGCACTCGCAGTGCATCATTGACACCGGGAACATTGGCCCACATGTCAGATTATGCCTTGCGGATCCTAAAAAGGGACCCCCGCATTGCCAAAATGATGAACGATGACGACTACTGGTTGGCCAGCATCCTGGATCCACGCTATAAAGGCAAATTACAAAACATCATGCCACAGGAGAACCTTGACCTAATATTGGCTAATAAACAAGCAACTCTGGTAAATCGGTTGCTTGAGGCATTCCCAGCACACAGCAGCGGTGATGGTTCTCACACGAGCCGTACGGGCCGGGGGCAGCTTGGCAGAGGTGTTCGTGGTGCACACAGCAGAAGTGGCGTTGGAGACAGGGGTTTCATGACAATGTTGTGGACTGATTTTTCAAATACCGCTCACACAACTGGTAATACTGCATCGATGGAAAGTGACAGGAGACAGCAGTTGTCAACTATGGTTACAAACTACTTTTCCTCCCATATTGATGTTCTCCCACACAGGTCATTCCCCTTTGACTATTGGGCCGCTAAACTGGACACCTGGCCTGAATTGGCCCAATATGCCTTACAGGAGCTCGCTTGCCCAGCTGCAAGTGTGCTATCGGAAAGAGTCTTCAGTGCAGCTGGATCAATCCTGACAGAAAAAAGGACCCGTCTGTCAACCCAAAATGTGGATGATCTAACCTTCATTAAAATGAACCACGCATGGGTTTCCAAGGATTTTGTCCCACCTTCCCCTGATGACACATAGGGTGACAGAAAAATGGCTTGCTTTGGTCCACCTCTTCCTGGTACTTCACCTATTTCGCCTTTTGCATCAGTTGAATGTCCAACATCAACATATGCCACTTTCTAAAACTCCCTAACTGTGCTGCCTCCCCCCCCATGGCCGGGGTCACCACCTAGCGCACGACACCGTGCGAGTGCCGTTGCCCTGGACAGGTGGGTAGGTCGACTCTTGGGCGCGGGCACTGGCACAGGGTCCCTCATAGTGCAATCAAGTGTCTCTGACGGTGGTGGTGCACACCCGCCGTCAGACACACCGCTGTACTATGAGGGGCCCAGTGCCAGTACCGACGCCCATGAGTGGGCCCCCCTTGCTTGGCCAGGGCCCCAGCATTTGCAATCTTTACCTCTCCCTGCTCCTCCACTGTGTAATCTGGGCCGTCAAATCCATACTGTGCCTGACACCGTCTGAGCCTGCCTCATGCTGTATAGACATATATTTTGAATGTGTACGCTATCCATACATGTTATCCGGGGATACGGTACCCCTTCTAACCTTTGTGCAATGACGTGCAATCCATACTGGGCCTAACACCGTCTGAGCCTGCCTCATGCTGTATAGACATATATTTTGAATGTGTACGCTATCCATACATGTTATCCAGGGATACGGTACCCTTTCTAACCTTTGTGCAATGACGTGCAATCCATACTGGGCCTAACACCGTCTGAGCCTGCCTCATGCTGTATAGACATATATTTTGAATGTGTACGCTATCCATACATGTTATCCAGGGATACGGTACCCCTTCTAACCTTTGTGCAATGACGTGCAATCCATACTGGGCCTAACACCGTCTGAGCCTGCCTCATGCTGTATAGACATATATTTTGAATGTGTACGCTATCCATACATGTTATCCAGGGATACGGTACCCTTTCTAACCTTTGTGCAATGACGTGCAATCCATACTGGGCCTAACACCGTCTGAGCCTGCCTCATGCTGTATAGACATATATTTTGAATGTGTACGCTATCCATACATGTTATCCAGGGATACGGTACCCTTTCTAACCTTTGTGCAATGACGTGCAATCCATACTGGGCCTAACACCGTCTGAGCCTGCCTCATGCTGTATAGACATATATTTTGAATGTGTACGCTATCCATACATGTTATCCAGGGATACGGTACCCTTTCTAACCTTTGTGCAATGACGTGCAATCCATACTGGGCCTAACACCGTCTGAGCCTGCCTCATGCTGTATAGACATATATTTTGAATGTGTACGCTATCCATACATGTTATCCGGGGATACGGTACCCCTTCTAACCTTTGTGCAATGACGTGCAATCCATACTGGGCCTAACACCGTCTGAGCCTGCCTCATGCTGTATAGACATATATTTTGAATGTGTACGCTATCCATACATGTTATCCGGGGATACGGTACCCCTTCTAACCTTTGTGCAATGACGTGCAATCCATACTGGGCCTAACACCGTCTGAGCCTGCCTCATGCTGTATAGACATATATTTTGAATGTGTACGCTATCCATACATGTTATCCAGGGATACGGTACCCTTTCTAACCTTTGTGCAATCACGTGCAATCCATACTGGGCCTAACACCGTCTGAGCCCGCCTCATGCTGTATAGACATATATTTTGAATGTGTACGCTATCCATACATGTTATCCGGGGATACGGTACCCCTTCTAACCTTTGTGCAATGACGTGCAATCCATACTGGGCCTAACACCGTCTGAGCCTGCCTCATGCTGTATAGACATATATTTTGAATGTGTACGCTATCCATACATGTTATCCGGGGATACGGTACCCCTTCTAACCTTTGTGCAATGACGTGCAATCCATACTGGGCCTAACACCGTCTGAGCCTGCCTCATGCTGTATAGACATATATTTTGAATGTGTACGCTATCCATACATGTTATCCGGGGATAAGGTACCCCTTCTAACCTTTGTGCAATGACGTGCAATCCATACTGGGCCTAACACCGTCTGAGCCTGCCTCATGCTGTATAGACATATATTTTGAATGTGTACGCTATCCATACATGTTATCCAGGGATACGGTACCCTTTCTAACCTTTGTGCAATCACGTGCAATCCATACTGGGCCTAACACCGTCTGAGCCTGCCTCATGCTGTATAGACATATATTTTGAATGTGTACGCTATCCATACATGTTATCCGGGGATACGGTACCCCTTCTAACCTTTGTGCAATGACGTGCAATCCATACTGGGCCTAACACCGTCTGAGCCTGCCTCATGCTGTATAGACATATATTTTGAATGTGTACGCTATCCATACATGTTATCCGGGGATACGGTACCCCTTCTAACCTTTGTGCAATGACGTGCAATCCATACTGGGCCTAACACCGTCTGAGCCTGCCTCATGCTGTATAGACATATATTTTGAATGTGTACGCTATCCATACATGTTATCCGGGGATACGGTACCCCTTCTAACCTTTGTGCAATGACGTGCAATCCATACTGGGCCTAACACCGTCTGAGCCTGCCTCATGCTGTATAGACATATATTTTGAATGTGTACGCTATCCATACATGTTATCCAGGGATACGGTACCCTTTCTAACCTTTGTGCAATGACGTGCAATCCATACTGGGCCTAACACCGTCTGAGCCTGCCTCATGCTGTATAGACATATATTTTGAATGTGTACGCTATCCATACATGTTATCCAGGGATACGGTACCCTTTCTAACCTTTGTGCAATGACGTGCAATCCATACTGGGCCTAACACCGTCTGAGCCTGCCTCATGCTGTATAGACATATATTTTGAATGTGTACGCTATCCATACATGTTATCCGGGGATACGGTACCCCTTCTAACCTTTGTGCAATGACGTGCAATCCATACTGGGCCTAACACCGTCTGAGCCTGCCTCATGCTGTATAGACATATATTTTGAATGTGTACGCTATCCATACATGTTATCCAGGGATACGGTACCCTTTCTAACCTTTGTGCAATGACGTGCAATCCATACTGGGCCTAACACCGTCTGAGCCTGCCTCATGCTGTATAGACATATATTTTGAATGTGTACGCTATCCATACATGTTATTCAGGGATACGGTACCCTTTCTAACCTTTGTGCAATGACGTGCAATCCATACTGGGCCTAACACCGTCTGAGCCTGCCTCATGCTGTATAGACATATATTTTGAATGTGTATGCTATCCATACATGTTATCCGGGGATACGGTACCCCTTCTAACCTTTGTGCAATGACGTGCAATCCATACTGGGCCTAACACCGTCTGAGCCTGCCTCATGCTGTATAGACATATATTTTGAATGTGTACGCTATCCATACATGTTATCCGGGGATACGGTACCCCTTCTAACCTTTGTGCAATGACGTGCAATCCATACTGGGCCTAACACCATCTGAGCCTGCCTCATGCTGTATAGACATATATTTTGAATGTGTACGCTATCCATACATGTTATCCAGGGATACGGTACCCTTTCTAACCTTTGTGCAATCACGTGCAATCCATACTGGGCGTGAGAACGGCTGGCGAGCTGTTAAGCAAGCTACAGCACCTGTCCAGACAAGTACAGGGATTCCCTAGCGAGGAGACTTATTTGATTGTTTTCTATGTTGGGACAGCAATTTTTGGGGAGCACTAAACTCTGGAGAATGATAGATGGGGCTCACCATACACTGGAACATTCCAAAGGTGGACATCAGACACTGGAGCAGCATTTACAGGGCCCATTATACACTAGAGCATTAGAAATGGGGCCCATTATGTTTGGAGCATTATTTGGGCCCATAAGACAGTGGAGCTTCATCCATGGGGACCAACATATACTGTAGCATTATGTGGAGCTCATCATATACTGTTTCAAACATTATATGGGACCAATGATTTTGTATGGAGAAATAGATGGGCCTCGTCATGAGATGTAAAAAGTGAGGTATTTTTCATTGTACTATACCGCTATTTCTCTGCCGTATCGGAGCATGATGAGTTGTTGTATGTGTTAAAGGGGCGCTCTTTCGCCCAGGGCACATGAAAACCTGCAGCCAGCCCTCCCCCCCCACAAATTTAGCCAAATAACCCCCATTTTTCAGTGCGTAACTTGTATTATGAAGTTAATTAAGGTTGACAAGCTTAAGTAAGAAGAATTGATGCTTTTGGCATTCAAATGGGCACTGTAGGTGTGTTTCCTGTCCTCCTCTCACTGCCGACTTTTATTCCCCATTGACTTACATTGGGTTTCGTGTTTCGGGACGACCCCGACTTTTCCCTATAATCGGACGATCTTGCTCGACCCGACTTTTGGAAAAGTCGGGTTTCACGAAACGAAACGCGACCCTAAAAAAGCAAAAGTCGCTCAACTCTACTTATGACCATGTGATATTTCAGTTTTTCTTTTTTAATAAATTTGCTTTTTTAGTCAAGATAGGGTGCAGAGTGTGTGCATTAATGAGAAAAAAATGAACTTTTTTGAAATTACCAAATGGCTGCAATGAAACAGAATGAAAAATGTAAAGAAGTCTGAATATTTTCCGTACCTGCTGTATACCCTTTATTTGGTTGGGAATGCACAAGAAAAAAAGGAACATTTGAATTGGCTTTATGTTCTACTGCTGTCATCTGTTGATGTTGAGAAATCTGGGCCAATCCAGGCCTTGTTGATTTTGATAATTGCCAACATTTTCAGTTGACAGGCAGATGCTCTTATCAGTTATTATGCCCCTGGTGGCACTAAAATCCCACTCTGACAAAACACCAGCGGCAGTGCAGGCCAGCACCTTCAAGGCATAGAGAAACAGTGTCACGATCCATTTTTTGGATCTGTGTCAGATCTGGATTTCCTCACATTTAAACCTTTTTTTCTTTTCGGCTATCGGGGTTTAATATGAGTTTTTGCCCCCGGTGGCCGCTGGTGTTACTACAACTGTAGTTGGTCTGCTGATGGGTTTTCCCCCCGGTGGCTGCTGGTGTTACTGCATGGTGATTAATTATCTATGCAGGTGGTGACTACTCCCCGTCCTTCCTATAAAAGGTCATCAGGTGCTGTAGATCACTGTTAGTTATACACTTGCTCTTGGGAGACCAACCAAGCTGGAGTTCAGGAGCTGACAGAGTTCTATGGCACTTCAGTTGTTTGCTGTTGTCAAGTGGCTATCTCTGCTGTCCAGGAGCACTGCAGCAGAGCAAGTTAAGTTTTGTTTTGTTGTACCCTGTCTGTTATATCTTTCCTTTGGGTTTTGTGCAGTACACTTTTAAGAGGTCTCACCTCCTGGGGAGGGAGTTGGGGCCTTTAAGCTTAGGGCTAAACAGGAGACAGGGACAGGTCAGGGACTTGGGCCTCATTACCATTAAGTGTACCCCCAAGTTAAGGAAAGACAGGGCACCCCCTTAGCCTGAGGGGCAGTTCAGGGGCCCTGGTTCCACATCATCTGTTTTCCCCTTACTGCCCCGTGACAGATAGTTCATGCCACATGTCCAGCTTGGATACCCAATTGTTGTACAGCACAGAGGAATCACATAGGACCATTTGAAAAGAGATGTAATGCTGGCACGTACTCCTGTGATTATCTCAGCCGAAATTGAAATCTACTTGGGTGTAAGCTGGATACCAGACAACTGAGGGAATATGGATGCACCCTAAAAAATGAAAAAAATCAATTGTAGTCCAAAAACAGAGGAGAAAAAAGGTGGCACTCACTATCTGATGAAACATTCCTGTATTTAGTCCATAAGACCTGTTGAAGCGCATATAACCTGTTGAAGCACCGTCGTCCACAGAAGATATCCGCTCCTCTCCCGCTGTATCCATGTCATGGACTAAATAAAGGAATGTTTTATTTGATGGTGAGAGCCACCTTTTTTCTCCGTTTTTGAATTACAGAGGGCGCTGGTACAGTTGGCTAGGTACACCTTCACCGTCTTCAAAAACTTTTCCCTCCTTGTCAGGCTAGGAGGGTCTAATGAAACTGTCCCAGACCTTTGATACTGTTCTCACACCTCTGTTGGACATGGTGTATCTCTCCATCATCTATCCTCCTTGGGTGCCAAAGGAACTATGACCTCTGCCGCTGGCGTTGTCAGATGGGAATTTTTTTTACTAATTGTTCGACTAGGGTCTTCTGGTATTGCACCATTTTACTTGCCCTCTCTGCAGCAGGAAGGAGAGATGGAAAGTTCTCCTTGTAGCGTGGGTCGAGAAGTGTGAGCATCCAGTAATCAGTGTTGACCAAAATGTGTCACTGGAAAGGCAACGGGACATAAAGTCAGCCGTGTGTGCTATACTCTCAAAAAGCAAGACTTCCCTGTCCCTACCAGGAGAATGACGCTCCATCTCCTCCCTCTCTTCCTCCTCCTCTTCAGCCCATCCACATTGAATACACGGGATGAAGCTGGTGTGGGTAGTACTTTCTGTAGTGTAGGTAGCGATCTCCTGTTCCTCCTCCTCCTCCTCATTATCATCCAATCCATGATGAGAAGATGAGATGAGACTGGGCTGGGAAGTATCACCCTGTGTACTTTATTCCTCCATCTTCACCTGGTCTCCATGCAAAACTTCTTATTTAACCGTGAGCAGTGAGTTTTTGAGTAGACACAGAAGTGTTATAGTTACACTAATTATGGTGTCATCACCGCTCACCATCTTGGTTGATTCCTCAAACTTTTTTAGAACCTCACAGATGTCAAACATCCATGCCTAGTTGTTGGTTGTTATGTGCAAAGGCTGACTGGAATACCAATGGGCATGTTGTAGCTGGTATTCAACTACTGCCCTCTGCTGCTCACAAAGCCTTGCCAACATATATAATGTGGAATTCCAGCTCGTGGTCACATCACACACCAGTCAATGAGATGGTACTTGCAAGTGTTGCTGCAGCACTGCCAGACCAACTGCAGCTGTAGCTGACTTGTGGAAATGGGTTCACATGTAGCATACATTCACAAGTAGCTCAGGCAAATCTGGGTATGTTTTCAGAAACCACTAAACCACAAAGTTGATCATTTGGACCAGGCATGGTACGTGTGTGAGGTTACCAAGGCACCAGTTTACAACCATTATCACAGACAACCATGCATGGTTGTAGGTTCAGGACAAGATCTGTCTGGTCTGTTATACCTTTCCACAACTGTGCGGCATTGTGCTGTTTGTCACCTAAGCAAATTAGTTTCAGCAGAGCTTGTTGCCGCTTCAGTGAGGCAGTGCTGTAGTGCTTCCAGTTTGCGATTGATATGGACAACGTGCTCACAGATGACAATTTAGAGATGAAGGATGAAGAGGAGGAGGGGATGCAGGAACTGGTGTAGGAGGCATAGGAAACCCTGTTGGAACCAGAGCCTACAATGTTTGGCGTCGATAGCATGTGTAACATCCCACAATCTGACTCGGTTCCGGCCTCCACAAGGTTCACCAAGTGTGCCATCAGGGAAAAGTAGCGTCCCTGGCTACAAGCACTTGTTAAGTGGACCTTCTCAGTAACTGAGTTGGTCAGGGCACAGGTGTTGTTTTGAGACATGTGCTGGAAAAGCCAAGGATGACCCAACAGAAAAAATGTGGCACCTGTTTAGTGTTTGGACCTGTGGCTGGGTGGCTGCGTATTTTCTTTTGTGTTCTAAGGCCTGGGTTTGGGACAACTGAAAGCTGCACTTGTACAAGGAATTGGATGTGGTTGCAGATGGTGCTTGCAAATGTGCAACAACAGGTGCAGGGCGGCAGGCATCTGCACCATTTTACTGGATAGGGGATTGGCAAGCACCTAGCACAGTGGAAGAGGCAGTGGTGTCAGCCGCAGACACTGATTGTGAATCCAGGTGTTGGCCAACATAGTCAGATGTTTTGATGACATGTGCCTGAGCATACTGGTGGTGGTCATGCTGGTAGTGGTCTGGCCCCTGCTTATCTTGGTATGGCACAAGTTGCAAATGACTGCTCTTTTATCACCCGTACTTTCTTTAAAAAATCGTCAGACTGGGGAATACCAAACCCTTGGCTTTGGAACTTGCCTTGTGTGGGTGCTGTGGGAAACAGTTGACCGCCATCTCCCCCTGGCCACATCACTGCATCTGCCTGCCTGTTGTGGTGCTGCAGATCTCTCCCCCTCTGCACTGTTGTGCTCACTTGGCATGGCACCTTCCCAGGGTGGGTCAATGATTTCATACCCAATTACTTCGTCTTCCTCTTGTGCACTGTGGTCCTCCTGTCTTGTTGACCTAGCAACATCTCTTGCTGGCAACTGTGTCTCATCATCATCTACCTCTTGAGACACTAATGATGGTTCCCCACCCCCATCATCTTCTTCTGACTATGGCTGCTCAAATATTTGGGCATCACTACATACAATGTCCTCATGTTAATGTAAAGAGCTCCTTGTAGTGTGCGAGTGTTGGATCACTTGTCTCCTGGAACTCACCATGGTGGGAGGTAGGCGGATCAGGGTGAGGATTATGTGGTCCAGACTCTTGGATAGCTAGACTGGACCATGTGGAAGACAGGGTGGTGCTGGGAAATAGACTGGAAGCATTATCTGTCACCAAATCGACCACTTGTTCGCACTGTCCTGGCATGATGGTTGCCTGCTGGTCCTCCAAAAATTTTTGTGTGAGGTTTGCCTGCTGGCACTCAAAAAATTATGAGTGAGGGCTGCCTTATGGTCCTCAAAATGTATAACTGATGGCCGTCAAAAATTTTTAGCGAGGGCTGCATGATAACTCTGCTGATATGGTGTAGGAGGATGAGGTGGAGGACAAGAAAAATAACAAGCCATGAACCATATACCTTTTTGGGGTGGAAAGGGGTCCATGGGGTGCATGGTATTACACCAGAAAAATAAGGAACATTTGATTTGGCTTTATTTTCTGCTGCTGTCATCTTATGGTGTTGAGAAGTCTGGGCCTTGTTCAATAAGATAACAGTCAGTCTGTCAGCATTTTCGGTTGACAGGGGAAGGGGCGTATCAAATATTATGTCCTCGGTGGCACTAAAGCTCATGGAATCAACTTTAGCACATGGAGTGAGCATTGAATGTGGCTGGTGAGACTCTGATGTGGCTCAAGTCTGTGGCAACTAAAATTATTGGTGAGGGCCACCTGATGGCCCTCCAAAATTTATGACTGAAAGCCGCCTAATGGCCCTCAAAAAAATTTGAAGTGAGGGCTGCATGATAACCCTGTTAATATGGTGTAGGAACAGGAGGAGAAGGACAAGAAAAATAATAAACCATGAACCATACACCCAAATGTCCCTCTTGTGTGAATAAATGGACAAATTACTTATAGTGTTCTTTTCCCAGGATGGGTTGGAGAAATTTAACCACATGGTTCATGATTTTTCATTGGCAAGGGTCTCCAAGAAGATGGAAAGCTCTGCTTCAATTTATTTGAAATATCAGGGCTATCTGATGCCTTGAGCTGGCACAGGAGGAACTGCCACCCACCTTAGTTGAAGGAAAATCGGAGTCGGAGGTCTGAAAGTCCTATCGGAGTCGGAGGTCTGAAGGTCCTTGTGCCAGTTGTACCCTGAGTAGTGGGACTTCTTACTGTTGGCCACAGAATATCCCACTCCTTCTAAATGTAAATGTTTTCTAAGGCCCTACTCTATGTGTGTTGCAGGGTGTATTGGAGTGCATTCTTCTAATTTTTGGAAGCTGTGACAACACAGCACTTTATCTTAATTAACCAGATGTCTATTTTCACTAAAGCCCCCATCACACACAGCGAGATCGCTAGCGAGTTTGCTGCTGAGTCACAAGTTTTGTGACACAACAGCGATCTCACCAGCGATATCGCTGTGTGTGACACCTATCAGCGACTGGCTCCCCCCGCCGGGTATCGCTGATCGTGCTCGAAAGCCCTGGACATTTTTTTGATCGTTGGTCTCCTGCTGGCCAGCACGCATCGCTGCATGTGGCAGGCGGAAGACCAGCGATCAGCGAGCTGGAGCTGGTATCCAAGGTAAACCGCGGGTTACTAAGCGTGCGCATCACTTAGTTACCCACTGTGTACCTTAGATACCAGCGCGCTGGTGCAGCAAGCTGGTAACCAAGGTAAACAGCGGGTTTCTAAGCTCTGTGCGACGCTTAGAAACCCACTGTTTACCTTGATTACCAGCTCCCTGCACCAGTGTGCTGGTATCTAAGGTACACAGCAGGTAACTAGGCGACGCCCTCGCTTGTTACCCGCGTTGTCGTTGGTGAGATCTGCCTGTTTGGCAGCTCACCAGCGATCCTGACAGTCATTTCATTGTCGGGATCGCTGGTGCAATGCTATGTGTGATGGGGGCCTAAGCCAAGAGTAATTCACTGTTATCTATATGTTGACTTTATCTGATGACGTTAGGCTAATATAGACATGTCATCCACTAATGATTGTTATAGGGTAATAGCATGTGCTGCAACATTAAGCCCAGAAATTAATGGGATATTACCATCTATAAGATCCTATCCTAATATGTAGTATGTGAAAAATATTAGCAAACATCTCTAATTAGAAATGTAATATAGTTCTTCTATCACTTTTGCATTGACTTGTAGTGTCGATTATAAGATGAGGATTTTGCTGACAGTTCTGGTGTACCTTTCACCTTAGTGGGAATGTCATTTGGCACAATGTTGGAATTTAGGGCTGAGAAAAACCATATCCACTTATCGAGTACATGAGGGATTCACCAAAAGTAAATGTGTTCTGTACAATGAGCAAGAACAAAGTCTACGAGCCCTTCTTTTTTTGCTAGGGATACTGACACTGGTCACTCTTACCTGGACGTGTTAAAGGAATTGCTTATGCCACAGAAGAAGATCTGACAAAGGTATGCTATTAACAGAATGATGCACCTCCACATTTCCATTTGGGTGTTCACTGATACCTAAATGAAACTCTACTGGAATGTTGGATCTCAAAACAATGATTTACCGATATTGCACTGGCCTTTATGACTGTCAGATCTAACAACTTGCTACTTCTTTCTGTGGGGCTCAGGCTAGTTTCACACTAGCGTTTTTCTGCGCTGCGTTAGGTGCGCACATGAAACGCATGTGAAAAGCGCATACAAACGCTTGTAAACGCTGCGTTTTTTTGTAGCATTATTGTGCGCATAACGACAAAAAATTGCAGCGTTTTTCATGCGTTTGCATTTTTTATGCGCAATAAACTAGAGAAAAAATCCTTGGAAAATTCTTGCAACACACTCAAGCAATGGGAAAGCAGTGGGCGTGTCTTATGGAAATTCTTTATATAGCCCCTTTTTACAGCTGAATTCTTCACATTTGCTTGCATTTGACTTGAGAAACATGGATCTGCGCTGGAAGAGCTTTGACTTTGACTTGGATCTGGACATGAGGATGGCTCAGGCTTATGCCGTTGCTTGCCATGAACAGAGGGAGAGAGAGAGGCAGGGAAGACGGCAGCAGCGGCGTATGTGGATACATCCCATTATTGAACTCCGGGAGAGCCGTGGAGCGTACCACACCCTCTACAGCGAGCTCCAGGCAAACACGGAGAAATTTACGGATTATACCCGGATGACCCAAGAAACCTTTCACTATTTGCTTGGTTGGGTAAAACAAGTCATCCGGAGACAGGACACGCAGCTCCAGCGTGCAATTACTCCTGAGGAATGGCTCCTGGTCACATTAAGGTATGTAGTTTTCATAAACCAATGGCTGCTGATTTTTCTTGGTTGTGACATGTACTCTTCCAAATCTTGCAGAATTACAGTTCTGTCATGTCGTTAACTAATAAAAGCTGCAGTAATTTTTTCATGGCATGTATTGAACCAAAGGCTGCAGAATTTTTTTGGGGGGGGTTTTAATTAAACGTGTGTAAAAAAATTACGTATACACAAATATTAACTGTTTTCTTTGTGTTACAGATCCCTGGCTACTGGAGAGACCCTCTTGTCACTGCACTTCCAGTACCGGATTGGAATCTCCACGTTGTCTGGAATTGTAGCGGACACCTGCCGGGCTGTCTGGAACGTTCTTTGTCCCGAATTCATGCCCATGCCCACTGCAGCAAAGTGGTTGGAAATCGCCGAAAGATTCTGGACTGTGCAATTTCCCAAACTTTTTAGGAGCGGTGGATGGGAAGCACATCCGGATTATCAAGCCCAAAAGAACTGGCTCTGAGTTCTATAACTACAAAAAGTACTTTTCTACTGTACTGATGGCCATTGCGGATGCAGACTGTAAGTTTATTGCAGTGAACATTGGGGCATTTGGCCGTGGGAATGACTCCCAGGCTTTTAAGACATCGTACATGGGCAGGAAGTTGTATGGCAACAACTTCGATTTCCCCATGCCACATCCTCTTCCCAACACCGAAGGTCAGCCACAGCTATTTGTAATGGTTGGTGATGAAGCGTTCCAGATGTGCCAAAACCTCCTCAAACCCTACTCCAGCCAGGACTTGGACCTAAAAAAAAGAATTTTTGATTACAGGCTGACCAGGAGAACAGTAGAGTGTGCTTTTGGTATACTTGTATCGAGATGGCACATTCTTGGCACAGCTATTAATCTTAAACTGGAAACAGTGGATGAGGTGGTCAAGGCCTGTGTTGTTCTACATAATTTTGTAATTTCTCGAGAGCACCTGAATTTTGATCTTGATGATATTGCTCCTAATCCTTTTCCAGAATTTACACAGCACCCTCTCAGGTCATCCGTTGAAGTTGGCCAAATGAGGGACAAATTTGCGGCCTACTTCAACTCAGATGTAAGACGGGTGGACTGGCAAGAGCAAATGTTGTAAAAAAATGTTATTGCATGTTGTTGGTATGTTAATAAAAAAAAACCTGTTTTGATACCTGTACTGAGTGCATTCTCTGTTTTTACACTCCCAATACCATTAGCAAGTAGCCAGGTGCATCAGTGAATTTATGATGCTGTGTTTTGTGCATCATGAATTCACTAATACTCAAGGTTCCCCAACTTCAGTCCTCAAGGTCCACCAACAGATCATGTTGTAATGAAATAAAAAGAGGATTCCATACAACATGATCTGTTGGTGGCCCATGAGGACTGGAGTTGGGGAACCGTGCAATATTACAAGTATGTAGAGATTTCTGTGGAAAAGTCATGTAGATTGGTTGCGTTGACAATCTACATGACTTTTCCACAGAAATCTCTACATACTTGTAATATTGCACGGTTCCCCAACTCCAGTCCTCATGGGCCACCAACAGATCATGTTGTATGGAATCCTCTTTTTATTTCATTACAACATGATCTGTTGGTGGCCCATGAGGACTGGAGATGGGGAACCGTGCAATATTACAAGTATGTAGAGATTTCTGTGGAAAAGTCATGTAGATTGGTTGCGTTGACAACACATATCTCCAAGACTGACACAAGAAACATATCAGTAATGGAGATATCTGTTAGCAAAAATGATAAGTGTACGGCGCAGTGTGTTTACGGCGCAGTGTGTGTAGTTGGCGATAGACACAGTAACCAATCCAGATTTTGTGAAAGCACAAGTGCACATTTATTTTGTAACAAACGAACAAAAAAAAATATTTTATTAGGAATGACCTTTGGGGGAAGTTTGGGATACTTTGGGTGTGTGGAGAGACGAGGAACGACTGGAGGTTGAGGAAGGGGTTCTAGGAGAAGGGGCGACAAAAGTACTGGGGAAGGGAGCTCTGGAATGGACAAGGAGGCACGTTGAGAGACATTAGGAGGAGAGGGTGGATGGACGAACAAAGTTTTTTTTTTTTTTTCTTTTGTGCAGGAATATCCTGCCCGGACCGACTGGCAGCCTGTGAACCCCTTACTTTTGTTGACCGCCTGGTGACAGTGGACTGTGGCGTTGCCCTGTAAAAAAGGGAATGCGGATCCCCACTTAGCTGCTCTGTGGTGGCGGTGCTGCTGGAAGTGGCAGTGGCGGTGCTCCTAGAAGGGGAGAAAGTTGGGTCGGTGCTCCGAGCAGGAGGCTGCCTGTCTGGGATCTCAGGTAAAGTTCTTTGGGGACTCCAAGGAGGAGAATTGGTGGCGGTTATCTTTCGATGAGGAGTGGGGGCGGTGCTCTGTTGCTTAGGAGTGTTGGCGGTGCTCTGTTGCTTAGGAGTGCTGGCGGTGCTCTGTTGCTTAGGAGTGCTGGCGGTGCTCTGTTGCTTAGGAGTGCTGGCGGTGCTCTGTTGCTTAGGAGTGCTGGCGGTGCTCTGTTGCTTAGGAGTGCTGGCGGTGCTCCTTTGGTGTTGACTGGTGGTGTCAGTGGCCCCAGCAGGTTCTGTGGTGGTTTGGCTCCAAGCTGGTGGTGCTTTGGCGGTGGTGGTGCTCCATACAGGAGCAGCGCTTGACATAGTGGTGGTGGCGGAGGAGTGTCCAGCAGCACTCAGACTTGGGTTGGTGTAGTGGTGTCCAGCTTCACTGGGAATGCAAGTGGCCGTGCAGTGGTATGCAGCAGAAGTCGGTAGTGTGGTAAAGCGAGTCAGCGGTGGAACTGTTGGAAATGACACCACTGACTGCTGAACATACTGATACTGCTGCATAGCCTGCAAGTAAGCAGTGTTGCAGGCCTGTAACACACTCAGCTGTTGCTCAGGACTAAGGTGTTCTGCCATGCTCTGTTCAATTTTACTGAAAAAATGGTGCGCCGGTCTGTTGAGGTCGGCCTCCAGACGGTCAAGGCGCTGGTCGACAGAGTGGAAGCGGTGTTCCATGTGGTTAAAACCACGTTCTATCAGGGAAAAACCACTTTCCATTCTGGCGGACAGCGCCTTGAGGCTGCCCTTAAAGAGCATGAACTCGGGCATGACAGGCCTGTCCGAGGCCCTCTGCCGCTGGCGGGTAGTGCCCGCCTAACCAGTGACAGAGACCTGGGACAGGGGAACACCTGATGGACCAGCTTCCTGGTCACCAGCTGTCTGTGTTGCTGACCTGCAAGATGCTTCCTGGCTGTCGGATGGCTGGGACGAGTCCGAGGTCGATCGATGAAGAACCGCTCCTGGGACAGGTTGCAGGGTGCTGCTCCAAGTGCTGTGGAAAGAAAGGGAAAACAGTATCATGTATTTACAAGAAGCATCACCTGTTGAATTGAAAAACACATAGTAATAGCAAAACAAACAAACAAAAAAATACTTACGCTCTGCTGGCAAGGACCGATCTCAGGAAAGCCAACTCTCGATAGTAGCGGTACTTTCTTCTTCGCTTTGCCGCTGAACCACTCCGAACCTGTCCCTCAGCACGAACATCAGTGTTGAAGAGGTCCTTCATCGAGCGCCAACGTGTGCGTATTTTGTTCACTGTTGGGAAAAAAAAAAATTTATAAAATGCACTTAAGGCAACTTAATTATCAGCACACACAACAGATTGAACTTTTCACTACAATATATCTTGCTAAAAAAGCACCAGCACCACGAGGACCATCAATCAATGCAGTAGTTCACGACCAAAATCAATCACAGTGTGCCACATGGCATTGGTGTTTTCAATGCAAGAATATATCTTGCCAAAAAAACACCTGCACTATCAGGACCATAAATCAATGCAGCAGTTGAAGACCAAAATCAATCACAGTGTGCCACAAGGCATTGGTGTTTTTAATGCAAGAATATATCTTGCCAAATAAACACCAGCACCATCAGGACCATAAATCAATGCAGCAGTTGAAGACCAAAATCAATCACAGTGTGCCACAAGACATTGGTGTTTTTAATGCAAGAATATATCTTGCCAAATAAACAACAGCACCATCAGGACCAAAAATCAATGCAGCAGTTGAAGACCAAAATCAATCACAGTGTGCCACATGGCATTGGTGTTTTTAATGCACGAATATATCTTGCCAAAAAACACCAGCACCATCAGGACAAAAATCAATGCAGTATCACAGAGCATCTTTATACTTACTGAACGCCCTTTTGGAAGCTGCAGAGGAACTGTCCCAGCCATCCATCATCGCTGCGGCCACCTCATTCCAGAGCTGCCGGGTCACCACTGTGTCTTTGTACTGCTGGTCATGGCTGTCCCACAACGGGATACGTTCCTCAACGAGGCGGATCAGGTGCTCGTTGTCGATGTAGACTTCTTCGTCATCCCATTGTGGAACCTAGAAAAAAAGAAATATATTAGAATGTTTGTAATTTTAGAGAATGAAAAAGATAGAAAAAGAAACAGAGAAGAAGCAAGATAAAAGATGAAAAT
This sequence comes from Dendrobates tinctorius, assembly GCF_039654945.1. NCBI lineage: Eukaryota > Metazoa > Chordata > Amphibia > Anura > Dendrobatidae > Dendrobates > Dendrobates tinctorius. The sequence continues at coordinate 5,581,799 of NW_027361959.1, forward strand.
AAAGACAGAAAAAAAAGGCACATTATATACTCACATTGTGTCTCCTCGCCACGACTTGACTACGCTGCTCCCGCTCAGAATCCTCCCTCTCAGACTGCTCCCGCTCAGACCACTCCCGCACTCCATCTTCACTGCCCGTGTCCGATGTCTGTAAAGAAATAAAAAATTAAAACACATTTCTAGAGGCAGCTATACTTACTCAAAGGCAGCAAGAATCTCACCTCACGATCAGCTTGGGCCAGTTCTTGCTGAGATGGCGAATAGACCGATCCAGAAGACGACATGCTGAAATGAAAACAAATTAAACATTAGTACATTATAAAATTGTACAGGACACACAGACACTATGTTGAAGAATACTCACATTTTGGCTCCTGAAGCTTGAATCCACACTTGGAAGGCTCTTCTGGGCTTTTGTCTGCTCTCTGCAAGGCGGTCTGTAGAGTAATTGTCTGACCCTGAAGACACCTTCTTATATCTACACTCCTCCCAAACAATGTTGCTTGTTTAGGGGGAGTTTTAGACAAGTGTCTAGACATTGTTTACTCAAATCGCGTGCGCACACAAGGCGCTGACATGCGCGGTGCCAAGCGTTCGTCAGCGATCATATAGACTGTAATGCTATTTTTGGGCGCACACCGAGCGCACACGATTATTTTAAGTATGTAGGCGGAACAAAAAATGCAACATGTATCGTTTGTCGCGTCTGGGCACACACCTGTAAAATGCGCAGCGCACGCTAAATGCTGATGAGCGCATACATTCGCAAGTCCCTGCAATCACCATGTTAAAGATAGGGGAACATTGCGCGTGCGCCCGATAGCGCCCGATGCGCTGCGCGATCAAACGCTAGTGTGAAACCAGCCTCATGGCCGTATTTAGAGTTTATGCTGCCCTAGGCACTTTTCGTGCTGCCCCCCCCATTGGCGAGTATGACTAATGCAGACAATGTCAGCCGTGACTTGGGCAACTTTCACATCAGCGATTTTCGCTATTCGCAGCAGATCCATCAGTTTTTCCGCATCTGTCACGTAACGATCACTTATGGCAACGCTGCATTCGGCCTCATTCATTCCCTATGGGACTTGCGGACATGTGCGTTACTTGCGGTTTCGCCGCGATCCCGCAAATGCGGTACGTGCAGCAACGGAAAAAAACGCTGCTAGCTGTGATTTATTTGTCTCACCGCAAGTGCAAAACCGCAAGTGCTCCACATGTTCGCAAGTCCCATAGGGAATGAGTAAGGGGTCCGAATCTATGTGTATGCCCATGTAGCTCTTTCAAAAACAATTCCAGCAATATTTTTACATGTTCAGTCCATTCATCTGAAATCGGTTTGGATACTTATTGAAATGAGGGAGTAGATCTGTTGCTCCAGCTCTATACCCGCTCGGTGCCACCTCTTGCTGATCGACTTACAGCTCTTTTTTCCAGAAGGAAACACATCATAGAGGCTGTCAGTGAAGGAGGTGGCACTATGTGGGAAATAGAGCTGGTGTGACAGAGGGATAAGATCCACCATAGTTGTTAGGCATTATTTATATATCAATTGAAATGCTGATTTCTGAATATGGGAGAAAGGGACTGACCATATAAAGGTATTTATGGAGTTTGTCTTGGAAAGAGCTACATGCACATATAAAAAGTTTGAAGGGGTGTAATGAAGCTTATATAAAATGCTGCTACCAAAAATATTCTTGCATAGCTATTATGGCAGCACGGTGGCTCTGTCATTAGCACTGTACGTGGTAGCTCAGTGGTTAGCACTGTATGCGTTGGCTCAGTACTGTATGTAGTGGCTCAGTAGTCAGTGCAAAAGGTTTGTAGCACTGGGGTCTGGGGTTCAAATCCCAACAAGGATGACATCTGAAAAGAGTTTGTGTGGGTTTCCTACCACACTCAAAAGACCTACTAATAGGATGTTTATATTGTGAGCCCCAATGGGGACAGTGTTGATGATGTATGTAAAGTGCTGCGGGGTTAGGCTGGGGTCACATTGCGTTTTGGCAGTCCGTTAGACGGACTGCGTTACACCACGGTATAACGCGGTTTATTGCTGCCATTGACCCCCGTAAAGCGGCAAGCGCTCGCAATGTGCTGTCATTCTGTGACGGAGCCTCGGATGCAGGCTACAGCGACTGAGGCTCCGTCACCGCTAGCACAGATGAATCATCTGCGCTAGCGGGTATAACCACAACAAGAGAGCACAAAATGACAAATTTGAAAAAATACTCTGCAGTAAAAAACATTTAAAAGTAATCAGCAAGTGCTGTATAATAAATACAGGGTATTTAGCCGACACATTTTTTGCAAAAAATACATACCAAGCTGCTTCACCACTTCACGGTAACCCTTCACGAAGCAGTCCCTATCTAATATATTCAAAACCTGAACATGTGAACAGTGTCTGAATGAACAGGATACAGACAGGTGCTTCCCAGTATATGGGCCTGTTGGTGAAAGACAGCTCATTTATGTGCATGTCACAAAGGAGGAGGGTGGGGTCTCCCAAACCGTGCTGAGCACGGAAAAAAAGGATTAAAAACATATATGTGACATGCACAAGTGTGAACAAGTCGTTAAGACAATGCCCACACCACCCAATGGCTGAACCACAACAAGAGAGCACAAAATGACAAATTTGAAAAAATACTCTGCAGTAAAAAACATTTAAAAGTAATCAGCAAGTGCTGTATAACAAATACAGGGTATTTAGTCGACACATTTTTTGCAAAAAATACATACCAAGCTGCTAGCGGGTATAGTATAACGCGATTGCGTTATGCTATACCGTTTACTATTAGCTATGCGCTGAACGGGCTGCAAAACACAATCTGAACCTGGCCTTAATATCAATGCAATATCAATGAATAAATATTATTCTTAATATTATGTCACAATACCAGGATCTGAGGAACTTCTGTTTCGAGGTCACGAGCTCTTTGATGCGATGTTGCTGCCTGTCTCGCTGTCTTCCTCTTTTGACAATGAAGTGTGGTGGACAAGAAAGAATTAACTGGTTAACAACAAGAAGTATGGTGTCTGTGTACTAACTAAACTATAAACTCTCCCCATACCATGTCCAGCAGACAATGTAGGATTACTAGATGGATTTTATTCTTGTATTACTTCCCAGTCTCTGACTAAGGCCTTATTCATATGTCCAATACGTCCATATGTTACAGCATAGTGGAGGGGATTTTATGAAATTCCATTTCCACTATGTGTTCAAACACGCAGGTGGCAGACCCATGTATTCACACATGTGGCGCATCTTTGTAGACTGCAGCATGTCTGTTTATCTCGCGGAAACGCTCAGTCTACGCAAGATAAATAACCCAGTTCTATGAATAGGATGCGGTGATTCCACATGGTTCAGTGCACACATGCGGAGTCACCGCACGTACAAAAGCCGGCAAAGCTTTGGACGGAGCTGCGTCCTCTCTGCAGTGTTTCCTGAACGTGGAAACATAGCCTTAGGGTATGTGCACACGTTGCGGATTTGTCTGCAGAATTTTAGGCACAAAATCTGCATCTCTTAGCAGAAAATGCAGGTAAAAATCTGTGCATTTTTTATGCAGATTTTCAAGCGTTTTTTCATGCTGTGGTGTAGTGACCACTGTGTCCGCTAGGGGGCGCTGTGTGGGTGTCCCAGGAAGGCAAATAAGCATTTCCAGTGTCCTGATAGGAGTAGGATGCTGAATGATCGTAATGTATCTCAAGGTGGGTGGCCTTGAGATGAAGGCTTGGTTATGTGCTGATCAGCAGAGCTGATTTTTCGTGCCAATGTGTTAGGGAGAAGCCTTCAGGTAGCTGGAGAGATGAGCGGGTCTAGCTACCTACAAATCCACCCAGGGATGTGTCTGAAAACGCCTGTAGTAAAAGGCTATGTGAGTGTGTGAAGGACCTGTGATGAAGTCATAGCCATGTGACCTGGTGGGCGTGGCTACGGACCATATAAGGTGGCCAGGGTAGGTCACATGGGTGAATGCTTGGACCCGGTTGGTCCGTTGTGGAAGGTCCTGCTGGGAGATGGGGCTTCCTGCCTGATAGCATCTACCATGCTGTGAGTAATGGCTGTCAGGGTTTGAGAGTTCCCAGAGGAGGGAATTGACGTCTGAAGCATGGAGAAGCAGCCATGAGGTAAAACCCTGACAGGGGATATAACTGTGAGGCTGAAGAGCCTGCGTATTGGACATTGCTAACAGAGTGAAGCAACGGAAGAGGACTGAAAAGTTTGGTTGCTAAGGGCAACGGCTTCCAACAGCACATGTTGCAGTGCTGGCAACGCTGAGCCAGGTGGTCTGGAAAGCCGTGTGATGTGCTGACAGGAGTCAGAGAGAGAGATTGGTGATTGATAGGGTGCCTCTACGGAGAAGAGGTACCTGAGGACCTGTGTGGCCGACACAGGTAACGGACAGGTGTTCGTGTGGTACTGACCTGGGTCAGTGAGTAAGACGGTGTACCTGAAGGATTCAGTGAGGAAAGGTCCTGGAGGGTCAGTGATGGGAGATTCTAGGAGAAGAGTCGTCTCTGTTATGAATGAGTCACCAGAGGAGGAAAAAACAAAAATACAAGCTAAGTCCAGAAAACCGGAGAGGTTGGTAGCTAGCGGATTGCAGACCCCTGATCCTATTCACAACAACTAACAGTAGCCGTGGGGTGTTCCTACGGTGGTCCTAGACACCTCGTTCACAGCCGGAGAACTAAATAAACCTAAAGAAAGAAAGGGGAAATCTAAACTGCCTCAGAGCAGCCCCCAACATGTATTGACGGTGAAAATAGATGAAAACACAAACACAGACAGAAAGACAGGCTGAGAAAACGATGGGGCCCTCACTAACTAGATAGGACAGGAAAGAAAAGCAACTGTCTGCAATCACTCAAAAACCCTGCCAAAAATAATGTCCAACACGTCTGATAGAAAAGGCCCTGAAGTCACTAGACTTCAAAATCACTATATCAGCACTCAGGTATATTCTGAAAACAGAGCAAAGAGATCAACTGATCAGAGACAAAAATGGAGTTCAGCCAGTCCCAACCAGGACTGGCTGAACACAAACACTAAGTAAACCAGACAAAATCTCATGGAACAATAGCAGAGCACAAACTTAGCTTTCGTAGACAAGACTAAACTGGAGGCCAGAGCTCAGAGCAGAGAGGATCACCAGCAACCCAGCAGGGCGTCGGCGGCCTTATATCCACTCAGAGATTCCGGATGTCCAATCACACTCCACCTGTTCAGATGACAGGTTTTTCCCATCCAAATCAATTTCACTACCTCCTTTCACCAGCAGAGGGAGTTCATCGGACATCAAAGGTGAAGGAGAAAATGAGCTCATAACAGTACCTCCCCCTTGAGGAGGGGTCACCGAACCCTCATCCACGCCACCAGGGCGATCAGGATGGGCCCGATGAAAAGCACGAACCAATCTTTCGGCATGAATATCAGATGCAGAGACCCAAGAATTATCCTCCTGGCCATAACCCTTCCACTTAACCAAATACTGGAATCATAGAATCATAGAATCGTAGAGTTGGAAGGGACCTCCTGGGCCATCTGGTCCAACCCCCTGCTCAAAGCAGGATTCGCTAAATCATCCCAGTCAGATGTCTGTCCAGCCTCTGTTTGAAGACTTCCATTGAAGGAGAACTCACCACTTCTCGTGGCAGCCTGTTCCACTCATTGATCACTCTAACTGTCGAAAAGTTTTTTCTAATATCTAATCTGTGTCTCCTCCCATTCAGTTTCATCCCATTGCTTCTAGTCTTTCCTTGTGCAAATGAGAATAAAGTTGATCCTTCTACAATGTGACAGCCCTTTAGATATTTGTAGACAGCTATTAAGTCTCCTCTCAGTCTTCTCTTTTGCAAACTAAACAATCCCAAATCCTGCAACCTTTCCTCATAAGACAGGGTTTGCAGACCGGTCACCATTCTGGTCGCTCTTTTCTGAACTTGCTCCAGTTTGTTGATGTCTTTTTTAAAATGTGGTGCCCAAAACTGGACACAATATTCCAGATGAGGTCTGACCAAAGAGGAGTAGAGGGAAATAATGACTTCACGTGATCTAGACTGTATGCTTCTGTTAATACATCCTAGAATTGCATTTGCCTTTTTTTCTGCTGCATCACACTGTTGACTCATATTCAGTCTGTGATCTATTAGTATACCCAAGTCTTTTTCACATGTGCTGTCACTTAGCCCTATTCCTCCCATTCTGTATATAATTTTTTCATTTTTATTGCCCAGATGTAGTACTTTGCATTTCTCCCTGTTAAAAACCATTCTGTTAGTTGCTGCCCACTTCTCCAGTTTATTTAAATCTTTTTGAATCCTCTCTCTCTCTTCTCTAGTATTAGCTATCCCTCCTAGCTTTGTGTCATCAGCAAATTTAATCAGTTTACCCTCAATTCCTTCATCTAAATCATTGATAAAGATGTTGAACAATACAGGGCCCAGGACAGAGCCCTGTGGTACCCCACTTGAGACATTCTTCCAACTGGATGTGCAGCTATTTACGACGACTCTTTGGGTCCGATCACTAAGCCAGTTATGAATCCACCTAACGGTTGCCTTGTCCATTCCATACTTAGTCATTTTTTCAATAAGGATTGTATGAGAGACTTTGTCAAATGCTTTGCTGAAGTCAAGATATACTATATCTACAGCATTTCCTTGATCCACCCAATCAGTGATACCGTCATAGAAGGAAATTAAGTTAGTCTGACAAGACTTATTAGTTACAAACCCATGCTGACTCTGTTTGATCACTTCATTCTTATCCAGGTATTGACATACATGTTGTTTAATAATTTGTTCAAAGATCTTTCCTGGTATAGAAGTCAGACTCACCGGCCTATAGTTGCCTGAGTCCACCTTCTTCCCTTTTTTGAAGATAGGAACAACATTTGCTCTTCTCCAGTCTTCTGGCACTTCTCCTGTTCTCCCAGAATTTTCAAAGATTATGGAGAGGGGTTCAAAAATTTCTTCTGCTATCTCCTTCAGTACTCTGGGGTGTAATTCATCTGGACCTGGAGACTTAAATTCATTTAGGTTAGCTAAGTGTTTCCTCACTATCTTTCTGTTTATAGATATCCTGGATTCTTCTATTCCCTTAATAGGACAGTGAAGAACAGTTGATGTTACATTTCCTTTCTGAGAGAAAACAGATGCAAAATAGGAATTTAAAAGTTCAGCCTTCTCAACATCCTGTCTTACCATTTCATCATTTTCATCCTGTAAAAATCCTATAGCATCTTTGACTTTTCTTTTACTTTTGACATATCCCCAAAATCCTTTATTATTGCTTTTGACATCTCTTGCAAGCCTCAATTCATTTTCAGCTTTAGATAATCTGATTTGTGCCCTGCAGGTTCTGCAGACAGCATTATATTCTTATTTAGATATGCCTCCCTCTTTCCATTTTATAAACATTTTTTTCTTCCTTTTTAGCATGTGCTTAAGTTCTGTGTTCATCCATCCTGGTTTCCTTAAATGCTTCCTATTCTTCCCTTTTTTCGGAATTGTTAACAACTGTGCTTTGAGAATTTCATTTTTCAAGATTTCCCATCCTTCCTGGACATTTTTGTCTTTAAGGATATCCAGCCATTGGATCCCTCCAATTCTCTTTCTGAATCCCTTAAAATCTGCCTTTCTGAAATCTAACCTTGACGTCTGAGTCTTCACAGGTCTTCCGCCTCTAGTTATCCAAAATTCTAAAATAGCATGGTCGCTACCTCCTAAGGTCCCAGCCACTTTTACCTCCTCAACCATTTCCTCCCTGTTTATAAGGATTAGATCCAAGATAGCAGTTCCTCTTGTTTTCTCCCCTACCTTTTGGAAGATAAAGTTGTCAGCAAGAGAGGATAAGAATTTCCTTGATCTGTTAGTTTTGCCTGAGAGAGATTCCCAACAAATGTCTGGATAGTTGAAATCTCCCATGACAACTATGTCATATTTTTTGGAGAACTTGGCCATTTGATGCATAAAGAGTTCATCAATATCTTCAGCTTGCACAGGTGGCCTGTAGTAAATGCCTACAATGGTGTCCTTTCCATTGTTCTGTCCTTGTATTCTTACCCAAACAGTTTCCACAGAACTCCCAGTCACTGAAGCTTCAATCTCTGTGCAGATGTACGCGTTTCTAACATACAATGCGACACCCCCTCCTCGTTTATCAAGTCTGTTTCTTGCAAATAAGTTGTATCCTTCTAGTCTTGTATTCCAATCATGTGTATTGTCCCACCAAGTTTCAGTGATTCCAATGACATCATATTTCTTTTCCAATTCTCCTTGTTTGTTGCCCATGCTTTGTGCATTAGTATAGAAACATTTTAGTTTGTGATTGGCTTCTCTTTCTCCATTATTTTTATTAATTAGATTTTTTTGTCTTTGTTCTTCCTTTCCACTTCTAATAGCAGAGTTCTCAATACCATTTGCCAGGTGTAAGGCTTTTTCTGGTCTTTTGCTTCCCTTCCCATGTTGTTCTAGTTTAAAGCTCTCCTTACAAGTGTAGCAAGGCGACTTCCAAATACATGCTTTCCAGTCTTCGTAAGGTGCACCCCATCTCTAGCAAGTAGTCCATCGTATAAGTAATTCACTCCGTGATCCAGAAATCCAAATCGTTGCTGACGGCACCATCGACGTAGCCAGTTGTTCACCTGCAGAATCTTATTCCACCTCCTTGTTCCATGGCCATCCACTGGGAGGATGGAAGAGAAGACCACCTGCGCTCCCAGTTCTTTCACTTTCTTGCCTAAGTCTTCAAAGTCTCTGCAGATGGTTTCCAGAGACTTTGAATCTAGCCAGACGAGAATCCAGTATCTTCTCAACCTCATATTCCACATTACCTTCAACCAATACAGGGTCAGGAGGTGCCACCACAGGAACTACTGGCTCAACAAACCTCTTTAACAGAGACTTATGAAACATGTTATGGATCTTGAATGTAACAGGAAGAGCCAATCGAAAAGAGACCGGATTAAGAATCTCCAAAATCTTGTAAGGTCCAATAAATCTTGGTTTAAACTTTGGAGAAGCCACCTTCATAGAGATATTCTTTGATGACAACCAAACCATATCACCCACCTTAAACCGGGGACCAATGGTCCTATGCCGGTTGGAAAACCGCTGGGCCTTTTCCTGGGAGAGAGACAACTTATCCACCACTTGGTCCCAGATCTGGTGCATTCTCTCCACCACAGTGTCAACACCTGGGCAGGCAGAAGACTCCACCTGCCCTGAAGAGAATCGAGGATGAAACCAAAAGTTACCAAGAAAAGGTGACATCAAAGTGGCAGAACTAGCTCTATTATTTAAAGCAAATTCGGTCAAGGGCAAAAATGAAACCCAACCATCCTGATCAGCAGAAATAAAACATCTCAAATGCGACTCCAAAGTCTGGTTTGTTCTCTCCGTCTGCCCATTGGTCTGAGGGTGGAACGCAGAGGTGAAGGACAACTAAATTCCCAGCTGGGAACAAAAAGTCCTCCAAAATCTAGAAACAAACTGAACTCCTCTGTCAGACACAATGTTCTCAGGAATCCCATGCAAGCGAACCACCTGTTGCAAAAATAAGGGCACCAACTCTGAGGAGGATGGCAGCTTAGGGAGTGGTACAAGATGGACCATCTTAGAGAATCTATCACAAATCACCCAAATAACAGTCATTCTCTGAGAGACAGGCATATCAGAAATAAAATCCATTGAAATATGGGTCCATGGCCTCCTGGGCACCGGCAAAGGCATCAACAACCCACTAGAGCGAGAACAAGGTTTAGATCGGGAGCAAGTCCCACAGGACTGCACAAAATTCCTGACATCACGAGACAAGGCGGGCCACCAAAAAGACCGACTCACCAAATCTCTAGTACCAAAAATACCTGGATGACCAGCCAATGCGGAGCAATGAACTTCAGACATTACTCTATTCCTCCACTGGTCAGGAACATACAATTTTCCAATGGGACAATGCTCAGGTTTGTCCTCCTGAAACTCTTCCAGAGCACGTCTCAAATCGGGCGAGATGGCAGAAAGAACTACCCCGTCACCTAAGATGGTAGCAGGCTTGGTCACAATAGGAGAATCATCAAAGAAATTCCTAGAGAGGGCATCTGCCTTGACATTCTTAGCGCCCAGAAGAAAAGAGACCACAAAATCAAAACGTGTGAGAAACAAGGCCCACCTAGCCTGTCTAGGATTCAAGCGTTTGGCCAACTCAAGGTAAATCAAATTCTTGTGGTCAGTAAGGACCACGACTTGATATTTAGCTCCCTCCAACCAATGTCTCCACTCCTCAAATGCCCATTTCATGGCTAACAGTTCCCGATTCCCCACATCATAGTTGCGTTCGGATGGGGAGATCTTTTGGGAAAAGAAAGCACAGGGATTCATTTTAGATGTCACCGGATCTTTTTGGGACAAAACAGCTCCTGCACCAATCTCAGAAGCGTCCACCTCTACCTGAAACGGAAGTGAGACATCAGGTTGCCGCAAAACCAGAGCAGAAGTGAACCTCCGCTTCAGCTCCTGAAAGGAAGAAACAGTCTCTGGAGACCAATTCAGCACATCAGCACCTTTCTTAGTCAAATCAGTCAATGGTTTGGCAATACCAGAAAAATTAGCTATAAATTTACGATAAAAATTAGCAAAACTCAAAAACTTCAGGAGGGCCTTCAAAGAAGTGGGCTGAACCCAATCATAAATGGCCTGTACCTTGGCCGGGTCCATTTCAATAGTTGACGGAGACAAAATAAATCCCAAAAATGAAATTCTCCCTCAAAATCCGGAACACAGTCCGAACATGTTCCACATGAGAGTCCCAATCCCTGGAAAAGATCAAAATATCATCCAGATAGATGATCAAAAATTTATCCACAAAGTCCCGGAAAATATCATTCATGAAGCACTGGAAGACAGAAGGGGCATTAGTGAGCCCAAAAGGCATCACCAGGTACTCAAAAAGTCCCTCCGGAGTATTAAACGCCGTCTTCCATTCATCCCCATGCTTAATGCGAATAAGATTATACGCCCCCCTGAGGTCAAGCTTGGTAAACCAGCAAGCACCTTTAACTCTGGAGAATAGATCAGAAATCAGGGGTAACGGATACTGATATTTAACAGTAATTTTGTTGAGGGAACGATAGTCAATACAAGGCCTTAATGAACCATCTTTCTTGGCCACGAAAAAAAACCCAGCACCCAAGGGTGAAGAGGATGGTCTAATATGCCCCTTCTCCAACGACTCCTTAATATAAGATCGCATAGCCTCGTGCTCGGGTACAGATAAATTGAAAAGTCGACCCTTGGGAAATTTACACCCAGGGCTCAACTCAATTGCACAGTCATAACTCCTATCAGGAGGCAAAGACGCAGACTTATTCTCACTAAATACATCATAAAAATCAGCCAAATAGTCAGGAACATCATGCGACTGGGGAGAGGTGGAGAAAACAGGAGCATCACCAAGAGCACACCGACAACCCCAACTCACCACAGACACAGATTTCCAATCCAAAACTGGATTATGGATTTGCAATCAGGGAAATCCCAGAACAATGGTATCATGCAAATTATGCAACACCAAAAATCTGCAATTTTCTTGATGGTCTGGGGCGACCCGCATTACCACCTGGGTCCAAAACTGAGGTTTATTCTTCGCCAAAGGAGTAGCATCAATACCCCTCAAAGGGATAGGCGTCCGCAGAGGTGTCATAGGAAACCCACAACGTTTAGCAAAATCCAAGTCCATCAGGTTCAGAGCCGCTCCCGAATCCACAAAAGCCTTAGCGGAAAATGTGGACAGGGAGCAGATCAGAGTAATTGCCAGAAGAAACTTAGGTTGAACACCACCCACAGCAAATGTGTGTGCAAAACGTTTCTCTCGTTTAGGGCAGACAGAAATCATATAAGAGGCATCTCCACAGAAAAAACACAGCTTATTACGCCTTCTGAACTCCTGACGTTGCGCCCTAGACAAAACTCTATCACATTGTATAGGTTCAGACATTTGTTCAACAGGTGGCAACATTTCTCGTGTACTCTTACATTCACGTAAACGCCAATCAACCTGAATGGCCGATGACATAGAATCATCAAGACCAGAGGGAACAGGAAATCCCACCATAGTATCTTTTACGTTTCTGACAAACCCTTCCGAAAGAGAGCTGCCAAGGCACCATCATTCCAGGTAGTAAGGACCGCCCACTTTCGGAATTTTTGACAGTATAACTCTGCAGAATCCTGACTTTGGCTCAATGCCAACAGGGCTTTCTCAGCTTGATCAATAGCATTAGGTTCATCATACAACAACCCCAAGGCTTGAAAAAATGCGTCCACATTAGTTAGAATAGGATCATCAGGTGTCAAAGAAAACGCCCAATCCTGGGGATCGCCACGCAGCAGCAAAGAGATGACAATTTTAACCTGCTGCGCAGAGCTCCCCGATGAGTTAAGCTTCAAGGCAAGAAATAATTTACAATTATTCTTAAAATTCAAAAATTTAGACTGATCCCCAAAGACACATCAGGAGTAGGAATCTTTGGATCAGCAGCATGTGAATGAGCAACATAGGCGGAAATTCCCTGCACTCCAGCAGCCAGCTGCTCCACAAGATCAGACAATTGCTTAATATCCATTAAGAAAATTCCTCCTATGGCCCCAGAGAAAAAGAGGAAAAAATATACATAAAAAAAATTCTGACACTTTTTTTTTTTTTTTACAATTCTTTCCTGCTATTGAGTACCCTAGAATCTGCGGTATGGCTGGTGATTCTGTTATGAATGAGTCACCGGAGGAGGAAAAAACAAAAATACAAGCTAAGTCCAGAAAACCGGAGAGGTTGGTAGCTAGCGGATTGCAGACCCCTGATCCTATTCACAGCAACTAACAGTAGCCGTGGGGTGTTCCTACGGTGGTCCTAGACACCTCGTTCACAGCCAGAGAACTAAATAAACCTAAAGAAAGAAAGGGTAAATCTAAACTGCCCCAGAGCAGACCCCAAAGCAATAGACAGCCCCCAACATGTATTGACGGTGAAAACAGATGAAAACACAAATACAGACAGAAAGACAGGCTGAGCAAACGATGGGGCCCTCACTAAATAAATAGGACAGGAAAGAAAAGCAACTGTCTGCAATCACTCAAAAACCCTGCCAAAAATAATGTCCAACACGTCTGATAGAAAAGGCCCTGAAGTCACTAGACTTCAAAATCACTATATCAGCACTCAGGTATATTCTGAAAACAGAGCAAAGAGATCAACTGATCAGAGACAAAAATGGAGTTCAGCCAGTCCCAACCAGGGCTGGCTGAACACAAACACTAAGTAAACCAGACAAAATCTCATGGAACAATAGCAGAGCAAAAACTTAGCTTTAGTAGACAAGACTAAACTGGAGGCCAGAGCTCAGAGCAGAGAGGATCACCAGCAACCCAGCAGGGCGTCGGCGGCCTTGTATCCACTCAGAGATTCCGGATGTCCAATCACACTCCACCTGTTCAGATGACAGGTTTTTCCCATCCAAATCAATTTCACTACCTCCTTTCACCAGCAGAGGGAGTTCATCGGACATCAATGGTGAAGGAGAAAATGAGCTCATAACGTCTCCCTGGAGCACGTGGTATGACCTTGGACCTGGTGAGGCGTGAGTGTTGGGCAGTCTCAGGCGGAGACAGATGTCCTGAAGAGCACCTGCCGAGCCCCTGGACCTGGTGAGGCCGGTGTGTGGGGAGACCCTGGGAGGAGGGTCGCTCACTGAATCGCACCAGCTGCACCCTGTGTGTTGGACGGTCTCAGGAGGAGATGGAATGTCCTGAATAGCACACGTGAGTTTTGGTGTGGTGTTTTTTTTTTTCTTTTCTCAACTCAGCCTGCGGTGGCTCAGTGGGAGTCAAGAAGGTGACAAGTGGCTTGCTGTAACTCGGCGGGGTTACGAAAGTGACAAGCAGCTTGCTGTAACTCGGCGGGGTTACGAAGGGGACACCAGCAGCTGTGTGTGAACGGCAGCCGGTGGTGTCAAAGATTGGTGCCAACAAGGACTTGTGTGGTATCGTTAAAAGACATAAACTGTGTTTTGTGAACCGCAGTCTAAGGAGACCGGTAAAACGGACATGGGGAAATCCTGAAAGGGGGCGGTGGCCCAAATCGGGGTGGTAGCCCAAAAGGGGGTGGAGTCCCAGAAGGGGGCGGTGACCCAAGTCAGAGTGGTAGCCCAAAAAGGGGTGGAGTCCCAGAGGGAGGTGGTGACCCAAAAAGGGGTGGAGTCCCAGAGGGGGGTGGTGGCCCAAATTGGGATGGTGGTCCAGAAAGGGGCCAAGTTTTCAAAAGGAGCAGCACTGGGTACCTCAGTGGACATGTCTGGGGAACCACAGTGTGTGTGTGTATGACTTTTTCAGAATGTGGAATATTCTTTCCGGATAATGACGAGCCACAGGTGTGTTCCATAATGCTGCTCCGAGAAGGAGTCTCGGGTTGGCTGGGCTCAAAGTGTCAGGTGACGCTGATAGGATTTCCTCTCACTTTCTGTCTGACCGAGAGAATGGTCCAAGTTCGCTGTAAACATGAGGTCACGGTGAACTACACGGTAGACAGAGTGATGTTTGAGCGGCCCATAGGTGCTGAGTACCAAGGGGGCGGAATACCACGGGACTTAGTCTATGACTGGGAGTGGAGCCGGGACTTTGTCAGGTTTGATGACCTAGGGCAGGAGGTTGGAGACGTGTCTACTGTTGGGCTAACAGGTGTTGAGTCGATGATTGCTCCTGACCTGGACAGATCAGAGGTAGTTGTGACCGGACGAAGGGGTACGTCTGCCCAACTGACGGACCTGATTGATAAGACAGCTGAAGTAGTTACACGGGTAGTGGGTAACTGGGAGGATTACTCGACAGGTCGGGATGACTCAGACTCTGGGGGTGACTGTGGCTCTGAGAAAGAAAGAGAGCACAGAATAGAAAAGCTAGAGAAGGAAGTCTCTGAGCTCAGAGGTCACCTGTCAACGTGGCAAAACGTGAACAAGACCCTTAGGGAAGAGGTGGAAGAACATGTTCAACGAGAAAGAGTCCTGAGACAAACGGCCGAGCACAAGGTCTAGGAGCTCGAGAAAAAAGTTGTGGAGCTCAAAGAAACTGTAAGAGGTCTTCTGTGGGAGAAGAAGTTGGCCGAAGACTTACAGCGGCCAAGCGCGAGTGATAACAAGATGGAGCTGCCAGTACCCGTCTTGGCAAAGGGTCGTGAAGAGGTAAAATCTTGAGAAGTTGGTGAGCAAAGAGCTGAAGAAGACAGTCATCTGGTCAGGACAACTGTAGTGAGGGAAGTGTCCATGGTAAAGCCAGAGCCTTCTGTCCAGGAAGAGAGCAAGACCACGACCTTCTAATCTGTAATCGAGGTACCCGAAGACATGCAAGAAGCCTGTGCTGAGGAAGGTGTGCATGAGGCTTTTAAGGAGGCGGTCAAGGCGTGTAAGGTGCACTGGGCACCTGAGACTCGGCAGTTGGTGATAATATCAGCCAGGGAAGATACAGCAAACCGGGTAGCTGTCCTGAAAGAGATGCATTTACAATGTCTCCACGTCAAACAGCTGGTCAGGCGGAGTAATATGAAAGCTGCTCAATGCCTAGAGTTAGCAAGGGAGGCTATGGATCGGCTGGGTTTGCAGAAAGATGTAGTTCCGGTACCCAAAGGTCTGATTGGGAGAATCATTGGAAGATTCGGGAAGGTAATGCAAGACCTTGTGAATATCTCCGGTGTGGTGAGGGTGAGGATCCCTCCTGATGATGAAGACCAGGTATCCAGTGAACAGGGTAGGATCCCCATCATGGTGGTTGGCTCAGTGGAAAGCCTGAGAAACTTTCGGTTGCTCTTGGAGTATCGAGTGGGGTACCTACAAGAGATTGAGCAGTTGAGGCTGGACCGTCAGCGGATCAATAAAGAGGTACGGAACACCAGGTGGCGGCCGCCTTCGACCCAAGATGTAAGGACCCGAAGGATTCCTCCAAGTAGTGACACGGCAGGTGGTCGTAGAATGTTAGCAAGCGGCAGTTCGTCGGGCCGTACGAGGCTGAGAGACCTTAGTTCCTGTGAGACGCTGAATGGGTCAGACTCAGGCCAGATAGTAGGCTCGACTAAGACGTATGACCGCACCAACCGGGAGAGCCGGTCAGTGAGAGAAAGGTCAGGTGACGAAGCGCACTGCAGACTGGTGGAGACAAAAGAGTGTCTGGTCACGCTGACGGACTTTGACTGGAGGGCCAAAGACCAAGGCCGTTATTCTGACCACTGGGGGTGGGGGAGGCCTAACGTAGGGATGTGGCCGGATGACAGACAGAGATGGTTCTCTCGACCTGTGGGGCAAGGTGTAATGAGTGCCCAGTCTCAAGATCTCGAGGTAATGTTGTGTGATCAACGCCACAGGTTTGAACAGAGGGGGAGGTATGTGGTGTAGTGACCACTGTGTCCACTAGGGGGCGCTGTGTGGGTGTCCCAGGACAGGCATATAAGCATTTCTAGTGTCCTGATAGGAGTAAGATGCTGAATGATCGTAATGTATCTCAAGGTGGGTGGCATTGAGATGAAGGCTTGGTTATGTGCTGATGTGAAGCTCTGTCATGGACGCTATGCCATTTATATGAACTTTATGTTGCTGCTGTGGGTTTATGATGCCTAATAAACAGCAGGGACTGTTATGATTTTATGGAAAACTCGTTCCGGAGGTGATTTATTGGCTGCCAAGCGAGTGTCCCCCACCTTGAATGACAGCGCTACCTTACAATGCGGATTTGTATGCATTTTTGTAGGCTAAATAACAATCTATTATTTACCAAACAAAAAAAAAAGAATTGTGATGCCATTTCTTGTTCAACCTCTTCATTTACATACTCCATTGAAGAATAATGTTTACACACACAGATAGATAATAGATAGATGATAGATCTATCTATACAGTGCGTTGCGAAAGTATTCGACCCCCTGGAACTTTTCAACCTTTTCCCACATATCATGCTTCAAACAAAAAGATAGCGAATGTAAATTTTTGGTGAAGAATCAACAAGTGGGACACAATTGTGAAGTTGAATGAAATTTATTGGTTATTTGAATTTTTTGTGGAAAGTCAAAAACTGAAAAGTTGAGCATGCAATATTATTCGGCCCCTTTACTTTCAGTGCAGCAAACTTACTCCTGAAGTTCATTGTGGATCTCTGAATGATCCAATGTTGTCCTAAATGACTACTTTTGATAAATATAATCCACCTGTGTGTAATCAAGTCTCTGTATAAATGCACCTGCTCTGTGATAGTCTCAGGGTTCTGTTTGAAGCACACAGAGCATCATGAAGACCAAGGAACACAACAGGCAGGTCCATGATACTGTTGTGGAGAAGATAAAGCCGGATTTGGATACAAAATGATTTCCAAAACTTTAAACATCCCAAGGAGCACTGTGCAAGCAATCATATTGAAATGGAAGGAGTATCATACCACTGCAAATCTACCAAGACCCGGCTGTCTCTTTAAACTTTCATCTCAAACAAGGAGAAGACTGATCAGAGATGCAGCCAAGAGGCCCATGATCACTCTGGATGAACTGCAGAGATCTACAGCTGAGGTGGGACAGTCTGTCCAAAGAACAACAATCAGTCATACACTGCACAAATCTGGCCTTTATGGAAGAGTGGCATGAAGAAAGCCATTTCTCAAAGATATCCATAAAAAGTATCGTTTAAAGTTTGCAGCAAGTAACCTGGGAGACACACCAAACATGTGAAAGAAGGTGCTCTGGTCAAATGAAACCAAAATCAAACTTTTTGGCAACAATGCCAAACGATATGTTTGGCATAAAGGCAACACAGCTCATCATCCTGAACACACCATCCCCACTGCCAAACATGGTGGTGGCTAGTGTTGAACATTCCGATATCGCAAGTATCGGGTATCGGCCGATATTCACTGTATCGGATTTCCGATACGGAGTTCCGATACTTTTAGCATATCGAATACCGGAATCGGAAGTTCCCATAATGCTATGAGCCAGTTTGATTTGATTCAGCCAATGACAATCCTCAGAAGTGTGGGCACATCCTGTTAGGCATGTAGGCATGTTAACTAATGGCATGGCTGTGATTGGCTGCTGAAATGATGTCATGATGCACTATAAAAGCCGCCGCTGCCGCCATTTCGGGTTCACTCTGCTGTGAATTCAGTTAGGGACAGGCTGCTGTTCCAGACTGTGAGGGACAGTTAGAGATAGCGATTTTCACAATCATAGTGTGCTTTACTCAGGCTACATAATCCACCACTGTAGCTTTCTTTTGCCTTGCAGCAGTGTTCACAGCTGTCTGCAAGGTCTGTGTGAGTGCAGCTCATGCTGAGTAGTGTGTCCTGCAGCCACGTCTGGTTGTAGGCCGCTTAGCGTGTGTCACTGCCTCATACATATTTTTTTTTTTTGCTGCTCATTTTTCATTCTCCTATTAGTGTGCATCCATCTGTATCCATATGCGTTGGTTGCAAACACTATAGGGGTAGACAGCGGAGCCTCTCTGCAGCCTTTCAGTGCTAGTGCCCAGTTTGCTGCACTATTCACAGCTGTCTGAGAGGTCTCTGTGTGTGAGTGCAGCTCATGCTGAGTAGTGTGTCCTGCAGCTACATCTGGTTGTAGGCCGCTCAGCGTGCGTCACTGCCTCACACATATTTTTCTTTTATTGCAGCTCATTTTTTATTCTCCTATTAGTGTGCATCCATCCGTATCCATATACGTTGTTTGCAAACACTATAGGAGTAGACAGCGGAGCCTCTCTGCAGCCTTTCAGTGCTAGTGCCCACTTATCTGCACTGTTCATGGCTGTCTGAGAGGTCTCTGTGTGTGAGTGCAGCTCACGCTGTAGTGTGTCCTACAGCTACGTCTGGTTGTAGGCCGCTCAGAGTGCGTCACTGCCTCACACATATTTTTCTTTTATAGCAGCTCATTTTTCATTCTCCTATTAGTGTGCATCCATCCGTATCCATCTACATTGGTTGGTTGCAAACACTATAAAGGAGTAGATAGAGGAGCCTTTTTCTGGCTTGTGCCCTTCAGCTGCAGTCAGATTAGTATTACCCTATGTTACGCTGCAGATGACGGTGGCGAGAGTGGACCCTCTGGGCTGTGACGCCGAGCCCTCCCCGAGCGAGCGCACCAAGTGGACCGACCCCTGTACAGGGACCGCTAGGGAACAGACTCGGGAAGTTCAAGCGCCACGGCAGCCAGGACCAGGGGTCGGCTCAGGAGAGTGAGCAGGTGATGAGGAGCAGAGGAAGATCCGGAGAGAGACCAGGGAGACCAGGGTCCAGAAGCTGAGGGAGAAGGACGGAAGAGGATGGCAGGAACCAGGTAGAGGCAAACTAAAAAGGGAAGGAGACACAGAGGTTACCAGGAGGCACAGGCAGGAGTCTCAGAGGGAACACAGGAGGCACAGGCGGGAGACACAGGGATTATCAGGCAGAAGGGATACAAGACACAAGGGGTTAACCAGCGCGCAAGCTTGCAGGAAACTAGCAGAGAGCACGGCCTAGACATAAGAGTGGTAACTCAATAGTCAGGCGCCTCCACTGAGGGAGGGCGGCCTGAAATACCTGGTGGTGAGCTCTGATAGGTCAGGAGGCTGGTCCGGGTCAGGTCACGCCAGGCGGGTAGCTGACGGCAGAGGCGCGGCTTAACCCCCCGGCGCGTGCGCAGAGGCATAGTGCGCGCGGCCGAGGGAAGTGGAGGAGAGCGTCAGGACGCCGGCCGCCGGAAAGCGAGGAGAGCGGGGGCGCGCGTCCAGGACGCGTCAGAGGAGCAAGTCGGACCGGAAGCGGAGGTGGTGAGTATGGCAGCGGGAGCGGGAGCGGCGGAACGGGGAGCGGTGCTGACAGTACCCCCTCTCTTACCCTCCCCTCCACTGCATCTGGCTAAAAACCTTTTAAGAATGCGTGGAGCATTGATGTTCTCCTGCAGCTCCCAAGATCTCTCCTCGGGACCAAAACCCTTCCAATCGATCAGAAAAAAGGTTTTACCCCTAACCTTTTTCGAGGCCAGAATGTCTTTTACTTCAAAGACATCATCAGACGTGACAGGAAGAGGAGAAAGGTTCGGGGCCGGGTGAAACCGATTCAAGACAACTGGTTTAAGGAGAGAGACGTGGAAGGAGTTGGGGACCTGAAGCGACGCAGGCAACTCCAGTTTGTAAGACACGTTGTTAAGACGTTTGAGAATTTTGAAAGGCCCAATGTAGCGCGGTCCCAGCTTGTAAGAAGGGAGCTTTAGCCTAATGTACTTGGCCGAAAGCCAAACTTGCTGACGTGGGAGGTAAGTTGGAGCATCCAAGCGTCTTTTGTCAGCATGCCTCTTCATGCGCTCCCCAGACCTCCTGAGAGCCTCCTTAGTCTCGGTCCAGATCCTAGAGAACTCTTGGGTCAGGGAATCGGCTGCAGGCACACCGGAGGAACCGGATATAGGTAGAGGGACACCAGGGTGCGTGCCAAAGACCACGAAGAATGGAGACTTGGCTGATGACTCGCTGGGATGGTTATTGTAGGAGAATTCTGCCCAGGGGAGTAGATGGACCCAGTTGTCTTGATGAGCGTTGGAGAACTGCCGTAAGTAGGACGCTAGCACCTGATTGACACGTTCAACTTGACCATTGGACTGGGGATGGTACGCGGATGAAAAGTCCAGTTTTACCTCCAGAAGTTTACACAGGGCTCTCCAAAATCGAGAGGTGAACTGTACACCTCGATCAGAAACAATATGCCGTGGGAAGCCGTGGAGGCGGAAGATGTGCTGGATAAAAATCTTCGCCAACTCAGGAGCGGAGGGCAGCGCCGGAAGAGGAACAAAATGGGCCATCTTGGAGAAGCGGTCGACCGCCACCAGGATAGTCGTAGATCCGGAAGAGTTAGGCAGATCCGTGATGAAATCCAAAGCTATATGTTGCCATGGAACCGAGGGAATCGGGAGAGGAAGCAGGAGACCGGCGGGTAGCCGCCTAGGAATCTTGACCTTGGCGCAAGAGGGACAGGAGGCCGTGAAGTCAGTCACATCCTGGCGGAGTGAGGGCCACCAATAAAAACGAGCGATGAGCTCCAACGTCTTCTTGACTCCGACATGTCCAGAAATTTTAGAGGAATGTCCCCAATGCAGTACCTTTTTTCTTTCAGAGTCAGGAACGTAGGTCTTGCCGGGAGGAGGGGTAATCAATCTCACTGGAGCCACAGTGATGATCCTGGCGGGATCGATAATGTGAGTTGGTTCCTCCACCAGATCAGGAGACTGTAGAGATCGGGACAATGCGTCCGCCTTGATGTTCTTTGTCCCAGGACGGAAACGCAATTCAAAATCCAACTGTCCAAAAAAGAGAGACCATCTGGCTTGCCGGGGGTTAAGTCTCTGGGCTGACTGAAGATATGCAAGGTTTTTGTGGTCGGTAAAGATGGTAAACGGATGAACCGACCCTTCAAGAAGGTAACGCCACTCCTCCAGTGCCAACTTTATGGCCAACAGCTCGCGATCCCCGATGGCGTAGTTACACTCTGCCGGTGAGAAGGCCTTTGAAAAGAACACTGCACCTTCTCCGGTGGAAGAGGCATCTACCTCCAGGATGAATGGCTTATTCGCCTCGGGTCGGTGCAGGACAGGTGCAGTCGCAAAGGCTTGCTTCAAACAGGAAAAGGCCTCTTCAGCCTCCGGGGGCCAGGACGAGGAGTTGACGCTCTTGTGAGTGAGACTGGAGATGGGTTTGATGATGGATGAAAAATGTGGCACAAATTGACGATAATAGTTGGCGAAGCCGAGGAACCTCTGAATCGCCTTGACCCCCACTGGGCGGGGCCATTGCAGAATAGCCGACAGTTTCTCAGGGTCCATCTCCAGCCCAGAATCAGAAACAATGTAGCCCAAGAAAGGCAAGGAAGACCGCTCAAAGAGACACTTCTCAAGCTTCGCGTAGAGGCGATTCTCCCGCAGACGTTGTAGAACCAGACGAACACTCCTCCTATGGGACGCCAGATCTGGGGAAAAAATAAGGATGTCGTCCAGATACATCACCACGCAGGAGTATAACAAATCTCGGAAGATATCATTGACGAACTCCTGAAAGACCGCGGGAGCGTTGCAGAGACCGAAGGGCATAACCAGGTATTCGTAATGCCCGTCCCAGGTGTTAAAGGCGGTCTTCCATTCGTCACCAGGGCGAATGTGGATGAGGTTGTAAGCTCCGCGTAGATCCAACTTCGAGAAGATGCGGGCTCCCCGCAGCCGGTCAAAGAGTTCTGGAATGAGAGGCAAAGGATATTTATTCTTCACAGTAATGTCGTTCAGACCCCGGAAATCAATACAAGGACGAAGAGAACCGTCTTTCTTTTTTACAAAGAAAAACCCGGCTCCGGCCGGTGGAGGAAGACTTCCGTATGAAACCTCGAGCTAAATTCTCACGAATATACTCGGACATGGCCGTAGTCTCTGCTGGAGACAAGGGATAAATTCGCCCTCGAGGTGGGGTGGTCCCGGGCCACAGGTCATTAGGGCAGTCATACGGGCGATGCGGGGGAAGGACCTCTGCCTCCTTCTTATCGAACATGTCGGAGAATGCCCAGCATGCGGCTGGTAGAGCCTCAGGACCCGAGAAGACTGGAGGGGGATTGGCCGGGCGGACAGACCCCAGGCACCTCTCTTGGCAGGGATGCCCCCAGCGGAGGACCTCACCGGAACGCCAGTCCAAGACAAGTTCATGTTTCCTAAGCCATGGAAGACCTAGCAGCACAGCATGGGAAAGGTTGGGAAGAACGTAGAAAGCGATCCACTCCTGGTGCAAGGCCCCGATTTGCACGCACACCTCCTCCGTAACCAGGGACACAGATTCTCGTAGGGGTCTTCCATCTATTGAGGCGATGACACGTGGAGTCTTCAGGGAAACCACGGGAATCTGGTACTTCTTCACCTCCTTCAACCTAATGAAATTCCCTGCCGCGCCCGAGTCCACATAGGCCACCTCCGAACCACGTCTCTGGCCCAAAACCAGCTGAATCGAAAGGGTAAGGGGATGAGAGGAGTGAGACACACCTAGATCGGCCTCTCTTACCTGCCCTAGGTGGAGGAGTTTCCCGGTCTCTCAGGACAGGAGCGTAGGAAGTGAGACGCGCTGCCACAATACAGGCACAAACCCTCCATCAGTCTCTCCTTACGGCGCTGTTCTGCCAACTTGACCCGATCCACCTGCATCGGCTCTGGCGCCGGACTGGAGGATGCCCCAGGAGGACGTGGGCTGGACGGCCTGTGAAAAGAAGCAGATGGTCTAAGCGGTCTCCTATCCCTAGCAGTCTCCCTAGCGCGTTCCTGGAACTGGAGGTCAATTCGTGTGGCCAAGGAAATTAGATCTTCCAAGGTGGTCGGGGTATCTCGCCCTGCCAGCTCATCTTTAATTTTGCCAGAGAGACCATGCCAGAAGGCCCCAACCAAAGCCTCGTTATTCCACCCCACCTCAGAGGCCAAGGTACGGAACCGGATGGCGTATTGTCCGACCATAAGAGTGCCCTGGGTGAGGCAAAAAAGAGACTCGGTGGCGGAAGCCAACCGTCCGGGCTCGTCAAAGACCTTACGGAAAGTGTCAGTGAAGGTCTGGAGGCTGGAAACTACGGGATCGTCCCGCTCCCACAGGGGGTTTACCCAGGAGAGTGCCTCTCCCTCCAAATGGGAGACAATGAAGGCAACCTTGGCCCGGTCAGTGGGGTACTGTTGGGGCAGGAGTTCGAAGTGCAACCTGCACTGATTTAAGAAGCCTCTGCACAACTTCGGATCTCCGCCATACTGAGGCGGTCTACCAAGCCTGGGAGGCGGGGAGGGTTCGGGATCAGAGCTGCGGGACGATTCGCGTCCGGCGGCCGACTGAAGGGAAAGCAGCCGATCGTCGACCGAAGCCATATATGAAAGAATATGGGACTGGGTGTCCCGTTGTTGAACCAGCTCCTGCTGGAGGCTGGCCAGTTGGGAAGCGTTACCAGGGTCAGCGGCCTGCAAGGCCGACAAGCGGGAATCCATGGTCTTCATAAAAGACATAATACGGGTCTGGTTCTCCCTTAGGAAAACCAACTCCTTTTGGGCAGCGGCCCCGGCGGGGTCCATGGCCTGACTATACTGTTACGCTGCAGATGACGGTGGCAAGAGTGGACCCTCTGGGCCGTGATGCCGAGCCCTCCCCGAGCGAGCGCACCAAGTGGACCGACCCCTATACAGGGACCGTTAGGGAACAGACTCGGGAAGTTCAAGCGCCATGGCAGCCAGGACCAGGGGTCGGCTCAGGAGAGTGAGCAGGTGATGAGGAGCAGAGGAAGATCCGGAGAGAGACCTGGGAGACCAGGGTCCAGAAGCTGAGGGAGAAGGACGGAAGAGGATGGCGGGAACCAGGTAGAGGCAAACTAAAAAGGGAAGGAGACACAGAGGTTACCAGGAGGCACAGGCAGGAGTCTCAGTGGGAACACAGGAGACACAGGCGGGAGACACAGGGATTATCAGACATAAGGGATACAAGACACAAGGGGTTAACCAGCGCGCAAGCTTGCAGGAAACTAGCAGAGAGCGCGGCCTAGACATAAGAGAGGTAACTCAATAGTCAGGCGCCTCCACTGAGGGAGAGCGGCCTGAAATACCTGGTGGTGAGCTCTGATAGGTCAGGAGGCTGGTCCGGGTCAGGTCACGCCAGGCGGGTAGCTGACGGCAGAGGCGCGCGGCTTAACCCCCCGGCGCGTGCGCAGAGGCATAGTGCGCGCGGCCGAGGGAAGTGGAGGAGAGCGTCGGGACGCCGGCCGCCGGAAAGCGAGGAGAGCGGGGGGCGCGCGTCCAGGACGCGTCAGAGGAGCAAGTCGGACCGGAAGCGGAGGTGGTGAGTATGGCAGCGGGAGCGGGAGCGGCGGAACGGGGAGCGGTGCTGACACCCTATTTTTTGGAGCCTCATCTTTTGCATTGTAGGTTACCTTCCTGCATTGTAATAGCTCCAAAAAGTTTGTGATACTATCGCTTTCAAATCTTTGGTCACATCCTTTTTGCTTTTTTGAAAAAAACAAAACAAAATAAAGTTCACCAAACACTCACACTCCATTTGACAGTTGTGTAGGCCACATTAGCTCATATTAAAGTGTAGTCCACACACACACTTCATAAAATTAGTGTTTCTTATACCTGTTACCAGCTGTTCAGGAATAAGCACACCAAGCCCCCCTTTGTACTTTTCTGCCTATCTTTATCAGTCTACCAAGATGAAGAAGGCAGGGAGTAAGGCACGTGGGCATGGAGTTTCAGCAGGGAGAGGACGTGGGGATTCTGCAGGGAGAGGACGTGGGGATTCTGTGCCTGCTGCGGGCACCAGTGAGTCAGCATCCCCCAGTTTTAGCAGGCAACAGTCCTTTATGCGCAGCTTTGTAGGACCTCGCCGTACCTCACTGCTGCGGGAGGAACAAATTGAAGCTGTTGTCGGATGGATGGCAGCTAACGCATCGACTTCAATGACTTCCACGTCCTCTCAGTGCTAGAGCACTGAAGAGCAACCATCTGTCTCTTCACCACCTGCCAAAGTGCCCAGGCAGTCAGAGAGCCCTGGACAGGAGCCATCACAGTCTCTACTTCTGTTCTCTGAATCTGTTGGCTTGGAAAGAGGGGGCCAGCCAAGCAGCATTCAAGAATGTGAAGAAGAGGGAGTATGCAGTGATGCGCAACTTCTTTGTCCCTCTGAATCTGAAGAGGTGGGTGGGCCAGTGCCTATGGTCAGCAAACCTCAGTACGCATCAGATGATGATGAGACTCCAGTGCCACTTTCTGGTGCGTACGGTGCTGGCGAGACAACCCAGGAGAAGCAGGTGTTTGAAGAGTGGAGTATAGATGATGAGGTCCTTGACCCATCATGGCGTGAGGAACAGGAAGGTGGTGGGAGCAGCTCTAAGGAAGAGATTCCCCGAATGGCGAAAACAGGAGGGAGAGGGAGGGGGCAGACTTGGTTGCCTGTAGCCTCCACTTCGGCACCCGTTAGGAGCATTCCTCTTCCAAAAGCCAAAACGGGCGCTCCCAAGACTTGCAGTGCCTGGTCCTTTTTTGACACAGTTGCAGATGACATTTGCTTTGTCAAAGGCAAGCTGTGTCATCAGAAAGTCGAAAGAGGGAAAAATGTCAGCAACCTCAGTACCACAAATATGTGGAAACATGTGGAAACATGTGCGTACCAAGCACGAGTTGGAGTTACACAGACACACTGAAGACGTAGACCAACGTACAGCACCACCTACCACCTCTTCAGCTCGTGTTGGGGCCTCTTCCTCCAGCTCACACATAGCTGGTTTGGCTTCCTCACAGGATCGCCAAAGAAGAACCTCTGGCACTGTTGTCCGGAGACCCAGTGACATTCCACCCACAGCACCACGTTCCCAGTCATCCTCACACTCCCAGGCCACTCTACAGCCATCGGTAGCACAGGCATGGGATAAAAGGCGGCCATACTCGGCAAACCATCCCCGAGCACAGGCTCTGAATGCTGGCATTGCCAAACTACTGGCCCTTGAAATGCTCTCATTCAGGCTGGTGGAATCAGACACCTTCAGGAAATTCATGGCATTGGCAGTCCCACAATACACCGTGCCCAGCCGCTTTTATTTCAGCAGGCAAGTCGTCCCTGCCCTGCAGAATCATGTGGAGGGAAAAATAAAACATGCGCTACTAAACGCCGTCAGTAGCAAGGTCCACCTGACCACCGATGCGTGGACCAGTAGCCATGGACAGGGACGATACCTTTCCCTCACTGCCCATTGGGTCAATGTTGTGGAGCCGGGTACAGATCTGGAGAGTGGTGCTGTACGTGTTCTGCCAACTCCACGGACTGCAGATATCCAGTCTGTACACATTGACTCCTCCTCCTACTCAAGTTCCTCAGAAACAGCTCTGCAGGAGCCTGTTAAGACCGATATGAGCACAGCCGTGGCCAAACGTCAACAGGCCGTACTGAAATTAATTTCTTTGGGGAATCGAAGCCACACAGCGCAGGAGCTCTGGAATGCCATCAAGCAGGAGAGCGACGTGTGGTTTGTGCCAGCGAATCTCCAGCCAGGCTTGGTAGTGTGTGACAATGGCCGCAATCTGGTGGCAGCTCTGGGCCTAGGCAGCCTCATTCACATCCCATGTCTGGCACGTGTGCTGAACTTGGTCGTGCAGAGCTTTCTGAGGGACTATCCGGATCTTGATGCACTGCTGCACAAGGTCCGCATAGAGTGCGCTCACTTGTGCCTTGCTGCTCTGCAGCGCCGATTACGCCTTTCAGAACAACGCACCATATGTGACCTACCAACCTGGTGGAATTCAACGTAACATATGTTGGAGCGGTTGTGTGAGCAGCAGGCAGCAGTAATGGAGTACCAGCTGCATCAGGCGCAAACAAGTCACACTGTGCGCCGGTCACACTTCAGCACCACTGAGTGGGCCTCTATGAAGGACATCTGCCTCGTTTTGCGTGCCTTCGATGATTCCATGCGGATGGCAAGTGCAGATGATGCACTAGTCAGCATGACTGTTCCCCTTATCTGCCTGCTTCAAAAAACACTGCATGATGAGGAGTCACAAATGCCATCTGTTTCTGGACAGTCTGCACTACGTGGTTCCTCACAAAGGCCTAGGCAGGGGACACTTTGTGAGGAGGATGAGGAGGCGTCAATGGAGGAGGAAGACATCTCTCCAGAGGAGGGAGGTACCCAATGCTCTAGTCAGTATGTACAGCGAGGGTGGGGTGATGCAGAGCAGGCAGAGATGACGCCTCAAGCAGGGGACAGCGTTTCTTTGGCAGTTGGGAGTCTGCAGC
This sequence comes from Dendrobates tinctorius, assembly GCF_039654945.1. Lineage (NCBI taxonomy): Eukaryota > Metazoa > Chordata > Amphibia > Anura > Dendrobatidae > Dendrobates > Dendrobates tinctorius. The sequence goes on from NW_027361959.1 coordinate 5,609,641, forward strand.
ACATGGTTGATTTCATGCTGCAGTGCCTGAGAAACGACCGCTGCATCGCCCACATTCTCAACACGGCTGAATATTGGGTGTACACCCTCCTAGATCCTCGCTACTGGGACAACTTACAAAGCCTCATACCACCGTTGAACTGGGAGCGTAAAATGCGTGAGTTCCAAGACACACTGGTGCAGTCCATCATGTTCTCCATTCCACCCGACAGCAGTGCTGCTAGTGCTTTACAAAGCAGCTCTGTGCGTTGAGGCAGTGGAGGAAGCTCTGCACAAAGAGGGAGCAGAGGCAGCGCTTCAGCACAAGGCAAGACCAGTATAGTCCAAATGTGGCAAAGTTTTGTGTGTCCGCCACAAATGTCTACACCATCACAGACGGCTCCAGTCAGCAGGAGGCAATGTTTCCGTCATATGGTGACAGACTACATGTCTTGCCCTGTCAGTGTACTCCCAGACGGCTCTTCCCCCTTCAAGTTTTGGGTCTCTAAGCTGGATACATGGCCAGAGCTTAGCCAGTATGCATTGGAGGTGCTGGCTTGCCCTGCTGCCAGTGTATTATCGGAACGCGTCTTTAGTGCCGCAGGTGGTGTACTAACAGACCGTCGCACGCGACTATCCTCCGATAACGTTGACCGGTTTACTTTTCTGAAAATAAACAAGGCCTGGACCTCGCCAGAATTTGCCAGTCCTCTTCCAGAATAAATAATTGGTTGGAAACAGTATCCAGGTCTCCCGTTGTGTTCATGTTTCTACCACCTGAACTGTAATCCCTGGGCTTCAACACAGCCAGTTGTCGCTCAGAAGTGTCGTCTGCACAGAGAAAAACACTAGCTCCTGTGTTAGTGGGGTTCAGTAATGCCAGCTGCTCCCCTGCTGGGTGGACGGCAAAATCTCCTGCTCCCTCCACAATCAAACTACTACTGATTTTTAACCGTGCTCCACTTAGGCCTCTGGCTCCACTGTCTCTTGTATTTCCCCTGGCCTCCAACCCCACCAGTTGCTGCTCTGAAGTGGCGTCTGCACAATCCACACTTGTTCCTGTGTTACTGGGGCTCAGTCACGTCAGTTGATCCCCTGATGTGTTTCTGGCAATGTCTCCATTACTAGTAGTGGGAATGTAGACAGAGCAGGAAACATTGCCGGACACACATCAGGGGAACAGCTGACGTTACTGAACCCCAGTAACACAGGAACAAGTGTTGATTGTGCAGACGCCACTTCTAAGCAGCAACTGGTGGGGTTGGAGGCCAGGGGAAATACTAGAGACAGAGTGGAGCCAGAGGCCTAGTTGGAGTACGTTTAAAATCAGTAGTAGTCTACAACAGATATTAAACTTGATGAAATTAGGCCTCAGCCTACACCCTGATTGACCCTGGGCTCCAACATCGCCAGTTGCTGCTCAGAAGTGTCTTTGGCACGGGTACTCCCTCCTGCCCATCCTGGTTCCAGCACGCCTGCTGTTTCCGGGTAGTGTCAATGTCACATTGCCACCGACTCGTCCGGTCGTGCTGTGGTCGGGTTACCCGAGTCTATGGTGCCTGCAGTTTCGGTGCTTCCTATGTGGGCTGCGGGTTCTGGTAATAAAGGCTGGTTCCGTAGTGCCAATAGGACAAGCACCCCCTGTAGGACTGTGAGTTTCGGTAACTGCGGCCTGCTTGCAGCCTTGCAACTTTGTTTATCATGGGTACTTTCTGCTACCCATCCGGGTTCCAGCACCATCAGCTGGTTCTCGGCAGTTCCATTGACTCTTGTAGCTTCTGCTACCCATCCGGGTTTCAGTACCGTCAGCTGGTTCTCGGCAGTGTCTTTGGCACGGGTACTCCCTCCTGCCCAGCCTGGTTCCAGCACGCCTGCTGTTTCTGGGGAATGTCAACGTCACTTTGCCACCAATACGTTGTCCTGTCGTGTTGCGGTCGGGTTAGCTGAGTCTATGGTGCCTGCAGTTTAGGTGCTTCCTATGTGTGCTGCAGGTTCTGGTAATAAAGGCTGGTTCCGTAGTGCCAATAGGACAAGCACCCCCTGTAGGACTGTGGGTTTCGGTAACTGCGGCCTGCTCACGGCCTTGCAACTTTGTTTATTATGGGTACCTTCTGCTACCCATCCGGGTTCCAGCACCTTCAGCTGGTTCTCGTCAGTGCCTTTGGCCGAGGTGCCTCCTTCTCGGTATCCAAGTTCCAGCAATATCTGCTGGTTCTTGGTAGTGCTTTGTAGCACAGGTACCTCCTGCTTAGAAACCGTGTTCCAACACCGTCAGCTGGTCCACGGTTGTGCCATTGGCTCTTGTTCCTTCTGCTGCCCCTGCGGGTTCCAGCACCGTCAGTTGGTCCTCGCTAGTTCCATTAGCTCTTGCAGCTTCTGCTACCCATCCGGGTTCCAGCACCGTCAGCTGGTTCTCGGCAGTGCCTTTGGCTGAGGTGCCTCCTTCTCAGTATCCGAGTTCCAGTAACGTCTGCTGGTTCTTGGTAGTGCTTTTTAGCACAGGTACCTCCTGCTTAGAAACCATGTTCCAGCACCGTCAGCTGGTCCACGGTTGTGCCATTGGCTCTTGTTCCTTCTGCTGCCACTCTGGGTTCCAGCACCGTCAGCTGGTTCTCGGTAGTTCCATTGACTCTTGTAGCTTCTGCTACCCATCCGGGTTCCAGCACCGTCAGCTGGTTCTTGGCAGTGCCTTTGGTCGAGGTGCCTCCTTCTCAGTATCCGAGTTCCAGCAACATCTGCTGGTTCTTGGTAGTGCTTTGTAGAACAGGTACCTCCTGCTTAGAAACTGTGTTCCAGCACCGTCAGCTGGTCCACGGTTGTGCCATTGGCTCTAGTTCCTTCTGCTGCCCCTCTGGGTTCCAGCACCATCAGCTGGTCCTCGCTAGTTCCATTGGCTCTTGCAGCTTCTGCTACCCATCCGGGTTCCAGCACCGTCAGCTGGTTCTCGGCAGTGTCTTTGGCACGGGTACTCCCTCCTGCCCAGCCTGGTTCCAGCACGCCTGCTGTTTCCAGGGAGTGTCAACGTCACTTTGCCACCAATACGTTGTCCTGTCGTGTTGCGGTCGGGTTAGCCGAGTCTATGGTGCCTGCAGTTTAGGTGCTTCCTATGTGGGCTGCAGGTTCTGGTAATAAAGGCTGGTTCCGTAGTGCCAATAGGACCAGCACCCCCTGTAGGACTGTGGGTTTCGGTAACTGCGGCCTGCTTGTGGCCTTGCAACTTTGTTTATCTTGAGTACCTTCTGCTACCCATCCGGGTTCCAGCACCGTCAGCTGGTTCTCGGCAGTGCCTTTGGCTGAGGTGCCTCCTTCTCGGTATCCGAGTTCCAGCAACGTCTGCTGGTCCTTGGTAGTGCTATCTAGCACAGGTACCTCCTGCTTAGTAACCATTTTCCAGCACCGTCAGTTGGTCCACGGTTGTGCCATTGGCTCTTGTTCCTTCTGCTGCCCTCTGGGTTCCAGCACCATCAGCTGGTCCCCGCTAGTTCCATTTGCTCTTGCAGCTTCTGCTACCCATCCGGGTTCCAGCACCGTCAGCTGGTTCCAGGCAGAGCCTTTGGCCTAGGTGCCTCCTTCTCGGTATCCGAGTTCCAGCAACGTCTGCTGGTCCTTGGTAGTGCTTTCTAGCACAGGTACCTCCTGCTTAGTAACCGTGTTCCAGCACCGTCAGCTGGTCCACAGTTGTGCCATTGGCTCTTTTTCCTTCTGCTGCCCCTCCGGGTTCCAGCACTGTCAGCTGGTCCTTGCTAGTTCCATTTGCTCTTGCAGCTTCTGCTATCCATCCGGGTTCCAGCACCGTCAGCTGGTTCCAGGCAGAGCCTTTAGCCTAGGTGCCTCCTTCTCGGTATCCGGGTTCCAGTACCATCAGCTGGTTCTCGGCAGTTCCTCAGCCTTCTTGTACCTTCTGCTACTTTTCCAAGTTCGAGCTTGTGGAAATGGTTTTTGGTTGTCACTCTGGATCTCCCTGACGACGACCCTGAAGACGACGACCCTGAAGACCACACCGAAGAAGACCAAAAAGATGACCCTGAAGAAGATGACCAAGAGGACAAAGAGCATGAAGACAACCACCAAGATGCAGAACAACAAGAGACAGAAGACCAAGAAGCAGAAAAACCAAAAGCAGAAGAACATTAAGCATAAGACTAAAAATCAGAGCAAATGATATTATCTAAATTATAAGCAGAAGAAGACTAAGCAGTGTATGGGGGTGAGTCCGTTCCTCCACGTGGTGCCCCTGGAAAATGCCTGCTGCTGCAAACTGAACGTGGACAAATCCTGTTGTAAATGTTTTGTGACAGGCAGAACGGAAGGTGTAATCTTCAAACTTTTATAGATAACAACTACAGGAATGCCTGTCACAAATAAGAATATGATGAAGAAGAAGAAGAAGAATAGGAAGAAGATGAAGAAGTAGAATATGAAGAAGAATAATAGTTGAATAAGAAGAATATGAAGAATGTAAAAAAAAAGAATAATAGGAAGAAGGTGAAGAAGAAGAAGAAGATGAATAAGGTGAAGAAGAAGTTGATGAAAAAGATGCTGCTGCTGAGGATGATGAAGGAGAAAATGTGGGAGAAGTAAAAAAGAAGGTGAAGAGCATGGAAGTAGTGAAACATACATATCTGACAAAATATAAAAGAGTTTAACATAGTCAATATCTTTGTAACTCCGAACGTCTTTAAAATAAAAAAAATAATTCCTGCTATTCCATTTGATTGGGCTAAACCTCTATGGCTTTAATGTCTCCTACACCTCCCACAATACAGTCATATGTTAAAGTTTGGGAACCCCCATTAATGTTAACCTTTTTTCTTTATAACAATTTTGGGTTTTGCAACAGCTATTTCAGTTTCATATATCTAATAACTGATGGACTCAGTTATATTTCTGGATTCAAATGAGGTTTATTGTACTAACAGAAAAAGTGCAATCTGCATTTAAACAAAATTTGACCGGTGCAAAAGTATGGGCACCCTTATCATTTTCTTGATTTGAACACTCCTAACTACTTTTTACTGACTTCCTGAAGCACTAAATTGGTTTTGTAACCTCATTGAGCTTTGAACTTCATAGCCAGGTGTATCAAATCATGAGAAAAGGTATTTAAAGTGGCCACTTGCAAGTAGTTCTCCTATTTGATTCTCCTATGAAGAGTGGCATCATGGGCTCCTCAAAACAACTCTCAAATGATCTGAAAACAAAGATTATTCAACATAGCTTTTCAGGGGAAGGATACAAAAAGTTGTCTCAGACATTTAACCTCTCAGTTTCCACTGTGAGGAACATAGTAAGGAAATGGAAGAATACAGGTATAGTTCTTGTTAAGCCCAGAAGTGGCAGGCCAAGAAAAATATCAGAAAGGCAGAGAAGAATGGTGAGAACAGTCAAGGACAATCCACAGACCACAACCAAAGACCTGCAGCATCATCTTGCTGCAGATGGTGTCACTGTGCATCGGTCAACAATACAGCGCACTTTGCACAAGGAGAAGCTGTATGGGAGAGTGATGCGAAAGAAGCCGTTTCTGCAAGCACGCCACAAACAGAGTCGCCTGAGGTATGCAAAAGCACATTTGGACAAGCCAGTTACATTTTGGAAGAAGGTCCTGTGGACTGATAAAACAAAGATTGAGTTGTTTGGTCATACAAAAAGGCGTTATGCATGGAGGCTAAAAAACACAGCATTCCAAGAAAAACACTTGCTACCCACAGTAAAATTTGGTGGAGGTTCCATCATGCTTTGGGGCTGTGTGGCCAATGCCGGCACCGGGAATCTTGTTAAAGTTGAGGGTCGCATGGATTCAACTCAGTATCAGCAGATTCTTGACAATAATGTGCAAGAATCAGTGACGAAGTTGAAGTTACGCAGGGGATAGATATTTCAGCAAGACAATGATCCAAAACAATGCTCCAAATCTACTCAGGCATTCATGCAGAGGAACAATTACAATGTTCTGGAATGGCCATCCCAGTCCCCAGACCTGAATATCATTGAACATCTGTGGGATGATTTGAAGCGGGCTGTCCATGCTCGGCGACCATCAAACTTAACTGAACTGAAATTGTTTTGTAAACAGGAAAACAGAAATGGTCACAAATACCTTCATCCAGGATCTGGGAACCCATTAATAGCTACAGGAAGCGACTAGAGGCTGTTATTTTTGCAAAAGGAGGATCTACGAAATATTAATGTCACTTTTATGTTGAGGTGCCCATACTTTTGCACCGGTCAAATTTTGTTTAAATGCAGATTGCACTTTTTCTGTTAGTACAATAAACCTCATTTGAATCCAGAAATATAACTGAGTCCATCAGTTATTAGATATATGAAACTGAAATAGCTGTTGCAAAAACCAAAATTGTTATAAAGAAAAAAGGTTAACATTAATAGGGGTGCCCAAACTTTAACATATGACTGTACATTCTACATTATTATTAGTTGTTTTTCTTCATGTAGAATTAACCTACAAGGAAAGAAAGGGTTTTTTTTAATTCCGATATTTCTGTCCCATTGACTTGAATGGGACTTCCGGAATCGGAATCGGCGATACCCGATACTTTTTGGATATCGGCCGATCCAATCTGATCCGATATTTTTCAATATCGGGTGGTATCGCTCAACACTAGTGGTGACAGCATCATGGTTTGGACCTGCTTTTCTTCAGCAGGGACAGGGAAGATGGTTAAAATTGATGGGAAGATGGATGGAGCCAAATACAGGACCATTCTTGAAGGAAACCTGTTGGAGTCTGCAAAAGACCTGAGACTGGGACGGAGATTTGTCTTCCAACAAGACAACGATCCCAAACATAAAGCAAAATCTACAATGGAATGGTTCACGAATAAACCTATCCAGTAGTTAGAATGGTAAAGTCAAAGCCCAGAGCTGAATCCCATCGAGAATCTGTGGAAAGAGCTGAAAATTGCTGTTCACAAACGATCTCCATCAAACCTCACTGAGCTCGAGCTGTTTGCCAAGGAAGAATGGGCAAGAATTTCAGTCTCTTGATGTACAAAACTGATAGAGACATACCCCAAGCGACCTGCAGCTGTAATCGCAGCAAAAGGTGGTGCAACAAAGTATTAAGTTAAAGGGGCTGAATAATATTGCACGCCCCACTTTTCAGTTTTTGAATTTCCACAAAAATGTAGAATAACCAATAAATTTCATTCAACTTCACAATTGTGTCCCACTTGTTGTTAATTCTTCACCAGAAATTTACATTTGGTCTTTTTATTTTTGAAGCATGATATGTGAGAAAAGGTTGAAAAGTTCCCGGGGGCCGAATACTTTCGCAAGGCACTGTATATATCTAAAACCAAGATAATATAAAGCACGATGTTTAGTAATATTTATAATAAAATGGTACATAGAGAGTTAAATAAAGAAACAAAAACATAAAATCTGTGTTAGGCCGGGGTCTCACTTGCGACAAACTCGCATGAGTCTCACACCTCAATACATGGCACTGCCTCCGGCACTCGGGACCAGAGCGGTCAGCTACGTAAAAAATCATGCAGCCGCACACTCCGGTCCCCCCCTGTATGCATGGCTGGGTTCATTCTCATCCTCCCCCGTATGCATGGCTGGGCTCATTCTCATCCTCCCCCCCGTATGCATGGCTGGGCTCATTCTCATCCTCCCCCTGTATGAATGGCTGGGCTCATTCTCATCCCCCCTGTATGCATGACTGGGCTCATTCTCATCCTCCCCCTGCTGTTTGCATGGCTGACCTCATTCTCATCCTCCCCCCCCTGTATGCATGGCTGGGCTCATTCTCATCCTCCCCCCTGTATGCATGGCTGGGCTCTTCCTCTCTCCCCCCCATATGCTTGGCTCCGGGCTCATCCTCCCCCCATGTACGCATGGCTCCGGGCTCATCCTCTTCCCACCCCTGTAAGCATGGCTCCGGGCTCATTCTCTACCCCCTGTACGCATGGCTCCAGGCTTATCCTGTCCCCCCTGTACGCATGGCTCCAGGCTCATTCTCTCCCCCATTGTATGCATGGCTCTGGGCTCATCCCCCCTGTATGCATGGCTCCGGGCTCATCCTCCCCCCCTGTACGCATGGCTCCGGGCTCATCCTCTCCCCCCGTACGCATGGCTCTGGGCTCATCCTCCCCCCCTCTGCGCATGGCTTCAGGCTCATTCTCCCCCCCTGTATGCATGGCTCCAGGCTCATCCTCTCCCCCCCGTACGCATGGCTCTGGGCTCATCCTCTCCCCCCCTGTGTGCATGGCTCCGGGCTCATCCTCTCCCCCCTTTATGCATGGCTCCAGGCTCATCCTCTCCCCCCCACCTGTATGCATGGCTCTGGGATCATCCTCTCCCTCCCCCGTATGCATGGCTCTCTGGGCTCATCCTCCCCCTCCTTCCCCCCGCGGGCTCACCTGAGTCCTCAGAGTCGCGCGGTCCCTGCTTGTGATGTGCATGTTGTTACCTCCAGCGGCACCGGCGCACCGCTATGCTTCCTGACTGTGTGCAGTCATGTGGTACCGCTCATTAAGCTCATGAATATGGATGCCACGCCTATGAGAGTGGCGTGGCGTCCATATTCATTACTGTAATGAGTGGTACCACGTGACCGCACACACAGTCAGGAAGCATAGGGCGCCAGAGATCATCGGAGCTGCGGGCACTGCTGGAGGAGCCAGGAGGTGAGTATGATGTCATCGAGGGAGGGAAGGGGGGGGGGAGGTAGGAGGGATGGACCGACCGGAGGGAAAAAAAAAACGTTGCTGAGGTGCCGCCCCTCCGCAGAGTCCCGCCCCAGGCACAGGCCCACGAGTGCCTTATGGAAAATACGGCCCTGGTGGGGCTACATCAAAAGTCCAGCATATTTACCACCGAGACAGAGGATCTGAACGACCTGAGACCAAGCATCACTAAAACACTGGAATCCATATTCAAGGATATACTGGCAAGATTCTGCACAGAACTAGACTACCATCCACACATCTGTTGTGTCACCAATTGAAATAATTGTAAAGATTTCTAACGTATAGGTAAAACCTGGATAGACAGTGTTACTTTCCATGTTAATAAATTTGTGTTATGTTCTCTTGGTTATGAATACCGAGGCTATAATTTTGCCCCATCCTTTATGAATCTCCTTTTACATGTTTTTTTTTCTTTAAATTCAATGAACCTGGCAAATTTGGACATTAAATGATTCGATCACCATGTAGACCAAAAGTTTTTTCTTATTATGTCCCAATACGTAATATCATGGAACTATATTTTAAATTTCTTCATTTCCTCCATTATATTTTTGTATTCTTCTGCAATCTGATTTTCAAAATTGACAGTTTCATGAAAGTTTTGTGTTGATCTTAGAGAATAGGTAGATTTTATCTGGAAAACATATAAATGCTGAAGATTCATTAATTATTACTTACGCTGAATTACAGATATCTAAATTAATTGGTTTGGTCAGAGCGGCAGCTGGCTGAGAGGATGCAATCACGCATGCATGCTCTCCAGTAAATGTTAATGGTGCCTTGTGATTGTCTAGGTGACTTGATAATTTTTCCTACTGACTGTTTCTCTCATCATCACTTTTAGGATATGTTCATGTGAGGCATATATTCTGCAGATTTCCTGTCTGGATCTCTGCCAAACTTAGTATATCCTGTGATGATGTCTTTTCACATATGATCAATGCAGTCAGAGACTAGCAGAGGAGTTGGCAAGAGAGCCAAATAAACTGCAAGGGAAATTTTATTTTTTTAACTTTTTTTGCTTTATCCAGAGTCAAATTTACAGACAAAATTTGCATGTTTTCATACAGATTTGCCACTGTGGATGCTTATGTGGTTTCTAGCATCATTTCTCCTGTGTACCATTTCTCCTTGTGGAGATTAAATATTGTCGAGAGAGAACCTCTCGCCTAGCCAAACCAGACCTCACACTTTGCACTGATGAGGGGCAATACCCCCAAAACACCTTGTCTGCAAATTGAGATTCTGGTTTTGATTTTTACCTAAGTCATGTGTCAAGGCTCGTTAAAGGGGTTGTCCACTACTAGGACAGCCCCTTCTTAAACTAAATGTTCAGCCTTGATAAAATAATAAAGCCTATACTCAACTCCCATTCCGGCTCCATTCCAGTGGTGTCAGCACTCGCAGTCCCGGGGGTTGTGATGCGATAAAATGACACGTGATGCCCGGTGTCCAATCAGCGCTGACATCACTGTCTCCGCCGTCAGAAAAACTTAATATGAAGAGGAAGCCAGGGCTGCAGCTCATCCAGGGCATCATGTGTCATTTCATCGCATCACAGCCCCGGGACAGCAAGTGCCAACACGGCTGGAATGAAGCAGACACGGTAAGTGAGTATAGGCTTTATTATTTTACCAGAGCCGAACATTTAGTTTAAGAAAGGGTTTTCTTCATAGCAGACAATCCCTTTAAAAGGTCGATATTGACTTTTAGGATTACTACTACCAATAAGTGGCACTAGCGTTTTAGTCCTATTCCTCTCTGAAGAGACAATTTGCATACTCTTGTGTAAGAATAAACTCTGAGTGTTGAGGCATCTCTCGTACTGGAACTAACTTTTAATTTGAGTTTCCAAAAGGAAAGAAAGCTATGTTACTGTAAAAAACTTACAGGACTAGTTTTGTAACTATAAGAATTTTAACTATAGGCTTGTAATTAGTGATGAGCGAGTATACTCATTGCTCGGGTTTTCCCGCACATGCTTGGGTGACCTCCGAGTATCTTGGCATGCTCGGAGATTTAGTTTTTGTCGAAGTAGCTGCATGATTTATGGCTGCTAGAAAGCCTGAATAAATGTGGGGATTCCCTAACAAACAGGCATTCCTCACATGTATTCAGCCTGTCCAGCAGCCACAAATCATGCAGCTGCGTTGACACAAACTAAATCTCCGAGCATGCCAAAATACTTGGAGGACACCCGAGCAACGAGTATACTCGCTCATCACTACTTATAATAACTACAAATTATTCACATTTTTCTAAAACACCCTTTGCACGGATATAAATGTCTTTTTTTAAGTATACATTTTTTTTTAAAGTGAAGCAAATACTTTTTTTTATATGGTCTTTAAATGGCTCTGTGGCCTTATATTATTAAATATGCCTTTAGATGAATTAATGCTCCCATCATCCTCTGCTTTCAAACTTAGCTGTCGGCTGCCAAATCATTTGCCAGTTTAATTTGAAGAAATCCCATTGTTAAATGATGCTTGAGGTTAGTACAATCTATTGACCTTCAATGTAAAGCCAAGACTCATAACTATTGCCCCATAATAAGTGAATCTATATTCTGAGCCAATGCCAACCTAAATTCAATGAGATCATAAATCAGTTATACTTCACAGACAGAGATGTGGCATGATCTATGCAGTGGGTAGTTTCATTATATTAGAACTAAGTTGTTTGTACAGAATTCAGTTATATGTCACAGTCTAACACCTAAGAAGCCTAGGAACAGTTTCGAAATGCTATCTATGGATCATTGCTGAACATGTCATCCCTCACTACATGACCTAGGAATGTTTGACTCAGCCCCCCTTTCAACCTCCATCTTATGTAACCCCTACACCTACAATAACCACAGACAGATTCCGAGTCTCTTGGATAAATAGGCCACAGCAGCCCTGTTTATTAACATATTTACATACAAAAAATGAACATCTATAATAATAAATGCCCTAACCAGCTTCCGGTTGTAACAACTTCCGTCCAGTTGTAACCGGTGACATCACCACACACACACGCACATGTTAACCCTCAACACACCACACCGCCTCAACACACACTCACCTTTCACCTCCACTCATGTCCACTCACTCTTTCACTCCACATACGTTCCTTTCTCTCACTCCGTTTCTCATACTCACACCGTCATCGTCGCTGCCCCGACATCTTCCTCCGCCGCCGCGATTCAGGATCCAGACGTTCTCCAGGCCGCCGACATGTTCTTGCGGGACGCCATCTTGGATGTCGTGAAATCCCGCGAGATTCAAGATAGCGTCGCCGCAACAATATGTCGCTGGCGTGGACGACATCGGGATCCAAAAAGATGGCGTCGGTGAAATCTCGCGAGATTACGCCGACGCCATTTTGGATCCCGATGTCGCCCACGCCGGCGACATGTTGTTGCGGCGACGCCATCTTGAATATCGCGGGACTTCACGACATCCAAGATGGCGTCCCGCAAGAATATGTCGCTGGCGTGGGCGACATCGGGATCCAAAATGGCGTCGGCGTAATCTCGCGAGATTTCGCCGACGCCATCTTTTTGGATCCCGATGTCGTCCACGCCAGCGACATGTTGTTGCGGCGACGCTATCTTGAATATCGCGGGATTTCACGAAATCCAAGATGGCGTCCCGCAAGAACATGTCGGCGGCCTGGAGAACGTCTGGATCCTGGATCGCGGCGGCGGAGGAAGATGTCGGGGCAGCGACGATGACGGTGTGAGTATGAGAAACGGAGTGAGAGAAAGGAACGTATGTGGAGTGAAAGAGTGAGTGGACATGAGTGGAGGTGAAAGGTGAGAGGAGTGTGTGTTGAGGCGGTGTGGTGTGTTGAGGGTTAATATGGCAAGAGGTGTTAACGACGTCGGCGAAATCTCGCGAGATTTCGCCGACGCCATCTTGCATTCGTGAAATTGCGTCATTTACCTCACGCCGACTTGCTGTGCGGACGCTTGGCATTGCCTGTACCACCATAACTACTGCTGCCTTGGTCCTATGCCTGTTTACTGCCAGTGTCTAATTACAGGGCCAATTTGCCTGTACCACCATAACTACTGCTGCCTTGCTCCTCTGCCGGTGTCTAATTACAGGACCAATTTGCCTATACCGCCATAACTACTGCCTTTGTCCTCTGCCGGTGTCTAATTACAGGGCCAATTTGCCTATACTGCCATAACTACTGCTGCCTTTGTCCTCTGCCAGTGTCTAATTACAGGGCCAATTTGCCTCTATTGCCATAACTACTGCTGCTTTGGTCATCTGCCTGTTTACTGCCGGTGTCTAATTACAAGGCCAATTTGCCTCTACCGCCATAACTACTGCTGCCTTGCTCCTCTGCCGGTGTCTAATTACAGGGCTAATTTGCCTCTACCGCCATAACTACTGCTGCCTTGCTCCTCTGCCGGTGTCTAATTACAGGTCTAATTTGCCTCTACTGCCATAACTACTGCTGCCTTGCTCCTCTGCCGGTGTGTAATTACAGGGCTAATTTGCCTCTACCGCCATAACTACTGCTGCATTGCTCCTCTGCCTGTGTCCAATTACAGGGCCAATTTGCCTATACCGCCATAACTACTGCTGCCTTGCTCCTCTGCCGGTGTCTAATTACAGGGCTAATTTGTCTCTACCGCCATAACTACTGCTGCCTTGCTCCTCTGCCGGTGTCTATTTACAGGGCCAATTTGCCTCTACCGCCATAACTACTGCTGCCTTGCTCCTCTGCCGGTGTCTAATTACAGGGCTAATTTGCCTCTACCGCCATAACTACTGCTGCCTTGCTCCTCTGCCGGTGTCTAATTACAGGGCTAATTTGCCTCTACCGCCATAACTACTGCTGCCTTGCTCCTCTGCCGGTGTCTAATTACAGGGCTAATTTGCCTCTACCGCCATAACTACTGCTGCCTTGCTCCTCTGCCGGTGTCTAATTACAGGGCTAATTTGCCTCTACCGCCATAACTACTGCTGCATTGCTCCTCTGCCGGTGTCTAATTACAGGGCCAATTTGCCTATACCGCCATAACTACTGCTGCCTTGCTCCTCTGCCGGTGTCTAATTACAGGGCTAATTTGTCTCTACCGCCATAACTACTGCTGCCTTGCTCCTCTGCCGGTGTCTAATTACAGGGCCAATTTGCCTCTACCGCCATAACTACTGCTGCCTTGCTCCTCTGCCGGTGTCTAAGTTACAGGGCCAATTTGCCTCTACCGCCATAACTACTGCTGCCTTGCTCCTCTGCCGGTGTCTAATTACAGGATCAATTTGCCTCTACCGCCATAACTACTGCTGCATTGCTCCTCTGCTGGTGTCTAATTACAGGGCCAATTTGCCAATACCGCCATAACTACTGCTGCCTTGCTCCTCTGCCGGTGTCTAATTACAGGGCCAATTTGCCTCTACCGCCATAAGTACTGCTGCCTTGCTCCTCTGACTGTTCACTGCCTGTGTCTAATTACAGGGCCAATTTGCCTCTACCGCCATAACTACTGCTGCCTTGCTCCTCTGCCGGTGTCTAATTACAGGGCCAATTTGCCTCTACTGCCATAACTACTGCTGCCTTGCTCCTCTGCCGGTGTCTAATTACAGGGCCAATTTGCCTCTACCGCCATAACTACTGCTGCCTTGCTCCTCTGCCGGTGTCTAACTACAGGGCCAATTTGCCACTACCACTTCATAACTACTGCTGGGCAATTACAGGGTCAATTAGTATCTGTTTACTCTACAATACTCCAGGACGCCTTCTTCACTGCCAGATAACTGCCAAATAGACTCCTTTACCTGTGCCAACATGAGTCATAACAAAAAGTATGCCAATGCCAGTGAAAGGAAAGCAGCTTTAGCACTACGACAAAAACAACACCGTGCTAATGAGACTCCTGAGGAAAAACACCATCGCCTTGAGAAGATTAAGGCTTATAAACGCCGTCGCCTCACACACGAATCCCCTAACTCTAAATCCATAAGATTGGCTGAAGAAGCCTCTGCACGCCGTCACCGCCGACAACAGACGGCCTCTTCCTCATCATTATTATTAGACTCACAACAGGATGCTTCCACATCAGCATGTGGAACAATTTACTGCTACACTTCATCCCATATGCCGTTCACTGACATAACTAATCAGCAATCTGTTTCTGCCCTATCAATACCACCATTCAATACTGATGCACAGTATGCCAATGCCAGTGAAAGGAAAGCAGCTTTAGCACTACGACAAAAACAACGCCGTGCTAATGAGACTCCTGAGGAAAAACAGCATCGACTTGACAAGATTAAGGCTTATAAACGCTGTCGTCTCACACACGAATCCCCTAACTCTAAATCTATTACATTGGCTGAAGAAGCCGCTACACGCCATCACCGCCAACAACAGACGGCTTCTTCCTCATCATCTATAATAATAAATGCCCTAACCAGCTTCCGGTTGTAACAACTTCCATCCAGTTGTAACCGGTGACGTCACCACACACACACGCACGTTAACCCTCAACACACCACACCGCCTCAACACACACTCCTCTCACCTTTCACCTCCACTCACGTCCACTCACTCTTTCACTCCACATACGTTCCTTTCTCTCACTCCGTTTCTCATACTCACACCGTCATCGTCGCTGCCCCGACATCTTCCTCCGCCGCCGCGATCCTGGATCCAGACGTTCTCCAGGCCGCCGACATGTTCTTGCGGCGACGCCATCTTGGATTTCGTGAAATCCCGCGAGATTCAAGATGGCGTCGCCGCAAGAACATGTCGCCGGCGAGGACGACGTCGGGATCCAAAATGGCGTCGGCGAAAACTCGCGAGATTTCGCCGACGCCATTTTGGATCCCGACGTCGTCCACGCCGGCGACATGTTCTTCCGGCGATGCTATCTTGACTATCGCGGGATTTCACGATACTCAAGATGGCGTCGCCGCAAGAACATGTCGCCGGCGTGGACAACGTCTGGATCCAGGATGGCGCCGGCGGAAGAAGATGTCGGGGATCGTGGAGCAGCGGCGATGACGGCGTGAGTATGAGAGACGGAGTGAGAGAAGGGGTCGTATGTGGAGTGAAAGAGTGAGTGGAGATGGTGAAAGGTGAGAGGAGTGTGTGTTGAGGAGTGTGTGTGTTGAGGGTTAACATGGCAAGAGGTGTGATGCTATCGCATCCTCCCGATGCGATAGCATCGGGCCATAATCTAGTATCAATATAACATTGACAAATAAGGAACGGGGTCTATGGAAGTCGTGCACCAGCTTTGTTGCATCATCAACCACACCTTAAGCCCTCAAACACACAACGGTTCGATGACCCTACTGAATGGTGCTACCAATTAAATTGTCCTGCTGAGACCTCAGCCCAGTAGGGACCCCTTTTATTTAAATTATACTCTGACCACCAAATGAAGCAAAAGAGGAGAGGGGTAGGTAACTGCCCCACCAAATCAAGTCCCCTACTCCTCCCCTCTGCTACCATCACCTGGCTCTCCACAGTCCCGTTCCTGCCACAACAGACATGCATGACACCTTATGCATGAATGCCCCTCCACACCTTAATAGCCTTCTCTAAACCCTCTCTCAAACCAGTGCCCAGATATCTATACCGATAGGTGTCAAATGTACCCAATCCCGACGTAAATGCTCCCTGGATGGAACTTCCAGATCGCGATGCCGCACTACCACCGCCCCATTCCTAGCCAAAAAATGCGATTCACGTTAATCCAGGTCTTATTTATGCGTTCAACTGAACGATCATATTTCCATGCCAAGCGAGCCACAATATAGGACCAAACAATGACCATCCCCGAGTGAGCAGCCATGAGCCGCAAACAGTTTAAATTAATGTCCCGAATCAAATCCCTAGAAGTGCGGACCCCCAAATCATTACCCCCCACGTGAATCAATAAAACATCTGGGGGTCTATCCAAACCCACATGAAAATAATATTCTGGAACCAACTTGGACCATAGCATTCCACTAATCCCAATCCACCTAACCATCGACTCATCCTGTCTTAATCCAAGCTGCTGGCCGGACGGTATGAAATCAGCTCATAAAGCTCCCCCAACCACATACAAGTGTCCTAACACCCACACCAACAGTGGACCATCTGCAAAGAAAACAACCAAAATTGTAACTTGCAACCCCACAGGCAAACCCCGTTTTCCACTGTTAAATATCCAGAATTCCTATACGGACATATAATGCAAAATGTAATGACTCCCATCTCTCAATGTTGCGCACCGCCACTGCACTAAGATCCCACCTGGCCGCTTCCGTCGTGTTGCTGCCCCTATACGAAAGGAATGGAACCCAAATTTTGAATAATCCATGCCAATTGAACCTAAGCACCTCCTGAATATGGCTATTAGCTGGAATTTAGACAAAGCCGAACCATCCTGATGAATCAACAAAGAACCCCCGGCACCGCTTCTTACCCACAAAAATTGAGACGTTCTATATACTGGGCACTCCATTAATCCTTCCGCCTCGCACAGTTCTACCATACAACCCTTGCTATAGATATCTGTTTTCGACCTCCGAAGTATACAACGGATAACCCTGGGTTCACATACCACATCATGGAATTGAAAACCCCCTTGATGATAACAGTCCTTACTCACTAATTCGCTTGTTTGAAATGCGCCAAAGAAGGCTAAACAAAAAGCCATCTGACGCAACAATGTCTCATATTTAGACCAACACACATTATACAATGCTGCTAACAGTCTACCCAACATATGAAAGGAGATCGGAGGCCTCCAATACCGAATTTGCCCTTCCTTTCCTGTACCCCTTCAATGCTGGTCATATCACAAAAGCCTTGGTAACGTCTTCTACGCCAGACCATTTGAACAAAAATGCCAATGCAGCCATTCGACCATTCAACACCGACATCGACACCCCTTCCTCACATGACCTGCCGATCATGTATGACAACAGATCCACTCTATCTTCATCTGACTGACTACTCCCTGTACTCGACTCCAACCTATACCAATAATCCCACACCGAATTATCAATGCTACATCCCAGGAGCCACCGATGCCACAATCAACCTCATTGCTGATCTGATACCAGATTCCATAAGCTCGCCGGCCATTGTGTTCCATGCTGCTCTGACTCTGGCGCCAGCTTCTAAAACAGACCCCACTGAAAGTGAGAAATTGCATCAGCAATGGAATTTTTGACTCTTGGGACATGCTTCACCCTTAACCATACATTCAAATGCAAGCATTGAAGTACAAAATGACGCATCAAATTCACCACAGGAGGAGAGTGAGCTGACAAGCGATTAATACTCTGCACCACGTTCATGTTATCACACAAAAACCTTACATTCTTGTTTCGCAAAACCTCCCCCCACATTTCCACTACCACAATGGGAAAAAACTGTAAGACCACTAAATTCTTCGTCAGCTCATTCACTTTCCACTTCCCGGCCAACCATTTGCCTTGAAAATAGGCTCCAAATCCCAATGATCCTGCTGCAACCAACTCCAAGTCAACATTGTCAACCACCTCGTCCATCCACACCGATTGTTCATTATAACTACCCAAAAACAGCTCCCATTTGTGTAAATCCGCTTTCTGCCCTGCATTCAACCGAATAAATGCTCTTTATGTTGGTTTGGTTTTTCCTGTATGATGCATATACTGTATATAGTGCTGAGCAGCCCGCCTGCTAATACTATGGGCGTCATTAAAAGGCTGTTCAGACACTTTGCACCACACTTATCTGTGTGACTGATGTCCTATGCAAGCCCTATTTGTGTGCATTTTTTCCATTAGGCAGCCAGACCATCTTGGGTTACTGGCTGTTTTCATCAGTGGTTTGCACCTGTGTTGCCCCAGCCTTTATCAATGGAGGTCTGCTGCATCCTGCTTGTGCATTAGTCAGGGTTTGGTGAGTCAACCTTTCAAATGTGTTTTTTGAACTCTGGATCAATGCCATCATTGACTGACTCCCCCTCTGGGTACTGGGTACTTATTTGGTTCCTTCTTTGGGACCAAACCAAACAGAGAAATCTTTAAACGCGGTAATGGTAATTCCCAGAATGGACAGGCCATCCTGCCCAACTCCACTTCTTTACCCAATTTTTGACCAGTTAACTCCAGACCTTAAATTCTGATCCAAAACTGATACTTCCTTCACAACTGAAGGGATCTTGAAACCAAAACGAAAACCCTCCTTCAACAAACATGCTGCCTCCCTATCAGGGTAATTATCTAAATACTGCTCCATCCACTCTACCCTCACCAGAGTCGTCCCTCTTTTCCGCAACTTCCTTAGACTTTCCCTTTCCTCTCTTAAAACACTTTGTGAAGCTGTGGTGTCTCCCGCAACCGGAACATTCATGTTATCCTACAGGACGTAAAAATACATTCCTTCTCATTAAAGCGCTAACACAAACCCTTCTTTGCTCCCGCCAGTGGTGCCCCTGAACTAGCGGGTACTCCGGCGGCGCCAAGAAAGGAAGATGATGACGCTCTCGGTGCCGACATTAAACACATCCAGAAACGTATGTCCTTGTTATCCCACCGCAAACTTGGACGAACCGCCTTTCTTTGCCTTAACTGCTCGTTGTACTGCAACCAACCTTCATCCTCCCCTTCTGATCCATCGTCCCTTGGACCTACAGCTCATCTGCTTCTTGTTCTGTTGTTGGCCCTGTGTGGTGCAGCAAGCGCCCTATCGGTCTTTCCTCCATTCCCATGGCATGTCCCCATGCTCCGTCCTCCCAAGGAGGCAGAGCGCTGGACTGCCCGCTCAGGTCCTTGCTCCCTGGATACTCCAGCCACCTCCTTGTAAATCCTCATGGCACCCCTTGACCTTGTCTCTCTGTATGACGCCAGCGCCTCCACACCGGAAGATGACATTACCTCTCAGCTTTTATGGATACTCGCAATCGTAGCAGACTTCCAGCGCAGATTCAAGGCCTCCTGCGTCTCCCGGCTGCTCACATCTCGACTCAGATTGTCCCTGGATGGGCTCCCCACCTTCCTCCGGTCACTGGATGGCAGTTCAGGGCTCACGCTCTCAGGAGGCCACAACCTCCTAGGGCGTTTTGGGGGCATTGGGTCCCCAGCTAACCTGCCGCAACTGCTCCTGCAGCCACGCTGTGCTCTTTGTCGCTGCAAGCTTCTTAAAGTCCTGGAATAGAGCCTTCATCATGGTATTGTGTCCCTGACTCAGATGTACTAACAGATTGTCCCGTTCCCTCCCAATCCCCCTTATATACCTAGTCCCTTTAACCAATCAAATGGCCCTTTCACACCCCCTTTTACTAACTCCCACCTTAATTTGAACCGAAACCCCTCCTACCTTCCCTTATTCCACCACTTTAGATAATAACTCTACCCCCCTCCCCCCACTAAAACTCCATTTTAGTTTACTTCTGCTTAAGCCCTATTAGGGCCTGGCATACATCCTGGTCATGAGGCCCTCCCCTCTACAGCCTGTGGCTTGCAGTACGAGCCCCACTTTTTCTTTGCTTATCTAATGAAAAAAGATATAGATTTACAAAGTAAATAATGAACATTATAGATTTATATAGCAAGAGAAAAAACAAATAAACTACAGTGTAACTAATCTACAAATTTCTGTGCCCTTCACTACTGTCCTCCGTTAAAGGAAATTTGCAGCAGACTCCAAATTCCCCCCAATGGAGCTAGTTTAACAGGCAAAGAACATTCTAAAAAGGGAATGAATGAGACAAATGACACCATGGCAACTGATTAAAGACACTGTGAGAATACAATAAAGTTTATCACAGTGAATATAAGAGCTAATCAATCTTTTTTTCTAGTCCACATTAAGGAAAAACAGCTAAAAATATGTCATTGAGAAACTCCGATAGACTGCCATAAACTGCCAAAATGAAAGTTGGAAGTGTAAGGCCGGGGTCACATTGCGCTTTAGGCAGTCCGTTGACGGACTGCATTACACCATGGTATAACGCGGTGTAATGCAATCCGTTAACGCCTCCATTTGGCCCCATTGTCGGGTGCATCGCGATGCATGCCGTAAAGCGGCACACATTCTCGATGTGCCGTCTTTCGCTGACGGAGCCTCAGACGCGGCCTGCAGCGTCTGAGGCTCCGTCACCGCTAGCGATGATTCATCTGCGCTAGCGGGTATAGCATAACGCGATCGCGTTATGCTATACCGTTAGCAGCCCGTCAACGCTATGCGTTGAATGGACTGCTAAAACGTTATGTGAACCTAGCCTAAAGCTGAGGATTGATGATCATTGGCCATGCCTGTTTTCTTTGTTTACAGTCAAAGGGCAGACACTTATGGCTGTGGCTCTCTCTCCCCACTGGCACCATATACACATTTGGCCAAACCAAACATGCTAATGTATAGCATTGATTCTATTAATTAAAATCCTTTGTGCTTGTATGAGTCCATTGGGTGGTCCTACTCAGTGACTGACAGCTATGTCTGCATCCCTCAAAACATGCACAGCAATCTGATCAGCTCCTCCTGCTCTATAGCATCCTTCCGGCAGCAGATCATGTAACATTTTCAACATAACAGATTCTCTTTAAATCTATCAATTTTTTGCAGTTATTTTTGCAGCGCTGCAGTTAAGGTCCACAACTATAGTTAGAGTGTTAGCTAAGTGAGTGTCTCATAAAAACCACAACCAATACCAGACATCAGGAGCAGCGCCAGAGATTTATCGCTGGACTGAAATATGGTGAGTAAAGAATTTTTCTACCTAATGCCAGATTGGGCAATGTTGTATTTTTTGCTGTTAACTGCATTTTGTAAATGCGTTTCACCAATAGGAGGGCATATTTACATCAAGGATGGCTTCAGTTGGTTTGGTCATAGCATGTGTATTACCACAACCCTCACCAGATTGTCCAAAAAAGTTACCATATTTAGCTGAGTATTACAATATTCTGAAGATAAAATACTTTATGTCATTGACTAGCCTAAAGGGTTGTTCCCAAGATAGCTGATCACTTATCTCTGTAGAAGGAGGGCAGGCAAACTAGGCATTTGCCTAGAGTCCCCACTCCCCAAGGGGCCCCCAGCTTATAGCAGCATACAACACGACCTCCATGGGGTCCGTGAGTCTGGGGGGCCTGTTGCCAGCTCCAGCTCTGTCCCCCGCATCTCGCATTGAACTGTATCGGCATCATAGACGCTCCCTCTCCCATCATTTCCACTCTGCATTTGATTCCCTTGGCAAGATTATGTCACTTCATTGCACGCCACGTTGCTGGGGAGACGTGCTGCTGACACTGGAGCAGCAATGGATTTTTTTTTTAAAATCGGTGATTACATTGTGGTGACCATAATAATGGAAGACTATTGGGCTGCATTATACTATATGGGGCACCATTATACTCTATGAGGCTGCATTTTACTATATGGGGCTGCATTATACTGAGGCCGCATTATACTCTATGAAGCTGAATTATACTCTATGTAGCTGTATTATACTGGGGCTGCATTATACTCTATGGGGCTGCATTATTCCCTATCAGGGGGCTGCATTATTTTCTAGTAATACTGTATAGACCTTCTGGTCACTGAGCTGGTTATTTATATCTCATGTGTCTGCTTATGCATATATATAGTCCTTGACTATGTTGACCTTTGTATATACTGTATTGTAGGACGGAGAGTCACTCCTGTTGGTTTGCTAAGGGAGGGGATTTGCTAAAAAGATTTGGTTGATTTTGAATAATACATCCAGGTTTTGTTGTGTGTATATGTGACTACGTGTGATACATTTTTAGTGATAGGTGTTTAATAGGATCTTGAGGGATATCCAGCATGGAGCGGGGGCGCTATTTCACATACATTAGGGTGTGAACCTCCGCTAACAGATAAGGACACCTTAGGGAATTATAGGGCTTGTTAGTTCCCTTGCATTATATCCTGTCAAATATTTTGGTACTCTTATAAGACTCTTATAGTATTTTTTTGTACACTCTTTACACTAATGCTAGGTATTTTTGACAGTTTTAACGTGATTAATTAAAGGTTATATTTTATGAGTCAATTTTTCCAGTTTTGCTAATTGATTGGGACCCTATCTTATGGTGTTTTTCGGTTTCTTCCCCTGAATGCGTTATACTGTATGAAGGACTATGAGGAATGCATTATACTGCATGGAGGACTATGGAGAATGCATTATACTATGGGGACTGAATTATACTGTATGGAAGATTATGGAAATTGTATTATACCATATGGTGGACTAAGCGGAGTGTATTATACCATATGGAGGACTATGGGGAGTGTATTATACAATATGGAGAACTATGGGGAGTGAATTATACTATGCGGAGGAACATGGGGAATGTATTATACTATATGGAGGACTATAGTGCGTGCATTGTACTATATGAGGACTATCGGGTGTGCATTATTCTATATGGATGACTATGGGGTGCATTATACTGTATGGAGGACTATTGCAAGTGTACTATACCACATGGAGGACTATGGGGAGTGCATAATACTATACTGAGGACTATGGGGAGTGCATTATTCTATATGGAGGACTATGGAAGCATTATACTATATTGATGACTATGGGCTGTGCATTATACTATATGAATGACTATGGCTAGTGTATTATACTATATGGAGGACTGTGGGCAGTGTATTATACTATATGGAGGACTATAATGTGTGCATTGTACTATATGGAAGACTATGGGGTGCATTATACTTTATGGAGGACTATGGGGAATGCATTATACCTTATGGAAGACTGTGGAATGCATTATACTGTATAGAGGACTATGGCAAGTGTATTATACCATATGGAGAACTATGGGGAGTGTATTATACTATACCGAGGACTATGGAAGTATTATACTATATTGAGGAATATGGGCTGTGCATTATACTGTATGGAGGACTATGGTTAGTGTATTCAACTATATGGAGGACTATGGGCAGCGCATTATACTAAATGGAGGACTATGGGGAGTGTATTGTACAATACGGAGGACTATGGGGAGTGAATTATACTATATGGAGGACTATGGAGAGTGTACCTATTCATCGAGTGATTGGATTGTTTATGCTGAAACAAAAATCATTGTTCTCAGCAGCACATCGCTCGGTGTAAACTGCAAATGCGCTGCTGATAATATGATACTGTATGGGGACTGATTGATCTATTAGTGATCGTTCTGTGCCCATTATTCTTTCTCAACCGTTGTAAAGAGGCTCGGAAACAAGTGTCAAATGACTTCAATATTGTTGATCACACTCTCAACTCAGTGCATGTAAATACAACCAAAATATTTCTATGTGATGTTGAAATATGTTAGCATTTGGGGTCACACTTTAAAGTTTTGTCCAGGTCCCCACTGTCACGCTGCTGCTATGCAGGTAGATGCAAGATCCACTAGATGGCAATAGAGTCTAGGGAAGACTGCACACAGCAAGAGCAGACCTGCAGTGCAGCAGTGAGGCTGACACAAGGTGGCAGCTGAATAGTCAAACAAGCCGAGTCGATACTAGTCTGTAGTGCAGTACCAAATGAATAAACAAACAGAGTCAGAAGCAAGCCAAATGGGTTAGTACTGGTCAGAAGCAGATATGTCAAAGACAAGAGACAAACCGCAAGTCAGGGTCCAAGTGGAGTCAAATATCATGGAGTCCTAAACATGAAAGGGAAAAACACTGAGTCGGAATGGTGAGTGGTGGACAAACAGACATGGGCAAAGTCAGCAACAGCAGGAGGACAAATCTTGGCACCACCAGAGTCAGATACTCACACCGTAGGCAGAAAATATAACTGACATTGCCTGTAGGATGCAGCAGGAAGAAATAGCAAACTTGAATACAAAATGAGACCAGGCAAAGTTAACCCTTGACATGATCAGCCCAGGAAAAGGGCAAACAGAACTCAAAACCCGGACTGGATCATGACACCCACTTTGTCTAAAACCAGCCCTGCTCTGGAGGTCTCACCAATGATCTGAAGAATAGAGCTTTTAAATGCCTTGTTGGATCAGTTTCTATATTTGGAATGGGAACTGATCTGCAATTCTTGGCAGTGACTGCTATAAATTGAACAGATAATTGTGTTTATTGGTTGTTACAACTTTGCAAAAAAATATATTGAAAAGCAAATAAAGCATTGCATCTGGTAATTTTTACCACACAATAAAGGACATAAAAAAGCCCCGCAAAAATATTGCAGAATTGCTATTTTTTTTAAAATAATTTCGCAGCATTTGAACTTTTTCTTCCCAATTTCAAGTGCATTGCAAGTGAAAAGGTATGATGTCATTCTAAAACACATCTGGTCCTGCAAAAAAACAAGACTTCATGTAGTTACGTTGGGGAAAATAAAAAAGTTATGGCTCTTGGAAGTAGGCCAGAAAAAAAGAGTGCAAAAATGAAATAGCCTCAATCTTTCAGGGGTTGGGTTAAGGATAGATCATCAATATTTTATTCCAGACACCCATTTTAAATATGCCCTTATTTCTACTGTCCTAGGGTTTTAGATGCCGCTTAGCAGTACCAATCAGTTCAAAGCTATGATGAGTTTTCATTAAATTATCTTACAACTTCTATGAAATATATCATTTGTTCTATAATGTTAAATTTTTCAATCTGCATTTTTATTTTTTGAATTCCTAATTCAACGGCATTTGCATTCTAAACATGTAGTTGTCATTCTCGGTAAGACTCGGCAGTGAAATCAAGGTTTACTGAATGGTGCATTTAAAAGGTTAAATAGTCCAGACAGAACATGCCTGGGAGGTTTTAATACTGCTCCATTAAATCAGACACATCTCTAGCTTTATGGAAAGGATACAGAGCTTGAATTTCTTGGATTAGAACAGAGCTGGGAAGAGACTGCCAACTCCGCCTGCAGGGACCAAGATTGCCCTGCTGCACATTGAGGTAGATGTAATAAAGATGAACAGGGAGGAGATGTGGGTGTCGGGGTCAAAGGAATAAGATACAAAAAAAAGAAACCTGTTTCTGCAGGCAGGAAACCTCCCAGCTGGAATTATCCAGAGTCACCCAAATACATCACTATAATTTGACAGCAGCAACTCAAATGTCTCTGCACAGCAGTTAAACCAAGATAAGTGTGCGACAATAAAATCAAAGCTGTGAAATGGATGGTATATATGTACAGAGCGGGCAATTACTATGGAAGCATACAATAATGGGAAAGACTTCACATACACTTGTGGTTTAGTAACGCTGGGAAACTGAAATTTTCATTCTATTGGGCGTAACTGTAATGCTGCTAAAAACTGCAAACATTACAGAGAAATGACATACTCTGATTCCTTGGTTCATTGATCGGTTATTCAATAAATGCTCTACCTATAAAATAGAAATAACTTACAAGCCAATTTGTTAAGACCAGAGTTGTGTACACCAGTCTAAATGAATGGGTTCGCTGGAGTACGATTTGCCTAATTCATTAAGAGGAGCACACTACTTAATGATTTGGGCACATCTCTTGACCAGTGTGTGCCAGGAATGTACTTAAGTCAGAAAATCCTAAAACTATATACCTTGCACAGAGAGCATTTATAAAAGTAGGTGATGCAACTGTAATTGGGGTTATGTCATCAGAGCTGAGTTGCCGTTTTTTTGATTAGTTACCCTAAGAGGATAGAATACTGAAGAATAGAGTTGAGCGACTTTTGCTTTTTTAGGGTCGCGTTTCGTTTCGTGAAACCCGACTTTTCCAAAAGTCGGGTCGAGCAAGATCGTCCGATTATAGGGAAAAGTCGGGGTCGTCCCGAAACACGAAACCCAATGTAAGTCAATGGGGAATAAAAGTCGGCAGTGAGAGGAGGACAGGAAACACACCTACAGTGCCCATTTGAATGCCAAAAGCATCAATTCTTCTTACTTAAGCTTGTCAACCTTAATTAACTTCATAATACAAGTTACGCACTGAAAAATGGGGGTTATTTGGCTAAATTTGTGGGGGGGGAGGGCTGGCTGCAGGTTTTCATGTGCCCTGGGCGAAAGAGCGCCCCTTTAACACATACCACAACTCATCATGCTCCGATACGGCAGAGAAATAGCGGTATAGTACAATGAAAAATACCTCACTTTTTACATCTCATGACGAGGCCCATCTATTTCTCCATACAAAATCATTGGTCCCATATAATGTTTGAAACAGTATATGATGAGCTCCACATAATGCTACAGTATATGTTGGTCCCCATGGATGAAGCTCCACTGTCTTATGGGCCCAAATAATGCTCCAAACATAATGGGCCCCATTTCTAATGTTCTAGTGTATAATGGGCCCTGTAAATGCTGCTCCAGTGTCTGATGTCCACCTTTGGAATGTTCCAGTGTATGGTGGGCCCCATCTATCATTCTCCAGAGTATAGTGCTCCCCAAAAATTGCTGTCCCAACATAGAAAACAATCAAATAAGTCTCCTCGCTAGGGAATCCCTGTACTTGTCTGGACAGGTGCTGTAGCTTGCATAACAGCTCGCCAGCCGTTCTCACGCCCAGTATGGATTGCACATGATTGCACAAAGGTTAGAAAGGGTACCGTATCCCTGGATAACATGTATGGATAGCGTACACATTCAAAATATATGTCTATACAGCATGAGGCAGGCTCAGACGGTGTTAGGCCCTGTATGGATTGCACGTCATTGCACAAAGGTTAGAAGGGGTACCGTATCCCCGGATAACATGTATGGATAGCGTACACATTCAAAATATATGTCTATACAGCATGAGGCAGGCTCAGACGGTGTTAGGCCCAGTATGGATTGCACGTCATTGCACAAAGGTTAGAAGGGGTACCGTATCCCCGGATAACATGTATGGATAGCGTACACATTCAAAATATATGTCTATACAGCATGAGGCAGGCTCAGACGGTGTTAGGCCCAGTATGGATTGCACGTCATTGCACAAAGGTTAGAAAGGGTATCGTATCCCCGGATAACATGTATGGATAGCGTACACATTCAAAATATATGTCTATACAGCATGAGGCAGGCTCAGACGGTGTTAGGCCCAGTATGGATTGCACGTCATTGCACAAAGGTTAGAAAGGGTACCGTATCCCTGGATAACATGTATGGATAGCGTACACATTCAAAATATATGTCTATACAGCATGAGGCAGGCTCAGACGGTGTTAGGCCCAGTATGGATTGCACGTCATTGCACAAAGGTTAGAAGGGGTACCGTATCCCCGGATAACATGTATGGATAGCATACACATTCAAAATATATGTCTATACAGCATGAGGCAGGCTCAGACGGTGTTAGGCCCAGTATGGATTGCACGTCATTGCACAAAGTTTAGAAGGGGTACCGTATCCCCGGATAACATGTATGGATAGCGTACACATTCAAAATATATGTCTATACAGCATGAGGCAGGCTCAGACGGTGTTAGGCCCAGTATGGATTGCACGTCATTGCACAAAGGTTAGAAGGGGTACCGTATCCCCGGATAACATGTATGGATAGCGTACACATTCAAAATATATGTCTATACAGCATGAGGCAGGCTCAGACGGTGTTAGGCCCAGTATGGATTGCACGTCATTGCACAAAGGTTAGAAAGGGTACCGTATCCCTGGATAACATGTATGGATAGCGTACACATTCAAAATATATGTCTATACAGCATGAGGCAGGCTCAGACGGTGTTAGGCCCAGTATGGATTGCACGTCATTGCACAAAGGTTAGAAAGGGTACCGTATCCCTGGATAACATGTATGGATAGCGTACACATTCAAAATATATGTCTATACAGCATGAGGCAGGCTCAGACGGTGTTAGGCCCAGTATGGATTGCACGTCATTGCACAAAGGTTAGAAGGGGTACCGTATCCCCGGATAACATGTATGGATAGCGTACACATTCAAAATATATGTCTATACAGCATGAGGCAGGCTCAGACGGTGTTAGGCCCAGTATGGATTGCACGTCATTGCACAAAGGTTAGAAAGGGTACCGTATCCCCGGATAACATGTATGGATAGCGTACACATTCAAAATATATGTCTATACATCAGGAGGCAGGCTCAGACGGTGTCAGGCACAGTATGGATTTGACGGCCCAGATTACACAGCGGAGGAGCAGGGAGAGGTAAAGATTGCAAATGCTGGGGCCCTGGCCAAGCAAGGGGGGCCCACTCGTGGGCGTCGGTACTGGCACTGGGCCCCTCATAGTACAGCGGTGTGTCTGACGGCGGGTGTGCACCACCACCGTCAGAGACACTTGATTGCACTATGAGGGACCCTGTGCCAGTGCCCGCGCCCAAGAGTCGGCCTACCCACCTGTCCAGGGCAACGGCACTCGCACGGTGTCGTGCGCTAGGTGGTGACCCCGGCCATGGGGGGGGAGGCAGCACAGTTAGGGAGTTTTAGAAAGTGGCATATGTTGATGTTGGACATTCAACTGATGCAAAAGGCGAAATAGGTGAAGTACCAGGAAGAGGTGGACCAAAACAAGCCATTTTTCTGTCACCCTATGTGTCATCAGGGGAAGGTGGGACAAAATCCTTGGAAACCCATGCGTGGTTCATTTTAATGAAGGTTAGATCATCCACATTTTGGGTTGACAGACGGGTCCTTTTTTCTGTCAGGATTGATCCAGCTGCACTGAAGACTCTTTCCGATAGCACACTTGCAGCTGGGCAAGCGAGCTCCTGTAAGGCATATTGGGCCAATTCAGGCCAGGTGTCCAGTTTAGCGGCCCAATAGTCAAAGGGGAATGACCTGTGTGGGAGAACATAGATATCGGAGGAAAAGTAGTTTGTAACCATAGTTGACAACTGCTGTCTCCTGTCACTTTCCATCGATGCAGTATTACCAGTTGTGTGAGCGGTATTTGAAAAATCAGTCCACAACATTGTCATGAAACCCCTGTCTCCAACGCCACTTCTGCTGTGTGCACCACGAACACCTCTGCCAAGCTGCCCCCGGCCCGTACGGTTCGTGTGAGAACCATCACCGCTGCTGTGTGCTGGGAATGCCTCAAGCAACCGATTTACCAGAGTTGCTTGTTTATTAGCCAATATTAGGTCAAGGTTCTCCTGTGGCATGATGTTTTGTAATTTGCCTTTATAGCGTGGATCCAGGATGCTGGCCAACCAGTAGTCGTCATCGTTCATCATTTTGGCAATGCGGGGGTCCCTTTTTAGGATCCGCAAGGCATAATCTGACATGTGGGCCAATGTTCCCGGTGTCAATGATGCACTGCGAGTGCTGGGTGGAGGAGCACTTTCTGGCAAATCCACATCCCTCCAGTCACGCACAAACCCTGTACCAGACCTTGCCACGCCAACATTTTCACTTGCCCCACGAGATGCATCCTCCTCCCCTAAGTAATCATCCCCATCATCCTCCTCCTCCTCCTCCTCTTCTTCCTCCACCTCGTCCAGGAGAGGTCCCTGAGCAGACAATGGCTGAATGTCATCAAGGATTCCCTCCTCCTCTTCCTCCTCATCAACATTGGCTGCAGACGCCTGCTCCTTAAGGTGCGTCAAAGTTTGCATGAGCAGACGCATAAGTGGGATGCTCATGCTTAGGATGGCGTCGTCTGCGCTTACCAGCCGTGTGCATTCCTCAAAACACTGAAGGACTTTACAAAGGTCTTTCAGCTTCGACCACTGCACGCCTGTCAACTCCATGTCTGCTCTCAAAGTGCCTGGCCGTGTATCCTCCCACAAATGCATTATGGCCTGCCTCTGCTCGCACAGCCGCTCCACCATGTGCAGGGTGGAGTTCCACCTTGTTGCAATGTCGATAATGAGGCGGTGGTTGGGAAGGTGGAGCAACCGCTGCAGCTTCTGCATACGAACGAAGTGTACAGGCGACCGGCGGATGTGCGCGCACAGTCTTCGCACCTTCTGGAGCAGGGCTGTTAACTCCGGATAATTTTTGAGGAAGCACTGCACCACCAGGTTCAAGGTGTGAGCCAAGCAAGGTATGTGGCTGAGTTTTGAAAGGGCTATGGCTGCCACAAAATTACGGCCGTTATCACTAACTACCTTGCCTGCCTCAAGATGTACACTGCCCAGCCATGACTCAGTTTGTCGCTTCAAGTACTCGGCCAGCACCTCGGCGGTGTGTCTGTCGCCCAAACACATCATCTGCAACACAGCCTGCTGACGCTTTCCACTAGCTGCTCGATAGGGGGACACCTCGTGTGCAACAGTGGCAGCTGCAGATGGAGTGCTCATACGACTGCGCTCTGTGGACGAGCTGTCGCTTCTGGAGGAGGAGGAGGAGGAGGGTCGAACGCCTACAGCCAACTGTTTCCTAGACCGTGGGCTAGGCAGCACTGTCCCACCACCGCTGTCCCCTGTGGACCCTGCATCCACCACATTAAACCAGTGCGCAGTGATGGACACGTAACGGCCCTGGCCATGCTGACTGGACCATGCATCAGTTGTGAGGTGCACCTTTCCGCTCACTGACTGCTTGAGTGCATGGACAATGCGGTCTTTCACATGATGGTGGAGGGTTGGGATGGCTTTGCGAGAGAAGAAGTGGCGACTGGGTTGGTCATAGCGTGGTTCTGCATAGGCCATGAGTTCGCGGAAAGCTGTGCTTTCCACCAACCGAAAGGGCATCATCTCAAACGAGATTAGTTTGGCAATGTGGGCGTTCAAACCCAGTGTACGCGGATGAGAGACTGAGTACTTTCTTGACCTACTCATAGTGTCTGGGAGGGTGAGCTGGACTTGAGAGCTGCATATGGTGGAAGTAGTGGTGGACAGGGCGGACTGAGAGAGGGTTGATGATGGTGATGGAGTTGGTGTTCTTTCTGATGGCCTAGAATCAGTCTTTCGTTGATATAACAGTGGGATTCCCTGACTGCTGTGGCCTTGCAACGACACCTCAACATTTGCTGCTGTGCTAACCGGTGTGCTTACAGTGGGGGAAACAATGTAGCGTTGCTGACTACCTTCGTTGTGATCAGTTGCACATGTGGCACTTGAGGTTTGGTGTTGTGTCCACGCTTGCAAGTGCATGCTGGTTAAATGTCTAAGCATGCAACTGGTATTCAAATTTTTCAGATTTTTCCCTCGGCTAAAGGTCTTTGCGCACTTCTTACAGATAACCTTGGCCTGATCATGAGGATTTTGTTCAAAAAACTGCCACACTGCACTCTTCCTACTTTGGCAGACATTTTGCGGCCTAGCATGCTGTGATCTTTTGACCCTCTGGACAAGCTGTCCAGCAACTCTTTTGATGTTTGGAACCTGTCTTTGGAGTGCTCCGGGCCTGCCAGATAACAGCTGTTGCGATGTCGATGTCTGCTGTGGATGCTCCTCATCTGAGCTATTGGGAGCAGCACCCTCTTCCCCCAATGGATGCCAATCTGGGTCAACAACTGGGTCATCCATCACCTCCTCTTCTATGTCATGTGCACCTTTCTCTGTGTCACCGTGTATGGTGGTATAGTGTGCGGGAAGGGGCACCTGAGTCTCATCAGGGTCAAAATCTGGCTCTGTACACTGCGAGGACAATGTAGTGCTCTGAGTGAATGTACCAGCAGAATCATCCATCAGCGGCTGTGCATCAGTGCACTCCATGTCAGATTCATCTTGGCCTGGGTAATTCACCATTTGACTTGATAGAGTAATCAGTAGTATGGCCTGCGTCATCCTTCAATCTTGGTTGGGGTGAAGGACACAAGGAAAGGTGTGGTTCATGAACATGAGCCTCCAATGACGACTCAGTGCTTTTACTTTTTACAACTGAAGAAGAGGAGGCGATAGAGCTGGAGGCTGAGTCAGCAATGTAAGACAAAACTTTTTCCTGATGCTCTGCCTTTAAAAGCGGTTTGCCAACTCCTAGAAAACTAAGCGTTCGAGGCCTTATGTAGACAGACGATGACGCAGGGTCAGCACCTCCTGCATTTGGTCCTATTTTGCTCTTGCCACTACCATCAGATCCACCACCAACACCATCATTACCAGCTGCCAACCCCCACCCAATTCCACCTCCTCTTCCACCAGCCTTCCTCATTTTTGGTAGAAATGTAGACAAAATCCAACAAACTATATAGTAATGTAAAACAAGGTACAAGGTGTCTATAGGACAGGGGAGTTTTAGAATTTCTGCACACACTTGTGGACAGTGGACACTTGTGGATTGTGTGCGGCCCACTGATATCTGAGCGCTATGTGACACGCTCGATGGCACAGCTGCCTGTGACCAAAGTGACGAGAGGATAATGGAGATTTTGAATCTCTGCGTACACTTGTGGACAGTGGACACTTGTGGATTGAGTGCGGCCCACTGATATCTGAGCGCTATGTGACACGCTCGATGGCACAGCTGCCTGTGACCAAAGTGACGAGAGGATAATGGAGATTTTGAATCTCTGCGTACACTTGTGGACAGTGGACACTTGTGGATTGTGTGCGGCCCACTGATATCTGAGCGCTATGTGACACGCTCGATGGCACAGCTGCCTGTGACCAAAGTGACGAGAGGATAATGGAGATTTTGAATCTCTGCGTACACTTTTGGACACTGGACACTTGTGGATTGTGTGCGGCCCACTGATATCTGAGCGCTATGTGACACGCTCGATGGCACAGCTGCCTGTGACCAAAGTGACGAGAGGATAATGGAGATTTTGAATCTCTGCGTACACTTGTGGACAGTGGACACTTGTGGATTGTGTGCGGCCCACTGATATCTGAGCGCTATGTGACACGCTCGATGGCACAGCTGCCTGTGACCAAAGTGACGAGAGGATAATGGAGATTTTGAATCTCTGCGTACACTTTTGGACACTGGACACTTGTGGATTGTGTGCGGCCCACTGATATCTGAGCGCTATGTGACACGCTCGATGGCACAGCTGCCTGTGACCAAAGTGACGAGAGGATAATGGAGATTTTGAATCTCTGCGTACACTTTTGGACACTGGACACTTGTGGATTGTGTGCGGCCCACTGATATCTGAGCGCTATGTGACACGCTCGATGGCACAGCTGCCTGTGACCAAAGTGACGAGAGGATAATGGAGATTTTGAATCTCTGCGTACACTTGTGGACAGTGGACACTTGTGGATTGTGTGCGGCCCACTGATATCTGAGCGCTATGTGACACGCTCGATGGCACAGCTGCCTGTGACCAAAGTGACGAGAGGATAATGGAGATTTTGAATCTCTGCGTACACTTGTGGACAGTGGACACTTGTGGATTGTGTGCGGCCCACTGATATCTGAGCGCTATGTGACACGCTCGATGGCACAGCTGCCTGTGACCAAAGTGACGAGAGGATAATGGAGATTTTGAATCTCTGCGTACACTTGTGGACAGTGGACACTTGTGGATTGTGTGCGGCCCACTGATATCTGAGCGCTATGTGACACGCTCGATGGCACAGCTGCCTGTGACCAAAGTGACGAGAGGATAATGGAGATTTTGAATCTCTGCGTGCACTTTTGGACACTGGACACTTGTGGATTGTGTGCGGCCCACTGATATCTGAGCGCTATGTGACACGCTCGATGGCACAGCTGCCTGTGACCAAAGTGACGAGAGGATAAGGGAGATTGGATTGCTTTTAAAAAAGCAGTTTGCGGAGCAGTGGGTAAACAGCAATGCCAGCGTGTCAGGAAGTCTTAGAAGGCAGCCCAACAACCAACACCACTGATACACCACAATATAGCCTCCCCTTGCACTGCACACACAGTGACTTGTGTGTTGTGCAGGCCAAATCGCTAGCAGCAGAAGCAGTTTTTTTGTCTTCTTCCCTGCCTAACGCTCTCCCTACAGAATCAGCAGCAACCTCTCCCTATACTAAGATCGGCAGAAGTAAGATGGCGGTCGGCGTGCACGCCCTTTTATACCCCCTGTGACGCCCACCAAAGCAAGCCAATCACTTGCATGCCCTTCTGAAAGATGGTGGTGACCCGTGCCTATGTCATCACGTTGCCCACAGTGTCCGTGGATCCTGATTGGCTGAAAAAGAGCGCAAAACAAACTTTTGAAACGCGACTTTGGCGCGTAAGTCGCCGACCTCGTGGCCGACCTCATCCTAGGGTCGGGTTTCGTTTCATGAAACCCGACGTTGCCAAAAGTCGGCGACTTTTGAATTTTTTCGACCCGTTTTGCTCAACTCTACCTGAAGAATCAATAGACTAAATAGATGATGCAATAGTCAAGCTACTAACAATGCAATAATGATGATGAAATAATAATTTTTTTCTACAAGCCTGCATGGAGGGTGTTGTAAGTAACTACAACCTCCTCTGGAACTTGAAAATTAGAGCCTATCAGCAAATTTTTAAAGAAGGAGCAAATGGGTTGCTCTGCACCTCCGGAAAAGAACGGAGGATGCCAATCCAATAGTTAGTGGTTTGTTAATCAACGTGTTTCAAAGCATACAGTTTCTTCATCAGGACAACCACGATGAGGGTACAAACAGCACGAGCAAATATAAATAGGCAAGACATTTGAAAAAAGGGGCATGAAAGAAAGAAAAAAAGGGGGTCAGGAAGGTCATGTGACCGTATAGTGACATTTGACCCTAGGTCAGCAGTTGGATATCATTTGTTGCAAGAGGAACATTGTAAGGAAATTTTGATGCATCAAAAATAATTTGAAGAAGGCAAGCGCCGAAACGCACGTAGGGGACCCGGCTGCACGTTTACACTTCAGGTAAATAGACTTATGTATCTCCGTTTATTC